>NC_134693.1:65864209-66464209 GCF_050947455.1 Rhinoderma darwinii | reverse complement strand
TGCGTACTGTTCTGACGGGCCATTTTTTTATGTGGCCGTTTTGTAAAACGGCCGCGTAAAAAAACGGCTGCGAAAAAGAAGTGCAGGTCACTTCTTGGGATGTTTTTGGAGCGGTTTTTCATGCTCTATTGAAAACAGCTCCAAAAAAAGTCTGTAAAAACCGCCACGAAAAACGCGAGTGGCTTAAAAAACGTCTGAAAATCAGCTGCTTTCCCTTGAAAACAGCTCCGTATTTTCAGACATTTTTGGTTAAAGAGGCTCTGTCACCAGATTTTGCAACCCCTATCTGCTATTGCAGCAGATAGGCGCTGCAATGTAGATTACAGTAACGTTTTTATTTTTTAAAAACGAGCATTTTTTGGCCAAGTTATGACCATTTTTGTATTTATGCAAATGAGGCTTGCAAAAGTCCAAGTGGGCGTGTTTAAAGTAAAAGTCCAACTGGGCGTGTATTGTGTGCGTACATCGGGGCGTTTTTACTACTTTTACTAGCTTGGCGTTCTGACGAGAAGTATCATCCACTTCTCTTCAGAACGCCCAGCTTCTGGCAGTGCACAGACACACAGCGTGTTCTCGAGAGATCACGCTGTGACGTCACTCACTTCCTGCCCCAGGTCCTGCATCGTGTCGGACGAGCGAGGACACATTGGCACCAGAGGCTAGTCGATTCTGCAGCAGCATCAGCGTTTGCAGGTAAGTAGCTACATCGACTTACCTGCAAACGCCGATGCTGCCGCAGAATCAACTGTAGCCTCTGGTGCCGACACGATGCAGGACCTGGGGCAGGAAGTGAGTGACGTCACAGCGTGATCTCTCGAGAACAAGCTGTGTGTCTGCACTGCCAGAAGCTGGGCGTTCTGAAGAGAAGTGGATGATACTTCTCGTCAGAACGCCCAGCTAGTAAAAGTAGTAAAAACGCCCCGATGTACGCACATAATACACGCCCAGTTGGACTTTTACTTTAAATACGCCCACTTGGACTTTTGCAAGCCTCATTTGCATAAATACAAAAATGGTCATAACTTGGCCAAAAATGCTCGTTTTTTTAAAATAAAAACGTTACTGTAATCTACATTGCAGCGCCGATCTGCTGCAATAACAGATAGGGGTTGCAAAATCTGGTGACAGAGCCTCTTTAAGCGTGTGAACATACCCTTATCAGTAATTCGGTTTCTAGTAAACCATCCATGACAGCACTCGTATATTCCTACCTTATTTATGTTGTTTAAACATTATTTACACACATATATGAGGAGTAATAGATATGTAAAATTACCAGACATGGTTAGTGAATATACACTGAGGAATGGTGGTGGGGGGCTATTTAACCTCTTGTGCTTTTTTCCTGTCCCTATTAGAGGCAGGGTCCTACCTCCTGTGGTGCCGTCATGGATGGTTAACTAGAAACCGAATTACCGGTAAGTCTAGATCTTATGCACACGACAGTTAAAATCGTCCGTAATTACAGACCCATTCATTTCTATGGCCAACAGACACCTTCCCGTATATTTACAAGAAGGTGTCCGTGCCGTAGAAACTTTCCGTAAAAAATAGGACATGTCCTATTTGTTTATTTTACGGACCATGCTCCCATACTTTATAATGGCCATCAAAGTGGGCAACCAAGAGTATGATTTAAAGGGTTAAATTAGCTTGGGCCACTAATCTAACACTGCCAAAACACAGATAAAGCTGCCCTGCATCAAATTTTGTTGAATCCAGGCTGGTCTAAAGCGGCTCAGTGCATAAAAGCCAGCATTAAAGTGGACAGATAGCCACTTTTCACTGATATGAATAAGTAACTGGTGTTTTCGAAGGGTTAAATGGCTTTGGTCCACTGATATCACGTTTTAAAGAGAAAAAAAAAAAAAGTTTTTTCCCCTCTCAAGATCTTTCCCATTGCCCTTCTTTTTCCCAGCACCTAATTCAGCTGGCCCTTTATAGTTGCGTTTAATAATTTGTACACCGTCTCCAGGCATACGGATATTCTAGTGTAATTACAGAGTGAAGGTGCACGTGCACGTGGTAATACTTTGTAGACAGGACATTTCCGCTAAATAGGTACAGAGGTGTCCACTCTTACTTTTTCTTAGATTGCAAAATTCAATCTGCATTCAGTGTTTCCATTCGGCTTTGTCATAGGAAAATACCAGTTACTTATACAAGTCATTCAAAAAAGGCCATCTGCCCACTTAGGACTCTATAGCGCTGGTGGCCGTTCTGCATACGGGAGCCACGGAGAAGAGCCGGATGCTCTGTCTCTAAAGGCCCTTTTACACTGGGCAAAAATCTGGCAGACAAGCGTTCACAGAACGCTCATCACAGATAATTGCCCTGTGTAAACAGGGCAGCGATCAGTAGATGAAGGAAAAAAACGCTCGATCATCTGCCGATCGTATAATTAAAAAAAAACATCAAATATTAGCGTCGTCGGAAGCACATCTCCCTGTGTAAACAGAGATGCGCTGCCGACATGATAATATTGTATGGGGACGAGCGATTGGAGTAACGACTGCTCATACCCATACATAGCCCTTTGTGAAAGGATCAAATGAGTGACGATCAATTAGGGTGAGTTCACATGTAGTGTAAATAGTGTAGACTTTCCGAAACGGACTTCGTTTCGGAAAATCCGCAGCATAATACTATAGCAACACAGTGGATGAGATTTGAACAAATCTCATCCACGCGCTGCGTAAATGCGGAGTGGAAAAAGAGCTCAGAAATTGACCTGCGGTGCGGTTTTATAATTCACAGCATGTCAATTGCATAATTGCTGCTTTATTGTTGCGGGTTTTCTCCATTGAATTCAATGGGGAGGTAAAATCTGCAACAAGTAGCAGATGTTGCGATTTTTGCAGTGGAAAACCTGCGATTCCGAAGCAAAAACAGCAAGTCAGAAAAAAAATTAAAAATCTTATACTTACACAGAATTTTGCGCTTCTTTGTCCAGCCCGGCCTCCTGGGATGACATTTCATCCCATGACCGCTGCAGCCAATTACAGGCTGCGGCGGTCACATGGTATCAAACGTCTTCCTAGGAGGTCAGTCTGCAGGACGTCAGAGAATAAGTATGCACGTTTCTTTCCCCCTCTTCTGCAGCGGACATTCTGGCCGAAAAACTGCACCACAAATATGGTGTTTTTCCTTCGTCCGATATGCCTGCGGCCGCTGGGGCGGATACGCTGTGTACCTTTACGTAGCCTTATAGTGCACACATTTTTCAGTGAAAGTAGAGGTACGCTTTCACCTTTTAAATCACTCTTGGTTGCCCATTGTGATGCCCATTTTTGTGCCAATAATTCCGGTTTTCGTGCTTTCAACTTAATTTTCAGGGCACCCGTTATTCTATTTTATTAATAAAATAAGTTCTTCATATTAGGCTTCGTTCACGCACGCGCCAGGGTCCCATTCCGACGGAACGGGACCCTGACTGACACAAACCAAAGGTTTCCATCACCATTGATTTCAATGGTGACGGATCCGATCCCAATGGTTTCCGTTTGTCTCAGTTGTGCAAGGGTTCCATCGTTTTGCCGGAATCAATAGCGTAGCCGACTGCGCTATTCATTCCGTCAAAACGACGGAACCCTTGCACAACCAGAAATCATTGGGACTGTATCCATCACCAAACGGAAACCTATGGTTCCCGTTTGTGTCAGTCAGGCCTGGCGCATGTGTGAACAAAGTCTTACTGAGACAATAAAAAATAAACTACCTTTTGTAGGGAAAAGAGGGCGCTCACCCAGTTTGACCTATTTTTCTCTTGCACATAAAGGATGAAAGACGGTTTGGCGTCTTCTGATGAAATCGTACGATGTCACGCGCATATAAGGAGCGCGGCACGTACAATATCAGAAGGCTTGAGTTACACAAAACAGCTCTTGCCTGTCACAGTCTGTCTTTCCCCATTACTAAACCATGGTATGCCAGTTTCTGCACAAGTCCGGAGACATGGCGCATAATGCACGGTATAAATATAGCACTGCTGTCAGTGTCGCACTCTACCAACTCATGCAGGTTCCCGCCAGAGCCACTTACTGTGGAACTCTGCACTCTTAGTCCCCCTGACGATATCTCGGTAACGTTCCGGCTCGGACGATTCCAGGCTTAGTCGGACCAGAATATACTTAAACACCCCATGAGGATCTATCTGAACTTCAGGCACAGAATCCAGGACGGACATGATTGCAACGTATCAAAAAAAATAACCAGCTTGTGGATAGGCGGGGCTTGCGTGATCACGTGGATGAGCTATTTCTAGCAGCGCCTCTCCAACGTGACGAATGCCATAAAGGCTGAACGGCGTGAAAGAACCGCGCTGTCTGTGCCAGAGAACTTGCGGTTTATTCACTCTTCTCATATGTGGTGAAATAAACGTCAAGAGCCCGAGCCAATCCATCAGGCTGACCCGGTAACAACCTCTTACAGCGCATTGGTCGGTCGCTGAGGCGGCTGGATTTGGCGCCACTAGTTGGACAGATGGTTTGATATCGCGAGATTTTCTCTGGTCCTGCGATAACGGATGGACGCGCTTGAAAGTTTAGGTCTGAATATCTCGTTAATAATCCATCATGTCTCAAGCAAGTCTGCTGGAAGAAATGAGCGGCTGGAGTCGGGAGATGTGTCAGAGAGAGCTGCCGGCAGTCCTGCCTAAACTTTTCATATCCTACCTAAACTGTTTCTATGCTGCATGTAGTGATAGACCCTGAAGCGGCGCACCGGCATCTACTGTGTGTAACGTGCTGATATCCCGCCATGTGCAGGTCCTGTACGTGCCAGCGAGTGACTGACTGACAGATGTGCGACCATAGGAATGCAGTGCGTCACTGTGATAGCTGCCTAGACAATGTCTGCCTATTGAGGAATATGGCAAGTTGGACAGGTTGCACTTTTTTAAATCAGTGGCACAAAGTTGGATATGAAAGCCACACCATTACCCCCAAAAAGTTTGTGACACAAAATGGGAGGGGGGAGGGTTGTATTGGGGTGCTTATAGGGGTATTCCGGGACATTTAACATACTTTCCTAGGGCAGATAATGCTAACCAATAACTTATCCGATGCTCACCCTTGAAATGTTCCATCGCGGCGGCTTCGGTCCCAAAGCTCCTGCGGCGGTTACGTGCTGCTGAGGTCAGTGATTGAAGAATACTAGGAGCTTCCAGGACTCCTTCAGGCATCCGTATTGTATAACGCATTCTTTTAATTTGAAAAGTCCCCGATAACCCCTCTTTAAATATGTACAATATGTATACGAAGTCTAAAGCAGATCCCGGTCTCACAAATGGGTAACTTATACAGCGGCAGCTGTCACGCAGGGGAGAAGAGGCAGACTAGCTCATCGAACCGGTATATGCTGCCCGTAAGGCCACATGCACATGACCGTGCCCGCAATCACGGCCCGCAATTGCGGGCACGGCCAGCTGCCGACTGCCACTCGCGTTTTCGGCCCATGCTCCCATACAAAGTATAGGAGCACGGCCCGAAAAATAGGACATGCTCCATAATTCCCGGCATGGTTCTACGGCACAGACACCCATCCGTAGCGCTGCGGAAAGGTGTCCGCGTTCAATAAAGTGAATGGGTCCATTTTTGTGGTCCGCAAAAACTGTTTTTTTTTTTACGGTCGTGTGCATGGGGCCTAAGGGCTTGTCCACGTGTAACGGAGTTGCTGCAGAGAATTTCTGCACCAATTCCATTGAAAGTAGCGGACGCTCCGCTGCGGAAAAAACGCACCATTTCCCGCGTTTTTACTGCAGAAAATGGTGCGTATTTTGTTACGTTTTTCTCAATTTTGGGAGATGGTGACGTCTTGTTTGAAAAGCTCAGGAATTGACATGCTGCGGTACAGAAAATATGCACCGCACGTAATATTCCGCTCTGAATTTTTACAGTGTGTGGATGGGATTTGTTAAATCTCACTGACTTTGCTGCTACTGTATTCTGCGTATTTTCCATCAGAAATTCCGGAAGGAAAATGTGCAGCAATTTTGCTGCGTGTGGACAAGCCCTAACTAGGACAGCATAAGACCCAGTTCACACAGTTTTTTTGTTTACGTGGAATCCACGTCGGAATCCGTCCCAAAAGAATGGCCGAAACGACCTCTCATTGATTTCAATGGGAGGTGGAGGTGTATATTTTTTTTTTTTTTTCCTGCGGCGGCTTGAAATCGATGGAAGGCAGAAAAAGCGTTTATCGCAGCGTTTTTTGCCCGGGCCACGGGCACAAAATGCAGCAAAAACTGCGGCAAGAAAGTGCAGGCAAGTCAAAATCTGCCTCAAAATTCCAGAAGGAATTTTGAGGCAGATTTATTTTTTCGGCCTTCAAAATCCTCCGTGTGAACAGGGGCTAAGGGGCTGATCTTCCTGGATAGAACATTGTGGTTTGTCTGCATCCTGCTGGAGAACTGATGTCTTCATAACTTGTATCTGTAAGTATGGCGCCTCTGTGATTTTCTCATCTGCTTTAGGATAGATTTACACGTGCAGATTTTTTATTTTTTTTTATTTTTAAAAGCATACCTAACTTTTCAGAATAATCTGTCGTGTGTGTACATGAGGAATAACACTATTTCTGGCCATTATATGACTTGTATTCTGCATTATTTAGCAGTTTTCCCCTCTGCAGTCTCGATCTCCTATACAGTCCTGGCCAAAATTTCTGAGACTGACACAAATTTCGATTTTCACAAATTTTGATTTTTCTGTTTTTATAGTGGCAATTTGCATTAACGCTAGATTGTTATGAACAGAGATGAGATGACTTGCAATTAACTGCATAGTCATTCTTTGCCATGAAAATTAACTTCGTCACAAAAATCCCATTTCCACTGCATTTCAGCCCTGCCACAAAATGACCTGCTAACATAATTTCAGTGATCATCTCGTTAGTTTAGGAGAAAGTGTTAACGAGGACACGGCAGCTGATGTCACTGTCATTGAATTATAAGAGCAGACTGGTTGCTTTAAAATGGGGATGGTGCTTGAAATCATCATCGTCGTCTTCTGTTAACCATGGTTACCTCCAAGGAAACACGTGCAGTCATCATTGCTTTGCATCAAAAGGACTTTACAGGCAAGGACATTGCTGGTAAGATTGCCACTAAATTAACCGTTTCTAGGAACATCTAGAACTTCAACAAGAGAGGTTCAACTGCTGTGAAGAAGGCTTCAGGGCACACAAGAAAGACCAGCAAATGCCAGGACCTTACCCTAAAGAGGATTCAACTACGGGATCGGTTCAACACCAGTGCAGAGCTTGCTCAGGAATGGCAGCAGGCAGGTGTCAGTGCATCTGCACGCACAGTGAGACGAAGGCTTTTGGAGGCTGTCCTGGTGTCAAGAAGGGCAGCAAAGAAGACACTTCTCTCTAAGAAAAACATCAAGGACAGACTGACATTCTGCAGGAAGTACAGGGATTGGACTGCAGAGGACTGGGGTAAAGTTATTTTCTCTGATAAAGCCCCATTCAGACTGTTTGGGACATATAGAAGAATGATTGTCCGGAGAAGAAAAGGTGAGCGCTACCATGAGTCCCGTGTCGTGTCAACCGTAAAGCACCCTGAGACCGTTCATGTGTGGGGTTGCTTTTTCTCTGAGAGAGGGCTCACTCACAATTTTGCCTGAGAACACTTCCATGAATAAAGAATGGTCTAAAGATCCTTCAAGAGCAACTTCTCCCAACGATCCAGGAGCAATTTGGTGATGAGCAATGCTTTTTCCAGTATGAGGGAGAACCATGTCAAAAGGCAAAAGTGATAACTAAGTGACTCGGCGAACAAAACATTGAAATTTTGGGTCCATGGACAGGAAACTCCCCAGATCTCAATCCCATTGAGAATCTGTGGTCAATGCTCAAAAAGCGGGTGGTCCCACAAAAACACAGCCAAGCACTGATTAGGCAAGAATGGGTTGCCATCAGTTAGGATTTGGCCCAGGGGCTGATATCCAGCATGCCAGGGCGGATTGCAGAAGTCTTGAAAAAGAAGGGTCAAATATTGAGTCTTTGCATAAACTTGATGTATTTGTCACTGAAAGCTGAAATCCTTATGATTGTACTTCCGTATACCATAGAAACATCTGACTAAAAGCACGGAAGCAACAAACGCTATGAAAACCAAAATTTGTGTCAGTCTCACGACTTTTGGCCAGGACTGTATATTGCACACACAGAAAAGGAGAATCCTGCTCGCCTACCTCACATTTTATAGCGGTGTCAACGTGGAGGAGATTACACCGCAGTAATGAGCAGTTTAGTGGGGAATCTAGCACTGGAGTGAGATATAAGTTGCCACGAAGCTGCTGCAGCGTTTTTTTTTATTATTTTTTTTAAAATTCTGTTCCTGCTACTCTCTTCTCCATAGATTTGTATAGTCAGGCAGTGAGGCGCCGCCTCCCCACACCTTCTGCAGTAAGTCAATTTTGCTCTAACTATGGAGAGACTTTGCTTGACAACAGGGTTCGACAGCAGAAGTAGTAACTTCACAGAATTTGTATTGATAAAACTACATTTTAACAGTAAGTAAATTACAAAGTTGTCCTATATCAGATATACTATTAGATTCGCATTAGTTGTTTAAAAAGTTAGTGTGCATTTAACCCCTTAATGATGTGTCCTAGTTTGGGCCTCAAAGGGAACCTGTCACCAGCATTTTACCTATTTAACTCTCCTCAGCCCTCGCTGGTGACTGCTGTCCAAAGTTCATTGGTGTTATCCCCCCTCCTAAACTTCTCCGACCGTAAATAATGGTCTGCAAACATTTTGCGCTTTTTATGGTAATAATTTGTCTCATTCGTTCCTCCTCTTATGCCCGTCCACCGCCGAAAACTGGCCCGTCCTGAATGCCAAAATCTCGTCTGAGATAGTGCCCGTCATGTATGGTCCGATACCCTTCCCTGCTTTGTCCGGGCCTCAAATCTAGTTACTGCGCATGTGACGCTATGGTGTCCTCATTGTGAGCACGCACCAGAACAGGATATCGATGCAGCAAGTGATTTTCTGTGTGCTGGGCCGAGGTGGGGAGCTGTCGATCAAAAGTAAGGAGGCGGGGTTAACTCAGAACGAAGCTATGACTCTTTTATGCTGATTAGCATACGGCACAGGAACACTAAATTTGAATACTTACGGTGCAGATGGAAGATTATAGGTTATGTAAAAGAAAATATTTTTTACCCACTTCCACCAGGTATTGCTGGTTTAATAGGTAAAATGCTGGTGACAGGTTCCCTTTAAGGCTCAGACCCCATTTTTCAAATCGGGCGTGTCACTTTATCTGGTAATATCTTTAGAATGCTTATATTTATCCAAGCGGTTCTGAGATTTTCTCGTGAAACATTGTACTTCATGTTAGTGGTAAAATTAAGTCTACGTACAGTGCTTATTTGTGAGTAACACCTACATTTTTCTTAATTTTAATTTATCTGCTTGTAAGGGCTTATTTAGACGAACGTGTAATACGTCCGTGCAACGCGTGTGATTTTCACGCGCCTCGCACGGACCTATGTTAGTCTATGGGGCAGTGCAGACTGTCCGTGAGTTTCACGCAGCGTGTGTCCGCTTCGTAAAAGTCACGACATGTCCGATATTTGTGCGTTGTTCGCGCATCACGCACCCATTGAAGTCAATGGGTGCGTGAAAATCACGTGCAGCACACGGAAGCACTTCCATGTGACGCGTGTGATTCGCGCAACAGCAGTAAAAAGTATGAATGAAAACAGAAAAGTACCATGTGCTTTTCTGTTTACAAACATACAGAGTGTCATCACGAAAACCACGCATCATATGCGTCTGACACACGGAGCTGTTAAGTACCTTTTGCGCACGCAAAACCCATACGCTCGTGTAATTCCGGCCTAAGACAGATGGTAATACAGCACAATAGTTACTAGTTCACATATCCCATATGTCTACTTTTGTTAGCATCGTTTTTTTTGAAAATCCTTTAATTTTTTTAGGATGTTACAAGTAGAATAAAATGTGAAAAGCCTGTTTTTATATGGACCGATTCAGTTCTGAAGTAGCTTTGAGGGGGTCTATATATTAGAAACCCCACATAAAACACCCTACTTTAAAAAGTGCACCTCAAAGTATTCAAAACAGCATTTAGAAAGTTTCTTAACCCTTTAGGCATTGCACAGGAATTAAAGAAAAGTGGAGGTGAAAGTTACAAATGTATTTTTAATAATTTTATATCTTTCTGTAACACAGGGTTTTACTAAAGAAATACAACTCTATATTTATTGCCCTGATTTTGCAATTTTTAGAAACATCCCACATGTGGACCTAGTGTGGTAATGGACTGAAGCACCGGCCTCAAGCAAAGGTGCACCTAGTGGATTTTGAGGCCTCCCTTTTTAGTAGAATATATTTTAAGCACCATGTCAGGTTTGGAGAGGTCTTTTGGTATCAAAACATAAACACCCCCAAAATTATACCATACTGTTTTGCAAGCAGGTTTTGCTGGATTTGTTTTTAGGTGCCATTTCGCATTTGCAGAGTCCCTGAGGTACCAGTACAGTAGAAATCCCTGAGAAGTAACTCCATTATGGAAACTACACCCCACAGGACATTCATCTAGGGGGGGGGGGGGGGGTGTTAGTGAACATTTTCACGCCACAGATGTTTTATTAGAATTGTGGGGACATTTTTTTTATTTTTTTTTCCCAAAACAGATTTAGCTCCAAATTTTTCACTTTTGCAAGGATACAATTTGTTACTCAATTGCTCCCGAGTACAGCAATACCTCATGTCTGGCCCTAAACTGCTATTTGGGCACGTGGCAGGGTTCAGAAGGGAAGGCGCGCCATTTGGCTTTTGGAGCACGGATTTTGCTAGATTGGTGTTCGGGTTCCATGACTCATTTACAAAGCCCATCAGGTACCAGAGTACAGTGCAAAACCCCTGAGAAGTGACCCCATTTTGAAAACTACACCACTCAAGTCATTTATCATTTGCCTGGATATATGACAGGACTTAGGAGTGAAAGAGCACCATGCGCATTTGAGATCTATTTTGGTGATTTTTTTTTTTTTCACAGCCCCCATTTGCAGGATTTTGCGGAACTAACTAGTTTTTATTGGTACTTTTTTTTTTTTGTACATGCGACTTTTTGACTCTTCCCTTTTTTTTGGAAAGTGAAATGACTAAAAAAGAGCGATTCTGGTATTGCTTTTTCTTTTTACAGCATTTACTGAACGGGATAAATAACAATAATTTGATACTTCAGGCCGTTGCGAATGTGGGGATAACTATTATTTATAGTTTTGTTTGCAGGTTTTTTTTCTTTTTCTAATAAAGGACTTGATAATGGAAAAATGGACGATTTTTATTTTAGTACTTGAAACTTGTACTTTTTTATTTTTGTACAACTGCCTGATCGCTGTTATAATGCCCTGCAATACTCCTGTATTGCAGGGTATTATAACTGTCAGCCCCACTCTGGCAGTCTGCATATTAGGTCCTTTGGCAGAGCCTAATCGCCTTCCGTAGATGGCAGACCCGGAGGCCATTGTTAGGCCTCCAGTTGCCATAGCAGCAACCGTCAGCACTCCGCGATCGCATCGTGGGTGCGCCGATGGTGTTGTAACCCCTTTAATGTGGCGGTCGCTATTGATGCCGCATTTAAGGGGTTAATTGGGGACAACCGCAAACGATCCCTGTGGTATGAGCTGTAATAACTGCTGTACGAGGCAGCAGATATCACAGCTTAAAAAAAAAAAAGGTCGCATGGGGGAGGGGTAGCGCAGTGTTGCAGCCCCAACATACTATTCCTGAGCTAAGCACGAACAATGCGAACAGCTTGACGTTATAGTACTGAGTGGGAAGGGGCTAAAGGATATGGGAACCATTGAGCACTTTGTTTTAGTTAAAATAAAAATATATTATAGTGTTTAATGCAACTTTGTAATTGGATTTTATTACAATTATTTTTTACTTTAAAGAGGCTCTGTCACCAGATTTTGCAGCCCCTATCTGCTATTGCAGCAGATAGGCGCTGCAATGTAGATTACAGTAACGTTTTTATTTTTAAAAAACGAGCATTTTTGGCCAAGTTATGACCATTTTCGTATTTATGCACATGAGGCTTGCAAAAGTACAACTGGGCGTGTTGAAAAGTAAAAGTACAACTGGGCGTGTATTGTGTGTTACATCGGGGCGTGTTTACTACTTTTACTAGCTGGGCGTTGTGTATAGAAGTGTCATCCACTTCTCTTCACAACGCCCAGCTTCTGGCAGTGCAGCACTGTGACGTCACTCACAGGTCCTGCATCGTGTCGGCACCAGAGGCTACACTTGATTCTGCAGCAGCATCAGCATTTGCAGGTAAGTAGCTACATCGACTTACCTGCAAACGCCGATGCTGCTGCAGAATCATCTGTAGCCTCTGGTGCCGACACGATGCAGGACCTGTGAGTGACGTCACAGTGCTGCACTGCCAGAAGCTGGGCGTTGTGAAGAGAAGTGGATGACACTTCTATACACAACGCCCAGCTAGTAAAAGTAGTAAACACGCCCCGATGTACGCACATAATACACGCCCAGTTGTACTTTTACTTTTCAACACGCCCAGTTGTACTTTTGCAAGCCTCATTTGCATAAATACGAAAATGGTCATAACTTGGCCAAAAATGCTCGTTTTTTAAAAATAAAAACGTTACTGTAATCTACATTGCAGCGCCTATCTGCTGCAATAGGAGATAGGGGTTGCACAATCTGGTGACAGAGCCTCTTTAAGATACAGCTTCTTTATATCCTAGATACGTAGAAGCTATATCTTGCGCTGAAACCTGAGTCTCAAGACAGCTGGACTGACACGCAGAATACACCTGTTATCGAGATGTGATCATAGACTCGCAGGACCCGCTGTCACCAAAGCAGTCAATCCAGTTGACCTGACGGATTCGGGTTTCAGCGCAAGATACAGCTATGTACCCAGGATACATGGAAGCTATATCTCAAAGTTTTATTTTTAGATTTATTTTTTATAAAATCCAATTACAAAGTTGCATTAAACGCAATAAGGGTCAGTTCTCACGTTGCGTAAATACTGCGTTTTTTCCGCAACTGAATTCGTTGCGGAAAATCTGCAGCATAATTTAGTAGCAGCAAAGTGGATGAGAGCGAACAAATCTCAACCACATGATGCGGAAAAAAACTTAAATTGACGTGCAATATTTCATTCCGCAACCTTTCAATTGTATTTGTGTAAACACTGCTTATTTGTTGCGCGGTTTCCCCATTTTTTTTTTTTTATTTTTTTTTACATTTTATATCAAAATATTCTATACTACGTAACAATAAAAAACAAAAAATGTTCAGAGTTAACATTATATTAACCACTTCCCGACCACCCGACGTAGATTAACGGGCTGCAGAGCTGGTCCTTGTGCCCTTCAGCCTGTTAATCTAGGTGTGCCCCTAACAGAGCACACAGACTCTCCCCGCAGCCCGGCATCTCCCAGTACAGCCTGCTACTAGCAGCCTTAGTACTGGGGGAAAACATCACAGTGGTGATCCGAACCGATTAACCCCTTCATTGCGTCAGTCAGTAGAAACCGCTGCATTTAATTTGTTATAGCAGCATCGGCACCCCGCTACGCAATTGCGGGGGACGATTGTTGCGGGGGGGCCGATTGCTATGGCAACCGAAAGCCTAACAAAGGCTGGTCTGCCATCTATTGAAGGCGATTATGTCCTGCCAGAGTCAGGACCTAATATGCCTCCTGTCAGTGTGAAACTGACAGGTATAATACCCTGCAATACATAAGTATTGCAGGGTATTATAACAACGATCCAACAATTGGATCTTCAAGTCCCTAGTAGGACTAAAAAAAAAAAAGTTACAAAAGTAAAACGTCAAATTAAAGAGGCTCTGTCACCAGATTTTGCAACCCCTATCTGCTAATGCAGCAGATCGGCGCTGCAATGTAGATTACAGTAACGGTTTTATTTTTAAAAAACGAGCATTTTTGGCCAAGTTATGACCATTTTTGTTTTTATGCAAATGAGGCTTCCAAAAGTCCAACTGGGCGTGTATTATGTGCGTACATCGGGGCGTTTTTACTACTTTTACTAGCTGGGCGTTCTGCCGAGAAGTATCATCCACTTCTCTTCAGAACGCCCAGCTTCTGGCAGTGCAGACACAGCGTGTTCTCGAGAGATCACGCTGTGTCGTCACTTCCTGCCCCAGGTCCTGCATCGTGTCGGACGAGCGAGGACACATCGGCACCAGAGGCTACAGTTGATTCTGCATCGGCGTTTGCAGGTAAGTCGATGTAGCTACTTACCTGCAAACGCTGATGCTGCTGCAGAATCAAATGTAGCCTCTGGTGCCGATGTGGCCGACACAATGCAGGACCTGGGGCAGGAAGTGAGTGACGTCACAGCGTGATCTCTCGAGAACACGCTGTGTGTCTGCACTGCCAGAAGCTGGGCGTTCTGAAGAGAAGTGGATGATACTTCTCGTCAGAACGCCCAGCTAGTAAAAGTAGTTAAAACGCCCCGATGTACGCACATAATACACGCCCAGTTGGACTTTTGCAAGCCTCATTTGCATAAATATACAAATGGTCATAACTTGGCCAAAAATGCTCGTTTACTGTTACGTTACTGTAATCTACATTGCAGCGCCGATCTGCTGCAATATCAGATAGGGGTTGCAAAATCTGGTGACAGCCTCTTTAATAAAATTTAAAAATCGCCTTTTTTCCCTTTATAAATTCCTTTAATATATGGAAAAAAATAAATAAACTATGCATAATTGGTATCACCGCGCACGTAATGGCCTGAACTATAAAAATATGTCATTTATCCCGCACGGTGACCGCCATAAAAAAACTATACCGGAATCGCTATCTTTAGTCCCAAATAATTGCATAAATAGGGATCAAAAAGTCGCATGTACCCAAAAATTGTACTGATAAAAACGATAGTTCTGCAATAAACAAGCCCTCACACAGCTTTCTGGATAGAAAAATAAAAAAGTTGTGGCTCTTCGAATATGGCGACACAAAAACGAAATAATTTTTAAACCCGTGATTTTATCGTGCAAACACCATAAAACACAAAAAAGCCATATACATATGGTATCGCCGTAATCTCATTGACCCACAGAATAAATTAAATATGTCATTTATAGCGCACGGTGAAAGCCGTAAAAAAAAACAACAACGGCCTAATAACACTAAATTCAGCAAAAAACCTATGGGATCAAAATGCTCACTATACCCCTAGACAAATTCTTTTTAGGGCTGTAGTTTTCCAAATGGGGTCACTTCTGGGGGTTGTCCACTGTTTTGGTCCCTCAGGGGCTTTGCAAATGCGACATGACACCCGAAAACCAATTGCGTAAACTTGAGCTCCAAAAGCCAAATAGCGCTTCTTGCCTTCTGAGCCCTGCCGTGTGTCCAAACTGCCGTTTATTACCACATATGAGGTATTGCCGTAATCGGGAGAAATTGCTTTACAAATCTTGGGTTGCTTTTTCTTTATTGCTTGGAAAAATGTATAATTTCTAAGTTTTATTGAAAAAAAGTTAAATTTTCATTTTTATGGACTAATTCCACGAATTCAGCAAAAAACCTGTGGGGTTAAAATGCTCACTATACACCTTGATGAATTCTGTGAGGGGTGTAGTTTGCCAAATGGTGTCTCTTTGGGGGTGTTTCCACTGTTTTGGCCCCACAAGACCTCTTCAAACCTGATATGGTGCCTAAAATATATTCTATTAAAAAGGAGGCCCCAAAATCCACTAGGTGCTTTTTTACTTCTGAGGCTGGTGTTTCAGTCCATTAGCGCACAAGGGCCAGATGTGGGATATTTCTAAAAACTGCAGAATCTGGGTAATAAATATTAAGTTGCATTTCTCTAGTAAAACCTTTTGTGTTACAGAAAAAATGAATGGATTTTCCGACACAAAAAAGAATGTGTAAATTTCTACTCTACATTGCTTTAATTCCTGTGAAACACCTAAAGGGTTAAGAAACTTTCTAAATGCTGTATTGAATACTTTGAGGGGGGTCGTTTTTAAAATTGGGTGACTTATAGGGGTTTCTAATATATAAGGCCCTCAAAGCCACTTCTGAACTGCTACCTATAAAAATAGGTTTTGGAAATTTTCTTGAAAATGTGAGAAATTGCTGCTAAAGTTCTAAGCCTTGTAACGTCTTAGAAAAATAAAATAATGTTCAAAAAACAATGCAAATATAAAGTAGACATATGGGAAATGTGAAATAGTAATTATTTTGTATGGTAGCAGATACATTTAAATTTAGGAAAATCAAAATTTTTGCAAATTTTCTTTTTGGTGTTTTTCTACAAATAAGCAATGAATTTATTGACCAAATTTTTCCACTAGCATAAAGTACAATATGTCACGAGAAAACAATCTCAGAATCACTTAGACAGGCAAAAGCATTCCAGAGTGTTTACCACATAAATTGACACGTCAGGTTTGAAAAAAATGGGGCTGGTCCTGAAGGCCAAAATGAGCTCGGTCCTGAAAGGGTTAAAGAAAGTATTATGTAGCAGACACTATCGCAAAAGGGGTTCAAATGGATAATGCTGAAAAATCAACAATGGCCCACTAAAACCCTGGAAAATATTGCGTTAGGAGGTGACAGAGAGGAGAGAAAAAAAAAACATTACTCAAACAGCTACTAACACATTTTAAACCAGCTCTAAGGTCTTTTTCTGTTCGGAGGATAGTTCCACAATCCATCTGTTCCAGATCTTCTAAAAATAAATTTCCCCTTCCTCTTTACTTCGTGTTAAGTAATATGATTTTTCCAAAAACATCACTATTCATCTTTATGGTGCCATTCTACTTCCTGTGGGAAATGTCTTGAGATCCATTTATAAATGATAACCAATCTTGCCATTGACTTCAATGTGGAGGTAAAACCCACAACAAATGGCAGTTGTTGCGTTTTTTTTGCAGCGGATTCGCAGCGATCCGCTAAAAATTGCAACTCAGAAAAAATAATCTTATACTTGCGTATATGTTCTGTTTGTGTTCCTCCTGGGATGACGTTTTATCCCATCTGACCCCTGCTGCAGCCAATTACATGCTGCAGGGGTCTGCAGCGGACATTCTGGGCGAAAAAGAGCTGCACGGTTTGGTGCATTTTTTCGCCCAAATTCCCTGCAGCCACCAGGGCGGATACGCTGTGTAACTTTACTCCGTGTATCCTCCCCGTGTGAACTCCGCCTAATACTTTTTATTTTAACTAAAACAAAGTGCTCAAAGGTTTCCATATCCTTTTAAGCAACAGCCAGGGAGAGAGGTCCCTGTGCAGGAAGGGGGAGGATGTGAGTTGCCCCATCACCTATTAGGCTGGGTTCACACGAGCACATTAACGTCCGTAATGGACGGACGTATTTCGGCCGGAAGTCCCGGACCGAACTCCGTGCAGGGAGCCGGGCTCCTAGCATCATAGTTATGTACGACGCTAGGAGTCCCTGCCTCTCCGTGGAACTACTGTCCCGTACTGAAAACATGATTACAGTACGGGACAGTTGTCCTACAGCGAGGCAGGGACTCCTAGCATTGTACATAACTATGATGCTAGGAGCCCGGCTCCCTGCAGTGTGTTCGGTCCGGGACTTGTGGCCGAAATACGTTATATATATATATATAATGCTTTGGCATTATTGCCTATCAGTGTAAATCTGTCAGGCAATCTATTAGGATTGAATTGCGGGCTGCCGATGGGTGACAGTGAGAGCTCCCCCCCCCCCCCCCTGTAAACAAGTTAAATGCCGCGGTCGCTATTGACCGCTGCATTTTACAGGTTAAACGGCCGCGATCGGAGTAAACTTTGATCGCTACCTTTGGAGCAGGAGCCCGGCTGTCATCAGGCCCCTTAGTGACCGCCGTGAAAAGGCATATTGGTGGTCACTAAGGGGTTAACTGATAACAATGCCCCCATGCATAAATAGGGAGTTTTGGGAATTGAGGGAGATTTTTTAAAACTAGTGTTAGGATCTGTTCACATTTTTTGGGTCAATGACACCTTGGTGGAACCTGACAGACCTTATTATAAGTAAATGGGTTCTGTCTGGTACTGCTGGTGTCCATCACGCAATGGATCCATCACAGCGTTGTGGCTTCAGTTAAACGGAAGCCACAACGTACATCTGAACAGAACTTAAGGGTATGTGCACACACACTAATTACGTCCGTAATTGACGGACGTAATTCGGCCGCAAGTACCGGACCGAACCCACTGCAGGGAGCCGGGCTCCTAGCATCATAGTTATATACGATTCTAGGAGTCCCTGCCTCTCCGTGGAACTACTGTCCCGTACTGAAAACATGATTACAGTACGGGACAGTTGTCCTGCAGAGAGGCAGGGACTCCTAGCATCGTATATAACTATGATGCTAGGAGCCCGGCTCCCTGCAGTGGGTTCGGTCCGGTACTTGCGGCCGAAATACGTCCGTCAATTACGGACGTAATTAGTGTGTGTGCACATACCCTAAGACAGTGACGTAGTTGCTTGACCTGGAGTGTTGCAATCTTTTTTTTTTTTTTTTTTTTTTTTTTTTTTGGTGTGGTATTTTGAGCTTTGGATTAAGTTCTAGTTGCTTTGTACCCACCACTTGATCACATGTGTTCTGCTTCATAATCATAGGACAAAAACGTGATGGGGAGGGAGCCTCCGTTCTGTCCTGATCAATTATTTACAGCATCTGTCTTGAGCTGTTGCTCCGCAATTAACAGAATAAGCATGTTAAAGGGATTATCGGGGATCTTAAAATTAATGGCCTAGCCTTCGGATAGGCTAACAATATTAGATCGTTGGTGGTCCAACTACTAACAAATATGTCCTATGACTTTTAAAAATGTCTTGAGTATTTCAAGTTTATGTACCGTATGTGCAATTCATTGTTTACCTTAATTATTCCTACTCCATGTTTCAGTGTTCAGATAACTCGAAGGAACAAATTCGTAAGTAAAAACAAATTCTACAATAATACATAGAGATATATATATATATATATATATATATATATATATATATATACACTAGTCTCAATGAATTATAATATCAAGAAGTTAATTTATTTCAGTAATTCAATTCAAAAAGTGGAACTCCATATATTATATAGATTCATTACACACAAAGTGATCTATTTCCAGCATTATTTTATTTTAATGATGATTATGGCTAACCGTTAATGAAAACCCAAAATTTAGTCTCAGAAAATTAGAATATTGGGTAAAAGTTGAAGATTGTAGACTCATGGTGTCACTCTAATCAGCTAATAAAGACACAACACACCTGCAAACGTTTCCTAAGCCTTTAAAAGGACTGGTCTCTTGCTCAGTGTTCCAAAGTCCTGTTTTCAGATGAAGCTAAATTTTGCATTTCATTGTGAAATCAAGGTCGCAGTGTCTGGAGGAAGAGTGGAAAGGCATCAATCCAAGATGCTTGCGGTCCAGTGTGAAGTTTCCAGTCAGTGATGGTTTGGGGAGCCATGTCATCTGCTGGTGTTGGTCCACTGTGTTATATTAAGTACAGAGTCAACGCAGCCGTCTACCAGGAATTTTCGAGCACTTCATGCTTCCCTCTGCTGACTAGCTTCATGGAGATGCTGATTTCATTTTCCAGCAGGACTTGGCACCTGCCCACACTGCCAAAAGTACCAATACCTGGTTTAATAACCATAGTCTCACTGCGCTTGATTGGCCACCAAACTCTCCTGACCTAAACCCCATAGAGAATCTATGGAGTATTGTCAAGAGGACGATGAGAGACCCCAGACCCAACAATGCAGACGAGCTGAAGGCCGCTATCAAAGCAACCTGGGCTTCCATAACACCTCAGCAGTGCCACAGGCTGATCGCCTCCATGTCACGCCGCATTGATGCAGTAATTCATGCAAAGGAAGCCCCGACCAAGTATTGAGGGCAGATACTGTACATTTCAATAGGCCATAATTTTGGTATTAAAAATCATTTTTGAAATTGGGCTTATATAATATTCTAATTTTCTGAGAGACTAAATGTTGGGTTTTTATTAACAGTTACCATAATCATCAACATTAAAAGAAAAGAATGCTGGAAATAGATCACTCTGTGTAATGAATCTATATAATATGAGTTTCACTTTTTGAATTACTTAAATAAATTAACTTTTTGATATTCTAATTCATTGAGCAGGACTAGTGTGTGTGTGTGTGTGTGTATATATGTGTATATATATATATATATAGATTAGTGTGTGTTTGTATCTGTGTATATATAAAAAAAAAATGTCCCCTTCTTTTAGGACTGTTTAAAATTGTTACAGAAAAGTTTATGCCTCATATCAGTGTTTTGCTGTTGGAACAAGACCTATTTTTACAGCTTCTACCAAAGGTAAGAAAATCGTCATCAAAGTACATGTGAAATAAATGTCCATTGTCAGATTAATTTCTTTTGATCTAATTTGTGTTTATTCAATTATTTGTAATTAGGAGATGGCACTATCGTTTTGCTGCCGATACACTCTTGTGACAAATAGACCATGTCCAAATAAATTAGGCGCATCTGTGGCTGTCAGTGTGCCAGAAAGTTTAAAAACGACTCCAGCTTCGAGGTGGAGAAGATTTACGCTAGTTTCTGGCATAAATTCTAGTTAATGTGTTGGGCTGCAAGTGGCCCTGCCCCTTTTTGTTATACCTTACACATTTTTAAGGTGGCGGAGGTGGCGTAGAGATTCAAGTCACAAAAAAAACAACGTTTTTGCACAAATTTTCTATATATCAGATGCTCAATTTGAGTCTCATAGGAATGCATAGAGCGAATACAGACACTGTAGGATTTGGACAGTCTGGGTGGGTCATGTGACTTACACCAGCCAGGAGCGAAGATGATAGTCAATAAAGTGCCCGGTAAAAGGATTACCTGGTCTACCTTTTACAGGATGTACCTTCCAAACAGTGCAAAACTAAAACATTTTCCAGCATTTCGAGACCTGCTTTAGAGCAGCCACATGGACCATCGGAAACCTGTAGACTGGATAATGTTCATGGACAATGTTAAAGAGGACCTGTCATCGTTTTTGTAAACCATTTATATACTCTTATTCCCCGTTGTCTCCTAATTCTCGCACTTCCTAATTTATCTAAAATTTTCCCCTCCGTTGTCCGGCTACAGCCAGCGCAGGGTTTTGACGCCCAATATGCTAGTTACTAGCATCAGTACAGAGAAGAGGAGACTAAGCGCTCCTCAGTTGGCGCCCATTAGGAGACTGCGGGGAATAGGGCTGGATAATTAATCGGACAAAAAACTAAATTGAAGTTCAGCGCACATAACCAAATTGTATACAGGGGTGATGGGGGTAATATACAGGGACACCCATCATTCCTGTATATAACCTCCATCATCCGTGTATATGCCATGTGGTGTGTGGGCATGAGGCTTAACAAGAAGTAAATGGGACGGACTTGAGGACACCGTGGACCAATAGTTGGTGTTGAGGGGGTACATTATATTATACAGTAGTATACAGCATGCTATGGCGATCTACATTAAGTTGCATTCAGAAAGCGGTGTGGCCTACAAATCTTTTATTAGTCGTAATCCAGGTTACATGTTCAACTACTTCTAATTTTGATTTCGGTCATAATCACCCATCCCTAGCGGGGAATAAGAGTATGTAAATGGTTTACAATTAAAAACTGATGAGTGTTCCTCTTTAAGGCCATGATAACATTGACCAGACAATGTTCACTGACTTCCATGGGAATGTATTCTAGGCATGTTCTGTGACCTGTGCAGAGGTCATTGTAGGAATTAACCCCTTAGTGACCACTAATACGCCTTTTTACGTCGGTCACTAATGGGCTTTAGGCTAGGCTGACGCCTTTTCACGTCAGCCTAGTCTAAGTCCTGCATGGGTCTCCCGTGCAGGCAGGAGCCGGGGCTCTGCTGTCTGATGACAGCTGAGCTCCTGCTCCAACGCCCGCGATCAAAGTTTACTTCGATCGCGGCCGTTTAACCCGTTAAATGCCGCTGTCAATAGCGACCGCGGCATTTAACTTTGTTTACAGAGGGAGTGCGCTCCCTCTGTCACCCATCGGCGGCCCGCGAATGCAATCGCGGGTCTCCGATGGGGTGTCATGGCAGCCGGGGGCTTGATAAAAGCCCCCAGGTCTGCCCTGGACATATGCCTGTTAGGACGCGCCGGAGGCACGTCCTAACAGATTGCCTGTCAGATTTACACTGACAGGCAATAATGCTCTGGTATACGAAGGATACCAGAGCATTATAGCAGCGATCGGAATATCGCACAGTAAAGTCCCCTAGTGGGACTAATAAAATAAGTAATCAAAGTGAAATAAAGATTATTAATAAAAAGTACAGTAAAAAAATAAATCCATTTTTTTCCATAAAAAGTGGTTTTATTTAGTAAAAGTGTAAAAAAAAAAAAAAAGTACACATATGTGGTATCGCCGCGACCGTAATGACTCCATTAATAAAGTTAATATGTAATTTAAACCGCAAAGTGAACACCGTAAAAAAAAAAACGCAAAAAACCATGGCGGAATTGCAATTTTTTTCCATTGCCCCCCAAAAAAGTCATAATAAAAATGAATCAATAAGTCCCATGCACCCCAAAACAGTACCAATCAAAACTACGTCTTGTCCCGCAGAAAACAAGGCCAAAAAATCACTACATTGATGGAAAAATAAAAAAATTACGGCTCTTGGAAAGTGATGATGCAAAAGCAAATAATTTTAGTTCAAAAGTGTTTTTATTGTGCAAAAGTCGTAAAACATAAAAAAAAACCTCTACATATGTGGTATCGCCGTAATCGTACCGACCCATAGAATAAAGGTAACATGTTATTTACTTCGCATAGTGAACGGCGTCAATTTAAAAACGCATAGAACAATGGTGGAATTTCAGTTTTTTTTTATAATCCCCCCCCCAAAAGGGTTAATAAAAGTTAATATAAAAATTATATGTACCCAAAAATGGTGCTATTAAAAAGTACAACTAATCCCGCAAAAAACAAGTCCTCATACAGCTATGTAGACGAAAAAATAAAAACGTTATAGCTCTTTGAATGCGACTATAGAAAAACGAATAAAATAGCTTGGTCATTAGGGCCTAAAATGGGCTGGTCACTAAGGGGTTAAGAGTAGGAAAGTTGTGACCATCACCTAAAACTCTTTAATCTGTTTTAAAAATAACTTCATTTTAAACCATAGGTCATTTTCTGATGACACGCTCACTTCAACAGTATGTTCACACATGGAGGATACGCTGAGTAAAAGCAGACTGCGTCTCCGCTCTTGGCGCCGCAGGGAATTCTGGCCGACAAATCGCACCAAATTGCGGTGCAGTTTTTTGGCCACAATGTCTGCTGCGGAAAACCGCGCAAAAAAATAGAGAAGCAGCCATGGCGATGCGTTCCTCTGCTGTCCTGCAGGCCGGCCTTCTGTATAACGTTTAATCCTATGTCACCGCTGCAGCCTCTCATTTGGCTGCAGCTGTCACATGGGATGAACCGGCATCCCAGGAGGCCGGCCTGAAAGAAGAAAAAGAAAAATCTTATACTTACCTAGAATTGTGTGTTTCTTCAAAGTTGCGGTTTTTGCATTGGAATCGCTGCTTTTTCGACGCAAAAAAAACATCTGCTATTGCGGTTTTTACCTGCCCATAGAATTCAATGGGGAAAACTTGCAGCAAATAAGCAATGATTACGCAAATACAGTTGACATGCTGCTTATTAAAAAAAAACCTGCACCGCAGGTCGATTTATGAGCAGGTTTTTCACCTCCTCATGCTGCTACTGTATTACGCTGTGGAAAATCTGCAGTATTTGCGCTACGTATGAACTTAGGCCTCATACACATGACCGTATTGTTTTTCTGGTCCGCAAATTCCTGGACCGTGGTTTGTATCTTCCGGATGAAATGTCATCCATAGTGCATCCGTGCGTCATCAGCAAAATGCGGATCATAATGCGGATTTCCTATCCTCCTCCGTTATTTAGATATCGGTGCTGTTATATTTGGCACCTGATATTTAAATAACCCCCTGAACTGTCAATGGGGTGTGTAATTGTCATGGGGGCGTGTAACATCGCTGTGACACTGTCCAATCTGCTACGGACAGCGTTACAGCAAGAGAGGAGAGCTTGTGCGTGTGCGCAGCTCCGGGCTGTGTGAGCACGGGCGCTCACTCTAAAGCTCTCGGCAGACAAGGACGACAAGACTGTGTGATCACTCGCGAGCGATCACAGTCTTGTCTACCAAGAGCTGAGTGATTGAGCGTGCCCGCCTGCCCGCATACGCACACAGCTGCACTGCCGAAGATACTCCAGCTACCCTGGAACAGAAGAAGAATTCATCTTCTCTTCTCCTCTGTTCCGTGGTGGCTGTGGAGCTGCGCGTGCACGCGCATGCACTCGCTCTCCTCTCTAGCTCTTGCTGTGACCCTGTCCGTAGCTGATTGGACAGTGTCACAGCGGTGTTACATGCCCCCTTGCCAATTACACACCCGATTGACAGTTCAGGGGGTTATTTAAATATAGGGGGGCCAAATATAACGCCACCGTTATCTAAATAACGGAGACAGATAGGAAATTGTTTTTTATAGTAAGACAATGTTTGTACAGCCCTGCCTATTACATGGTGCACTCAGCTGCACATGTATGGGCAAGTGAAAGGTTCTCTCTAAAGGAGTTGTCAGGGGCACGGACCAGTTTTTTTCACACTGATGACCCATCCACAAGATAGGTCATCCGTATAGGATCGATGGGGGGCCGACACCCGGATCCCGCACCGATCAGCTGCCTCCATGCATCGGATGTCTGTGCCGGAAGCAGATTGCTCTGGTCACAGTATAGCGGCCGAGCTGCAGTACTGCATCTCTACTACTGTTCAAGAGAATAGGAGCAGAGTTTCAGTTCTGCAGCATGGCCTCTATGCAGTGTACGGCGTACAGCTTCCGGTACTGAACACTGCATAACATCAGGCTGTCCCCGGGCAGCAGAACAGCTGATCAGTGCAGGATCTGAATGTCGGACCCCCACTGATAATATATTAATGACCTATCCTGTGGGTAGGTCATCCGCATGAATACCGGTATGTGCCCGGACAACACTCTTTAGCGCTAAAACGGTCAATAGCCCTCTGCCCTCAGGTCTGCCATCCTGGTGCTCCAATTAAGCCCTGCTAGAGGAAGGGCTTAGTAGGAGCCGGTATAAATCACAATATACTGGAATACATTAGTATTGGTAGTTCAAGTCCTCTAGGACTATTACAATATAACATTATTTAACTCGCAGAGTGAACGCCTTAACATTTAAATAGCCAGTATTGCTGTTTTTTGGTCACTGTATCTCCCAAAAACGGAAATAAAAGTGATCAAAAGGTTGTGTCGCAACAAAAACTACAGCTTGCCCTGCAAAAACCAAGCACTCACTCGCACACAATCAATGGAAAAAATAGAAAAGTTGTGTGACACAAAACCATTTTTTTTTTTAAAAATTTTTTTTATAAATAGTGTTTTACTTTAACAGTAGTACATCATAAAAAAAAAAATGACATCAATTTGGTATCGCCGGAATCTTATTGACCCGCAGAAAAAAGTTAAGTTGTTTTTATTGCATGGTAAAAGCTGCAAAAATGTAAGTTTAAAAAAAAAAAAAAACAACGGAGGAATTGCGTTTTTGTTTTTTTTTGCTGTTCCACACCACAAATAGTTATTCTTTTTTTTCGATACAATAAAATGGTGTTGAAAGCTACAAATAGTTTTACAAAATATAAGCAGTCATATGGTTATGTGTCAGGAAATATAACAGTTATAGCACTTCGAAGGTGGGGAAGGAACAAAAAGCTAGAAAAAACATTGGCCTGGTCTTAACCCTTTCCCGCGTAACTGTACGTCCGAAATCAAAGTGATTTCCCGCAGACGGGCGTACAGTTACGCCCTGCAGATAAAGCGAGCACAGGAGCTGTGCGCGCTTTATCTTCAGCGACTGTCAGCTGTTATACACAGCTGACATGCCGCTGCGATGGCTGTTACCGCCGATCGCAGCCATTTAACCCCTTCAATGCGGCTGTCAATGACGTCCGCCGCATTGAAGTGGTTTACAGAGGGAGGGAGCTCCCTCTGTAACCCCCGGGCCCGCCCCGCGGTGGATCGCGGGTGGCGATTGTTGCTATGGCAACCAGGAAGCCGTTACTAGGCTTCCTGGTTGCACAGGGACGGTAGCCTATTCGGTCCTGCCCGAGGCAGGACCTAATACGCTAACTGTCAAATGAAAAATGACAGTTACGATGCACTGCACTACATAAGTATTGCAGTGCATCGTAGCGGGGATGAGAAGACCAGATCTTCAAGTCCCCAGGTCAGTGTAAAAGAAAAACTAAAAAATGCAAAAAAAAAAAAAGTGAAAAAAGTAAATAAATAATAAAAACAACACTTGCCCTGTTTCCCTGATCAACTCCTTTATTATTAAAAAAACATGAAAATATGAAAAAAAAAACTATACATAATAGGTATCGCCAAGTTCGGAACGGCCTGATCTATAAAAATATCACATCATTTTTACCGCACGGTGAACACCGTAAAAATTTTTTATAAAAAAACAATGACCGCATTTTATTTTTTGGTCATCTTGTCTCAAAAAAAATGTAATAAAAAGTGATCAAAAAGTTGCAAGTAACGCAAAATGGTACTAATGTAAACTACAGTTCGTCACGCATAAAACAAGCCCTCCCGCAGCTATATCAACGAAAAAATAAAAATGTTACGGCTCTCAGAAAATGGCGACACTAAAACATGATTTTTTTTAGAAAAGAGTATTTTTATTGTGGGAACGTAGTGAAACGTAAAAAAACAATATAAATTTTGTGTCGCTGTAATCGTATCGCCCCGCAGAATAAAGTTAACATGTTGTTTATACTGCACGGTGAACACTGTAAAAAGAAACGTGCTGGAATGGCTGTTTTTTGGTTTCCTCATCTCCCAAAAAATGTAATAAATAGTGATAAAAAAAAAAAATCGCATGTACCCCAAAATGGAACCAATAAAAATTACAGCTCGTTCCACAAAAAAGGCGCCCTCACACACGCCCTAACGGAAAAATAACACGTTATGACTCTCAAAACGCAATGGTGCAAAATGATTCTAAATGACGGCCCAGACTAATTTTTAGGTCCAGTAGAATTTCACTAAATACCCCACATCATCATTTGCTGGACCCCACAGGTGGACCCCGTAGACGCAGCAGAGATGAGGAAACTTTAGGGCCTTGTGTGGCTTATAGGGCTAGTGAAGAAGTCAAATATAAGGCAATATTGGAGCGCAGATATTTTGTATAATACCCAATAAACTCGGCCTGTGCATAAAGGAATGGTTCAAAGCGTACCACACCAATCCATGGATTATTCATTCACCCCATTTATTACATCATCCTATTATGCCCTGATGTACTCCGCCCAGCTTACATATACCCTGATGTACTCCGCCCAGTTTACATATACCCTGATGTACTCCGCCCAGTTTACATATACCCTGATGTACTCCGCCCAGCTTACATATATCCTGATGTACTTACATATGCCCCCACATTATAAGCTGAAATACCACTAATACACCAAGCAAAATCTGCGCTTCAAAAGCCAAATGGTGGTCCAACTGAGCCTGGCAGTGTGCCCAAACGGCAATTTATGACCACATATGGGGTATTCTGGAGAACTCGCTTAACAATTTATGGGATGCGTGTCTACGGTGGTACAAGCTGGGCACAACACATTGGGCACTGAAATGGCATATCTGTGGAAAACAGCAATTTTCAATCTGCAACATCTATTGTTTACTCATTTTTGCAAAACACTTGTGCGGTCAAAATGCTCACTACACCCCTAGATCAATTCTTTGAGGGATCTAGTTTCCAAAATGGGGTAATTGTTTGGGGGGTACCACTGTACTGGTACTATAGCTCAATGTAACATGGTGTCCAAAAACGAATCTTATAAAATCTCCACTCGAAATACTAAATGGCGCTCCTTCCCTTTAGAGCCTTGCTGTGTGTCCAAATAGCAGTTTATGACCACGTGTGGGGTATTTCCGTACTCTGAAGATGTTGCTTTACAAATGTTACGGTGCTTTTTCTCCTTTATTTGTTGAGAAAATGAAAAATTTTTAACTAATGCTGCGTCTTATTGGAAAATAATGTAATTTTTCATTTTCACTGCCCATTTCTAATAAAATATATGACACACCTGTGGGGTCAAAATGCTCACTACACCCCTAGATGAATTCCTCAATGGGTGTAGTTTGCCAAATGGAGTCACTTTTGGGGAGTTTCCACTGTACTGGTACCTAAGGGGCTTTGCAAAAGCGACATGGCGCAGAAAAACCAATCCAGCAAAATCTGCTCTCCAAAAGCCAAATGGCGCTCCTTCCCTTCTGAGCCCGGATGTGTATTCATACAGTACTTTATAACCACATATGGGGTATTTCCGTACTCTGGAGAAGTTGCTTTACAAATGTTACTGTGATTTTTCTCCTTTATTTGATGAGAAAATGAAACATTTTTACCTAAAGCTACGTCTTAGTGGAAAAAAATGAATTTTTTCATGTTTACTGCCCAATTCTAATGAAATCTATGAAACACCTGTGGGGTCAAAATGCTCACTACACCCCTAGATGAATTCCTCAAGGGGTGTAGTTTCCTAAATGGAGTCACTTTTGGGGGGTTTCCACTGTTCTGGTACCTTAGGAGCTTTACAAATGCGACATGGTGCAGAGAAATGAATCCAGCAAAATCAGCGCACCAAACACTAAATGGCATGCCTTCCCTTCTGAGTCCTGCCGCTTCCCCAAACAGCCGTTTATGACCACATGTTGGGTATTTCCGTACTCTGGAGAAGTTGCTTTACAAATGTTGGGGTGCTTTTCCTCTTATTTGTTGAAAAAATAAAAATTTTACGAGGTAAAGCTACATGGTATTGGAAAATAATGTCATTTTTCATTTTCACTGCCCAATTCTAATGAAATCTATGAAACACATGTGAGGTCAAAATGCTCCCTACACCCCTAGATGAATTCCTCAAGGAGTTTAGTTTCCAAAATGGGGTATTTTTGGGGGTGTTTCCTTTGTTTCGGCACCACAAGACCTCTTCTAACCTGACATGGTGCCTGAAATATAATCTAAGAAAAGGAAGGCCCTAAAAGGCTCTTGATGCTCCTTTGCTTCTGAGGCCGGTATTTCAGTCCAGTAGCGCACTAGGGCCACATGTGGGATATTTCTAAAAACTTCATTATCAGGGCAATAAATATTCAGTTGTGCTTCTCCGGTAAAAACCTTCAGTATTACAGGAAAAATGGATTAAAATGGAATTTCTGCCAAAAAAATGAAATTTGTAGATTTCCCCGCTACATTGCTTTAATTCCTGTGAAACGCCTAAAGGGTTAAAAAAAACTTTCTGAATGCTGTTTTGAATACTTTGAGGGGTGACGTTTTTAAAGTGGATTCACTGAAAAATAGGTAATGAATGTCGTTCAGTAATAAATGTGTTTCACCGCCTGGAAGAACGATTAAAAAGTAGTTTATTAGTTAATTTCATAAAATAGTGGCTCTACCAGCCGTTGATACCAGACCAGGCTTAAGCAAGTGATTAGCGACAAGAAAGGTGGTATAGAGTGGTTGATGTCTCCTTTCCACCCAAAACACCACCTATCTGCTTGTAGTATAAATAACTCTATGTCTTTGCCATTGATAACTGTCTATCTAAATCCTACGCGTTTCATCATCACATACACGGTGATGCGTCCTCAGGGATTGATAGAAGTAGATTTATTTCAAATCTCGTTAAATTCAAAAGTAGTGAAATGATAACAATTTTGCAGCACTGGATAGCACTGTTTATGTGCTGATTCGTAACCTCCAGACGCATGCACGGCTCTGACGGCCAGTGTATCAGAGCCGTGCATACGTCTGGGGTTTCTAATATATAAGGCCCTCAAAGCCACTTAACAACTGAACTGTTCCCTAAAAAAATGGGCTTTTGAAATTTTCTTGAGAAATTGCTGCTAACTTATAAGCCTTGTAATGTCCTAGAAAAATAAAAGGACTTTCAAAAAATGATGCCAACATAAAGTAGACATATGGGAAATGTTAGCTAGTAACTATTTTGTGTGGTATAACTATCTGTCTTACAAGCAGATACATTTGAATTTAGAAAATGCACATTTTTTGCAAATTTTCTCAATTTTGGTGTTTTTCACACAAAAATATTGAATATATCGACCAAATTTTTTCACTAACTTAAAGTACAATATGTCACGAGAAAACAATCTCAGAATCGCTTGGATAGGTAAAAGCATTCCCGAGTTATTACCACATAAAGTAACACACGTCAGATTTAAAAAATGAGGCTCTGTCATTTGGTCCAAAAGTGGCTCAGTCCTGAAGGGGTTAAAGGGGTTTTCAGAGGTAATCAAAAAGTGGCCAATGAGGGGGGGGGGGGTGAAATAAGACAAACAAACAAAAAATGTCTTACCCAACTGATGCTACATACATCATAGCTGCTTCATTCTTCCCCAAGAGCATGTTAGATGTTAAAATGATAAAATAACAAATACTTTCCTCATAATTCCAGCGCTAATGATCCCTGATGGTTTTTGTTTACTTTGCTGCAGCGATTACGTAACCGTCTACCCACGTGACCGCCACAGTCAATCACTGGTCTCAGCAAAGTCATTAACGTTTAGGAATTACTACAATTACTGCCATTTTTTACATAGTCACTCCATTATCACAACTAAAGTAGATGATCACAGAATTATTTTCTTGGTGAAGAAAAACCCCTTCACAACTTCAAGCCAAGTTAAGAACACTCCCGAGGAGTATCTGGTGGGCCCCCATTTTTTTGGCTGCCATCTTGCAACTGCAGCCCACAGGGATACTGGTTACCAGGCGCTCTATAACTTATAGGCCCAGAAGGCAAGATACCCTTTGCTCCAGCAGCACATCATCCATCGACAACTTACTTCCTGCCTCTGCTTCTTCACTGATATTCTCCTGCAAGTACTGTACTTTATGCACGACGCTCCTATAGGACCATAGGGGGCACACTGGTTCTGTGCTTCTAAGTATGCCGTGATACCTGGAGGACTACTCCAACCCTCCCCTATGCTACTGATCCTCTGAATATATCCTTCTTTGCACTAACCTGTGTTTACTACCCTGTTTCTACACTTACACACTTGTTCTGGAGAAACCTTCAATGGCTCCATCACAGCAATCCAAGATTACTGACCAGTTAGAGAAATCTTCTGCCAATGCGACTGGTCCTCGCAATATTTGTCCCGTCACTCCTCTACATCCGCTGATTCGCCTGCGGAACCGTCCATACAGGACATACTAAGACCCATTACCGAATCTCGCACTGCTCTCATGGAAAAGACGCTCTTCAAACAGACTTTGGTCTTTTCAGGGCAGATGTCCATACCCTGCTTTTGAAAGAGCTACTCAGTCTGAGCGTTGCATATCTGACCTGGAAGATGCAGTGCCGCCTATTAAATCAAAAGTTGACAATTTGGAGTCTCCGCAGTCTGCATGTTGAGCTAAGCTGGACGATATGGAAAACAGTCTGTGGAGGTGCGACGTCCGCTTTGTTGGATTGCCGGAGGTGTGGAGAAACGTGATCCTGTTTTCTGGAAACTTTGCTCAAGACAACCTTTGGACAAAATGCTTTCACCCATGTTCTGTGTGGAGCGAGCACATCGAATCCCGACTCGGGCTCCTCTGCCTGATGCACTTCTACGCACTTTCATAGCCAAGTTTCTCAACTATTAGGACGAAGACAAGCTACTGGAACTAGCAAGGAAACAAGGTCCTCTTCATACTACCCAGGAGGTAAGTCTTCCCTGATTTACTCTCCGGATGTGCAAAAACAGCACCAGAAATTCAGAAGCTAAATACAGCTGAGGGATAAACAAATCCCCTACTCTATAAAATATCCTGCAAAACTTAGGCTGGTGCATGATGGATCTACAATGTTCCTGGACAAGCCAGAAGACGTCCTTACTTGGATGGAACTCAACGGGATTGAATTCTTTTGTCTAATCAGTTTGATATATACGTAGATCTCCTGTACTCCGAATTACTCTGCTATGATAGTTGTCCATTTTATATTGTGAGAAGTAGTGAACCTGAATATTCTAGCAACTCTGATTCTTTTTAGGGAGGGGGGCCACCACCTCATTTAGCCATTTGATCATACTTATTTGCTTTGTTTCGTTTGTGCAATGTTTTTCTGTGCCTTTTTGGATATAAAACCTATCTGGTGTTCGGGGGGATGGATAGGGTGGGTTTTGTTTTTGTTTCAGCTTTTCATACTTTAATGATTTCTTTTTTAATCAGTTCAATTTTATTCAGCAAACTTCACATTATTACAGGTCATTGTACGTTCTCATACAGTGTATAAGCAAATTTCAACAGACGCAATTATTTATATCCAACCAAACATTCCCTTCCCCCCAACTCCCCCTTGTATCCCCCCAGCCGGTCTTCTCGATACCACTTTTCCAATCCTCTCTCCTTCTCTTCCCCTTTTCCATTCCCCATCCTACGCCTGCTCTCCGTATGTACCCCCCCGTCAGTAGCCCTATACCTGAACGTGTGACCTTAGTGTCATTAGCTCCGCAGAAGCATGCCCAGATTGATCAATCCACCTAGCCCATTGTTTTTCAAACTTGACCTTGGACCCCCTCTTGGAGTATATCCTATATTCCATCAGAACCTGTGAGTTAAGTGCCCCTATAATTTCTTGTTTTGATGGTGGCTCCGCATCCAGCCAGTGCTTTGCTATTCCTTTCCTAACTTGATATAGTATTTTAGCGATTGCCAACCCTGACATCCTATCCCCCTCCAAATCTCCAACATACCCTAGCAGCATAACCACAGGATCCCATGGAATCTGTACCTCAAACACTCTCCCCACTAGCTCCAATATTTCCGTCCACAGAATCCCCAACCTCCCGCATGTCCAGAACATATGAAGGATGTCTGCTTTTTCCTCCGGGCACCTAGGGCACTTGGCATCTGCTCTTAATCCCATTTGTTTCAGCACCCACGGGGTCCTATACACCCTATGTATCAGAAACAACTGCGATCTTCGTTGTGCTACATTAATGGACAAAGTACATGTTGCTGCCAATACCGCCTCCCAGTGGTCTGTTGTAATAGGACCCACATCCCTCTCCCATACAGCTTTCACTGGTGCCATAGGATCCCCCAGATGTTCCACCAATAACCTGCGATAAACCAATGAAATTAATCCTTTTGACGTTACTGCTTTTGCAATATGCTCCAACACCCCCGCGGCATGTATTGTCATGTCTACACTGACTGCTTGTGTCTGCACAGCGTGCCGAATCTGCAGGTACTGATAGAACATGCGGGAGTCCAGCTGAAACTCTTCCCTTATTTGCTGAAAGGATTTAAGTATGCCTCCCTCGTACAACTGACTCAATCGTATTATGCCTTGCTGCTCCCACCCCTGCATCCCTTCCAATTTACCCAATTCCCCCAGATAAGCATTCCTCCAGAGTGGTGTATATTTAGTGCATTCTCCTATCCCCAGCAATTGCTTGCACTGCCACCACACCTTGTGTATGAGAAGCAGAGTGGGTCTGGTACTCGCCATCCGTTTATAGCTGTGCGCTTCCAGTCCTCCCAACGGGTTCTCCCCCCCCCCCAGATATGATAGGATGCGCGCACTGGACCCCCATGTCTCTTCCTGCTCCCACCCCCAGAAATGCTGACATTGGGCAGCTAAATAATACACCCAAGCATTGGGCACAGCCAGGCCCCCCTCCTCTTTCGGCAGCTGTAATTTCTCCAGTTTAATCCTAGGTACCCCCTTCTTCCATACTAGGTCCCTAAAAAGGTTATGCAACCTCCTGAACCAATATTTGGGGATCCATACCGGGGAGTTATGTAGGACATACAGCACCTGGGGCATAAGGATCATTTTAATCAGATTCGTCCTACCCAGAGCCGATAGCGGTAACTTATTCCACGCCTCTACTTTGGCTTTTATCGTTGTTAACAGTGGCATTACATTAAGGGACATATAATCCTGTGCTTTCGCCGTCACCCTAACCCCCAAATACTTAAACTCCGTGACCACCGGTATCTCCACCTCCTCCTCCCCAGTCTGGATAACCCCCGGGTCCATGAGCATTAGAGCCGATTTTGACCAATTAATGAGTAGTCCTGAATATTTCCCAAACCGCTTAATTAGGGCCATCACTAACGGTAGTGTGCGCTTGGTATCCGCCATGAATAACCGCATATCGTCTGCGTATAATGCAATTCGTTCCTCCACCCCCCCCATATCTCAACCCCTGAATATGTTCATGTTGTCTCACTGCGCACGCCAAGGGTTCCACCGCCAACGCGAACAACAATGGAGATAATGGACATCCCTGACGCGTTCCCCGCTCCAGCGCGAACCGATCCGATAGCACCCCATTCACCCTTATCTTTGCTGTCGGGGCTACATACAACAACTTTACCCATTTTATATAATTAGGGCCAAATCCCATTTTCTCCAGAACTCACCACAAATATTTCCACTCCACGCAATCGAATGCTTTAGCCGCGTCTAAGGACAGAATGGCTCTCCCCCCCATGATTATCCGGCAGAACTTGTAAATTCAAGAACAGCCGTCTCAGATTCACCGCCGTCGATTTAGATGGCATAAAGCCGGCCTGATCCCCATGTACCACCCCAGCCACTACCTTAGCTAGTCGAAGCGCCAATACTTTCGCCATGATTTTAATATCCGCAGTCAATAGAGAAACTGGTCTATAGGAGCCAGGGAGCTGGGGATCCTTCCCCTCTTTAGGCAGAACGACTATAGTTGCTTCGTACATTGTTTCCGGAAGCCGCCCCCTATCAAAACTATCTAAAAGAGTGGCCAATAACTGCGGTGCGAGCTCCTCCCCATATTCCTTAAAAACTTCCACCGGAAGCCCATCCGGCCCCGGCGCCTTTTCACTGGCTAGTATCCCTATGGCTGCCTGGAGCTCCTCCAGAGATATGGGCTCCTCCAATGTCCCTCTCTCCTCCCCTCCCAACCTGGGAAGTTCTATTTCCCCTATATACTCTTCCAGCTGTTGAGGTGTGTGCTCTGCCCTAGAGGCATACAAATCCGAGTAAAACTGCTGAAAAACTTTCAAAATCTGTCCTGTATCCGTCTCCAACTTCCCCCCCTCCCCTTTAATAGTGTGTATGTAATTATTCTCCCTCTGAGCCTGCGCCATCCTTGCCAGTAACCGTCCAGTGGTTTCCCCCTCCTCATAATATTGGCGTTTTAAAAACATCCTTTTGTTATCTGCCCTCTCCAACTGATGCTGTTTTAACAATCGCTGCGCCTCCACCCAATGCTTCAGTGTGTCTGGTGTGTTATCTATTATATGTAGCCTTTCTGTCTCCGTTACCCTTTCCAACAGCGCTTCCCCTAATTGTCTAGACCGTGTTTTTACTGCCGAAATGTGCTGGATGAACACCCCTCTCAGCCACGCCTTCATCGCGTCCCACAGTATCTCTTGCGGTACCGTTCCCGAATTGAATTGAAAGTATTCCTTTTATGAGGTCTAAAATTTGTTTATGATCTATCAACTTCAGCCAAAAGGCATTGAGTTTCCAGCACCCTTGCCCCCGCCCTGTCCTCCCCTCCGTCTCTACCTTCATTACCAAAGGAGAATGATCCGATAACGCTCTTTGCAAGTACTCTATCTGGGCTACAAATGGTACTGCTGCCGGTGAGCACAAGATTAGGTCTATCCTGGATAAAGACTGATATGTGGAAGACGCGCAAGAATACTGAAAGCTATTTGGATGTTTATCCCTCCATATGTCCCGCCAACCCATTTCAGCAACAAGATGGCCAAACGCTGTTAAACCTCCCCCTGTCATGCCGAATTTATCCATATTGGTATTCAATACTGCGTTAAAATCCCCCATCACTAGTAACGGCACCTCCGGGTACCTAGCCAGTTCCTCCACCGCTTTCTTGATACATCCGCTAGAAAATGGAGGGGGGACATACAACACCACCAACACACAATTCCAATGATACATCGTACAGTGTACCCCCACATACCGCCCCTCCCCATCCTGGAAGGAGTCGTGACATATAAATGGCACTGCCCTATGTATGAGAAGACTCACCCCCCTTGAATATGTAGTATGATATGAATGAAAACTATGGCCTACCCAGGCCCTATGCATCATGGAGACTGAATCCCTAGTCATATGTGTCTCCTGTAGTCCTATCACCCTCGACTCCTGTTTCCTAATAAAATCAAATACCGCCTGTCGTTTTCTGGCTTCCCGCAGGCCCCGTACATTCCAGGACAAACAATTAAGTGATCCCATCATCCCTCAACATATCCCAACACATCCTATCCTGTTCTCGTACTTTTACATATCCGACCGGCTGGGTCCTCTTTCCCTCCCTACCCTTCCCCCGTAAACCTACCCCTTTCCAAGGGTTGGGGCGACAGAACGTATCTGCCATTACCCATAACAAGCGTCGGCAGGTCAACTCCGCCCACCGTACATTCAACAATACCATAACTCGTTATTCACTTTTCCCGCGTAACTGACCATCCCTCCCGCTGCCTTTTTCTTGCAAATAAACAACCATCCCTTCAACATATCGGTACCCCTCAATGTCCATAAACACATTCCTCCTCTTCCGGTCTTCCGCGTTCACCGCAACCATGCCCTCCAATTCCAAGTCCAAACATGACCAGGAACCCTCAATGCCATATCCTGCAATTTTCTACGACACCTGGTTCAGTCCCGCATCCCCAGCCTCCTTTTGTCAGCCGGTCTGTTCCGGATCAACGCCGTCCCTCTGCCTCCGCCGGTCTCAGCTGACTTTCATGGCTATCCAACCATCTAACCGCTTCTCTCGGTGTCTCGAAAAAGGAAGTTGTGCCCAGCGCCACCACTCTCAGACGGGCAGGATACATCATTGAATATTGCACTTGTAACGCCCTTAGGCGTCTCTTTATATCCATAAACTGTGATCTTTTCCGTTGTACTTCCATAGAGAAATCCGGGAAGAAGGACACTTTCACCCCATTAAAGGAGATGTCTTGACGTTCTCTAGCTTTCCTCAGGATCTTGTCTCTATCTTTATAATGTAAAATCTTTATCAGCACCGGTCTCGGCGGCCTTCCCGGAGGGCCGGGTCTGGTCGGCACCCTGTGCGCTCTCTCCACCGCAAATAAAGGGGTCAATTCCTCTCTGCCAAATGTGTCTATCAGCCACTTTTCAAAGAAGTCATCCGGATTCGCTCCCTCCACTCTTTCTGGAACCCCCACTAGGCGAACGTTATTCCGTCTCAGCCGATTTTCCATGTCGTCTGTCTTAGCCAGCAATGTCGCCACTGCCTGCGAGTTTGCCTGTACATCCTGCTTTATGTGAGGAATCGCATCCTCCATGTCTGAGACTCTCCCCTCCACGGCAGTGGTGCGTTCCGCTACTTTTTGCAAATCATTCCTGAGCAGCAAAATGTCCTCCTTCAATCCACCCATCTGGCTTGCTAAGGTATTAAGGACCATAGAATTTTGCTTCACCGCTGCCAAAATGTCCTTTAAGGAGGGTTCCTCCTTCCTTGCTCCACTTTTCCCTCCAGCACCTGGCTGATCCTGCATGGCGCCACTCATCTCCTCCTCCTCCTCACTTCTCATGTCCCCCGCCAAAGGAGAGTACCTGGATCCATAAGATGAGCCTCCAGCTGCCTGATCTCCAGCCGACTTTCGCTGCTGTGCAGCCGCCCCCCCTGCTCTCGGCGTGCGGGCGAACCTCTCCAGCTTCTCCACTACTTCCTGCCGGAGGCCTCTATTGCGGCCTTCCTTCTCCTCGACGCCATCTTGAGCGCGGGACCCGGGACTCGCTGGCGGCGACTTCTGCTTCCTTGAGCGCGTCATTATGGACGGGCACTCGTGCTCCTCCACCTCTAGACTCTGGTAAGACCTTGGGGAAGCTGTTTTCCCCGAATTTTACGGGATATATGGACCTTATAGGATGAATACAGCAGGAGCTCCGGTCACACACGTCCTCTCACATTCACCGCTAGGCCACGCCCCCCATACTTTAATGATCTCTGATATGCAGTATGTGAATTCTCGTGGGTTGACCTCTAGGGTCTCTGGACACCATTTGTCTTGTTGCAAATCACATTCTTATATTCTGTCTAATTTTGTGCCTGCGTTTCTCTCTTTACAACTCAAGGAGACTTTAAAGGCTACATTCACCTTTTGAAATGGCTATCTTGTAGAGATATTGCAGGCTCTTTGAGGTTGAAATGCCTGCCTTTTAGGAATGATGGAATGAATGAACGGCAGCTTATGGGATGACTTGGGGTGCTTTTAAGGCCTGTACTAGAGGGGTTGTTATACGGGCTATCTCCTCACAAAGACAACAATTACATGTTGAAACTTGCTTAGCGGCTTTGTAGGTGGAGTATTTAAGATCTAGGGATCCTTTAGCCGTTTCACGGCGAAACAGCGGGAATATAATTTACCTCTCACTGACGTCACTAGGAAAATAACACTGTATGCTCAACAAAGGATTTTTGAACATGGAAATAAGAATGGGCTATTGCTCGCAAACTTAGCCATGGATGATACAGATCCACACCCCATTATGGAGGTAATTTCTGGTGCTGGGAACATTAATACTGACCCTCTTGCTGTTCATAGGGTGTTTGTAACTGCTATGCATACTTAGGCCTCATGCACACGACCGTAGCCATGTGCACGGCCGTGATTTCCGGGTCGGCCGGCCACGGAGTGACAGCCGCGAGCCGCCCGCAAATCGCAGGCTGTGCACATGACCGCGACCATTATTGTCAATGGGCCCCGACCGCAGAACACGGCTGTAATAAGGCTTTGCCCGTTCTTTCTGTGGTCCGGGCTTCGGGGCCATGCACGAACCATGAAAACCACGGTCGTGTGCATGGCCCCATAGGAATGAATGGGGCCGCAATTCTCCCGTGGATTTTCGGGGGACTTGCGGCTGTAAAAGCATGTTCGTGTGCATGGGGCTTTATACTCCTCCAAGGTGGCATATGCCCTGTCTGACTTGGGGGTCTTCTTAGACTCTATAGTCTTTATTGCCCTGGATGGCGAGGATTCTAGCCTCCTTGAAGCTGATCTCCGAGTAGAGGAGAGTACTGCAGTTATTAGCTCTTTTCCTAATAAAAAGACACCTGGATTGGATGGCTTACCCATCAAATGGTATAAAGCCCATGTAGAGTTGCTTGCTCCTCGTCTTCAATCTCTTTCTCAATCTCTGTTTGTTTGAGATCCTCCCCCTTCTATGAGAGAGGCACTCATAGTTCTTATTCTGAAACCTCGCAAAGACCATACAGAGTGTGGATCCTATCGGCCAATCTCGCGCCTTTAATTGCGGAACTAAAATACTGGCCAAAGTCTTAGAAAATGCGTTTACAGAAAGTTATTTCCCATATCATTCACCCAGACCCATCAGGCTTTATGCCTGGAAATGCTACTGGTATTAACTTGCATAGATTGTTTGCTGACTTGTCATCTACTTATAGTAACTCTGGCTCTCGTGTCATTGCGTCATTCGATCTGGAGAAAGCCTTTTCATTCTGTAGAATGGGCATATTTATGATCATGGAACAGCTAGCAACAGCCATATGTCACTCACCTGATTGTAAAGGGCTTCATAGTGGGAGAAAGAGACCAGTGTTTCTATGTATGCTGATGACACGCTTCTATTAACCCCTTAAAGAGGCTCTGTCACCAGATTTTGCAACCCCTATCTGCTATTGCAGCAGATCGGCGCTGCAATGTAGATAAGAGTAACGTTTTGTTTTTTTTTAAACTAGCATTTTTGGCCAAGTTATGACCATTTTTATATTTATGTAAATGAGGCTTTCTAAAGTACAACTGGGCGTGTATTGTGTTCGTTACATCTGGGCGTTTTTACTTCTTTTACTAGCTGGGCGTTGTGTATAGAAGTATCATCCACTTCTCTTCAGAACGCCCAGCTTCTGGCAGTGTACAGACACAGCGTGTTCTCGAGAGATCACGCTGTGACGTCACTCACTTCCTGCCCCAGGTCCTGCATCGTGTCGGACCAGCGAGGACACATCGGCACCAGAGGCTACATTTGATTCTGCAGCAGCATCAGCGTTTGCAGGTAAGTCGATGTAGCTACTTACCTGCAAACGCCGATGCTGCTGCAGAATCAACTGTAGCCTCTGGTGCCGATGTGTCCTCGCTGGTCCGACACGATGCAGGACCTGGGGCAGGAAGTGAGTGACGTCACAGCGCGATCTCTCGAGAACACGCTGTGTCTGTGCACTGCCAGAAGCTGGGCGTTGTGAAGAGAAGTGGATGATACTATACACAACGCCCAGCTAGTAAAAGAAGTAAAAACGCCCAGATGTAACGAACACAATACACGCTCAGTTATACTTTTACTTTAAACACGCCCAGTTGTACTTTAGAAAGCCTCATTTACATAAATTAAAAAATGGTCATAACTTGGCCAAAAATGCTCGTTTAAAAAAAACAAAAAACGTTACTCTTATCTACATTGCAGCGCCGATCTGCTGCAATAGGAGATAGGGGTTGCAAAATCTGGTGACAGAGCCTCTTTAAGGACACAGCCTATTTTGGCCTTGTGGACACAGCCGATTTTTGCAAATCTGACGTGTCACTTTATGTAGAAATAACTCCAGAATGCTTTTGCCTATCCAAGCGATTCTGAGATTGTTTTCTCGTGACATGTTGTACTTTATGATACTGAAAAAATGTAGTCGTTAAATTCAATATTTATTTGTAAAAAACACCAAAATTCAGAGAAAATTTGCAAAAATCTGAATTTTTCTAAATTGTAATGTATCTGCTTGTAAAACAGATCGTAATACCACACAAAATATTTACTAGTTCACATTTCCCATATGTCTACTTTGTTTGCATAATTTTTTGAACGTGCTTTTATTTTTCTAGGACGTTACAAGGCTTAGAACTTTAGCTGCAATTTCTCGCATTTTCAAGAAAATTTCAAAAGGCTATTTTTTCAGGGACCAGTTCAGTTCTGAAGTGGCTTTGAGGGCCTTATATATTAGAAACCCCCTATAAAACACCCCATTTTAAAAACTGCACACCTCAAAGTATTCAAAACAGCATTCAGAAATTATTTTAACCCTTTAGGCATTTCACAGGAAATAAAGCAAAATAGAGGGGACATTTTTCACTAAATTCATTTGTAATAGTTTTTTCTGTAACACAGAAGGTTTTATCAGAGAAACGTAACTTAATATTTATTGCCCAGATTCTGCAATTTTTAGAAATATCCCACATGTGGCCCTAGTGTCCTAATGGACTGAAATACCGGCCTCAGAAGCAACGGAGCACTTAGTGGATTTTGGGGCCTCTATTTTATTAGAATAGATTTTAGGCACCATGTCAGGTTTGAAGAGGTCTTGTGGTGCCAAAACAGTGGAAACCCCCCAAAAGTGACCCCATTTTGTAAACTACAACCCTCAAGGAATTTTTCAAGAGGTATAGTTAGCATTTTTAGCCCACAGGTTTTTTGCTAAATTTATTGGAACTGGTCTGTGAAAATGAAAATCTACTTTTTTTTCTGAAAAAACATACGATGTTTTCGTTTTTACAAGGAATAAAAAGAAGAAAAAGCACCCCAACATTTGTAAAGCAATGTCTCCCGATTACGGCAATACCCCATATGTGGTAATAAACTGCTGTTTGGACCCACGGCAGGGCTCAGAAGGGAACGAGGGCTATTTGGATTTTGGAGCACAGATTTTGCTGGAATGGTTTTCGGTGCCATGTCGTATTTGCAAAGCCCTGGAGGGACCATAACAGTGGAAACTCCCCAAAAGTGACCCCATTTTGGAAACTGCACCCCTCAAGGAATTTTTCTAGGGTTATAGTTAGCATTTTGACCCTACACGGTTTTTGCTGAATTTATGGGAATTATGCCGTGAAATTGAAAATCTAAATTTTTTCTAATAAAATGAAGTTTTAGCTCAGATTTTTTTTCATTTTTACAACAGATAAAGGAGAAAAAAAAACAATATTTGTAAAGCAAACTCTTCTGAGCACAGCAATACCCCATATGTGGTAATAAACTGCTGTTTGGACACATGGCGGAAGTTAGAAAGGACGGAGCGCCATTTGACTTTTGGAGCTCAAGTTTTGCTGGAATGGTTTGCGGCCTCATGTCACATTTGCAAAGCCACTGAGGAGCCAAAATAGTGCAAACCCGGCAAAAGTGACCCCATTTGGGAAACTATACCCCTCGTGGAATTTATCTAGTGGTATAGTGAGCATTTTGACCCCACAGTTTTTTTGCTGAATTATTGGGATTATGCAGTGAAAATGAAAATCTACATTCTTTCCACTAAAATGTTGAATTGTTTTCATTTTAACAAGGAATAAAGGAGAAAAAGCGCCCCAACAATTGTAAAGCAATTTCTCCCGAGTCCGGCAATACCCCATATGTGGTCATAAACTGCTGCTTGTATACACCGCAGGGCTCAGAAAGGCAGGACTGCTACTTGGCATGTAGATTTTGGTTGATTGTTTTTTGGGCGCCACGTCGCATTTGCAGAGCCCCTGAAGTACCCGTACAGTAGAAACCCCTGAGAAGTGACTCCATTTTGGAAACTTTACCCCTCAGGGTAATCATCTAGGGGTGTACTGAGCATTTTGATCCCACAGGTGTTTCATAGATTGTATTAGAATGAGGCAGTGAAAATGAAAAATTATTTTTTTTCCCAAAAATATGTAGTTTTGCACCAATTTTTTTTCCCCACAAGGGGTAATAGGAGAAAAAACGACACATAATTTGTTACCCAATCTCTCCCGAGTACGGCAATACCCCATGTGTGGCCCTAAACTGCTGTTTGGGGACATGGCAGAGCTCAAAATGGAAGGAGTGCCATGTGGCTTTTAGAGCACAGATTTTGCTGGACTGGTGTACGGGCGCCATGTCGCATTTGCAGAGCTCCCTTAGGTACCAGGGTAGAGTGTAAAACCATGAGAAGTGACCCCATTCGGTAAACTACACCCCTCAAGGCATTTATCATTTGCCTGGACATATGACAGGGCTTAGGAGTGAAAGGCGCATGTGAGACCTATTTTGGGGATTTTCGCAGCATTAGCCCACAATGGTCAAATAGTAAAACAAACCCCCAAGTAGTGACCCCCATTTTGGAAACTGCACCCCTGAAGGCATTTTGACCACACATGTTTTTTTTCTATTAGAAATGAATGCTCAGTGGATAGTGCAAAGTGAAAATTGCAAATTTCCACAGGTATGCGCCATTTTAGTGCACAATATTTTGTGCCATTTTAGGGCACAATATTTTGTGCCCAGTTCGTGCCACTGAAGACAAATACCTCAAACTGTTAAGCGGGTTCTCCCGGGTATGGCGATGCCATATATGTGGACGTAAACAGCTGCTTGGGCACGCTGCAGGGCTCAGAAGGGAGGGAGCGCCATTTGGCTTTTGGAGCGTGGATTTTGCTCGCTAGTTGTTCTGTTTGGGGTATTACTGGTATTTCAGTTTATGATGTGGGGGTACATGTAATCTGTGCGGAGAACATCAGGGTATAATAAGAGGGTATAATAATTATCCACAGATGTGTGGCCGGTGTCACACTGATAATTGGCGCCCCATCTTATCTGCTTTTGGACACTTTGCACATTTTGCATCGCCATATTCTGAGAGCCAAAACGTCTTTATTTTTTCTCCACCGGAGCTGGGTGAGGGCTTATTTGTTGCGGGACAATCTGTAGATTTCATTGGTACCACTTTTTATTTCATTTTTTTGGCAAGCAAGGTGACCAAAAACCTGCAATTCTGATGTTTTTTATTTTATTTTTTACGGCGTTCGCCATGCGCTATGAATGACAATTTTACTTTATTCTGCGGGTCGGTACGATTACGGCGATACCAGATGTATATCCTTTCTCTTATGCTTTGCAGCGTCTGCACGATAAAATCACTTTTGTTTCAAATAATTTATTTTTGGTGTCACCAGATTCTGAGAGCCATAACTTTTTTATTTTTCCGTCAAAAAGCGATGGGAGGGCTTGTTTTTTGCGGGACGGGCTGCAGTTTTTAATGGTATAATTTTGGGGTACATGCAACTTTTAGATCCTTTTTTTTTTATTCTGTTTTGCGAGGGGTAGTGACTAACAAACAGCAATTCTGGAATAGTTTTTTATTTAATTTTTTTACGGTGTTCACTGTACGAGTAAAATAGCGTGATATTTTTATAGTTTCGTTCGTTACGGATGCGGGGATACCACATATGTGTACTTTTTTAATGTTTTTTGTTTTTCCTATAATAAAAGACTTATTATAGGAAAAAAGGCTTTTATAGTGTTTTTTAACATGAATGTTTTTTTTTAAACTTTTTTACAACATTTTTATTAACTTGGTTGAACTTTTTTTTTTTTGTCCCACTAGGGAACTTGAAGGCATGAAGCCCTGATCGCTATTCTAATACACTGCACTTCCTACATAGTGCAGTGTATTAGAGCTGTCAGCTATTCACTGACAGCAAGCCTATTAAGTTTCGCCTCCCGGCGGGCCTAATAAGCTTCCGTACTAGGAAGTGATTGGTAGGCTATGGTTGCCATAGCAACCATCGGAACACCTGCGGGTGCCGATGGTTGCCATTAGCAACCATAGGGTACGATCTAATCACTTAGATGCAGCCAAAGCTTGCATCTAAGGGGTTAATCGGCCGGATCGGAGCCTAGCTCCGGTCCTGGCAGTTAGGGCACGATGTCAGCTGTGACAAACAGCTGACACCCGCGCCCGTGGCAACCATCATTGTTGCCGACAGGCTACAAGACACTTCGATGCATCGATCGCGTTGATCGATGCATCGAAGGGGTTAATCGGCCGGATCGGAGCCTAGCTCCGGTCCTGGCCGTTACAGCGGGGTGTTGCACAGGCGATACCCGGCGGTGATAGCGCTGGCTCCGCTTCTGAGCCAGCGCCATCGCATACACTACGTCATGGAGCTGTGATTGGTCAGTCTGCTTTGACTGACCAATCACAGCGATCGCCGGCAGGAGACCTCTGTGAATGGTCCCCTGCCGTCTTACTGTGCCGATCAACAGTCATAAACAGTTGACTGCACAGTTCTGTCACCTTGTCCTTTGACAGGATGACCGTTTTTAGCCAGGACGCATCGGTACGTCCCTGTGCCTTAAAGTACTTCAATGCAGGACGTACCGGTGCGTTAAGGGGTTAATGACCCTGGACCCTCCTTACGGGCAGTATTTGCTCGATTTACCTCATATTCTGGGCTGCTGGTTAACTGCACAGCCAATTTGTACACATGAGGAGCTAGAGGATTATCTCTATATGCGATGATGTAATGTATACAACATATATATTCAGCATATTTATCGCTAGAAACATCCACATATGTAAAACCAAGCATAACTTGGTGCATTGACCGAAGACGTATTGGAAAACCTACAAACAAAAGGAATCAATACTAGCACAGACGTGATAAGTAATAAAAAATCTTTTTATTTAAAGATCGATACAAAACATTAAAAAGATGAGTCACACAATGAAAAGAAGGCGTCAACCTATGCAGTACACAAAGTGTAATCAAGGTATGAACATGCATAAATGGAGATATACAGACATATGGATGAAAATACGTAAAGGCACGCTGACTGTGCCTGGCATGCGCAAGGTGAGGAGTATAAGTGTAGATACCAGGGCAATATAAAGTGCTAGTGCAGGTCAAAGAACCACTGCACTGCACATTTGTATGGCAGACATGTAAGACACAGGCAGCGAACTATGAGGCCAGACAACAGAAGTAAACAGGCCTAGAAAATGTAGAGCTAATGCCTGTACAAATGGAGGTACATACCAGGGTTCATGATCCTGCACAGGGGAGACGCCTGAGTCCGACGCGCATTTTGGCGGATGCCTTCGTCCGGAAGCAGTTCGGACATACCTAAATATGTCCGAACAATAGGAAATTTGGTAAGACAGCCCTGGGGTCCTTCAGTGGACCCTGGGCTTTCTGCCCATATATGCTATGCCCCTCGATCGTGTCACCGGGAATACCGGGCATCCTCACTTCTCATTTTCCTCTTGAATTCTGCGGTCAGCTTTGATCGTGTCATTCAAGGGAATAGCGGTGGAGATCAGTGGTTTCTCTGATCTCCACCGTTGGAGCGGGGCTGTGTTTGCGTAATACAGCCGTTGCCCCGCTCCTGACAAGTATGCGCGCGGTCAGCATGATGTGATGCTGCCGGCGCTGCACTAATGAGCGGCGGCACCAGCGCTGTAGACAAGATGGGGGTGTTTTGCAGTGCGCCCGCCATGTTCTTTGTCTTTAGTGTCATCGCTCATTAGTGCAGCGCCGGCCGCATCACCTCATGCTGACCGCGAGGAAACACTTGTCAGGAGTGGGGCAATGGCTGTATTACACGAACGCAGCCCCACTCTAACTACATTCATGTGTTACAATATGCTTAGTATAAACATCTATGAATTAACGGTATTGAACTGTTTGGGGGTGTACGGCATCGAAATAATATTGGTATTTCGATGCATTGTGCAACCCTAGTATGACTTATACTTTTCTATTCCGATTCAGTCAAATGCTGAAAAACTGAGGACGGTGCCTCACAGATTTGCTTTTGTTGAATGTTCCATGAATATTTAGATTAAATGTATAAACTGAAAAAATATACTCTTTGGGATGAAATGGGCAAAAAACACCAATACCGCCATTGTTTTTTGGGTTTAATTTTTACGGCATTCATGATACGGTAAAAATGACATGTTAACTTAATACTACGGGTTGATACGATTACGGAAATACAAAATTTTTTATATTTTTTTTACATTAATCAAACTATTTGTTAAAAAAAATTTGCTTTGACGCCATGTTTCTGAGAGCCATAACTTTTATTTATTTTATTTTTGCATCGATTGGGCAGTTTGAGAGCTGTAGTTCTTATTGGTACCATTTTAGGGTACATGCAGCTTTTTGATCACGACTTGTTCCGTTTTTGTTATTTATTTTTTTTTGAAAGCTGAGGTGACCATAAAACAGCAATTCTGTCTTTTTTTTTTTTTTTTGCTTGCATTATATAATCCAATACTCCTGTTTTGCAGTATAAGGTGACTTTGACAGGCTCTGACAGGGTTTAATAGGATCACAAATATGGCAGACTTGGGGTCTTCATTAGGCTGCCATGACAACCATCAGCTGCCCCGTACTTTCTAAGACCTTAGATGCAGCGGTCGCTAATGACTGTGGCATCAAAGGGGTTAAACGGGCGGAATCAAAGTCATATTTGCTTCCGCCTGTTTCACTGAGGTGTTGGCTGCATTACACAGCCAACATCCGCTACGTATGGAGAGCGCTCATCCTGTGAGCCCGTACGTGTACGTGACAATGGGTTAAGGCAATGAAATGGAATATTCTTCAATGGCCGAGTATGTCATATGACGTCAACCGGATTTTTGCATGCCTTTTACCTATTGAAGACCAAACTGAAGGCCGAAAGTCCAACAAACAAGCAGCAACTGAAGGAGTCTGCAATAAGGGCCTGGAAAATGTCCATGAATTTAAGACTTCAGGCATTCATTAACTGCAAGAGATTTACATCAAAATATTACAAATAATCCTTACATTTATAATTCTGTTCGTTTGTCCAATTTACTTTTGAGCCTGTGAAAATCGAGGGGCTATTTAAAAAAAAAATGGCTGTAATTCCTGATGAGAGAAGGCTGTAAGACTGAACCGCCACTAGTGTGTCGGTGTTTCACTGTATGGAGCACTGACCGGAATGTAGGGAAAGCGGTGCTTTCACAAGCGCTCTGGCCCCTTCAAAACATTTGATCGACGGTGGTGCCCAGAGTCTGCCCCCCCACCCATCTGGTATTTATGGCCTATGCTGAATATATATGGCCTTCTTTTTATGGGGTGCTTCTTCTGGTCTCCCTCTGTTGATCCATGCCTTTCGTCATGCCCATAGGATCAACCTGGCAATTTTTTTTTCGTTTGTGTCCTTCGCCACCTATGTGTCTCAGACAGTGTAGTGGACATTGCTACGCAGGCAGTTGCATTATCCCTTCCATAGGCTGAGTAAGGCCCTGTTCCCACTAAGGTTTTGTTGCAAGCAGAAAAAAAATCTGCCTCAGAATTCCTTAAGGAATTTTGAGGCAGAGTTTGACCTGACTCTGCTTTTTTGCCACGTTTTTCACCCCCAATTGAAGCTAATGCACGGACCACGTGCAAAAAATGCTCTTAAGCAAGCGCTGCAGGTTCTTTTTGCCTCCCATTGATTTCAACTGCAGGTCAGAGGTGGAAACGGTGACAAGAAAGGACGTGGTAAGGGGATGATTTCTCAGGTTTTTTGGCACGGATTCCAACGCTATTTCCGCGTCAAAATCCGTGCCTGAAAACTCTACGTGAACAGGGCCTAATAGCGTTTTGCAGATTACCCCTTCCTGCTAGATGGTCCAGCTGACATTGCTGCACAGGCATAATCCTGTATCTGACATGGCTCTGTAGCTACTGCAAACACCAAACAGCCACCTTACCCCGTCTAAGTAAATGTCATAACGCTACATGCTGTATCTTATTTGGCTAGGCAGCTATTGCAAGCTGCAGACAGCCACGTTATCGCCTCACTCAAGTGGAGTAATTATGCTAATGCTGTATCTCACTTAGCTGCGCAGTTATTACAATCTCCAGGCAGCCGCATTAGGCAGAGTAATTGTGCTAACACTACATGCTGTATTTCACTTACCTATGCAGTTATGCAAGCTCTAGAAAAGCACATTGCCCCTTTCCTGGCGGAGTAATTGTGCTACATGCTGTATTTGACTGGCTACGCAGTTATTGCAAGCTGTCATGCCATTCTTGGACAATATACTGGTCTTGGCCCCCTCCCGCTCTGAACCAGGACAGCCTTTTAAATCCTCCTAGATACTCTCCACACCTATTAGTAAATTGTCTTCTGTGATTTCTACTACATCAAATCCTTCCTTCTACACTCCGCAGCACACTCCTCTGCTTCATCAAGAGATTTTGACACCCTGAGATTAATCCCCCTTCGCTGGTTGAGCCTATTCTTCTCCCTTGGCGGTATGTTGTGCACCCCATCAGGGGTTCACCTCTCCATTCATTCCCAAGGGCCACTTTTTTGCCTTTATTTACTGAAATTTACTCCCAATCTATCTGGCTATGCCAACGCATCTCCCTGATATAACCAACTCTTTTGGTTCAGTCTCCTACCAGCCATTTGGAGTCCCTATGTTTGACATAGTATTCTTTATCACAGCCGTAATTTCTCGGGACGAGTCAGCAAAACCTTATTGAAGGCCAGATGACTTTCCCCATCCTGTATCCTACGCAGGACTTGAAAATCTTGTTTACGCAAATTTTGAGGAAAGTCCCCGTCCTCCCTTTTTTTTTTTTTTTTTTTTTTTTTTTTTTCAGTCTTTTATCTTTTCCCCAGCAGGGGTCGGATCTGGTTATTGGCCTTCGTTTCCTCCCTGACGTGCAGACTTCTCTCCATTGGGCTGCCCATTGGCTCACTTAGTGTTAGGTCCACATCTCTTTGGTATCTCAACCTGGTCTTTGAGCGGCAGTCCTCTCCTTTTTACGCTTTCTTCCCGTTCTGGGGAGTTCTCTCGACACCATCTCGATGTGGTCACAACTGTCCTTGTAATCTCGCTGCACAGCCTTCAAAGCTATTGCTTCGCGGCAGAGCTCCCCACCCTTTCTGAATTTCGGCTCATTCCTTCACTTCTGTTGGGGCTTCTTGGTTGGTGTACCATCGGGGCTCTGCTGTACAGGTGTGTATGCCATCCTCTAAAGTCTTAACACGGTCGCTAGGTTCTGTAGGCAGCATGGGATTAGACAACCGATTATGCAATGTTTCTTGTTCCCTTCCCCCTGGGACTGCTTTAGGATCAATGGCAAGAAAAAAAAAACTGGTCTTTTGTGTCCCCCAATGAACTTAACGAGAAAAGGATTTTATGGTGAGTACTATCTAGAGAACAATAAATCTGTCATTCTGTCTTCCAATTATCCACCTATTCTAATGACACTAGGAGAACCTCTTTCCCTTGGAGCAGATTGTTTACTGACATTAGTGTCCTTTTTATTCAGGGTTTTTAACCCTTTATGACCACTGGTAGATAAGTACAATATTTATATTTATTTTTAATTGTATAGTACTGTCAAAATGGAAAAAAAACACACAAATTCAAGAAACTTTTTTTTTCCCCACAAATATTGAGCTTAAAAAAATACCCCTTTTCTGTCTGAAGTGTCCCTTTTTGAATGATGTTGATTTAGGTGATTATTTAAAATGCTTTTCAATGGTTATTTGTTTGCTTGTTTTTTAGGCTTTAAAGCATTTTCACAACTTAGTATTTGAAATATCAAGTCAGGCATCCCAGTTATCAAGTCAAAATACTGAACTGAAGAACACCTTAAGGAATATTCTCCAGGTAAATATTGTAGTAATCAGTGCACTTGCCAACATATCATCTGATAATTTGTTTTGATAAATATAATTTATGCAAACAAAAATGTTGTTACACAATGGAAATCGTGAATTACAACTGGGTTGGGGATTTGCAATGGGAGTGCCAGTAAAAGGTGGACATAGTGACATAACCATATGCAGGAAGAAATGAGTCATCTGATCAACAAGGATCAGATAAGCAAAAATGTCTATTCACAATCCCGGCACTTCGTTAACGTTTTTGTGGTACTTACAGCAGAGCAAGTGTAATCTCGTGAGATCACGCTGTAAATGACAGGTTACAGGGAGATTACGCTTTGCTCTGCTGTAAGAACCACAGAAACGTTACCGTAGTGCTGGGATTGTGAATAGACCTAGCATCCTGGCTGGAAGGAATGTCTAGTCACTGTCTAAACACTTCAGTAACGTTAATATGTCAGTATAAGACAGCACATAGTGAACAACGCAGTGTCACTATGCGCTGACTAAATGAATGGAGAGAAGTGCATGACGCTGATTGGTCAGCGTCATATACTCCTCTGTACAACGCCCACTTGGTCTAAAGTAAAAACACGCCCACTTGGGCATTAAGAAACTAATTGGCATAAAGCTAATATCGTTCCTAACCTGGTAAAAATAGATCGTTTTTCTAAATAAAAAGCACTGCTGTCACCTACATTATAGCGCCCATCTCCTTATGTAGGAGATAGGGCAATTATAATGTGGTGACAGTTTCTTAAGCAAAACCCTGGCACTACATAAAGGATGAGCCGGATCAGATAGCTGAAATTGGGGATTGGTGAGTGGACTAGCTGGGAAAGTACGAGTGACGAGGCCTACAGTTATCCGTTTAGGAGAGGTAAGAGAAGGGAACCTGTAAGTGTGTGGGTGGGAGAGGGGGGGGGGGGGGGTGGTTGTAACAAAGTAAAAGGTAGAGGAAAAAAATTAAGGGTTAAACAAAAAAGGGACAGCTGGAGGTAAATGGCTTGCTCGTTATTGTGGAACAGGAGCGATCACAAACGTGGTCGTATTCCATCAAAAAGCCCCCCAGGTTATTATAAGCTCAGGAGGAATTCTAGTTAAATTTCTTATTTAAAGTCTGATAATGATTTTGACAGGTTTGTTCATCGGTTGATTCAGGAGGTCAGCATTGGGCAATCTATTGAAAATGTGTAAAGGTAATGTAGGAGTTAAAAAAGGAAGAGCCCATTGCAGGTGATGTTACAAAAAAAAAAAAAAAAAAGTTAAAGGGGTTGTATAAAATTAGGAAACATGATTCTTTCCTCTAAGAGCAGCACAAATCTTGTCCAGGGGCTGTCTGGTATTGCAGCTCAGCCCTATTTACTTGAAAGTAACTGTGATACCAGACGCAGCCAATGGACCAGAGTGGTACTGTTTCTGGAAGAAGGCAGCAATATTTCCAGTACATCCCTCATGACCGCACCACAGGAGGTTGCCCTATTGACCTCTATAGGGACAGGAAGACAGAGAGGTTAAAAGGCCCCTTCCACCACCCACTTGCCAGTGTTCTTCCTGTCCCTACAGGGTCAGGAGCAGAGAGACGTCGCTCCTGTGTTGCTGCAGGAGAAAAAACTCGGGCAGGGGGCAAGATCGGGGGGTCCGTGCACTCCCCCCTTCTCTTCCCCCTAAAGCCTAGGCTAACACCCCTCTAACGAGAGGTCCCTTAGCTCCCAACCTAAGACACCTACCTGAGGAATCCTAGGCAGGGTTCCGGTAGCGTGTGGGGTTCGGGATTCCCAAGCAGGCGTCGGCCGGGCCGCGTGACCAGGCGGGGACCGGCAGCTCCATAGGTTTGGACGCACCGGCAGGGTATTCTCGCTGCGCCGCATAGCAAGCCTCAGTCGCCGGCTATGAGCGGCTGCACCTGAACTAATTACCGCGACCGGAAATGACGGCGGGATACTTCCGGTCCGCGGCCATCTTGGAAGGCGGGAAATTCAAAACGCCCGCATTTAAAGGGACACGCACAGGTATGTAGTTAGAGCTGATACCTTTAACTTGGATTGATTTTGTGGATTGCATATTGCATTGCCTGTTACCTGTTGCGGTATGGAACTTCCTCGTCCTGACGGAACTCCAGATATGTCCCAGGGTCACGTGAGTCTTACCCTTGGGGTAAGGGTTATGACTCCTTATGTATGTACACTATACTTTACCTACCTTCTGTTTTCTCTAGGATAAAGATTCCTCTCAGAGACAAACTGATAAAAAGAAGGTTAAAAAATGTGCGACTTGTGCAAAAAAATTGCCACAGTCACATAGGAAACAATTGTGTCAGGATTGTATTGCAAAAATACTAAAAGCGGAACAACCAACGTTTATGTCTGAACTTAGGGCAATGATTCGTGAAGAAGTGTCAGTCAGTAGCCTCCCTCGCCCCTCCAAGAAACTACCTCAAGCTCCCGGGCAAAAAGACCACGGATGAGGTGGATCAAAAATATTGTCCTCCTTCTCAGGGGTCTGACTCTGAGCAGGAGTGTTATTACCTGTCGGAGGGTGAGTTAGAAGGAGAGGAACTCTTGCCTTCAACTTCATCCACTCAAGAGAAAAAAAATGTCTTCTCTTCCGAGATGTCTGATACCTTAATCCAGGCAATACGGAAGACCAACCACATACCATCCAGGATGAAATGTTTGGGGGTCTAACGGAAAAGAAAACAAAGGTTTTTCCGGTAAATGAAAATCTCAAGAGAATAAGAGAATAGTGACAACTGAATGGGAAGATTCAGAAAAAAAGGCTCTTCATTTCAAGAGAGTTTAAAAACAGACTTCTCTTTTATCCAGAAGACACTAATGGTTAAACCAGCTGGAGACCCATTTGATGATGAAGACATCACGACAAGATCTATTAGAATCTCTACTCTTACTAAAGATAGCAACCGGATTCTTGGTAGACGCTTCAGCGGAGTCCATTCGATTTGCTGCCAGGAATGGGGCTCTATCAAATGCTGTTAGAAGAGCATTATGGCTCAAAATGTGGTCAGGCGATACGAAGTCCAAGAACAAATTGTGTTCTATCCCGTTTACAGGGTCTCTGATGTTCGGTCCTCTCCTGGATAACATGCTGGAGAATGCAGCAGATAGGAAAAAGGGGTTTCCAGAAGAGAAACCAAAAAAAAACCCTCAGTTTGGGAGGTTTCGCCAACAGAGGGAACCTACCTTACAGAACTACAGCGGGAAAGGGAAGTCCGGTCGCTGGAGTTACCCCAAAGGAAGAAGGGGTCGAGGATATCGCCTTAACCCCAATAATTCATTTCAGCCCTCAAAGCAATGACGCCAAGAGTGTGGGGGGAAGACTCCTACAATTTTATCCCAAATGGACCAGAATAACCCAGAACCCCTGGGTTCTAAAGATTATAGAAGAAGGGTACAAAATAGAATTTTCCTCTATTCCTCCAGAGAAATTTCTAATAACCCAGTACCAAGCAAAAGACCTTCATCAGATCCTTATCCGGGACGTCCAGAAACTACTCCAATTGAGAGCAATTACTCCAGTTCCCCACAACGAAAAATTCAAAGGCCACTATTCAAAAATCATCTTAGTCAAAAAACCAAACGGTTCCTACAGGACAATAATTAACCTGAAGGTCCTGAACAAGTGGGTGAAATATCGAAAATTCAAGATGGAGTCTATCAGATCGACTATTGCTCTAATAAGGGAAGAGGCATCGATGTGTACGATCGATTTAAAGGATGCGTATTATCACGTTCCTATCCACCCGCTTATCGGAGATTCCTCAGATTCGCGATTCAGAACGGTCCTTCCATTCTCCACTTCCAGTTTGTCTGCCTCCCTTTCGGCATCTCCTCCGCCCCCAGAATTTTTACAAAAATTATGGCAGAGGTCATGGCATTCGTAAGAAGTCAGGGCATAGTAATTATCCCATATCTAGACGACTTCTTGTTGACAGCAGATACTCCGTCTATCTTAGACAGTCATCGGTCACAGGTTCTTTCCCTACTACAGGAATTGGGATGGATAATCAACTTTCAGAAGTCAAGTCTTCCTCCCCAAAAACAGAAGGTCTTCTTAGGAGTGCTACTAGACTCCTCCCTTCAACATTCCTTCCTCCCAAGAGAGAAACAAATACTCCTACTGACAGAAGCAAGGACATTTTGGGGGAAAGACACCTGTTCCATAAGGGAATGTATGTGGATGTTGGGAATGATGACGTCTTGCATCCAATCTATTGCATGGAGTCAATTTCACTCCAGACCCTTACAGAATCTGATCCTGTCCCGATGGGATCGAAAACAGGACTCCCATAATTTTAATTTCCGAGACCGTGAAATCATCCCTCCTATGGTGGCTCTGCACAAGCAACATAGATAAGGGAGTCCCCTGGAGAACTTCTCCTTATGTGGTGATTACCACAGATGCCAGCAAACACGGCTGGGGGTCGGTAATCCAAGACAAGCACTTTCAGGGCACATGGCCTGTTCAAATGAAGATGATGTCCTCAAACTTCAGAGAACTAAAATCCGTATGGGAGACACTTATAAGAGCTTCACCCATTATAAAAGGGAAGCGTATAAAAATTTTATCGGACAACACGACGACACCGCTGTCATCAAGGGGGAACAAGACACACTCTTCTTCAGGCCCTCTCTACACAAATTTTTAGTTGGGCAGAAGAAAATGTCCTATCAGTCTCTGCAGTCCACCTAAAGGGCTCAGAGAATCTATCAGCAGATTTCCTGAGTCGGGAAAAAGTAGACCTGGAGAATGGTCCCTAAACAGGGAAGTCTTTCTGTCCTTAACCCGAAGATGGGGTTATCCACAAATAGACCGGTTTGCCACAAGGAAAAACTCCCAAGTAGAGACATTCTTCTCCCTAAATCTCAGACAACTCATTGGGAGTAGATGCATTGTCCCAACCCTGGGACATGGATCTGGCCTATGCCTTTCCTCCGTTTCCTCTAATACCAATGGTATTCAGAAAAATCCAGGAAGATTTGACAAAGCTCATTATTCTTCCCTATTGGCCAAAAAGAAGCTGGTTTCCAATCGTAAAATACCTAGCGTTGGAAGACCCTTTCATGCTCCCAGTCAAGGAGAATCTTCTCTCCCAGGGTCCCTTATTCTTTCAGGGAATAGGAACTCTGAAGTTGTCAGCCTGGATCCTGAAAGGCAGATCCTTAGAAACCACGGTCTGTCAGATGAGATAATTTCGATTATCTTATCAAGTCATAAAGAAGTTACCTCAAAAATCTATCAAAAAATTTGGAAGAAATTCTGTTCCTGGTATGGAGACCCAGGACCAGACCCCTTTTCTCCCAACATCGCGAAAATCCTAGATTTTTTTACAATTGAGATTCAAAAAAAGGGCTTAGCCCTAGTACCTTAAAAGTGCAAATTTCAGCCTTTGGTAATTTTTTTTAACACTCCCTTGGCTGAACATCGGTGGATCAGAAGATTCACTCAAGCTGTCTCTAAACTGAAACCTTCCCTAAAGAAATCCGTTCCTACCTGGGATTTGAATGCAGTGTTAACGGCTCTTTGTGATCCCCCCTTTGAGCCGCTCGACATGATTAGTATGCATTTTTTAACTCTAAAAGCTGCATTCTTAGTCGCTATTACTTCAGCAAGAAGGATTGGAGAAATCCAATCTCTGTCGGTCATAGAACCGTACCTAAAAGTACAAGAGAATAAGATCATTCTAAAGCTGGATCCTTCCTTTATTCCAAAGGTATCTACTGCTTTCCATAGGGAAGAAGAAATAATTCTACCTTCCTTTTATCCAGATCCTAAAAACCAACAAGAAGAAAAATTCCATTGCCTGGATGTCAGGCGAACAATTCTTCAGTATCTGGATAGAACCTCCTCCTGGAGACCAGATAAAAATCTATTTGTCCTGAATAGGGGAAAGAAAGCCTCAAAAGGCTCTCTAGCGAGATGGGTAAAAACTACCATACAAGAAGCCTACAAGTCCCAAGGACTATGTGCCCCACAAGGCATCAGAGCCCATTCAACGAGGGCAGTTTCGGCATCCTGGGCAGAAAGAAGAGAAGCCTCTATGGACCAAATCTGCAGAGTTGCCACTTGGTCAAGCCATCATACGTTTTGCAAACAGTATAGGCTAGATGTTCTGTCAGATACGGATTTAAGTTTTGGCCGGAAAGTCCTCCAATCCGTAGTCCCGCACTGAGCATTATAATTTGGTATTGCTCCTGTGGTGCTGTCATGAGGGATGTACTGGAAAGTAGGAATTAGACCTACCGGTAATTGTATTTCCAGGAATCCATCATGACAGCACCCTTACATTCCCTCCCTTATTGAAATTCTGATGTGTGCAAGTAACATGTCAGTTATTATCCCTAGAAATAAAATATTTATATTTATATATATATATATATATATATATAATTATTATTTTTATTTATTTATTATTTTTTTTTTTCATTGACTTGGCCGTATTAGGCCTTGTTTTATGTGGGAGAAATTCTATTGTTTTTTTCAGTTTGGGGGTAGAAAAATATTTTTACGGCGTGAATATAGGAAAAAGTGATTCTTGGCATAGTTTTTGGTTTTTTTTTCACGCTAAATAGCCCGTTCGATTAATTCTTTAAGTTATTACGGTAGTTTAGATACCTAAAATGTGTAGGTTTTTTGTTTTTATTTAGTGTAGGGGCAATAAAATTATTTTATGCAAAATAATAACTTTTTTTATTTTATTTTTAAATCCAATTAAGGGATAACTTTATTTACAACTCTATTTTTTTTACTTATAATATATTAGCATACACCTGTATGCTAATACATTACACTGTGTCACTATGACACAGGCTGCTGTTAGGGCAGCACATAGTGTGCACTAACAGCAGGCAAACTGGACAGACAGCCAGGTCCCCAGGGCTGACTGCAGAGGGATTCCCTGCTCTTTGATCTTGTCATCGGAAAACCGGTCACGTGATCAAAGAGAGGAGTTCCCTTTGATCATGCCGCGGTCCCAGACTGCGACGATCAAAGGGTTAAACAGCTGTATTTAGAAGGCTGTTTTTTTACATCTCCTGCTTAGGGGATGAGCGCTCAAAGGAATGCTCATCAGCCTCTTCTACAGCGACGCCAAAAGATGTCGCTGTAGACTAAGCACCTGCACCGCCTGCCGTCAAAAGACGCTGGGCGATCGTTAGGGGTTAATGTTCTGCAATTATTACATACCAATATCCAATTTGCAATTGTGCACCAGTAGTAATGAATTTGGCCCATTTTTTTAATTTTTTTCATATTTTTATATATTTTTTTTATTTAGTAAAGTTTTATTTCTTGTCGAAATACGATCATTCAATTGAGAAAAACATTTTATAACGTTTTGGAGAGTGGGAGTTAGAGCTCTAGTGTTTCAATTTCTAGTCTGTATCCTGCAGCAAGGTTTTCTAATCTATTACCACAGAGCCCAAAAAAGATCTGCCAATATGGCATTCTCAAGCCCGATCACTCTATGGGCCCACATTTATTAATGTATTTGTACCTTTTTTGGCGCATTTTACTCCAAAATAGTGTCTTTTCTGCTAGGGTGACAAATTTTCATAACCATTGAAACGCAACTTTTTTTAAAAATAAAGTTGCAAAAAAATATCACTACTCTACTCCACACAGACCCTGGTGTAGAAAAAGTGCTGTAATTTCTCGTTTGTCTTATTGGAGAGCACAGACCTTGGGTTTATAGTGTTGCCACTAGGAGGCTTGACACTAAGGGCTCTTGCACACGACGGTCTGTGCCGCCCAAGTCCCGTTTGTGATCCGTGAAAAGATAAGGCATGTTTTATCTTTCCACGGATTGGCGAGTCGGGTCTGTGGCCTGAGTGGCACTGGGTGTCCGGCCGTTGGGACACCCAGCGATAAGGAGAACGGGGGACCGAAAGTTCTCCATGAGAATGGATTGCTGGTGCGCATGCTCGACCAGCGCTCCATTAATTTCTATGGGACTTCTGGTACCACTGTCTCCTACAGCTCCATAGAAATGAATGGAGTGCTGGCCGATCATATGTCTTAGCGTTGTGTCTGTTGGAGGCAGACTCTCCTGCTTGTACAGCAGAATGTCTTTAATTTTTTTTATTTTTCCCTCCTCTTATAACCCTTCTAAATCTCCCCATCAGTATCCCACCTCGTCAGAGGATGGCACACAGAGGGGATGGCCCTGCTGGTGTCCTATATATTGGGAGCGAAAGTGGCCCTCCCTAAGGTGTAAGTAAGGTATGGCCGGTCCTCCCAGCCACCCTCCTCACTATGTGACGGACCCTCCAATTCCTGCGTGCGCCATTCGCATTTCTGGCACATCTCCCTCTGGACGGCAGACAGTACACGCTGACGTGAACTTCACTCAGCACATGGCAGCATCCTTTTTCCGGCCGCCATCTTAGCCTCCCAGTACTCCAGTCCTCTCTCCAGCGATTGGTGCACAGCCATTACTTAATTGTCTTCATCCAATCGCTTCACGTGATGCCTTTTTACTCTCGGCCTCTCGTCAGTCAGACAAGCCGGGAGCAGAGAACCTCCTGCTAGGCACTTCTGCTGTTGGCTTTAGGACCGCTCCACCCTCACTGAGATCTGAAAGTATCAGCCCTTAGGCAAAATAATTTATTTCATGGCCCCTCACTTAATTCTAAGCCACTTACTTTTAAGTTAGGGGATATTTACCTGCCAGAATCTCGGTAACATTGGGCAGCCATTACTCCCTTTTTATTAAGGGGAGTAACAAATGCTGCAAAAGGCTAACTGGGTGGACTCCTTGTCACAGTCTTCTCTCTGATCCCTCTACTGCCATGTCAGACACCAGAGGAGACTCTTCCGGTAGGCATCCATCATGACACATTGTGCTTGCTCCAACTGTGGCCTAATATTTTTTATGTGGTCAGTATACGCCTCTGCGCGTTACCTGCCGGCCCTTAAGCCAAGAATACATGGATCCGCCACCCCCTGCATTGCCCACTCCTAATGCTGAAGTGGCCGCACCTGAATGTGCTCAATACCTTTCCCGGGCTGTCGGTTACCTCCGTAATCTCACTCCGTCCATGATGGGCATTCTGTTCGCCTCTCTGATCAGCCCTCTTTGTACACTCCATCCAGTTCTTCCTTGCATGGCAATCCCAAAAAACATGTTCTGCGCCATCTGTATCTCCTATTTCATCAGTTCCTTGCCCATAGTTTGCAGTTTTCTCCCCTCCCTGACAGGTATGTTTCCAACTCCGTTTGGTGGACTGTTCCTTGTCCAGCTCTGTCATCTACAGTGGACAGTCTCGTTAAAGCAGTCGGAGACACCCTACAGGTCATAGACCGGAGCATTCACCAGAGGTGGTTTACTTTCACCAACCTAAATGGCCTCACAAGTTCTTTCCTTCTTCTTTAGAGTTTGAGGAGGTAGGTTCCAAGGAATGGAAAAACCCTGATCAGAAGTGTTCTCCTAGTGCTCGGTTGGATCTTATGTATCCCTTTCCAGAAGAGAGCTCCTCCAAATGGGCTATATCGGTGGACCTTCCTATCTAATGCCTATTCAAGACTACTACTATTACCATGGCTGATGCAGCCTCATTCTGAAATTCATTGGACCGCCGAATAGTCTAGGTTCACCTTTTAAAAGCTACTGGCTTGGCCTTGAGTCAGATTTTTGCTACTGCTTGAGTTAGCAAAGCCTCCACTAAATGTATTCTCCAACTCAAATCTTGGGTAGAGGGCTGGTTTGTGCGCTTTAAGGATGTCTGGCTCTCTTATGTCTCGGTTGTTTGGGTTTGAGACGTCTTATACTCGTATACAAAATCGAGTTTATCAGCCTGCCACCCGACTGGTTCCTTCAGTCTACGCCTCCTCTGTTGTCTTCCACGGCAGCCGCCTTTTTTCAGTCAATAGTCGCCCTCTCCCTCTTGAGTCAAGAAGTTATCATCCCCCTGCTCCAGATCAGGTTTTTGCTCTAATCTCGTTATCGTTCCAAAAAAAGGATGGGTAAGTTCGTACCGTCATGGGCTTCAAAATTTTTAATTCTTACGTCAAGGTCCATCGTTTCCGCATGGAGTCCCTCCGATTGGTGATCGCCTCCTTGGACCAGGGGGGAGTTTCTTTATTCCCTGCACATAAAGGACGCGTATCTCCCACATCCCCACGTTCCTGTCCGTCAGTGTTTCCTGCGTGTTGCAGTTCTCCACCATTACCAATTTGTTGCAATGGCCCCATGGGTTTTTAACAAAATCCTATCCGTTGTGATGGCATTTCTTCGCTCCAGGGGTGTTTCAGTCGTCCCCTACAGTACTTGTATGACATTCTGACAATCTTCCAGAGGGGGCGACCTCACCAGTCTTCAGATCACTCTGGATACCTTAACTCATTTGGGCTGGATAGTTAACCGCTCCAAGTCTTGTCTGTCCCCTTGTCCAAGGATGACCTTAGGTATGATGATTGATACCCTGTCGGCTAGGGTATTGCTTTCTCCAGAGAAATTGGCAATCCTCCAACAGGGGGTACATACTCTGCGGAGGGTGCTCCATCCTCTATCCCTTGACTGTACGACGGTCCCTCCGCTGGTGGCTCTAATCCCCAGCAATACCCCCCAGGGCCACTCTTTTCTTCCACTGCCATGGAAGGTCCTTTCCACGGACCCAAGTATTTGAGGATAATGGGGGGACATTCCGGAACCTCATAGCTCAGGGCCTGTGGTTCCACAGAATTCCTCCCTTCCCATCAACCTACTGGAATTGAGGTCGCTCTTCCTCTGTCTCTAACACTGGACGACCGTTGTGTCGGTACGAGTCCAGACAGACAATTTCTCGGGGGTAGTTTATTGCAATCGCCAAGGAGGGGCATGGAGTTCAGCAGAAACTGTAGAAGCCATACAGATCCTAGAGTTGACGGAGCTCCATGTTCCTTGCCTTTCAGCAGTGCACATCCATGGGGTTGACAAGGAGGGTCGCAGATTTCCTCGGGTCTACCCAGGGGAGTGGTCTCTTAATCACAAAACTTTCATCCAGATCTTCTCCAGGTGGGGCAAGTGGTATGTGGACTTGATGACATCCATGTTCAACAGCATGCACGGTCAACGCTTTAGTTGCTTCATGGGACCAATTCATTCTGATTTAGCCCCACCCCGCTTCTTCCAAGGCTTCTCAGAAGGATCAAGGTCGGAGGTTCCCACCATCCTTATAGGCCCCGGATTGGTCATTTCGTTGTGAGTACGCTAACGTGGTGGTTCTGCTGGCCGACATTTCCTGGCCATTGCCCCTCCGGCCCAAACTTCTCTCTCTGGGACCCTTTTTTCCATCCATATTTACAGTCTCTTCGGTTATTGGTGTGTATATGAAGGCTGCAGTTTGGGAGCTTGGGGCTTGTCGTAGCAGGTAATCCACACAATGTCGAAGGCTAGGCAGCCTACCTTGTCCTGCATTTACAGCCGTACTTGGATGACCTACAGTTCTTATGCTGATGTGAGGATCGGAATCTTATTCCCTTGTTTTTTTTCTCTGTTCAGGATTCTGTAATTTCTCTAAGAAGGGCTGGATCGTGGTCTTACACTGTGTTCCCTAAAGGGGTAGGTGTCTGCGTTATCTGTACTCTTAAACAGACCACTGGCGTCCAAATCTGATGTTTAGGACTTTCTTGCATGGGATTTCTTGTGTGGTTCCTCCCCAACGCTCCCCCACTCCTGCATGGGATTTGACCTTAGCTCTTGATGCTCTGCAATCACCTCTGTTTGAATCTCCACAGGAAATCTCCTTGCGTGTCCACCTGGAAGGTAGTGTTACTTGTGCTGGTGACCTCTATCTGGAGGGTTTCTGAACGGACAGCCTCATCTAGTCATTCCCAATATTTTACTCTCCTTCAGCAAGACATTGCTACGTACAGAGCCGTCCTTTATGCCCAAGGTGGCCACCTCCCTCCAACTTAATAAGGATATTATTTTACCATACTTCTGCCCGTCCTCGGTGGATCCCAAGTAACACTATCTTCGCAACTTGTCAGTGCCTTGCAGGACTATTTATCCCTTCCTTTCTTCTTTTGCAATGGATCAGTGCGAAAAAAATGTAAATATATATATATATGTATAAAATACATATATTAGAGGAAGACCTATTAGGTCTGATGAAGGCGCCAGTCCGGCGTTGAAACGCGTTACCTTAATAAATACTTAACTCAATTTCTTTCCACCTCCGGATGGAGTATTGCTTCTTGACTTCCGCTAATATATGTATTTTATATATATTTATATTTAATTTTTTTTCGCACTGATCCATTGCCACGTGGTGGAACTTCTTTGGTCCCATTGGCTAGCAAGCAGCAGCAACTTCATCCATTGTATGCCTTTGAACATCGTTGTGCTTGGACACTGCACAACTTTCCCAGGTGAGGATAATTCTTACACCTGCATTTCTGTTCAGTATTGCTTTGGGATTCCGCACCATGAGGCGCTTCTTTCTTTGATTTATTTCAGATATAAAGTGTTTCTTCTTTTCCAGGCATGATTCCGTTTGTTGCTCCGAGGAAGGGTTTAAGGCTATTATTGCCCGCTGAGTTCAATTTCCAATTTGTGAGGCATACCCAGACAAGGTGAGGGAATCCTCATTCCGGATTATGCCCTATTCCACTAGGGCGGTTGGGGGCCTCCTGAGCTGTACGCCATCCAACTTCTGCTCTTCAAGAATGCAATGTGGCTACCTGGTCTTCTCTGCACACATTTACCAAGTTCTGTAGGATGCATTCTTTTGCTTCAGCAGGTGCTTTGCTTGGTCACAATGTCTTGCTTGCTCACTCGCATTTTTTGTTTCTTATAGTTGTTTGGTTTTCTCTGGCTTTGATTAGTAATTACCTTTTTGTTTTTTCTGCTTCTCCTAATGTTTGTGTACAGACTAAATTAGCTCAGTGTCTGTAGGAGGGGTATATCGTTTGAGAGGGGCCAACACTTTTTAATTCTTAGTGTCAAGCCTCCTAATGAAAACTGCATATACCTACGTTCTGTGTCCCCCAATAGACTGGGCAAGAAAACGTTTTACGGTAAGTACTAATAAAAAAAAGAACGTTAGTGTGAAAGTTAATAGTGATCTATATTGTAACAGATTCATCGAAGGGGACAGGTGCAATCAAAAATGTGTTGCACCATATGTCAATAAAATAGTTTTAATGTGAAAACTTGTCCGGTGACGTATTCTGCCCTATTATCTCCCCCTCTATCATATGCTGCTCTAGGGCGGTGTAAATCACCTGAAAGGTTCACTTTAACTTAGAAATTGGCTAAAATGACGCCACTTTGGATAAATGTGGGCAATCGTTTCAACCGACCAGTGTCTTTGTGGACTCGCATTGCAATTATCGTTAATAGTTATATTTAATGTTGCTCACAACAGTTCAAATTTTAAGCTAAGGCAGAGCAGGTAGTGTGATGGTTTAAGAGGTTTTTTTTTTTATCCAGCAGCAGCGCCGTCTCCTGAAGCCTTACTTTAGTTCCACACAGCTCTGCTGTTTTGTCTGTCTATTCATTTATTTCAATCGGCGTCATGTAATGTTTTATTTGCAAATAAGCATTTATTTTACTCTATTACTGATCCTGTGGGGTCGGAGAAATCGAACTCTTGTTGATAGCGACCTGTAAAATGAAATATAACAAACTAAAACAGACAATCCATTCAAAACCTGGGTTTAAATTTTTTAAAATGTCTCAAGGTGGGAGGAAGGGGGGGTAATGACAGTGTTCGAATTGCAACCTGTCAGCATTTAACTTTCATTTTCTATATTGCACTGGAAAAATGAAATCTAGATTCTGGTTACTAGGGGCAACATGGCCTCATTTTTTCACATTTGGCCCAAATTGTGTGCCTTTCTGATGTGGAGTTAGACTTTAACTCTTCATCATTAAATATCGATCTATAAGCAAATCAATCGTTTTCATAGATTATATAAGGAATTATATATTCTTGTGTGACAAAATGTTTGTGGATTGCTTGTCATAAATGTTGGGTTTTGTTTTTATTTGCCAGGATATGGCTCAGTGGATAGAAGCATTAACCGCTTGTGTGCACTACGTCTGTTCTATAGAGGACTCGGTGACCTTCGAAAATATTCAGTCACTTCCTTCATCTGTGCTGCATGTTCTTATAACTATTTTCACCCACTGCAAGGTAAGCTGTGTTATTTAAAGCGTACCTCCCAGTTATGGAAGAGAGTGCAAGAGTTTGCAATATCATAGTTTTTCTAAGTTGCATTAGGGTATATTACTGTTAGGCTGGATTCACACGAGCATGTTCTGTCCTTAAAGGATGGAACGTATTTCGGCCGCAGGTCCCGGACCGAACACACTGCAGGGAGCCGGGCTCCTAGCATCATAGTTCTGTACGACGCTAGGAGTCCCTGCCTCTCCGTGGAACTACTGTCCCGTACTGTAATCATGTTTTCAGTACGGGACAGTAGTTCCATGGAGAGGCAGGGACTCCTAGCGTCGTACATAACCATGATGCTAGGAGCCCGGCTCCCTGCAGTGTGTTTGGTCCGAGACTTGCAGCCGAAATACGTTCTGTCGTTTACGGTCCGAACATGTTCGTGTGAATCCAGCCTTACATAGTTGATAAAGTTGAAAAAAGACACCGGTCCACCAAATGAAACCTTATCTTACCATGTAGATACGGAAGGCAAAAAAAACCTCCCCGACTCCAAATATGGCAATTGGAGAAAATCCATGGATCCATGTGCAATCTACAGAAAGTTGTATCCAAAATATTTATATTTAACTGGTTCCCCACCGCTGGCTGTATTTTTACTGCCAGCGGTCAGGGTCCTTAAAACCCGAGCCATAGACTTTTTACGGCTCGGGTTTTAACTTGCTGCCCGCGCGATCGGGCAGCTGAATGTCGGGTCTCCGGCTGTCAGTGGCTGCCGGGGACCCTGAGGAGAGGATAGAAGCAGCTTTTGCTGCTTCTGTCTTCTCCGATGTCTTTTTACACAGCGCTCAATGAACGCTGTGTATATGAATAGAGACAGCAGCAGCGGCGGCGCTGTCTCTCTTCCTCCCGGTGATCATGTGACTGGTCACATGATCGCCGGGTGCCGTTACTGACAGACTGCTGCTGGGTCTTACAAGACTCAGCAGAGCCCTATTAGAGACAATCGTCACTATGAGAGGGCTGATTTCCCCTGCTGTGCAGCTCCAGTTACAGTGGAAAAACATGGTGTAAAAAGCAAAAAAAAATATAGAAATTTCCCCAAAGGTCTTTTTTGACCTTTGAGGGACAGACCATAGTAATAATAAAAAAATAGTAAAGTGCAAAAAAAAATTAAATAATAAATACACATAAAATACCCAAACCCAAAAAAAAACGTCAGTCCCCCCCCCCCGCCAATCATTGTTGTAACGCTAGCGCTGACCCAATTACCCTAATATAGACATGTAATGTATTAAAATTTACGGTAGACAATGACTATCACAAATAAAAGGTCTATTTTAGGGTAAAACTATGTTATTACCAAAAAAAACAAATAGCTGAAACGTAAAAAAGCTTATTTTTTTTTACTATTATTTTCAAACTTTATGAATAATAATTCTAAAATAGCAAAAAAGGTGTGTATAAAAACGATAAAAAAAGAAACCTGCATTGTCTACGGAAAAAACGTCGCAATAATCACATCGTTAGCCCAACAAATAAAAAAGTTATAGCCATTTAACTAACGTGTGCTAAAAATGGCTAAACGGTGTCTGGTCCTGAAGGCGCAAAATAGCCCGGTCCTGAACTGGTTAAGAAAGGCATCCTGTGGTGGAGAGTTCCATAGTCTCTCTCCTTTGTAAAGTAAATAATCCCCGTCTATGATTATGGTAAAGCATTCTTTCCTCTAGGCATAGAGGGTGCCCCCTTGTCGTGGTTACAGGAATAGGTGTAAAAGGATCATTAGAGAGAGCTCTGTACTGTCCATTTATATATTTGTACATTGTAATTAGATCGCCCCTAAGCCGTCTTTTTTTCCTAAACTGAATAACCCCAAGTGTTATAACCATTCTTGCTTCTGCAATCCACCTATTCTCTTGAATAACTTATTCCTGCTCCTTTGCAGCCGTGCCCAAAATTGTACACAATATTCCATGTGTGGTCGGACAAGTGATTTGTAAAGAGGCAAAACTATGTACTTGTCGTGAGCATCTATGCCTCTTTTGATTCATCCTATGATTGCACTTGACTTGCAAGACTTTGTTTAGTGGCAGTTTTGGCCAGTATTTTACTATATTAATTCATAATTATAGAATTTTTGTTTGCAATTATTACCTTACATTTATCCACAATAAACTTAATTTGCCATTTCTCCGCCCACGCTTCCAGCCTCCCCAAATCCCTCTGCTATATAATATCCACAGGTCATTCTGCACCTAACTGTTCTGCCACCTAGGTTACCATCTTCAGCACTGACATTTATATATTCTCATTATTGTGTGACATTTCGACCATAATGTGGAATTGGCTCACAATTAATGTAGAGTGAACATCATACGTAAAGCTTGTTTTATTTTATGTTTCTATTACATTGGTTGGAGCTCTGCCTTCAGATACTTTGTCTATATTACAATAGGAAATATAAAAATCATGTACTATTACATATTGATTATTTGATAAGAACATAGCTATTTGTTTCCTAGGATAGTGATTCAGTATATTGTGGAAGACTTCATCTGGTTTCAGATTTACTTCAAGCCCTTTTCAAAGAAGCAGTCACCCTTGAAAAACAGTTGATGGAACTGCTGGATAAAACTACTCTAAGTTCCTCTGCATCAGCCAATGAAATTACAGGCATGGTCTCTGGTAGGTTGAGAGCAATTTCTCCTGGATATGGTTTAAACTACATGATTAACAGTAAAACTAGTGCTTATTAACAGCTTTAGGTGGATCCGCTGTTTTTGGGGTCCACCCTGTTCTGTCCCATAATTGCTGCAGCACTTCTTACACTGTGAGTCTGAGAAGCTACCGTTGTTCTTGGATTGACCAGAGCTGCTCATGTGAGCCTTTGTCCAATCTGTGAACAGAGGGAGTATCTTAGACTAGTCTTTTAAGTGCGGTGGCCATTTTGAGACCAGACCGAAAGGACTCTAAAACCGCGGATCCACGGCATAGTGGGGCAACTGAAGGGCACCAGGTCATATTACTCTACATACCCCATCACATTTATAACTTTGTCCTGAGACTGGAGGGTCGCTTTAATAGTAGAATACAGATAAAGGCAATACATATTGCACGAGCAATCTAATGGTAGCATGGTAAAGTCCCCTAAAAAAAGAAGTTAACGTTTGTTATTTAAAATATTTTTTATATGTTTTTACATTTTAACCCCTACCCGCACGAGGAAGTAACTGTACGTCGTCGCGGGAGGTTACTTCCCGCACGAGGACGTACAGTTACTGAGTTTTTCTCGGTGCACACTGTCCGCGACAGTGTGCACCGGGAACCGGGAGGTCAGCTGTCGCCGACAGCTGACACTCCCTTCTTGCCGACCAGCGGTCCTTTGCCGCTGATTTCAGCGAATTAACCCCTTAAATCGCTGAATTTTGGGGGTTTCTAACATATCGGCAGACCCCGGTCCGAAATCGCGGGGTTTGCCGATAGTATGGCAAACGGAAGCCAAACAATGGCTTCCGTGTCTGCCATGGACGGATGCCCATCAGGACCAACCTTCGGCTGGTCCTGATAGGCTTCCTGTCAGAGTGACAGGAAGTCACTGTCGTTCCCGATGCACACTGTCGGCGACAAGGTGTGCATCGGGAACTTGGAGATCAGCTGTCCCCGACAGCTGACACTCCAGTATTGCCGATCAGCGGCTCATCGCCGCTGATTTAGGCAATTAACCCGTTACATGCGGGGCTCGATTGCGATCTCCGCATATAGCGGGTTTGTAGCGCATCAGCAGCCCCCATGCAATCGTGGGGGCTTCTGATGCTTGTGATGGCACTCGGGGGCCAGACAACGGCCCCCGGGTCTGCCATGTATGTCGGCCTATGAGGATCAGCCTCTGCTGATCCTCGTAAACCAACTGTCAGAGTGACACTGACGTCACACTGACAGTTGGAATACATTACACTACCTAGGTAGTGTAATGTATTCTAGCAGCGATCAGAGCTGCAGGTCAAAAAAATAAAGAGTAAAAAGTAAAAAAAGTTAATAAAAATGTTTTATAAAAGTGTAAAAATAAGTTTTTGTTTTCCTATAATAAGTCATTTATTATAGGTAAAAAATTGAACCATTAAAAAAAAAAAGTACACATATTTGGTATCACCGTGTTCGTAACGACCCAAACTATGAAACTATAATGTTAATTTTTCCGCACGGTGAACGCCGCAAACAAAATAAACGGAAAACTATGTCAGCATCGCTATTTTTGGGTCACCACCCCTCCCAAGATATAGAATAAAAAGTGATCAAAAAGTCGCATTTACCCCAAAATAGTACCAATAAAGACTACAACCCGTACCGCAAAAAACAAGACCTCCCACAGCTTTTTTGACGAAAAAATAAAAAAAGTTACGGTTCAGAATAGCGTCTCAGAAAATAAATTATTTTAGAGAAACGTAATTTTATTGTGCAAACACTGCAAAACGTAAAAAAACTATACACATATGGTATCGGCGTAATCGTACCGACCCGCAGAATAAAGTGAAACTTAATTTATTGCGCACGGTGAACGCTGTAAGAAATAAAGAATTTAAAGCGCCAAAATCGTTGTTTTTTGGTCACCTTAGCTCTAAAAAAGATCCTGTGGTGTCAAAATGCTCCCTATACCCCTAGAAAAATTCCTTGAGGGGTGTAGTTTCCAAAATAGGGTCACTTTTGGGGGGTTTCCACTGTTTTGGTCCCTCCGGGGCGTTGCAAACCCGACACGGCACTGAAAACCAGTCCAGCAAAATCTGCGCTCCAAAAGGCGCTCCTTCCCTCCTGAGCCTTGCTGTGGGTCCAAACATCAGTTTACGACCACATATGGGGTATTGCCGTAATCGGGAGAAATTGCTTTACAAATGTTGGGGTGCTTTTTCTCCTTTATTACTTGTAAAAATGAAAAAATTCTGTTTCCACAAAAAAATAGGTGATTTTCATCTTCACAGACTAATTCCACTAAATTCTGCAAAAAAACTGTGGGGTCAAAATGCTAACTATACCCCTAGAAAAATGCCTGCCCCCCCACTGGGATTGTCACACACTTTGCTTGCATCCAGTGCAATTCAAAGTACCAATGTGGCCAGTTTGACCCTCTCTGTGATCCATGCCTGCTCCCCAGACCCTACCTTGACACTCTGGCCACCGCTGCTAGTGAGTCTGTCCCCCCGAAAAGGCTCACCCAGGCGGTAGATAACCTTGCCCGCCTCGCAGGGAATGATGGAAGCCTTGGACCAGCTGCCTGAGCAAACAGCTTCCCAGTTAGCCAGGCCCCCGTCCTGTAAGCAATTTAGCTCTGCAGACATGCAACGGGCAAGGAAGTCTCATAGGACATACTCTTCTTCCTCAAGTTCCTCTATCTATAGGGCCACCACAGGTGGATCTGCTTCTACCCCTTCTCGTTATATGGGCGAGACTGCCTCTGCTGGGGACTCCTCCGACTCAGGCTCTGTGTCTGAGCAAGGTACTTCTAGATCTCCCACCACACAGGATCTTATCCGCACAGTCACAGATATCCTGCAAATCTGCTCCAGGCTCATCTCAAGAGTACATCTCTTTTTGGTGACACAGGCATCCCTCACTAGTTTTCCTTGACCAAAGAGGGTTTAGTAAACTCCTTAGAAGGTCGTAGAAACACCCGGACCGGCGTTTTCCCACATCTAAAATGATGGACGCCACGTTCCCCATTTCGGACCATTGTGTCTAAGTGGTCAGCCTGTCCACTATTGTATCCCCCTGTGGCTTAATTGTCTGAGGCGACAACTCTTCTTAGAGTAGATTCTGCTTCTCTTCAAGATCCCATCCATAAGAAGATGGATTCTATGGCCAAGGCTAGCCTTCTCGGCTGCTGCCGTTTGTCTCCGGCCCTTACTTGCAGATTCTTGGGTTAGCAACGCCTGCATAGTCATGGCCAAGCAGCTCAACATGTCTCTCGGGGAATCACATCAGGAAGTCTCTCTTCTTGCTTTCCAGGTGTCTCAGTATCTCTGTAATGTTTTCATTAAGGTGGCCCACCGCTCTGTCATCGCTAATGCAGTGGCTATCCACTGTGCTATCTGGGTTTGCATCTGGAATTCTGAGCCGGCATACAAGAAGGCTGACCTCGCACTTCCTTTTGCCCAGAACCTTCCCTTTGGTACCGAACTGGTTAAACTGATTGCCGATGCTACAGGGGTTAGAAGCACCTTACTTAGTGGCGTCGCCCAACTGCCTCTTCCCAGTCTGAGGTTTTGTTCTGTTTGGAACTCCCACCCACGTCATAGGCAATCTCCCTGAATCGAGGGTCCATCTCTGACCCCGCGCCCCTCTTATAGGCCATGACCGTCATGGCAGCCCTGCCAACGACCTGCTAGGCTTTCCACTGCCCCGAGGACCTCCTCAGCCTGAAGGTCTTCCCTCACCCGCGTTACTTTCTCGGATGGGGGGACGGCTGCTCTTCTTCCAGGAGACATGGCTCGCAGAATTAAATACCTGGGTTCGAGAGGTGGTGTAGTCGGGATACAAAATATACTTTTCCTTCCTTCCTCCAGGTCGGTCCTTCCTGTCAACTTCTTCTCTTCTGTGTTGCGCCCGTGCTCTCCTCTTTATCGAAGCCATTTACACTCTCCTCCAGAAGGGGGTAATTTTCCCTTTCCCAGATTCAGAGCGATTCCAGGGCTTCTACTCCCACCTTTTGACCTTCCTAAAAAAGGATGTTTCCCTTTGTCCTACCATAGATCTCAAGCGCCTCAATCAGCACGTCAAGGTCCGCAGGTTTCATATGGAATCTCTGCGTCCAATCATGGCATCCTTGGAAATGCACAAATTCCTTTCTTCAGTCGAAACCTGAGGTGCTTACCGTCACATACCCATTGCTCAGTCTTGCCACAGGTTTTCTTCCCTTTTGCATTTCCATTTCATGGCACTTCCCATCTACTTGGCCACTGCATCCAGGGTTCTCACCTAAGTCATGGCGGTTTTCATGGCCCCCCTTCGAGCCAGGGGGGGTCGTGGTAATCCCGTACTTGGACAACCTCTGGTAAAGGCCCCCTCCAAACAGGACAATTTGGCCAGTCTTCAGATCACCCCGGGCTTCCTTCACAGCTTTGGGTGGAAAGTCAATGAGGACAAGTCCAACCTCAGCCCCTCTTAAAGGATAGAGTTCCTGGGCATGATCCTCGATACCCATATGGGCAGGATTTTTATTCTGGAACCAAAAATGAACTCTCTCCAGAAGGGAGTATCCGTGCTGCACAGGAACGCTTCCTGCCGCATTCCTTCTTGCAAGAGGGTTATTGGGACGATGGTTTCCTTGTTCGAGGCAATTCAATTAGCCCAGTTTTACCCTCGCCCTCTACAGTTGGCGATACTTGCTTGCTGGGACAGGTCTCTGGACTCCTTGGACCTTCCGATCCAGCTTCCCTCGCTGGTTCTTCGAGAACGGTTATAGGGGCTGTCCTACTCGAGCATATTCCTGGAGCAGCCCTTTGCCATCCTCTATTGGCAGGTGGTCATGACGGATGCCAGTCTGTCTGTTTGGGGGCAGTCTTTGCTGTTCAGGGCCAGTGGTCCAGCTCGGAGATTTGTCTCCGCATGAACATCCTGGAGCGGAGGGACATTTTTCTGGCACTATCCCATTTAACATCCCTCCTCACAGGCCTTCCGAGTCAAGACAGACAACTCTACGGCAGTTGCGTACTTGAATCACCAAGGGGAACGCCAGGAGCATTCCGGTGTGGCTGGAAGCTTCCTGGTCCCTTCATTGGGCAGAGCTTCACTTTCCTGCTCTCTCGGCAGTTCTCATTTCAGAAGTGGACAACAGGGAGGGCGGAATACCTGAGTCGGGGACGCTTAGACCCGGAAGAGTTTGAGTCTCTGCCTTTGCTGGGGCACTCCGGATGTGGGCCTCTTTGTCTCCCACCTCAACCACAAGTGTCCAGCTTACGTCTCCTGGGCCAGGGCCGATGCATTAGTTCTTCCTTGGTCGGCGTTCAGTCTTCTTTACCCCTTTCCGCCCCCCCCCCCCTCCCTCGGGTCCTCAAGAAAGTTAAGGACTCGGCGGTTCCAGCCATTCTACTAACTCCAGATTGGGCATGGTATGCGGATCTCATCTTCCGGCTTGCAGTCTCACCTTGACCTCTCCCTTGGTGGCACGACCTACTTTCCTAATGTCCTCTGTTCCACCCTATTTTACCTCGACTGCGTTTGACAGCGTGGCTGAAGCCGCGGTTCTCTGAACCAGTCACTCAGACCATGGTAAATGCTCGGAAGCCTGTACTTCAACACTTCCGCCTAGGGCTGGGCGATTTTGCCCAAAAATAAAATCTATTTTTCTTTCAGCACTTCGGGCGATTTTCGATTCTTAAATCTCGGGGGTGGGGGGTGTTTCTGTTTTATTTATCCGTAATACCAAGAGATTTAATACATTTTCTTTATATAAATAACTTTTTAACATATATTGCGATAATTATTGTATGTAACGTCACAACTTTTAACCTCTGCAAATACTTTATCAGAAATACAATTAGAAAAATGTCTATATAATTGATTATGAATTCTGTGTTCCCCGGTAGGGAACAGGTTAACCGAATCTATAATCAATGATGCGCTGCGTGCACGTACATCCCTCTCTGCCAGTCACCACCTCATCCGGTCTCCGACATTGCAGGCGAGAGCAGTGTAAATTGCAGCAGGGCCAGGCAGATAGCGCTGAGTGGGCACTCTTCGCGAGACTACATTATAGTGTTTAACCCCTTAAGGCGCAGCCTTGTTTTGGCCTTAAAGAGGCTCTGTCACCAGATTATAAGTGCCCTATCTCCTACATAATCTGATCGCCGCTGGAATGTAGATAACAGCAGTGGTTTTTATTTTGAAAAACGATCATTTTTGAGCAAGTTATGAGCAATTTTAGATTTAGTTTCTTAATGCCCAACTGGGCGTGTTTTTACTTTTGACCAAGTGGGTGTTGTAAAGAAGTGTATGAGGCTGACCAATCAGTGACCAATCAGTGACATACACTTCTCATTGTTCCAGCCCAGCATGATCCACAGCACAGTGAGATTGTGCAGTGAAAGAAGCTGGGCTGGAACAATGAGAAGTGTATGTCACTGATTGGTCTGCCTCATACACTTCTTTACAACACCCACTTGATCAAAATTAAAAACACGCCCAGTTGGGCATTAAGAAACTAAATCTAAAATTGCTCATAACTTGCTAAAAAATGATCGTTTTTCAAAATAAAAACCACTGCTGTTATCTACATTCCAGCGCCGATCACATTATGTAGGAGATAGGGCACTTATAATCTGGTGACAGAGCCTCTTTAAAGCGGACGCTGCTGGATTTGGGTGGTCCGTGGGAATCGTGACTTTTTGATTGCCCAAAACGGAGTGGCTAACTATCAAAGCGCCCAGTAAGTCAACTCACTTCACTACCTTTCACTTTATTACATTGCATCCTAAGGCATCCTAACAGCTTCCGGCCAATCGACGGGTCCGGTGCACAGCAGAGAGAAACGGAAACCATGGGCACCGGATCCGTCACCATTGAAATCAATGGTGATGGAAACGGAAACCTCTGGTTTGTGACTGTTCAGGGTCCCGTTCTGACGGAAAGCTCAGACGGAACGTCAGAACGGGACCCCAACACAGATTTGTATGAAGCCTTAAGGGGTTAAACACTAACCTACTTTCATTACAGTAAAAATTTATTTGATGCTGCTCCCCATTATTGCTTGTTTTGGTAACATTTTTAATATATTCATATTTTTTTTCTTTGCAGTGATACATACCTTTTTAGATATTTGTACAGTTGTCTCTAAAATGGATCATGCCCTGCATGCAAACACATGGAAATTTATCATCAAGTGAGTAATCCGAATCTCATCCTTCGTTGCCTAAAATCATTGGTTTACAGCAGGTGTTGCAGTTTGGTTCACAGTTGTTACCAGTATGTTTCTCTCTTTTCAAAGGAATGTGTCATCTGAAAAAATGTTGGTGATTTTATTTATAAAAAAAATTCTATGTCATTATCTGTATTAAAAAAAAAATCCCTACATTTTACAATTTTCACTCAGGCCACTAAGCTTCACAATGAACTGGCACGTCCTGTTCTGTTGAAATCACTTCTCAGCAGTCATCTCATTATCACATTCAGAATTACAATGAAAGGTAAAACCTCTATATAAATAATATGGGATCCACCATAGACAACAGTGGATGGACACCGTTCCCCCTCCTTTCCCTTCTTGCACAACGACCTCTGAATCGGTCACCGAGCCTGCCTAGAAAACTCTGTCCTAGAAGTAAATGGGTCCTCTCCTACTCCGACTCCTATGGCCCATGTGGTAGTATATCTCTCAATGCTGTCAATCGCAACCGCCGCATTTAAGTGGTTGGCAGAGGGAGGCGGCTCCCTCTGTACCCCTCCCCCACGAGCATTTGCGGGGTGCCGATGGTTGCTGTGGCATCCAGGAAGCTAAAGTTCTTAAGAGATGTACGGCACTTCGATAAAAGATGGTGCTCAAGTAGGGTTTCACTCCTTAGTAATATAATGTAAGAACTTGGCACTCAGGTTTATGGCGAAGTAAATATATATTTTTTATTATGCAATCCACTCATATAGGAACGTTTTCGGCCAAATTAGGCCTTCATCAGATAATTCAATACAGAACAGAAAAAAAATAATGGTATACAACATCATTTTTATGTCACATAATATGCAAAAGAAATTCACACCAAAAATCTGTGTTATCCAAAGATTATGCAGACATAAGAGATAAGTGAGTACAAGTAGAACATCACCATAGATAATGATGTAAATCATATGTAATGTATATTAATGTATTAATTGTGACATATGTCCACTAAGTCCAGTCAAATAGCCAGAGGATTCCAAAGAATACGCTAGTTCTATCACAAGATCCAGGAAACCTAGCAACGGCCTCCTGGTTGGCCATGTACGGAAGCCTATTAGGTCCTGCCCTGGACCTAATCGGACAACTGTCAGTTGTCAGTTGAAAAATGACAGTTGCAATACACTATTGTACAGGAGAACAGAAGATCAGGTCTCCAAGTCCCCAAGTAAGGCCTCATGCACACGAACGTATTTTTTTCCTCTCGTAAATACGGGTGCTTTGTCACACGTGTTCGACCCGTAAATACGGGTCCGGTATCACCAGTATTCCACCCGTATTTACGGACCCGTTTTCTCTGCACTAATAGAGAGAAGGGGCTGCCAATCAGTGCTGGAAAGAGAAGGGGCAGCCCTTTCGGGCAAAGTTTCTGCAGCGATTGTAAGTAAAAGAAGTTCATACGTACCATTGTCTTGGTGACGCATCCCTCTTTTGACATCCAGTCTGACCTCCCTGGATGACGCGGCAGTCCATGTGACTGCTGCAGCCTGTGATTGGCTGCAGCGGTCACATGGGATGAAACGTCATCCCGGGAGGCCGGACTGGAGGAAGAAGCAGGTAAGTTAACTTTTAATACTATTCACTCCAGCGGTAGTCACTGTCCCGGGTGCTGAAAGTGTTACTGCCGATCCGTTAACTCTTTCAGCACCCTGGACAATGACTATCCCCTGACGTCGCCAAGCAACGCCCCTGTAATTACGGGTGCACACACGTATTCACCCGTAATTACAGGTGCACCATAGACTTATATGGGCCTGCCCGTGCCGTTATTGCGGCCTGAAATAAGACATGTTCCATATTTTTCAACGGCAGGGGCACCTTCCCGTAAGTATCCCGGGTGTTTTTACGTTCGTGTGTATGAGGCCTAAGTGTAAAAAAAAATGTTTCGGAACGGCCTGAATTATAAAAATATCATGTTATAAATGTAATAAGCAATGACATTACTTCTTTTGGTCACCTTGTCTAAAAAAAAACGTAATAAAAAGTGATCAAAAAGTCGCAGATACCCACAAAAACTACAGTTCGTCACACAAAAAAACAAGCCCGCCCACAGCGATATCAACTGAAAAATAAAGTTATGGCTGTCAGAAAATGGCGACACTAAAACAGTTTTTTTTTTTTTTAAGAAAAGAGTCTTTTTATGGTAATAAAGCGTATAGAAACTATCAATTTGGTAACTTTATTCTGTGGGTCGATACGATTAAAGCGAACATGTTGTTTATACTGCACGGTGAACACTGTAAAAAAGAAGAAACAAAACCGTGCTAGAATTGCTGTTTTTTGGCTTCCTCGTCTCCAAAAAATGGAATAAACACTGATTTCAAAAAACAAAACATTGCGTTTACTCCAAAATGGAACCAATAAAAATAACCGCTCGTTTCACAAACACCAAGCCCTCACACAGCTCCGTCAACGGAAAAATAAAACGTTATGACTCTCGGAACGCAATGATGCTAAATAACGGTTCATATTTTTTAGGTCCAGTCGTTTTTCACTAAAAACTCCACATCATCATTTGCTAGACACCACAGGTGGACCCCGTAGATGCAGCGGAGATGTGGAAACTTTAGGGCCTTGTGGCTGCTTATAGGGCTAGTGAAGAAGTCAAAGATTAGGCAATACTGGAGCTCAGATATTTTGTACAATACCCAAAAAACCCGGCCTGTGCATAAAGGATTGGTTCAAAGCGTACGAGGGATGTCACGATACCAGAATTTGGACTTCGATACCGATACTTCATTTAGTATTGCGATTTCGATACCAATTTGATACTTTGCCAACAGTAATATAAAAAAAAAATTCTTCAATTTTCTGATGTGTGGCGCGTGGTGTGATTATGAATTTAACCAGTTAAGGACTAGGCTGTTTTACAGCTAAATGACAAGAGCAAATTTCACAATTTTGCTATGCGCTTCTTTAGATGACTATAACTCAGCAGGTGAATAAAGTTCATCTTTGAATTTTACACTCTTTTTAAAGGACAGATAGGGCTTTGTTTTAGTGGCATTTGTCAGTATATATCATTTTTATTTTTTTCTCTAAAGTGGGCAAAATTGGAAAAAAATTCAAGAATTTAGCAATTGCGCCAGTTTATGCTAGCATTTTTCACACACGGTATGGACCACGGACAAAATTAATCTCCTTTCACATTCTTCCACTTCTCCCGTGCATGGGGATACCAAATATGTGTGCTTTATTCACTGTGCGGACATGTGCCAGGGCTTGGCATAAAAGGAGGCTTTTTGGCCTTTTCGGTCCAGGAATTTTGCATTTGATTTTAGAGCCGCATACTGTTTTCTGGGGGGCCTAATGCTGCTGAAACATTAGAATCACCCCATAAATGACTTCATTCGCACAAGTAGACCCCACAAGGTTTCCTTCAAGGGGTTTATCATATTTTTAGCAAGTCCAGTTTTCTTCTGAAAGTTTCTTGAATAAGATGGATCAAAATAAAATTAGCAATTTTTTAGCAAATGCGTCAGTTTATACCAGCATTTTTCACACACGGCATAGACCACGGCCAAAATTCATCTCCTTTCACATTCTTCCACTTCTCCTGAGCATGGGGATACCAAATATGTGTGTCTTATTTATCACCTAGAGAAGTAGGAGGGCGGACGATAGAAGAAGCTTATTTCACAAATCGCTTTTTTTCAAAGCTGGTTTTACAAAACTCAACAGAGTTTCTAGAACACTTCCAAAATATCTGCTCTTGAAGCAGAAATCCCAAAATATTCATCTAGGGGTATAATGGGAATTTATTTTTTGGGGTTTTCTAAAATAAGAAATTGCAGGTTTATGCAAATGGAGCTCTCCAGCAGATGAACTTTAGAGAATATGCAAACATGACATCCACCCCCCACCCACCCATTCCCTCCCTCACCCTTGGAGTAAAATCAGGGGAAAAATAAAAACGTAATGTAGGGCAAATATATTTTCAACGAATTAACTAAAATCTAATAATTCAGAACAGTGTGGTATTTTTTAAAACATGGCTCAATGCACAGGCCTGGTTGTGAGGGACATGAGGGACAGAAATATCGGGAATCTTTGCGGTGCCCGTCTTTTCTGCAGACGCGGCACTTTTTCTGGGGGTTGCTTCTGGTTGGTGTTGGGGGAATCCGACTGATGAAGTGTCTTTCAGTCAGTCGCGTGACATCCTCAGACTGGGGGCATTCTCGGGTGTCCTGAACATCAAAAATGAGGCCTTCAATAATTTTTTCCTGGAAATCCAGGTATGTGTCTCTGCCTCTGTTTTTTTTGTAGAGCACAAATGAGTTGTGGATTGCCACCTGTAACAAATAAATGGCCACTTTTTTGTACCAGGTTTTAGTTTTGCGTTTTACTAAATAAGGCTGTAAAACCTGGTCGCTTAAATCCACCCCCCCCCCCCATGTACTTGTTATATTCGGACACGCTCACTGGTTTGTGCTTGTCCGATGTTTCCCCCCTTTCCCTCACTGCCACTGTTCCTGCGGTATGAATCGTGCTTAGCACATACACATCTTTGCGATCCCTGAACTTGACCGCCAGCAATTCTTCAGATGCATAAGCACAGGAGTCCCCCCTTTACCATGCGCTTCCCCACTAATTGCTGTGGAAAACCAATTCTGTTTTTGCGCATGGTACCACATGCCCCAGTCCTTGCAGCATGCAAATGCCTAAACAGGGGCACACTGGAATAAAAATTATCACAGTACAGGTGGTACCCCTTGTGAAGCAGAGGCTGCATGATCTCCCACACGATCTTACTGCTGGTGGAAAGATCAGGGGGGCATCCAGGAACATTTATTGTGCGGTCCCGCCCTTCATAAATCCTGAAGGGGGGGCGTGGCCAGCAGTCGATGGCGCCACTCGCATAAGCTGAGAGCTCCGCGCCCTGCCACGCAGATCCAGCAGCCTACAGCGGGGAAAGGTGCCTCATATGGGGAAAAAAAGACCCCAAGGGTCTAGACTCACCCCTGCAGCACAGCACCAGGTCGCCGCCGCTCCACCAACGATCGACGGCTACTTTCTTCGGCGGCAAGCCACGCCGCTCCCTCAGCCGCAGCCATCTTGGACAGCCTCGTGTCAGAAGGAAGGGGAGATGTCCGAGCAGGGAGAGGAGACAGTGCCCCACGTACAGGGTAAGCTGAATAGCCGGATGGCTAAAGTTCACCCTCCCAGCTCCCCTAAGCTGTCCTCCACCTCGTCCTGTGAACAGCAGGGAAGGGGGTCCCCTATCCCAGGAGCAATGGAGGCCAGGCCACGAGGAGCATCAGCTCAATCAGAGGCCCCAGTACACCTGCTTGAACCACCAATGTCACAGCCCTCAGCACAAATGGCCCTACAGATTTGGCCTGCACCTAAACCTCAACGGCCCACGATCCAGCAGCCGGGGAGGAGAGACGATCTGGGGGATACACCATCTTTGACCCCCTATGCCCAGGCCCCTGTATATGCCTCAGATTCTGACCTGGAGGATTCAGCCTCACTTCCTTCAGATGTGCCCCCTATGTGGAGGGAATGTTTCTCACAGTTGCCCACTAAAGAGGACTTTAAGAGTATGATACAAGAAGTGAAGGCAGCTTTTCGTTCAGAATTGGCGGGGGTGTCGCAGCATATACAGCAGATTGCCACGAGGGTGGAGGCTCTAGAAGATGACCACGATGCCACTAGGCGCCATGTCTCTGTGATACAGTCTTCAGTGTCCTCCCAGCTGGCGTCCATTAGAGATATGCAACTGCATCTAGAGGATTTGGATAACAGAGGTCGCCGTCATAATATAAGGATAAGGGGCATACCGGAGCCCTCGGGGTCTGAAGATCTTCCCATCGTGTTAGAGACTATCTTTAACGACCTTTTGGGTGCACCCCCGTCTAATCGGATACCGCTTGACAGAGCGCATAGAGCACTGAAACCAAAATCCATTACATCTCAGCCCAGAGATATCATCTGCTGTGTCCAGGATTTCCGCACTAAGGAGGACATTATGCTTAAAGCCCGTCAGCGTAAAGACCTGGAGTATGCCGGTGTGCCGATTCAGTTATTCCCGGATCTCTCCTGGATTACGTTACAGAAAAGACGTCTGCTTCGTCCGCTTCTCGCAGCCCTACGGGACCACAATATTAATTATCGATGGGGGTTTCCGTTCTCCCTTACAGCCCGAAGAGATGGTGTTTCTGCAACCCTGAGGTACCCAGGGGATTTGCCTCATTTCTGTGACTCCCTTGGTATACCAACGCCCAAGATGCAAAATTGGGAGACTCCTTTGCCGCCTTCGTCTCCACCTCCAGTCTGGCAGTCGGTCCGAAATAAGCGGAGGACCTCTCCAAGACGACAGTCTAACCGAAGTTCACCAAGACCTGATTTGAATTGATGGACGCTGCGCAGATACACGGCACCTCCGTAATATATGTGAAGGAGCCTGGTCACCCATACCAGCTGCTCCCTTCGCCAGTTGCACTATCCTAGGCTAAAAATGCATTTAGGATTATATTTCTGATTTTATGTTGCTTCTCTTTAATTCGTTAACGTAAATTGTGGCAGGGCGCGATTGCCCGGGATACACTTGGCTCTTTCACCCCCTTTTTGTTTTTGTTTTTTCTCGGCCTGTACGTATTTATACGTACTTTTGTACTAGGTTCCTCGACTGTTGAGACCCGACCTCCTTTTTTGATAGGGGTAATTTGTTTTGCAGTTCTCCCTCTGTTTTTAGAGAGAGTTGCAAAGGGTAATATTGTATTACCAGTTTTCTTTTGCTTTAATATCACCCGCCCCAGGGTATAGTATTCTTCCTGGTAGTATTTTCTGAGTGTGTTTGAAATTCATTGATCTCATGCATTTCTCTTTGTTCTCACTGCAGATATGTGTATTGTCTCCCTGGTACGTCTTTACCCCAGTGTCTTTCCCTCCCCTCCTACTTTCATCCGAAATAACACCTGAGACGACAGTGAATCCTCCAAGAACCTCCAAGGTAGAAGGACGCCGTAGAACACTGCTTGCTTTGAAACCGACATGGGACTGGCCCCGACATAACTGTGAGCTGTATACATCCGCACTTTCCACATCCTTCTTTGCTCTTTCATACATCTTTGACCATGGTTAAATTTGTCACACTTAATGTCAAGGGTCTCAACTCCAATGTGAAGAGACGCTTGCTTCTCAGGGAGTTGAAATCGCTTGGAGCGGAAGTCGCTTTTCTGCAGGAAACACACTTAGATTCATCCGGAACTTTCCAATTTGCCCGAGGGGCGTATCCTGCTGTGTACTCTGCCTCGTCAGGTCGCAAAAGGGAGGGGGTGGCCATTTTGATAGCAGCTTCCTGCCCCATACAAGTTCACACCTCACATCTAGATCCGAAAGGCAGATATGTTATAATAGAGGGGACTTTGTTTGGACAGCCCATTGTTTTATGTAACGTTTACTCTCCTAATACCGCACAGATTCCATTCCTACGTAGACTCCTTTCTAAACTCCAGAAGCTTCCTAGGGGGGCATGGCTGGTGGGAGGAGATTTTAATGTCCCGTTCTCCACGTCCATGGATAGGGTCTCTCTTACACACGCTACTCCGACGCCCACCCTTACAGGACTTTCTACACGTTTTAGGCAACTAATTAGAGAGCACCAGCTCTATGATTTGTGGCGAGTGGATCACCCAGGTGATAGGTCCTATACCTTCTTCTCCCATACGCACAGCACTCATACACGCTTAGATTACTTTTTTGGTAATGTCCCTGCCCTCCGTGCGCTCCAGGGGGCGAATATAGACCCCATCTCTTGGTCAGATCACGCACCAGTTTCTGTGTCCCTGCAGATAGGGAAACCAAATACGAGAGTATGTCATTGGCGCTTAAACAAAACTTTGATTAAGTCCCCTGCTCTTAGGGACAGCCTGGCCGGACATATGCGGGAATTTTATGCACTTAATGAGGGATCGGTTCCTTCAGTATCCACTCTTTGGGAGGCGCATAAGGCGGTGATGAGAGGGCAATGCATAGTAATGGGAGCTAGATTGAAAAGAGACTCTCGGGCCAAGCGGGTGGCTCTCCATCGGACAATTACTAAGTTGGAGAGAGAAATGGGGATTAAACCGGCGGTCCCGACACTACGGAAATTGATAGAGGCTAGAGCACAACTCAAGGACTTAGCTATGAAGGGGGTAGAAAAGTCATTACTATACACAAAAAGGAAATATTACGACAAAGGTAATAAGGCGCACTCGCTTCTGGCCAGACTATTGCGGGATCAGGCGACTGTTCGTACTCCACAGGCGGTTCGGGATAAGGCGGGCATACTCCAGCATCACCCAGACACGATAGCCACACTTTTTCATGACTATTATAAATCCTTATACCACCTGCCAAATACCTTACCACCTGATCCGGCTCGTCGGAGGGAAACGCTGCAAGCATATCTCTCTTCCTGTGCTCTCCCTAAACTGAAAGATGAGGAGCTTTCATCCCTGAATGCCCCGATCTCTGCGGAGGAATTGTTTGATATATTGAAGGACCTCCCTAGTGGTAAGGCCCCTGGACCAGATGGCTTTACATATGGGTATTATAAGACCTTTGCAGAGATCTTGGTTCCACGGATGGCTTCCTTATTTAATGAATTCCTACAGGGTTCTCCCATCCCTCAAACATTCCTGCATTCTCATATCACGCTGATCCCTAAACCGGGTAAAGACCACGCAGAGTGCTCCAATTACAGACCCATAGCCCTTCTGAATTCGGATCTAAAAATTTTCACCCGTCTTCTAGCTAATAGACTCAATGTTTGGCTCCCTTCTTTGATTCACAAAGACCAAGTGGGCTTTGTGCCTCTTAGGCAAGGAGGAGACAACACACGAAGGGCCCTTGACCTCATTGATGCCCTCCAAAAGCAAAAGGAATCGGCGATCCTTCTTAGTCTAGATGCAGAGAAGGCGTTTGACCGCTTGGGATGGCCATTTATGTTCGAAACTCTAAATTCATTTGGGATTTCGGGCCCTTATTTGACAGCACTGCGTGGTCTCTACTCCAAACCGACAGCGGCAATTAAACTCCCACACTCCACCTCCCCTCCGTTTCAAATCTGGAATGGTACACGTCAGACGTGTCCCCTATCCCCACTTTTATTTGTGCTATGCATAGAACCTTTAGCAGCTCAAATACGGAAATCCAAGGATATAGCGGGGGTCCAGATACAAGATAAAGAGTTTAAGGTTTCCCTGTTTGCAGATGACGTCCTCTTGACTATCACTAAACCTCATACCTCCCTCCCTAACCTTACTACAGTTCTCCGTAGGTATGGGAGGCTGTCAGGATATAAAACTAATACATCTAAAACGGAAGCGCTCCCTCTTAATGTCCCACACCAGGAGCTCCAGCTACTCAAACACAACTACACCTACAACTGGAAGGAAACCTCTCTGACTTACTTAGGAGTTCAACTCACTCCCTCCTATACGTCGGTTTACAAGGCTAATTTCCCCTCTCTGTTTGTAGAGCTACGTCAGCTAATGGCCAGGTGGGATCCTCTTCCCATGTCATTTTTTGGGCGCATAGCAGCGGTCAAAATTACCTTGCTCCCTAAATTACTGTACTACTTTGAGACTTTGCCGGTAGCAGTACCTATGAAGGAATTGCGGGCCATGCAGTCTTCTATCCTCAGGTTCATATGGCATTCCGGCAGACATCGAATTCCGAAATCAGTTTTATTATCGGGTCGATCTGCGGGTGGGCTATCGGTCCCTGATGTGGTGAAGTACTACTGGGCGGCACACCTCCGTCGCATACCCAGCTGGGTGTCTTTAAGGGCATACAATAAATGGACCGAAATAGAGAAGCTATGGATGGCCCCGGTCCACCCAAACTCCCTGTTATGGGGTGACCCACTGGTAATGCCGACTGCATCTTTATTGGGTCCCATGAGATTTCAAAGGGAGGTGTGGGAAACCTGTAAAAACCGCTTCCATTTGGCATCGGGTTGCCCGCCCTTGACTTCGGTACTCTACACTCCCACTATTCCGGGGGGCACTACCTCCCGAATAGTCCGATTGTGGACGGGAATTGAGGTATTTCACCTGGCTGATATGGTTGATCCCCACACGCAAGAGCTTCACCCGTTTTCATACTTTCAAAAACATCATAATATTCCCTCCGCTGCGTTCTTTCACTATCTTCAGGTTAGACATTACATGCAGCAAACTTTTAGATCCACGCGGGTTACTGCACCTACAAGCTTCGAAAGGTTATGTCGGTATGCTACCACCACTAGGGGGCTTATCTCAGCCATTTATGCATTATTGCTATCCCCGGAGGGTTCCCCTCCGCCTGGGCATAGATACATGTTGAAGTGGGAGGCCTTACTGAATAAATCCATCCCGCTCTCATTGTGGCAGATTATTTGGTCGCAAGCAGCTAAAACCTCCATCTGCACTGCATATAAGGAAAACCAATATAAAATCCTTATGTTTTGGTACCACACCCCTGCCTTTCTGCATAGCTTCAATCCGGGTATTCCGTCGGAATGCTGGCGTTGTAGAGGTCAGAGAGGAGATCTGTTCCATATTTTCTGGAGCTGTTCACTGGTACAACAGTATTGGTTGGAAGTTAAGAACTTGTCATTGGCGGTGTTGCAGCAGGATATTCCCTTAGATCCTCTTCATTACCTCCTAAATGTTCCCCCTAGGTCTTTGGGGAAATCACCAGCTCGACTCTTTCGACACTTTCTCACAGCTGCTAAGACGTTGATAGCGTGGAAATGGAGACAGACAACCCCTCCCTCCCACATCGACTTAGTAACTAGAATTAGGGAAATACGTACAATGGAGCATATGACGGCCTCTATTGACAATGAACTGGACAGGTTCAAAGTGGTGTGGGACCAGTGGGACAAGTATTGGATACAGGGAACTCAAGATTAGGTGGTAGGTGGAGCTCCGACTATCCCCCCCCCCTCACCCCCTTAAACCCCTGTGTTTTTTCCCAGATGTTTTGTCTGTCTATTGAAAGTTACTGTCTTACTATGTGAATTGCATGGCCCTTCATGCTGCTCTAAGTTATATGTATATTTTTGAAAAATTTTCAAGAAAAACACAGTTGAAACCATAAATCCTGAAGGCGGTGGTATATCCTGACCCGCTTTCACACAATTTGTAGAGCTTAACGCCATATCTTGCCCTTTTTGAAGGTAGATATTGGCGAAAGCTAAGTCTGCCATGAAAGTTGAGGAGGGATTCGTCCACACTTACATTCTGCTCAGGGGTGTAGAGTTGCAGAAATAAATTATTCAGGGAATTTATTAGCGGTCTTATTTTGAACAACCGATCCCGGTTTGCATCGGTACTTGGGGGGGCCTGTGCGTTGTCATTGAAGTGGAGGAACCTCATTATTGTCTCATAACGAGACCTGGGCATTACTGCAGAATATACTGGGGTGGCTTGGGCGGGTCTTGTTGACCAGTAAGACCTAATGGAGGGCTTTTTGACAATACCCATATTTAGGGTGAGCCCCAATTTTTTTTTTAATTCCAGCAAATTGGTGGGCGTCCAATCTCTGGCATGGGTGGATGAAGGTTTCTGCCTTATATATTGAGTGGCATATAAATTTGTTTCGTGGACAATCTGATTTAGGATGTCGTCCGTTATAAATAAATGGAAGTAATCCATTTGGACAAAATTTGTATTGTCCACGGTTATGCCAGGAGTGGCAGTAAATCCGTGGATTCTAGGCCCAAAAGATGGGGCAGGTGCCCATACAAGAGCCTGGACTGAAGGGACCAGGCTGTCCCGTGCTACAGCGCTACTTGGCCCTGCGCTTTCAAGTTCTGCAGTTTCAACTGCATCAGGGACAATGTCCCCTGAAGATGAACCTGAAGTGACGCTGTCATCGTCACTACCTAAAACAGGTTCCATCTCGGACGCCATCTCTGATGCGGTCTCCGACTCAGACCACAGCATGGCGTATGCCTCCTCGGCGCTAAACAACTTCCTCGCCATAACGTAACTAACACTAACTAAACAAATTGTTGTTTTTTTTTTGTTTTTTTTTATATAAAACACACAAACTAACTGCTATATATATCTACACTACCGCTAACAAAAAATTAACCGCTATTGCTATATATATTATATATATATGTGGATATATATATAATTATATACTCCCTACCTGCCTATTCTAATAGAATAAAAGATAGAAAGGCTGATATATAGAAAAAAAGATAGATGGATAGATAGATTGTATAGATAGATAGAAATCTATCTATACAGAGAATGTTTTAGAGTGTAACTGTATTTTTTGTGTAAAACTGTAACTATAATCTTCTGGCAGCAATTCTCCCGAGTCTCTTCTTCTCCTCAAACTGAAACAATGTTTGAGGAGAAGAAAAGAGGCAGGAGATTTACTGCCAGAAAAGTCAAAATAAAACAAATGTGGTCGCTGTGATAGGTTTTCACAGCGACCACATGTTCAGGGACCATCAGATTGGTCCCTGATACTCTGCCCAGTGCCCAGAGCTGTTGGTAACAGCGTGGGCACAGGGCTGTGTGCACGCGATCGCGTGCACACTGTTTTCTATGCAGAAATGCATGTGATCGCTGTGATTGGTTGTCACAGCGATCACATGTTCAGGGGCCAAAAGATTGACCCCTGACATTCTGCCCAGTGCCCATGGCTGTTAGCAACAGCCAGGGCACAGAGCTGTGTGCACGCGATCGCGCGTGCACAGTCTCTGAAGTGCCGCCGTAAATAGTCTATACGGCGGACTTTAGAGACCCTGACCGCTGGCCGTATATTTACGGCCAGCGGTCGGGAACCTGTTAACCTCCACGTGCCTCACATTAATAATCCTAACAACAAGAAATATGGTAGGACAGCCCTGGGGTCCTTCAATGGACCCTGGGCTTTCTGCCCATATATGGTATGTCCCTCAGTCGCGTCACAGGAATTCCTTGTGACGCTATCCAAGGGCCATCCCCCCTTCTCATTTTCCCCTGAATGCTGCAGTCCGCTTTGATCGCAGCATTCACGGGAATAACAGCGGAGATGAGAGGCTTCTCTGATCTCCGCCAGTGGGGCTGCGGCTGTGTAATACACCCGTTGCCCTGCTCCTGACAGGAAGTGCGTGCGCGGTCAGCATGAGATGCGGCCGGCGCTGCACTAATGAGCGGCGGTTCAGGCACTGAGGACAGAACATAGGAGTATTTTGCAGAGCTCCCGTCATGTTCTGTCTTCGGTGCCACCGCTCATTGGTGCAGCGCCGGCCGCATCGCATCATCCTGAGTCCGCGCACTTTTTATCAGGACTCCGGAGCGGGGCAATGGCTGTATTACACAGCTGCAGCCCCACTCCCATACATTCAAGTGTTACAATTCTGAGCTGTGCGGCCGCACAGCTAAGTATCGAAATACATGAAATAACGTTATCGAACCGTTTGGGGATGCACTGTATCGAAACAGTATCGAAGTTTCGATGCATCGTGCATCCCTAAAGCGTACCACACCAATCCATGGGTTATTCATTCACCCCATTATTAAATCATCCTATTATGCCCCGACGTACTCCGCCCAGCTTACATATACCCTGACGTACTCCGCCTAGCTTACATATACCCTGACGTACTCCGCCCAGCTTACATATACCCTGACGTACTCCGCCCATCTTACATATGCTCTCACATTATAAGCTGAAATAACAGTAAAACCCAAAACAAAACTGCTACCAAGCAAAATCTGCGCTCCAAGAGCCAAATAGCGGTGGTTCTGAGCATGGCAGGCTGTCCAAACAGCAGTTTATGACAACCTATGGAATATTACTGTACTCTGAGGAACCCGAATAACAATTTATGGGGTGTGTCTCCAGTGGTACAAGCTGGGTGTCACGAAGGGTCTGTGGACCCACTGGGCCGTACCGCCTTGGCGGTAGGGCAGCTGGCCAACAGGGTGCAGGGCAATGTCTATAGTTTGTATAGAGGGTACCTGTGGCAGCACGGACAGTAGCTTGGCAGAAACTAGGCAGCAGGTGACATGCGAGCGTAGGCAGTCAAGCGTGGTATCCAGCACGGCAATGGCAAGCACGGCACAGCACGGCAATAGCAAGCACGGGATATAGGAGCAGGAAAATATGCGCTTAAAAAGCCAAATGGTGCTCCTTCCCTTCTGAGCACTGCCGTGTGCCCAGACAGCAGTTTATGACCACGTATGGGGTATTTCCTTACCCTGAAGAAGTTGCATTACAAACGTTGGGGTGCTTTTTATCCTTTATATGTTAGCCTTTTAAGCTAAAGCTACTTCTTATTGCAAAAAATATTTTTTCATTTTCACTGCCCAATTCTAATAAAATCATAGAGACACCTGTGGGGTCAAAATGCTCACTACAGCCCTAGATGAATTGCTTGTGGGTGTAGTTTAGAAAATGGGGTATTTTTTTAATTTTTTTTCGTGTTGCCTTTGTTTTGGCACCACAAGAGCTCTTCTAACCTGACATGGTGCCTAAAATATATTCTAGAAAAAAAAAAAAAGACCCCAACGTCGACTAGGTGCTCTTTTGCTTCTGAGGTCTGTGTTTTAGTCCATTAGCACACTAGGGCCACGTGGGATATTTCGAAAAACCGCAGAATCTGGGCAATAAATATTGAGTTGCATTCCTCGGATAAAACCATCTGTGGTGCAAATTTTTTTTATTACAAATGAATTTCGGCTTAAAGGGTTGAGAAACAGTTTTTTGAATGCTGTTTTGAATATTTTGATGAGTGCAGTTTTTAAAATGGGGTGATTTATGGGGACTTTCTAATTTAGAAGGCCCTCAAAGCCACTTCAGATCTGAAATGGTCCCTGAAAAAATAGCCTTTAGAAGTTTTCTTGACTGTGAGAAATTTCTGCTAAAGTTGTAAGCCGCGTAACGTCCTAGAAAAATAAAAGGCTGTTCAAAAATCGATGCAAACCTAAAGAAGACATGGGAAATGTTAGCTAGCAACTACTTTGTGTGGTATTAGTATCTATCTTACAAACCGATACGATTACATTTAGAAAAATGCAAATTTTCTCAAAATTTGGGTGATTTTCACAAATACTGAATTTATCAACCGACTGTTTTTACGAACATAAAGTACAATGTTTCGTTTTCTCATGACTTGGATACGTAAAAGAATTCCAAAGTTATTACTACATAAAGTAACACGTCAGATTTGAAAAAAATCTGCTGTGTCCTGAAGACCAAAACAGGCTGGGTCCTGAAGGGGTTAATAGGATGAAATATTTTGATGTAAATTTTGACCTGGTTTTATTCTTCCTCCCACATATACTAGCTTTTTTGTGTATATCTTGTAGATTTTTAGATTTGTATAAATTCCAGCCTGATGAATTTACTGGCGTTGTCTTGAAATATGCTGCTGTATTAACCTTAATAACACAGCCAATTTTCATTTTCTCATTTTAGTTTTTTTCACCCCGTCTTCTGAAAACCATAACTTTTTATCAATTTTTTTTTTTTTATCTACATAGACGTATGAGGGCTTGTTTTTTGCGGGACAAGTTGTCGTTTTTCATAGCACCATGTAATGTATCATATAATGTACTGGGAAACTGAAATATTTATTTTGGGGGGCGAAATAAGCAAAAAAAACTTGCGCAATTTTATTTTGGGTTTTGTTTTTACAACGTTCATCGTGCAGTAAAAACTAGATGTTCACTTAATTCTATGGGTTAATACGATTACAGCGATACCAAAATATATATTTTTATGTGTTACTACTTTTATAGAAAAATTAAAATATCTGTTCAAAGAAAAAAATGTGTGTCGCCATATTCGGACAGCCAGAACTTTTTTTATTTTCCTGGTGGTTTTAGTAGAGTGATGGCTTATTTTTTGCACGGCAAGCTGTAAATTTTATTGGTACAACTTTGGGGTACATGCGACTCTTTTTTTTTAATTTATTTTTTTGAGCTAAGGTGACCAAAAAAACGCAATTTGGGCGTCTTTTGAATGTTTGTTTTTTTTTTACGTGGTTTACGGAACGGATTAATAAAACGTTATATTGAAATAGTTCCGATTTTTATGGATGCGGCGATACACGCTGTGGTGTTTTTTGTTTTTTACATTGCGCTTAAGGGAAAATGTATATGTATGTAGAGATCAAACTTTATTTAACCCCTTCCTGACATTAGACGTCTGGATACATCATGGAGAGCCAGTGCTTCCCGCAATTTGCCATATCCATACGACAATCGGTGCCACCATCCCCGGGTGCCAGCTGTATGTTACAGCTGACACCCTGCTGTAATGGCGTGGACCAAAGTTGGCTCCAATCCCCGCCATTAACCCCTTAAAAAAAAAAGCGATCGCTGCAGTTAAGGCGTTTGCAGCTCATCGCCACCCCAGCAATGAAATTGCCGGGGTGCAGGTGGCTGCAATGGCAACCGGAGGCCAATATTGGCCTCCCGGTCTGCCTAGTACGGAAGCCAAGAAGGCTTTTACAGCTTTCGTAGCCGATGGCAAGATGGTGCCAGCTCAGGAGCTGAGCCGGCGTCGTCAGCGGTGGATGTCATCTGTAACGGAAGGGACCAGAGCTAGCTCCAGTCCCTGCCATTAACTCCTTAGATGCAGCGATAGAAAGCAATCGCTGCATCTTAACAGTTGGTAGCAAATCTGCAGCCCTGCATGTGATCGCAGGGCTGCCGACTGCTGCTATGGCAACAGGGGGCCTTATAATGGCCTCCTGCTCTGCCGTTATGAAAGCCGATAAGGCCCCGTCTGGAGGCGAAGCCTAATCGGCTTGCTGTCAGTGAACGACTGACAGATCTAATACATTGCACTACATAAGCAGTGTATTCGAAAATAAATTAGACAGTTGGAACTTCGAGTCCCTTAGTGGGACTAAAACAAATTGTAATCAAAAGTTGTAAAACAATTATAACAAAAATTCAAGATGTAAAATAAAACACAATCGTCCTATTTCCCTTAAGTATTTTTATTATTGAAGAAAAATAATAAACCATACATATTTTGTATGACCGCGACCGTAAAAGGCCTAAATTATAAAAAATATTTATGTTCTTTATTCCACCGGTGAATGGTGTAAAAAAAACAATGCCTGAATTTCAGTTTTTTTAGTCACATTGCCTTACAAAAATTTGAATAAAAAGTAATCAAACACTCGCATGTATCCAAAAATTGTACATATAATAATAATAATAATAATAATAATAATCTTTATATAGTGCCAACATTTTACGCAGCACTTTACAATTTAGAGGAAACAAACAATATCAGACATTACATAGTGACAAAGTTAATTTACAATTCAAACCATAAAATAACTTTTCTAAAAATAATGTATTTTTTCTATCGCCATGTTAGAACCATAGATTTTTTTTCGTCTATGGAGCTGTATGAGGGCTTGTTATTTGCGACACGAGCTATAGTTACATATAAAAACTATAGCACGTGTCGCAAATAACAAGCCCTCATACAGCTCCATAGACTAAAAAAATGTATGGTTCTCATAACATGGCGACAGAAAAAATACATTATTTTTACAAAAGTAATTTTATTTTCCAAAAACGTTGTAAAACCAAAAAATGCTATAAATTTGGTATCGATGGAATCGTACTGACACACAGAGTAAAGTTAATGTCCTTTATAAAGCATGGTGAATGCTGTATAAAAAATAAATACTATGCCAGAACTGGTGGTGTTTTTTTTGTTTTTTTTGGTCAACTTGCCTCCCAAAAAATAGCATCAAAAGTGATCAAAATGTCGCACATACCCAAAAATAATACCAATAATAACTGCTACTCGTCATGCAAAAAAATAGCCCTCATACCACGAAGTCTATGAAAATATAAAATTAGTTAAAGTGTAGCTAAATGTTCGACAAACTTTTGACATGTCATAGTGACATGTCAGAAGTTTGTATTGGTGCGGGTCCGAGCACATAGACCCCACACCAATCGCTAGAACGAAGCAGCTGAAGCGTTCGTGTGAGCGCTCAGCTGCTTTGTGTCTGTTCGGCTTTTTCCGGAAAGCCGATGTATCGGAGTACGGGCTCATAGACTTTCTATTGAGTCCGTACACCGATACATTTATTTCTGGAAAAAGCCGAACAGACACAAAGCAGCTGAGCGCTCACACGAGTGCTTCAGCTGCTTCGTTCTAGCAATTGGTGGGGGTCTCCGTGCTCGGACACCCACCAATACAAACTTCTGACATGTCACCTTGACATGTCACAAGTTTGTCGACCGTTTAGCTACACTTTATGGCTCCAATCTGTCAGGAAAGAAAAAAATATGCAATTGTGCAAGCCCGAGGGGAACATTTCTTCTGCTTCAAAAGGCGATTTATCAAGGCCCTTAAATTAGGGAATCAGGAATCGGAGGGCCCAAACATATCTGCTGGAAGCGAGGGCGCCCATTTTATACCAGGACAACACTTTCCCAGCAAAATTTCCCAAACTGCAAAGGTGCCGAGTACCAAAAGCGGGATAAGAAAGGACGCCATATATCAGTGCGACACTGGCCTGTGCATAAAAGATTGCTTCACAGCGTAACACACATTTAGGCTCCATGCACACGACCGTACTTTTCATCAGTAATGACGGAGCCATTCATTTCTATTGGCCACGGACACCGTTCAGTATTTTTACTGATGGGTGTCCGTGCTGAAAAAAATTATAGAACCTGTCCTATTCTTGTCAGTAATTACGGCAAGGACTCTCCCATAGAAGTCTATGGGAGCTTCCGTAAATGCGGATGGCTACGGATGTGCATCCGTATACCGTCCGTATTTACGGAAGCGTTGTTATGCAACATGCTGATGACATTTGCATCCTCCCTTTATTTTTTTTTTTTTTAAGGATCCGTATATTCTGATGGAATACGGCAGCAATACGGACCGTATTTACAGACACCCTTCCGTATATGCAGATGAAATACGGATGCCTACAGATCTGTATTTACGGACCGTATTTCGGGATAGATGAAAATACGGTAGTGTGCATGGGGCCTTATGGATTATTTAATTGTTTTTTTTACCCCAATATTATACCCTTATTTTGCCCCTGATGTACTCTGCCAGCTTACATGTACCCCCACATTATAATTGAAAACGCCAGCAACACTCAAGCAAAATCCACACTCCAAAAGCCAAATGGCACTCCCTTCCTTCTGAACCCTACAGCGTGCCCAAACAGCTGTTTACTTCCACATATATGGCATCGCCATACCCGGGAGAACCCTTTTTAACAATTTTTGGGGTGTGTTTCTCCAGTGGCACAAGCTGGGCATGACATATTTACCACTGAAATGGCAAATCTAGGGAAAAATTGAAATTTTTACTTTGCACCGTCTGCAGCACATTCATTTGTGGAAAAGACCTTTAGGGTGAAAATGCTCACTACACCCTTTAATAAAAGCCTTGATGGGTGTAGTTTCCAAAATGGGGTCACTTTTTAGGGGTCACTTCATTTATTATTTTTATTTATTTTATTTTATTTTTTAAGGGTCACTTTTATTATTTCACATCGGAGCCTCTGAAATTTTGAACCAATACTGTGTAAATCGCCAAATTAGGCCTCCATTTCGCATAGTAGTCTTACACTACTGTTCCTGGTCGAATGTCCAGGCAAAAGATTAGGGCCGCGTGTAGGGTATTTCTAAAACCGGGAATCACTGCATAATAATTTGTCTGTCTTTTCATGATGGCACAAGCTGGCCACCACATATTGACATATCTGTGGAAAAATTCCCATTTTCACACTGCAACATCGAGTGCACATATTTCTGGAAAACAGCTGCAGGGTTAACATGATCACTAAACCCCTAGGTGAATACCTTGAGGGGTGTAGTTTCCAAAATGAGGTACATTCTGGGGGGTTTCCACTGTTTTGGCCCCACAGCGGCTTTGTAGATGCGACATAGCACCCAGAAACAAACTGGCATAATCTGCACTCAAAGCCAAATGGCGCTCCTTCCCTTCTGAACCCTACTGTGTACCCAAACAGCAGTTTATGACCGCATATGGGGTATTGCGTACACAAGAGAAATTGCTTTACAAATGTTTGGGTGCTTTTTCTCCTTAATTTTTATTTTTCTCAACATATAATGAGCTAAAGCTACGTCGTCTTGAAGAAAAAATATTTTTTTTCATATTTTCGCTGCCCAATTCTAATAATCAATAGAACAACTGTGGGGTCAAAATCCTCACTACACCCATAGATGAATTCCTCAAGGGGTGTAGTTTCGTAAATGGAGTCCGTTTTGGGTAGTTTCCACTGTACTGGTACCTTAGCGGATTTGCAAAAGCGACATGGTGCTGAGAAACCAATCCAGCAAAATCTGCGCTCCAAAAACCAAATGGCGCTCCTTCTCTTCTGATCCTTGCCGTGTGCTCAAACAGCAGTTTATGACCACATATGAGGTAATTCCGTACTCCAGAGAAGTTGCTTTACAAATGTTAGGTCGCTTTTTCTTTTTCCTTGTGGACATTTGTTGTTGTTTTGTTAGCTAAAACTACATCTTATTGGGAAAAAAAAAATTACATTTTCACGTCCAAATTCTAATAAAATCTATAAAGTATCTGTGGGGTCAAAATGCTCACTACACCCCTAGATTAATTCCTCAAGTGGTATAGTTTCCAAAATGGGTGCTTTTTTGAGTGATTCCTTTGTTTTGGCATCACAAGACCTCTTGAAACCTGACATGGTGCCTAAAATATAATCTAATAAGAAGGCCCCAAAATCCTCTAGGTGCGCCTTTGCTTCTGAGGCCTGTGCTTCAGTACATTAGCACACTAGGGCCACATGTGAGATATTTGTAAAAACTGCAGAATGTGGTCAATCAATATTGAGTTGTGGTTCTCTGGTAAAACCTTCTGTTACAGGAAAAAAAACGATTAAATATGAATTTCTGCAAAAACAAAATAACAAATTTGTAAATTTCATCTCTACTTTAGGCATTTCACAAGAATTAAAGTAAAGGGTTAAACTTTTTAAATGCTGTTTTGAATACTTTAAGGGGTGCAGTTTTAAAAATGGGGAATTATGGGGGTTTGTATTGAATGGGCCCCTCAAAGCCACTTCTCAACTGAACTTGTCCCTGTAAAAATAGCCTTTTGAAATTTTCTTGAAAATGTCAGAAATTTCTGCTTAAGTTCTAAGCCTTGTAACAAGGATGTTCAAAAAAATGATGCCAATCTAAAGTAGACATGGGAAATGTTAATTAGACCCTTTTTTGTGTGGTATTACTATCTTTTTCACAAACCGATACATTCAAATTTTTGCAATTTTTCGCTAAATTTTGGTGTTTTTCACAATCAAATACTGAATGTATCGACCAAATTTTACCACTAACTTAAAGTACACTAAGTCACGAGAAAAGAATCTCAGAATCGCTTGGATAGGTAAAAGCATTCCAAAGTTATTACCACATAAAGTGACACAGCTCAGATTTGAAAATAAGGCTCTGTCAGGAAGGTTTAAAGTGGCTGCAGCAGGAAGGGGTTGACTAAGCATCTTACGCAGATGTGAACGAAGCCTAAGTTATGAACTTAGATGTTAACGGTAACAACTAGATCCTGCACTGAACCAGTCCATGCTGCTGACATGACAGATTCAGCGCACAATATAACTGCTCTGTATACAGAATACAAAGCAGCTGTATCTCAATAAGTAAAAATAAGTTTTAAATAAAAAGTATTTAGAAAGTTGCACAAAAGTCATTTGTATTAAAAAAATTAATGTTTTTAAAGGTGTACATGGCCTTTTAATTACACGTAAATGAAGTTTTTTAACTTTCTACTAGTCCACCTAGGGGACCTGAATCAGTGAACGTTGGATCACTTGCATGATATACTGCAATACCAATGTATTGCAGTATATCGTTATACTGACAGTCTCTTGTGAAGCCCTTCATTAGGCCCCTACACTGCATTTCCAACCTTTGGCACCCAGCGATCGTATCACCCCTCTGTATCCCATCGGCACCCCGCGAGCGACTACGGGGTGCCAATGGTCGCTATGGCAACCAGGAAGCTTGTTAATGCCCTCCTGGCCGGCCATCTACGGAAGCCTATTAGCAGGACCTAACAAACTCTTAGTTGAAAAATCAGTTACAATACACTGCACTACATACGTAGTGCAGTGTGTTGTACAGAGGGTCAGATCTTCAAAGTAAGTGTGCGTAAAAAAAACAAAAAAAAAAAAACTATTTCAAAAAAAGAAATTTAAGTAATAAAAACAAGAATTGCCCCAATCAACTTCTTTTTATAATTGGAAAAAAATTATAAACACTATGTGTAAGAAGTAGCTCTGTGCTAGTAACGGCCTGAACTGCATGGTGAATACTGTAAAAATAAATAAATAAATAAATAAAAGTTAAAAAAAAATTGAATATAAGTTTATCAAAAAGTTGCTAGTACCAATAAAAATTGCAGTTCGTCACACAAAAGAAAGCTCCCCCTTAGCTCTATCAACTGAAAAATAAAAAAAAAGTTGGCAAAGAATACAACAATATGTTTTAGGCACAATGTCAAAACTTCTTTAACCTATGGAAAAATTTCATACCTCTTCTCCCGCCACTTATTGATTGTTTTAGATCGACAACTTGGTACCTAGAATTTTATTAGAATATATAAGTTTCAGTATCCATAAAGGGCTGGAGCTGGTACACAGGAGGTTTTGCCCAACTAAGTTCTTATAATTTGTCAGGTGACACACCGATTACAATATAATCCTCCTTTTCTAAGAAAAAGAAAAACCTTTAGGGATTGTCCACACACAACAGAATTGCTGCAGAAAATTTCTGCAGCAATTCCGTTGAAAAACGCAGAAATTCTGCTGCGTCAAAAAACGCACCATTTCCTGCATTTTTTTCAGCAGAAAAAACGTGCATATTTTGCTGCGTTTTTCACGATGCAAGGAGATGACATCTGAAAAACGCAGCAATTGTCTACTTTCCGCAGCAGGAGTTGTCAAGCTGCGGTCCGAAAATTACGCACTGCAGGTCAATTTCTGCATGGAATTTTTACGCAGAGTGGATGAAATTTGTTAAATCTTATCCACTATGCTGCTACTGTATTCTGCTGCGTTTTTTCCGTCTGCAATTCCGGACGGAAAAACTCAGCAATTTCCACAGCGTTTGGACGAGGCCTTACAATGAATTGCAAACAATACGCTTAAAATTCCTTCCCCCCCCCCCCCACCTTGTTCCCCTATTCCCAGGTTCTCTTTTACGGATTCAGTGCTCCATGAGTACGTGCATTTTGATAATTACTTAGTTGGGCAAAATCTCCTATGTACCAGCTCAGGCCCTTTTATTGATACTGAAACGTATATATTATTTTCTGCATGTTGATACCATAATGTCATGAGATGTCTTCACCATGGAGCACAATGTTGACTTTCTTAATCTTATGTTCTGATGTTATAAAATTGGAAACTACATAATAAAAATGTTTTAAGAAAAATAAAGTTATGGCTCTGAATATAGCGACTGTAAAACATGATTTTTTTTTTTAGAAAAACTAAGCTTTACAAATGTGCTTTTTCTCCTTTTATTTGTTGACAAAATGAGAAAATGTTAAGCTAAAGCTGCATCTTATTTGGAAAAAAATATAATTTTACATTTTCACTGCCCAATTCTAATACAATTTATGAAATACTTGTGCGATTTAAAATGCTCACTACACCCCTAGATGAATTCCTTGTGGGGGTGTAGTTTCTAAAATTAGGTCTTTTTTGGGGTGTTTCCTTTGTTTTGGCATTACAAGACCTCTTTTTACCTGACAAGGTGACTAAAATATATTCTAATAAGAAGGCACCAAAATCCACAAGGTGCTCCTTTGATTCTGAGGCCTGTGTTTGAGTCCAGTAGCACACTTGGGTCACATATGGGATATTTCTAAAAACAGCAGGATCTGGACAATAAATATTGAGGTTGTGTTTTTCTGTTAACACTTGCTGTGTTGCAGAAAAAAAAAATTAATTTCACCTCCGCTTTGCTTTATTTCCTGTGAAACGACTAAAGGGCTAAGAAACTTTCTAAATTCTGTTTTGAATACAATGAGGGATGCAGTTTTTAAAATGGAATGATTTATGGGGTTTTCGGATATATAAGCCCCTCAAAGCTACTTCAGAACTGAACTGATCAATAAAAACATAGGATATTTAAACTTCCTTGAAAATTTGAGAAATTTCTTCTAAACATATAAGCCATGTAACATCGCAGAAAAATAAAAGGGCGTTCAAAAAATGATGCAGACATATGGGAAAGTATGTAATAAAATAGACATGTGAAATGTTAATTAGTAGCTATTTTGTTTGGTATTATCTGTCATACATGCAGATACATTAAAATATAGAAAAATGCAAATTTTTGCAAAGTTTCACAATGTTGGTATTTTTCACACATAAGCAGTGAATTTATTGACCAAATTTTACCCCTGACATAAAGTATAATCTGTCACAAGAAAACAATTTCAGAACCGCTTGGATTGCTGAAAGCATTCTTAAGTTATTACCACATAAAGTGACACGTCCGATTTGAAAAAATTGGCCTCTTTCAGGAAGACCAAAAGTGCGGTGGGAAGGGGATAAAATGGTTCCTTTTTGCATTTTTTTTGTATACAAAATAATGTGGCATTGAAATGCATCCATTATAACGTCTTGTGTTTTTTGTTTTTTAAAGACAGACCCTCAAACATCACTCACTGGTTAAATGTCAACTGCGCCATGATGACCTTGTAAGTTCTTTGTGCGATGATATTGTACTATCGTTCCAGTCATGCTTGCATCTGGCAGAGCAAATAAAGCTTACCGGAACACAGGTAAAAAAATTAGCTTGAGTTCTTTCAACCAATGAGTATAGTTCTGTATAATAATGCATTGGGACATAGAATGGGCTTTCAGTTGCCTGTTTATCAACCTTTTTATTGCTTGCATTCAAATTTCAATAAATACTTTCTATATTCATTTAGCTAGCTTGTTGTATGGACAGCACTTGCTAGTAGAGGAGGGATCGGGAGCATACACGGAATTTGTTTCAATAAATGTAAACTGAATTACACTAAACAATCTTTAAGCCGTTAGTGACCACCAATACGCCTTTTCACAGCGGTCACTAGTGTGCCTTAGGCTAAGCCGGCGGCTTTTTACGGCGGCCTAGTCTAAGTCCTGCATTGGTGTCCCGTGTCGGCTAGAGTAAGTTCTTGGCGGTCTTATGACAGCCAGGCTCCTGCTCTAATGGTCACGAACGAAGATTCCTTTTACCGCATCAGTTTAACCCATTAGATACCACGGTCAAAAGCAACCGCAGCATTTACAGTGGTTTACAGAGGGAGGGGGCTTTTTCTGTCGCCCATCAGCGGCACACAAATGCAATTATGGGCTGCCGATGTTTTTCCATGGCAGCTTAGGGGCCTGCCATGGCTGTATGCTTATTAGGCCGTGCCAGATGTATGGCCTAATAGATTGCATGGCAGTTTACACAGATCAGCAGTAATTCTTTAGTATACTAAGTATATCAAAGCGTTATATAAGCGATTAAAGATCACATGGTCAAGTCCCCTAGTGGTACTGGAAAAATAATGAATGTGAAATAAAATGTGAACAGTTAAAAAACAAAAAAAACATTTTTTCCCATTAAAAGTGGTTTTATTTTGTAAATGTAAAAAAACCAAATGGTATCGCAGCAATCTTAATGACCCGAACAATAAACTAAATATGCCATACATTTTTTTTAAAAGACTACAGCGGAATTGCTATTCCATTGCTTCCCCCAAAAAATAATACAAGTAAACGAATAAGATCTATGTACCCCAAAATAGTACCAATGAAAACTGCACCTTGCCCCGCAAAAAAAAAGCACACATATGGCTATATCGACGGAAAAATAAAGAAAGTTATGGATCTTGACATGTGACTATGCAAAAACAAATGAAGTGTTTTTATTGTGCAAAAGTAGTAAAACAAAAAACCTATACAATTTAGCAGTTTTTTTCTATTCCCAACCGGAAAAAAAGGTTAATGAAAGCTAATTAAAAATGTTTTCCCCAAAATGGTGCCATTGAAAAATACTACCGTATATATCGGCGTACAAGACGACTTTCTACACCCTTAAAAAAATGTCAAAAGTGTGGGGTCGTCTTATATGCCGGATATTGTCGGATATTAGGGATGCACGTTGCAGCCGCACAGCTCAGTATAGTACACATGACTATGAGAGCGGGGCTGCGGCTGTGTAATTCAGCCACAGCCCCGCTCCTGAGTCCTGACATATGCGCGCGGGGTCCGCATCATGTGATGCGGCCGGCGCTGCACTAATGATCTGCGGCACTGAAGACAGAACATGGCGGGCGCGCTACAAAGCACCCCCATGTTGTCTTCAGTGCCTGAACTGCCGCTCATTAGTGCAGCGCCGGCCGCATCTCCTCATGCTGACCGCGCGCGCACTTCCTGTCAGGAGCGGGGCAATGGCTGTATTACACAGCCGCAGCCCCGCTCTATAACGCCGGAGATCAGAGAACCTCTCATCTCCGCCGTTATTCCCGTGAATGCTGCGATCACAGCTGACTGCAGCATTCAGGGGAAAGTGAGAAGGGGGGATGCCCCTGGATCGCGTCACAGGGAATTCCTGTGACGCGATCGAGGGCCATACCATATATGGGCAGACAGCCCAGGGTCTATTGACGGACCCCAGGGCTGTCTGACCATATCTCTTGTTGTTAGGATATACCCAAGTATGTCCTAACAACTGCCTGTGTGCTATCCGTCCACAGGCTAATGTACTGGCACATATCTGATATATGTCAGTACATTAAAGTTTAAAAATAAAGTAAAAACAAAGTATGGTTACATTTTAAAAAAAATACACCTTCACCTTTTTTACAATAAACATTAAAATAAGTCTCAATACATAAAATACACACATTCAGTAATGGCGCGGACAACAATGTTTTTGCATCATTTATGATGTGTACGCTGTAAAAAAATGAAATAAACACGGCTTTCATTCACTTATTAATGTGAGGCGCGAGGTGCGATGAATTTACCCTCCATGTTCCTCACATTAATAGTAATTAACCCCATCATGTACCTCGCCTATCTGCGCATGCGCGAGTTCAAAGAGACAGAGTCCTGGGTCCTGCCGCCGATGGCCATAGTGAAGCGCTCCTGCACGAAATGGTGAGTATATCTTAAATTCTATATTTTAAGGGTAAAAGTTGGGGGTCGTCTTATACGCCCAGTCGTCTTATACGCCGACATATACGGTACTTATCCTGCAAAAAACAAGTCCTCATACTGTACAGCTGTGTCGACGGAAAAATGAAAATGTTTTAGCGGTTTGAATGAGACAATGGAAAAACGAAAAAAATTACTTGGGCATGAAGACCTAAAATAGGCAGATCACTAAGGGTCCTGTGAGTGCAATTTAGCATCCCACTACGTCTTGAGTTCCATCCAGCTCCAAATTACCTTTTAAAAATCAATTCATGAATATGAGCAGCTCGGAGTAGCAAAAACACACAAACACGTTACTGTATGAAAATGCTTCTACTTTATTCTTATCAGCACGGATATTTATAGTCGGACAATAACAAAATGACAATAACAGATCAGTCAGAAAGTTTAGATATCGTTCCACAACTCAATTGGCTCTTAGAGGGGCCATTCCCTCATCTTCCCTATTATTGCTGCGTAGTGTTTTACACACGGCACTATGATTCCCAATTTTAATTATTATTATTGCTGTGTAGTGTTTTGCACACGGCACTATGCCTTAAAGTCCCAGAGCACCTACCTTCTAATATAACTAACTTGTACAAACATATAAGGATATAAGTATATAAGGTATACAGTAGGTATAAAACACTTTGGAAAAATACATTTCCTTTCACAGTCCTATTACACGGCCCAATATGGGCCATGAAAACCAGCGCTGATCAACGAGACAGCTCGTTGATTGGCGATCGTTTTGCTCCTTTCACAAGGGGCTATGTATAGAGACGAGCAGTCGTTACTCCGATCGCTCGTCCCCGTACGTTATCATATCGGCAGCGTGTCTCCCTGATTACAGAGGGAGATGTGCTGCCGACAATGATGATTTTTTTAATGCTGGATAAAAGAGCAGATCAGCCGATGAATGAACCTTTGCTTGTTAATCGGCTGATCGTTGCCCTGTTTACGCAGGGCAATGATCGGGAAAGAGCATTCGTATGAACGCTCGTTTGCTCGATCATTGGCCCGTGTAATAGGGCCTTAAGGGGTTAACAGGTCTGGTGTCCAGTTTTTACAGCACTGAAATTTACTTGCTTTGGAACGGCTGTTAAGATACACTAAAGATCTATTTAAACAATAGGTGGATGTTTTCCTATTGATACATATAGAATGTAATGGGGTTACTGGCAGAAACGTAGTTTTGTTGATTCCATCCAATTGCGAGGATATTTTCCAATGCAAAAGCACAATGGAATGTCTTATCACGTGGACGAAACGCCATGAACCAGCTTGCCAAACAACAAACTGGGATGAGACGGGCGATGGGAGAACCGAGGAGAATTGTTGAGTGTAAGAGTTCAAGGGGTTTGCTGTGATTTTCTTTGGGGGGCGTAAAATATTAAAGGGGAAAAGCACACGAAGCTCTAATGCAAACATCGGCCTAAACTGAACACTTTTTTTTTTCTTCTCTACACCTGCTTAAGAAAAATGTGTCCTTTAGCTGACATAAATTGACGCCACATACAGTTAGTTATATGGTACATAAATTCAGCTTTGCCTGTACATTTTAAGTAATTGTTTTTAAAGGGGTATTCCCATTTATCAAATTATCACTGCTGGTGGTAATTCATAATTATAACATACACGGCTGCTGTCTCACAGATTTAGTGTGGTACAGATTTGTAATATGGCACCCATAAAATGCTGTTGCCTGTACTGTATGTAAGTGTTCCCTCGATTTTACACTGAAGGTTTTTTCTGACTCATTATGAAAAAAATTCACAAGAAAAAAAATTGTGGCATGCAATGCTACTTGCTGCCAGGGAGGACTCGGGTGCCTCACGGAGCATACAGTACCTGGAGAGAATACACATGCTGTTGTATAGGCTCCATGCAAATTGTGTGTGTGTGTGTGTGTGTGTGTGTGTGTGTAGACCCTTATTGAAATATAACTAAACAATCTTTAACAAAATACTTTTATTTTGACTAGGGAAGCACGGACCAAAGATTATTCCAAAAAACCGTAAAGCTCTGTCGATTCTTAGCCAACTCCCTTGTGCACTACACCAAGGTAAGCTACCTTTTTATCCATATGTTTTTTTATATATATATATACTGAAGATGTAGTACCACCCTGTTAAAGCGAAACTCCAGGAAAGAAATTAAATTTCAGCTTGACATCTTCCCAAAGTTTTTAAATTCATCTTCATTCGTTTGCGATGTCCACTTGGCGTATGCACCGCAAAATTTCCCGGCACATATGTCAAACTTTATTTATAGCCCCATTCATCTGACTGAGGCGAAGGGAGCGTCCTTTTTGCCTCCATTGGGCTGGAATACCTCAGTGTACCTTTTTTCAATTGTATGGAATAACGCAGTCTGCTGCACTATTGCAAAAAGCGGCATGGCGCAAAAAATTAAATGGTGTACGGGTTTTTTTTCCAAATTTTTTTTATTTGATTTTAAGCAAAACGGATATCAATATGCCAATAGAAAAACTTATAGCAATACAAGTAAATTGTGGCAATAAGAGAGCATTATATGTAACATGGGTATGTATGTACACACAAACAAGTCAAGGACAAATTGGAAAACTGTAAAACATCTGCTGTGCCAACTATCACTAGGATAGGGATCTATAGTTAGGTCTAGTGGTGCAGATCAGGAAAGTTAGGATATGAAATGGACACGTCCAAGGATCTATGTGCACAATTCAGCGGGACTATCTGCCCACAGGTGCTTATAATTGCGGTCTTTGCAAAAAGATAGCCACGGTGACCATATTTTTTTTACATTTCGTGTAGTGGTGCAGTTCTAGATAGGACATCTCTTCCATTCTGGCTAGTTGGGCTCCCTTTCTAAGCCGGTGGCTTATAGGGGGGGGGGGGGTCTGGTCAGTTTTCCAGTGGTATGAGCGCTCTGGCTGCACAAAAAAGATGCAGCCAAAGAAACAGTAGAGGGGGGTTAATGGTGGAAGTGCGAGTGATGGTGTTTAATAAAGTTTGTATTTTATCCCAGTAGGGGATTATTCTGTGGTGTATGTTTTTTTTTTTTTTAAAACATGGGAGCCCATGGGTGACCAATGCCACCATTTCAGGGATGACCTATTGTCCTCCACTAAGCCGCAGCTGAAGCCTTTGCTGACTGTCATATTTTCAGATTTTGTCCCTCACAAAAGTACAAGAGCAATTTTTTTATTATTATTTATTTCGCTGTGTATTTGTATAATTAACATTTAAATTTTTTATATTTTTAAGGAATTCATACAATTTTTAGCAGGATCCTGTGTTTGTCTTCATCAATTGTACCTGCAGATTCATAGGTGAGTGATGTTTTTTTTCCGACTATTGAGGAAAAGAGTATGACAAATCCTGGTATAACCCCACATCAGATAGTAAAGCTGGCTTAACATGCTGCGATATGACCATTTTTGATTGCCATAGCATGTGATGACGATAATCACAGGTGCACATTTATAAATAAAAGTTGATTGTACATGCTAAACATTTTTCACGTTCAGACCGTCGTTTTGTGTGTGTGTAATTGTTTTTATATGGGAGAAGTATTATGATTCTAGTAAGCATACCTACCAACTTTCAAGGATTGCAAAGAGGGACAACCGCTGTGGCACGACAATTTTTTCCCATTTAAGCCATACCTCTATCCCCGCCCAATCTCCGCCGCCCATACATACCCGGTTCAGCCCACACAGTATCATGCTCCCATAGTGCCTCCGCACACTATACTGCCCCATAGAACTCCCCCACAGTATAATGCCCCTATAGCTGCAGCCCATACAGTATAATACCACAGTGCCTCCCATACAGCATTAGCACCCACATCTGCCCCCATACAGTATAATGTCTCATTAGTGGCCACTATACAGTATAATGCCGTTTTAGCTGGCCCTTGTGCCAGTGCTCACATATAAAGTGCCAGTGCCCATGTAGCTAGTGCTACACTGCCCCTGTAGATAGAGCCACAGTGTCCCCTGTACGTTGTGCACATATAGTGCCACAGTGGTCATGTAAATAGTGGCACACACGCCCATGAATATAGCGCCATTGGGACTCCCTCTAAGAGCGGAATCCCCAGTCAAACAATTGGCCACACTGTAGCCGGAGATTCCGCTCCAGGAGGAGACCTTGATGTCCCTGTCCATATATGGACAGTGATGTCAGGGGTTCCCTCTAGGAGCGGAATCCCTAGTAACGCTCTGGCAGGGGATTCTGCTCCAGGAGTAGCCCCTGACATCACTGGCCATATATGAGTAGTGACACCAGGGGCTACTCCACGAGCAGAATCCCCGGCTAGAGAGCCATCGTTGCCTTGGCCGGGGACTCCATAGTTGACAGCCCGACATCACTGTCCCTATATGTGAAAGTAACGCTGTGCCTGGGGAGTACTCGACTAGTGGAGGAGCTCCCTCTGCTCCTCCGCTCTATACTAATACTGAAGCAGGGAGGGGATGGTTCCTTGGTTCAGCATTAGATTCAATCTGAGGACGCAGATACAGTTGACATCGGGGTATATCACCGGCCGCCCGGTACACCGTCCAGAATCCGTGACTGTCTCGCTGAATCCGGGAAGGTTGGGAGGTCTGAAGTGAGTACGATGGAAACATTTTTATTAATAGAAACATTTCTGTGTGTAAAGCTTTAGATAAAGCACTGATTTGCCGGAAAGTTTGGGTAGCATAAGAGGAAGAGTTGGAGATGGAGGACTTCCAGTCTCTGGGAAATCCGCAATTCTGACATTACTCTGTTTAACATTTGTATCTGACATTGTAAGTCCACAGTCTATGGAAAAACAAACATTTGGAATGTGGCCTGGTCATACTAAAGCATATTAACAGGCATTTAAAAATGCAAGAGTTTATATAAAAATGTTTTATAATGCTGTGCTCGCATCTGCTCTCGGTTTTCTGTTTTGGTCAGTCGTAGGAAAAAAAACCGCTTACATGCTTGGTCTGTCGCATGACAGAGCTCAATGGCTCCCATCCCAATGACTTTAATGGTATTTATCATTTTACTGGAAAAAATATTTGCTTACTGTGTTTTTTTTTGTGTTTTTTTTCTAGCTTGTTTCCTCCAAGTCTATCTGCAGTGTCCATGTTGGACACTCATAAACATGAAATCAACAGTCTATTTTTAGTGGTTCTTGAAGAACTTATTCTCCAATTGCTGTCCTTTAGGCCATTTATGGAGTTCATCTTAAATGAATTTCAAGGTAAGAAATGTGTCATTGGGTATTTTTGTGACTAGATTGTAACGCTAGCTTATCTGAATAGGTTTGTGGTTTTAGTGCAGGTCACAATAATGTAAAATGTAGAGTTGCACACTCTACATTTTACTCTACATGACCCAGAGTGACACTTTGAAATACAAAGCGAAAAGATGCAGAACTATTGATTTCACTGAACACTAATGTTTTTCTATTTAGAGCTTCCACCTGAGCATCACTTCCCTCATTGTTTGCTTCTAATACACATAATGAATAAACTTCCCACTCTTCCTGATGAGCTACAAATTTTATGGTGCTCAAGTAGCAAATCATTAGAAAGGTATGTACAGGAAATATATTGAATTGAAGTTTTTTGTTTTTTTTTCATTATACAGTAAGTAAGCTAACAAAATTGGTTAAAATCCTGTATTTATGTGGAAAATTTGACGACTTATTCATATTTTTTACTTTTTATTTTTTTTGCCGAAAAAATTGCTTTAAAGAATTAACAGCTGTTTTTGCCAATTTGTTTTAGAATGTCTATATTTAAAGCTGTGCTCCAGAGCTTTGCAAGATGTTCTCCGGAGATGGCCCTTCCAGTTCTTCTGCAGCCGGAGTACGAGAAAGGCCAAGACCTATTAAATCTGACTTTTTATCAATATGTCTGCACCCACATTTGTGCCTGTATTGTATTACTTCCTCCGGGGTGCTTTGCTGAATTGGTAAGTCCATGCCATATAAAAATAATCTTGTCATACCAAAAATATAGATGGGACCGTATCCTTCTCAGAACTCTTGTACAGCCCTAAATAGAAATGCTGTTATGGATAGGAAGTTTAAGCACCACATTAATTGAGATATGCAGTCGTTTTGCCTCAGTCTTCCATTCCCTTCTACTTTACTATTCCATATACAAGTAAATTGTGGACCGTTGATAGAGCAATATTATTGTAAAAACAGGTAACTCCAGGAACTAGATGAATATAATGAAGTGTGCCTATTGCATTGCCCTGGTTTGCTGGAAACCTCCTAGCTATCCTTCATAGTTCTTTCAGTGGTTTGTTATGATCCCGAATAGCTCCAAGTTCTTATTAATGACGCCGCTATGTCGTTCTGTATGTTGCAGGAGCACGCTCTGCTAAACGCTGTTCTCAGTGCTAGAATGTTAGAGTCTCTGTTGGCCATTGACGTGTGGTGTTTCTTAGCACGGTAAGATCAATTACATCTTGTCTGCGTGGCAACCTTTCCCATTTAAAAAGTTTATTAATTGTTAATTTTTATTCTATTGTAATACATTCAGATATGGAACTGCAGAACTCTGTGCTCACCATGTTACGATTATAGCACTCTTGGTAAGTTATTGATGGGATGTCGTATTGGTTCTGTATTCGCCTGTTGTATGCTGTCACTTTTATGTCTAAATACAGCAAGAGGAAACATCTTTATAGCGTACACGAAACTTCCTTTGATATAGCACACTGCCTTTTTGTCTACACACCCTAAAGATATTTTACTATTTTATTGGCTCCGCGTTCTATTTTACAACTCATTGTGGGATCATGATGTGCTATCTATAGCTCCTTCCCACACACTTCTTGTGTAGTGTTTGTTTTGGTGTAAAAAAAAAAAAGCGCCACACAAAGTGCTTTTGGTGGTGTTTTTTTTTATTTTTATTTTTTTTAAATCAATAGTTTTTTTTATTGAGATTTTGACAATTTTTTAAACCTGTATTTTTTTTAATAGTGTGTTTTACTACCTGCGTTTATTTTAGGTGGCGTTTTTCACATTGCAATCAATGTGATTTAAAGATAATGTAATGCAAAGATTCATCTTTGCAATACATGCCTATATATATATTTGTGTTTTTGTTAGAGGGGAAAAAAAACGATGGAGATTTATGGTACACAAATTCCATAAAATAATGCAAAAAATGCAAAGCTTGCTGCGATTTTAGAAAAACGCACATAAAAAACGTAAGTTAAAAAAAAATGCCACCTGAAAAAAATGCCTTGTTTTGTAGGGCGTATTATATTTCCCAATTGACTTCAAGCTAACATCTGGCAGCAGCGTTTTTGCCACAAAAAACGTCATTTTCATAAAAACGCTGTGTGGCTGGCTCTGTTATGGGAGAACTGTTGGAAACGGTAAGGCTGGGCAATTACTCTAATTCGATTCATTCACTTTTTTAGTGAAGTAAGATTTTGATCAGAGTTGTCAAATAGAGATTAGCCACAAACCCACAGAAGCGACTACTCCTTATGGCAGGCCCATAAGCTGCTAGTGCATTGGCAAGTCCAGAAGGCTCTTCAAACTTACATTCCTTGGACCCCCGACCTGTCCAGCATCAGATTCTCCCTTTTCTGCACTTCATCCGACATCTTCATCCTCCTCCGCACAACTTTTGGGCCGCCTCCCTATCCAGAGCTCCTCCTTCGCTTCCCAGCCCCGCCTGCCATGTTCTAAATGGAAAACGAGAGGATGAGCGACCCAGATGTACACATACTGGATCCTGTGGGCTCTGAGGGGAAGAGGAGGGACCCAGGGAGGAGGAGGAGAATGGAGAGCTCATTGCAGCCAAGCAAGTGTGAAGGCAAAGGAGGAAGGCCACACAGACCGAAGCTATCTAATGTAAACCGAGGAGAGAGAGAGATTTGAGATAGTCTCTCACTCTGCAAATTAGACCGAGAGGAGAGAAACTGCCTGATATACAGCGAGGAGAGACTGTCTCAAATGCAGAATTTCTCTCTCTGTCTCCTTTATTTAAATTAGACAGTCTCTCTCCTGTCTTATATGCAGAGATAAGAGAGACAGTCTAATATACAGTTTTTTTGCCTGCTTAGTAATAGGAGAAATTGAGGAATTGTTGTGCATTTAATTCCCGTATGTAAAAGAATATGGCCCATTCTAATATAGAAAGAAGAGACTGTCTCTATGCTCTTTATATCAGAATGGCCAAATTATTTTACATAAGAGAAGTACGTGCACAGCTATCCCATAAAATATACTGTTTATCAGAATTGTCCCTTCTACAAGTGAATGTGGTCACAGTGAACACCTAAGGGACAATACTGATGATTAGTATATATAATGGAATAGCTGTGCACGTAATTCCCTTGTGTAAAAGAATGTGGGCCATTTTGATATAAAGGGAGGAGCGAATCAGTCTTTTTTTGTAAAACATTTTTTTTGTTAGTTTAGCAAAAACATGAAAAATCAAGAATAGTCTAAGTGTGAAAAGAAAAAAAATTGAGGAGAGTTCAGTGCTGGAAGCAGTGGTCCGAGCCTTCTGCTTCCGGCGCCCGGAAGCAGCCAGAGCAGCTGATTGGTGCAGGGTCTGGGTACGGACCCCCATGATTGTATAATCACCTATCCGGTGGATAGGTCGTCAGTATAAAAAAACAGCTCACAAAATACGTTAGTGACGTCAGAAAATACGTTAATGACAAATTGCTTGGTCATGCCATCCATGTCTGATCGGTGAGGGTCTGATTGATGTGGCATCTGCTGAGCACTAGAACAAAGAGGTAGCGGCACTAGGAAATCCCTGTACACTTCACTGCCTGTCGGCTCTGCATGGCTTTTTCAGGAGACCAAATTGTCATTATATATCAGTACCTATAGGGCATTCTTACTTGTCATTTATTTACTTCAGAGCTAGCTGCTTTTTAGCTTCTGTAATAATTAGTTAGTGCCTACAGTACCTCCTGCCTCAGTTTCTGCCTCTCCAGTTTAGCTGCTGTGTATAAACAGGTCTGTCACAAACTCGGCAAGAAGTCAGGTCATCAGGTTTTGCCTCACGTATACTGGGGCAAATGAGCCTTAGTAAGACCAAGCCTGGACAGTCACATTAACACCTCTAATCCAATTCTTGGGAGTGTAATGTTCCTATATTTGCTACATGTTTTTCTGTCTGTTAGCACTGCATTTTTTTAATGGAATTGCCTATTTGAGTGTTTACTATGCCAAAATATGTAGATAACAATATAATAGGTTCATAACATTTATATTTATTAATGGGGTTTCCTCCTTTGTTTAAACTTTTTGAACTGCCAAAAGAAAACATTATTTTAGGATGGGGACCCCTGATTTATGCTTAAACATACACGATGTAACATTTTACCCAAAGTCCTTCGCCTCTTGTCAGAGATTAACCTAACCCGATATCTGGAACAGCATTAATTGAAAGTCTCTTAAAAATTGATGTGCTGAAGGGGTATTACATTTTAACCTCAATGAACAAACTTAACATGGTTCTTTTTAACAAACCTTTTTTCTCGTTTTCCTTCCTTGTGCAGGTTAAATCAAGCCCTAGCAATGCTTACCAGCTTGCTCACCTAACGGTCCTTCTTAGACGTTTGCTCTTTTTAATGGATGCTGATAACCAGGTATATAATTCGATCTACTTTCCATAAACCGCTTCTAATTTCACAACTGTACCGGAACGGAGGTTCGCTTTTCAGCAGGACAATGATCCTAAACATACTGCTAAATCTAGCCTGGAGTGGTTCAAGGGGAAACTCCTAAATGTCTTGGAATTACCTAGGCGGTTAATGTTTTTACAAGGCACTGTACTAGAAGGCTACGTTCACACGACATGGGAAAATGGCAGTGTGACGGATGTTTTTTTAACGGCTGTCACGCAACCGTTTTTATAACAATGGTAGTTCTAAATGCAGTGGCTTTATTTACACTGTAATTTTTTGTTCTATTTTTGGCGGTTATTACAGCCAGACGGCCCCCCATAGAACTCGATGAAACCGTTTTTAACGGCAGTTTTTCAAAGAATCAATCCTTGTGACGGCCGTTAAAAACTACCTTAAGCGCTGTGCCCGGGGAAACCCTTGATGTCACTGTCCTTTTATATGGACAGTGATGTCAGGGCTTTCAACTATAGAATCCCTGGCCAGAGCATTGCAAGCTCTCTGGCTGGGGACTCCATCTTGGAAAAGCCCTTGACGTCACTGTTTACATATGGACCGTGACGTAAGGGGCTACTCCTGGAGCTTAATGCCCGGCCTGAGCATTGCCGATGCTCTGGCCCGGGGATTCCGCTCCTAGAGAAGCTCCTAATGTCGCTGTCCATACATGACAAAGCACAATTTGCCTATATGACGACAAACCCTATATTCCACACACTATTAACAGAAGGTATTGAATTGCTCTACCCACATAATTCCTAATAATGAAAATAACCTTTAGGGTATGTTCACACGGCTTATTTACGGACGTAATTCGGACGTTTTACCACTCGATTTACGTCCGAAAATGTGCCTCGATAGCGTTGGCAAACATCTGCCCATTCATTAGAATGGGTCTTACGATGTTCTGTGCACATGGGCATTTTTTTTACGCCCCGCTGTCAAAAGGCGTGGCGTAAAAAAGATGCCCGCGTCAAAGAAGTGCCTGTCACTTCTTCAGACGTAAATGGAGCCGTTTTCCATGGACTAAATGGAAAACCAGCTCCAGTTAACTTCCGTAATGGACGCAGCAAAAAGCGCCTCAACATGCCATTACGGCTGAAATTACAGAGCTGTTTTCTCCTGGAAACAGCCCCGTAATTTCAGCCGTAACGGACGCTGCCGTGTGAACATACCCTTATTAAAGACCCATAGCCTATATTCTAAAAACAAACCATGAGCCCAGAAATGTTATCACTCATATAGATGTAATGGTCAGTCTCTGCTCTCCTATATTAATGATAAATCAAAGTATACATAGGTTGCAGTAATGTACAGACTCTAGTATACAACAAAAAAAAATCACAGATAAAGGGGTCCACTTATAAAATGGTAGCTACAGAAAAAAAAAAGAAACCCCAAATTGGCTGTCCTTGTTCTGAATAACAGAAAGAAAAGTTACACGTAATGAACATACTGTATATTAATGTTTTAGATCTCTCCTCATCTCAATAGATAAATTCACTTCAAATTATCGTAATTAAAAAATTGTTCTTTCTGTTTTTTTACTTGACTGGATAATTAATTTATACAAAATAATGCATTTACAAAATACAAGTAATGTGATGATTTCAGATGATAGCAGAAAATGTAAAGCCTTCGTTAAGTCCATTTAGACGATTAAGTCTATAGATCCAGCGGACCTCTTCCTGCAATAATTTCTTGTCGAGGTCTCCCCCTAAGGCTACATGCACACTTCCGACGGCCAGTGTACGGCCGCTAATGACGGTTCCGTGAAACACGGACCGCACACGGATGGCTTCCGTGTGCAGTCCGTTGTTTCACGGACCAAATCAACGAAAAGGCCGAGACTGTTCCGTCAAAAACGGATAGGAGTAGGGCCTGTCCTATTTTTGATGGAATGGCCACAGGGTTCCGTTAATACAACGGAAGTGTGCATGGCCCCATTGAAATTAATGTGTCGGGGTACTCTCAGTTAAAACAACGGATAGCATCCTGACAAAAAAAACTGGCATGAGGCCTAAGGCCTTATTCACGCGACAGTGATAAAAGCCTGTGTGACGGCCGTTCTTTTAACAGCTGTCACACGGCCATTTTCAGTACAATGATGTTTTATGGGCGTATTCACACGGCCGTTTTTTTAACGGCCCGTGAATAATGGGCATCAAAAAAATAGGACATGTCCTATTTTTGGCAGTTTTAACGGCCTGACGGCCCCCATAGAAGTCAATGGATCAGTTTTTAACGGCACACACTCACCGATGCAGCGCCTACTTTTTCCTGATCTGGTTGCTAGTCTCGCGGGTTCTGCGAAGGCGGCGCGGTGAGTCTGTGTCATCGCGTCACCGCAGATCTCGTCAAAATGAGGGACCTTACCTGAAAAAGACAGTGCTGCATCGGTGAGTATGTAGGGCATTCATGTCGGGCTGTGTGGCATCATATACAGGAGGGCTGTGGGGCATCATATACAGGAGGGTTGACCAATGAAATTCATCAGTTTTTTTTAACGGTCATGAAAAACTGATGCAAAACGGATGTCAAACGGCCATTAAAGACGGACTGGAAATGGGTGAAAATTTGGAGATACACTGATGTAAAATGGCCATGAAAAACTGACAGTTGATCAGTTTTTAATGGACATTTTTTTTTACTGTCGTGTGAATGTAGCGTAAGACTATATTCACATTATAGTGAAAAAAATGGCCATTAAAAACTGATCAACTGTCAGTTTTTCATGGCCGTTTTACATCCGTGTGTCTCCAAATTTTAATCCATTTCCCGTCTGTCTGTCCATTTTTAATGACCGTTTTCCATCCGTTTTTCAAGGCCGTTAAAAAAACAGATGGATTTAATTTGTTGGTTTTATTGTCCAAACCCCCTGAAAACACCATAGTGCCCATGTAAGTAGTGCTGCAATGACCCTGTAGATAGTGCCATAGTGCCACAGTGCCCACATAAAAAGTGCCACAACCGTGTCCCCTGTAGATATTCACACCCCCATATAGTGCCACAGTGCCCAAGTAGATAGCGCCACACCCCTGTAGATCGCACTAACCCCCCATTAGCGGAATCCCCTGAGGTAGCCACTGACGTCACTGTCCATATATAAACAGTATCGCCAGGGGCTTCTCCAGTGGCAAAATCCCCTGGCCAGAGCGTCGGCCAGGGATTCCGCTCCTTCAAGGAGCTACAGCGGCGCTATCTGGAGGGGGGGAGTGCCGTGCCATTTCCGGGGGAGGGGGGTGCCGCTATCTATGGGAGGTGTCCGAGGGAGACGGGTCCCCTGCAGGAGATCTCTCGATGCTCTGGCCGGGGACTCCACAGTTGAAAGCCCGACATCACTGTCCATATATGGATAGTAATGTCAAGGACTTCCCCGGGCTCAGAGCTTAAAGTAGTGCTGTGTGCGGGGAATTCTCAGCCGGGATCAGTTTTTACCGGCCGTTACAGGGATTGATTCATAAAAAATGTACAGTAAAAACTGGTCCATTGACTTCTATGGGAACCATGGGGCCGTCAAAACGGCCAAAAATAGGACGTGTGAATACACCCGTAGAACTCCCTTGTTCTGAAAACGTCCGTTTTTCATGGTGGTTATAAAAACTGATTTCATTTGTCAGGGTTTTTTTGACGGTCCGTGTTCACGGCCGTTAAAAAAATAAAAATATAACCGGACTTGTGAATACAGCCATAGTACTACACTGTTATGAAAACTGACGTGTGATGGCTGTTAAAAAAAACGTCCGTCACACGGCCATTTTTCGCTGTTGTGTGAATGTAGTTTTACAGGCTGCACTTTTATTTTATTATGGGGCAGAGTAGGTGGAGACTTGTATTACTTCAGTCCTTTATTAACTCCTTGCTGAGAGAGAAAAATAAAAAATAACTTAAATATCGGACCCAAATGGAATGATAAGCTATCTGTGTGTTTTTTGTAAATCGTGTGATCACAGCACCATCGGCCAGGGGTGTAACTAGAAAAGACTGGCCCCCATCCCTCGCAACAAACACCCCCCACCCTCCCGACAATGAACATTTATCAGTTCTGTGGCTATGTGAAAATACCGCTAGGCTGCCAAGTGTACTAATATTAACCTTTTAGTTACAGGGTTACAAAAAGTATAACAAACAGTTAAGCGCTGATATGATATTTGTTATCACTTAATTATGTTATTTCATAGTCATAATAGTTATTAAAAAAACTGACCGGAAACTTTTAGCATCGGGTCACACCCCTTTTAGATAGTTCCACATACCCATCTTGTAGGTAGTGCCACATAATATTCGTGCCACACAGCCCCGGGAGCCCCCCTTATACATAGTGCCGCCCCAAACAAATATAAAACCTCACTCGCCTAGCCCCGTTCCCACGACAAACGGACCTGCTCCTCCGCAAACTGAGAGGGGACCCTTGCCTAGGGCGGCGTGATCCCGAGATGTCATTGCGCAGGCCTCCACAGGGATCCTCTCCCAGCACCTTATAGGCTGCAGGCCTAACGTCGCCTGTAGCCTAGTAAACGGCAGAGCAGGAAGCTAGCTCCCTGCTCTGCAATAGTGTTCAATTGTATCTGTGTCGTAAGTACGCAGATCCAATTAAAAGTCGCAGTCGCCCAGTGCTAGTGACGCCGCCGGGAATGAGGGGGCCCATGCTACCCCAGGCATATACTGTTATTTGTCAGGCCGGGTGGCACGGGCCCCACCTCCAGCTGCAGGCCCGGTAGCAGCTGCTATGGCTGCTACAGCGGTAGTTAAGTCACTGCCCATCTGCACTGGTTAAATCAGGCAGTCTCTCTCTGCAGTTTGAGAAGGGTTGGGGGATGGAAGGCAAGTGTAACGTCAGCTTGCAGCCTGGTAGTCGGAGAGCCCAGGCAGCTGCTCTGTTACATGAGTAATAACGTCCTGTTTGTAAATTAGAAAAAAATAAGAGGTCTGCGGCACAATTGGCTGACCTTTTTGAAGAGAAACCCTTTGCAAAGGTAGTGTACATGAGGAGCTACAGTGAATTTCACATTTTTCACTAGAGGTGCCCTTTTAAGAAAGTGTTATCCTAAACTATTTTAGTTTATTACGAATCAAGGTTCTAAACTTGCCATGTTCTTTACATTAGGTCGAGTTTGTCAAACAGTTTCCTCCAGCCCAAGCAGAAAATGTATCTTTCTGGCAGCATGTTTCAATATCATCCCTACCAAGTGCTTTAAGATCACAGGTTGAAACGGGCCTATTCACAGCAGCATTGTCACAGTGCAGAAATTTGCTTAAGGGCAAGTGTACACTTGAGGACATAAAGCAACTGGTAAGTTTCAATTTAGCGCTCTCTCCCCATCGTATACCAGCATAATGTAAAAGGCTCTATTAAAATTGTAAAATATGTACCCAGTAGTTTACACTTATGATCACCTTAATGCACCTTTGTCTATACAAGCGATTATAGCACAAAAAAATGTGTTACTTAGTGATTAAAATTCTTACATGGGCAGACCCCTGACACAAAACGTATAGTCTGCACATTAGCATCAAAACTGCATTAACTGACTTAGTTAATACCTTTTTTTCCTCTGACAAATATAAAAATAACTTTTTTCTTACTATTCAGATCATAGCTTTTCAACGTTTATTATGTTTATATTGAGGGGGATATGATTGAATTTTTCTTTTGTGCACTAGTTGTCCCGTATTTAACATCATAATTTTATATTCACAGAAGCTGTCACTTTCAGCAATGTTGACAGCATGTAATTTTTCCGAGGGGAATCTAGACGCACAGCAGCAGTATGATGTGATAGAAATTATTTTTCAGCTATGGTCACTTCTTAGCGTGAAGCAGGTGAGGACTACTGGAAAAAAAAGGGGATGTACATTATCCATTATAATCAGTAGAAACTGTCAAATAGTCCAAATATTTTGAAATTGTAATGGAGTGCTTGCTTAGCAAGGGATCTTTCTACTCAGATTTATTTATATTTACTCCACACTAATTCTTCTGCCACCACACAATCTCCTCCGAGCAGTACCAGCCAGCAAGTCTACTTCCCTCGGCCACATTACTGTGTTAACTAAATGTACTTTAGGAGCACCTGGATCTTCAGGTGCTTAGACTTGTTGATTCTTCAAGCATCTGCATTTCAGATGTCCCGTCCAAATAGCTGAAGGGATATTTGGGTAGTACCGACTGAACAGCATTAGTATTGTACCACACAATTTGGAACAGTTGCAGGCTGGGAATACAATATATAATAATGATAAATGCTATATTTTCTTTATATGGTATAGTGAACAATTGATTTGATTTGTGTTATGGTTTGCTGCATAAATTTATTTGGATTAACACTACACAATTACCGTTGTATTGATATTAATAGATATACGTTCACTTATGTTCAAAATGAGTATCACTGCCTATATGAACGATTAAAATTGAATTTTATTGTAGACATCAACGACTAAAACATGGGCTAAATAGCCAAAGAAACCATTAAAGGCGTAAGCACAGCGACCAGTCGGGGGGTGCAAATGGATATTGTGTTTATCTGTATACACCCCCAAATGCCTGAAGATTTTTACCCCTTCAAATCATAATATAACACCTGGTCATCCCTGCCACTAGAACTGTGTCCCAACGCGTTTCAGCACCCCTTGATAGCAGGGTGCATCATCAGGGGTCACAATGTTTATTAATTCAAAACACCAAGAGGCCGGTTAGCACCAGTTGCGTGCTTTAACATTCACCCGGCTCGTGCACGACTCTGGTCAGCTGGTCGAACACAAGCGGAGTGAACGCCGGACATATATAGTAGTAATCCCTCCCACCATACGAGGACACGGCACCCGGCTGGCCAATCCCATGCAAGCACACGCATAAGGGCACATCTCCTCTGAAGGGTCGCCCCATTGTATCAGGGGTTGATAATTTGACCCAAAATGCCGGTCACTATATTGATCAAATTCTTAATCCTCTTGTATTGACTCTTCCATCCTACGTCAGCGACACAATGGATGTACTTAGAAGACTTGAGGGCATTAGGTGTGACACCGGTGTTCACCTGGCCTCCCTAGATGTTGAGGCCCTCTACAGCTCTATACCCCATACCTCTGGATGTAGGGCTGTGGGGGACTTCCTGAATGAAAGGGGACTACATTTTCAGGCTCACGAGTTTGTGGTTAGCCTACTTAGATTTGTCCTTGAACACAACTTCTTCCTGTTTGATGGGAAATACTATCACCAGCTCAGGGGGTTGCGATGGGTTGCCCCTGCGCCCCCTCATATGCCAATTTATACCTGGGCTGGTGGGAGAGTAAGGTTGTGTTTAACGAGGACATGGATAAATGGACATCATTGATTCTCCTGTGGCTAAGATTCATTGACGAAGGTTTGATTCTCTGGACGGGAACCAGGGAACAGTTCAATGAATTTGTGGCCATCCTTAATGTCAATGAGATGGGGCTCTTTTTCACCTCTGAAATCCATGACCGCAAAATGACGTTCCTCGACATCAACATTTTCAAGACTGAACAAGGATGCATTCAAGCTAGCATCTATAGGAAGGACACAGTGACCAATAGTCTTCTCAGGTGGGATAGCTGGCACCCCGGACCATTAAAAAGAGGGATACCCAAGGGACAGTACCTGAGGGTACGTAGGAATTGTTCCACCATCACAGACTTTGGAATAGCTGCAACAGACTTACAAAACAGATTCCTTCGGAGAGGCTATCCTCGCGAAGTCTTGAGATGATCATATCAAAATGCTCTAAGCTGTAATAGGAGTGATCTCTTTATTCCTAGGAAGCGGTCGACTGATGAGCAGATACGTATTATAGGGACGTACGATTCATCTAACAAGGAGGTGATGAGGGTCCTACAAGCCTACTGGGGGATTCTTAAAACAGACCCTGACATTGGAAGTTTGGTGGGTGACAGACCACTGGTGACCTACAGGAGGGGTAGAAACATCAGGGACCGCTTGGTACATAGCCACCTGCAACCTACCTCTCCCACGTCCTGGCTTACACATGGCATTAAGGGCACTTTCATATGCGGATCATGCAAGGCTTGTGACTCCATAACATGCCACAATAATTTTCGTACTCCCACTACAGGGAGGACGTTTGATAATAGGTCTTTCATTGCAAAACAAGAGGAATTGTTTATCTCATTTCATGTGTTTGTGGGACGACATAGGTGATATCCACAGAAATGAGGATACTCCGGTGGCAAGGCAAGTTTGGGAGTGCCATGCTGGCAACATGATAGTCATCAAATTCCAGGGGATTGAACATATACGACCATCTGCTAGGTGTGGGGATTTGAATAAGAAGATTCTCCAAAAAGAGACACAATGGATTTTTCGCATGCAGACTGTTAAACCTGCGTGCCTCAATGAACAGTTATCCTTTAATTGTTTCTTATAAGCCGACCCCCATCACATTATTCCTACTGGTGTGTTTAAATAAGGCACATACATTCCCTATATATGTATATATCTATACTAGTCCCCCTGAGCATTTATATATCTCCAGTCGTTTGCCACTTTATGCTCATCATCCTACCCCCTATATTTAGCGGCGCAGCCTTGCAATAGCTGATTGCTACATTCTTCACATTTGGGTCTATATCATGATTTGGTTCCTCTTCATGTCTAAGCGTCTTTGTCATTCTATTGATTGCCAGCAATTGTCCACCAGTTCTCTACATAGCCGCCTAATGATCCCTGGTTACTAGGGACCCTTTCTTCCCTCTCACCCACGGCCTCACTGTGCATCCGGGGGCTCGCCTCATGCAGGTGACGTCACTGGCGTGTGCTTGCATGGGATTGGCCAGCCGGGCGCTGTGTCCTCGTATGGTGGGAGGGATTACTACTATATATGGCCAGCGTTCACTCCGCTCGTGTTTGACCAGTGTCGTGCACAAGCCGGGTGAATGTTAAAGCATGCAACTGGTGCTAACCGGCCTCTTGGTGTTTTGAATTAATAAACATTGTGACCCCTGATGATGCACCCTGCTATCAAGGGGTGCTGAAACGCGTTGGGACACAGTTCTAGTGGCGGTGATGACCAGCTGTTCTATTATAATTTGAAGGGGTAGAAATCTTCAGGCATTTGGAGGTGTATACAGATAAACACAATATCCATTTGCACCCCCCGACTGGTCGCCGTGCTTACGCTTCTAATAGTTTCTTTGGCTATTTAGCCCATGTTTTAGTCGTTGATGTCTACAATAAAATTCAATTTTAATCGTTCATATAGGCAGTGATACATAAATTTATTTGGTTTCATGAAATGTTAATAATTACAAAACCGCAGTGTGTGTACAACTGTCATGTGAGTCAAATTTTTTAACGTTTGAGAATTGTATTTGAGAAACGCCTTAAACTTATTGTGTTAAAACGGCTCTTCTTTTTATGTTCGTAACCTGTATATGGAAGATTTTTTTTAAACGTTTTTATTATATTAAAATATTTAAAAACATATTTTTTTCTAACAGGTCGCTGAACAACCTTTCTTGCTAGAAATTCTATGCCTTTTTTTGGATTTGTTTGCATTTGTTATAAAAAAGATAGAAACTGCCATGCTGAAACAGGTATGCCCTCTTTTTATTTAACACATCACGCACCTAAATCTTCTAATTAATAAAAACTAACGTTTTAATTTAAAAATCTCTGTCAAATTTGAGAACTCACAGTCCATGATGTAAAAACAATTTAAAATCTTTACAAGCAATTTGTCTAGCTCTTGGCATCTAAAAAATTGCATGTCCATATTTATCATTGCCTTACAAGTTCTTGTATATAAAACTAGTGACTTGAAATTTCACATCCAGGAAAACTCAAAGAACAGATGTCTCACCCTCCTAGCTTCAGCCTATAGCTATAGTGTGAAATGACTAGATAACCGTGTTAAACCACATTGTTTCATGACAGTCTACCATGTAGCCTCTAGTTTTACTGTGCAGCATTAAGTGGATAACTCCCATTATTTGGTTTATGTGAAGACATAATTGCATAATTTATGTTTACAGAACAATTTCTTTTGTTTAAGGTTGTTTCCTTGATTTCATGTTTGTGTCAAGAAGACTCCACATCACATGTAAAGTTGGGAGTTTTAGACTTTTTATCACTACTTGGAAGAATTATTTTACCACAAGAGTTCCAGGTAGATTTTACGTCATCTTTATAATTTTGTGCAAATTTAACTTTTACCCTATTAGCAACTGGAGGAAAACTTTAATTACATAGTGACCATCTTGTAGAATATAGTAGCCGAAGACACCAAGGAAAAGAATAATCATCCTTTTGATAGAATTGCAGAACCAAAATTGCGACCCTCACTTCTTTACTAAGCTTTCTAGAAACCTCTCGTGCAAGGTGCTGTTTAAAAACACACAGAAATATCTAAGCTATGGAAAAAGTAATGAGGTGTGTACATGTATTTATGGCCACTGTATCAATAAGATTCCAGTGTCCCCCAGTCACCCTCCATGACCCAACCACAGAGAGGTTAAAAAGACCCTCCCCATCGATCACCTCCTGTGTCTTCCTGTACCTACTAGGACCAACAGGCAGATTGGTGCACCTGCTAAGGCAGCTGAGGGGTTTTCTTGTGGCTGGCAGGAAGTTTCCTCCTTTTAGCAACTGAGGTCAAGGAGTTGGAAGAGTCTTTCTCCGGTCTGCTATTAGAGACAGGACTGTTTTGCACTGCTCTCCGGGAGTGTTTTATGTGTGCAGTGAGCTTCAATTCCTTTATGGGTTCCCTAGCCAATCCAGAAACTTCTTCCCCGCTAACCAGAAGTCGTATACATGTGGAGAGAGGCATCCAGTGGAATCACGTAATCTCACACTTAGAGAATCAAGCCAGGATCTCTCTACAAACCCGTAGCCACCTTTAGGGGGAACACAATGATCTGGGAGGGGTCTGGAAAATTTTGCGAGATCGCGGCACTTACTGGTGTCCCGTTCGAACACCTGATGTTAGGTCTATAAAGGGGTGTGAACTTATGGCAAAAACCTTTCTGTCCTGTTCCTGGTTAGCTCACTGGCATCATGGATGGACAGTCTGCTTCCCGCTCAGAGTCTGGTGAAAACCCTGATCTAGTAAGTAGTTTTACTGAAAAGGGTTTGTGTGTTTTTCTATTGTTTAGGGAGACAAGTAGCCCTCCCTAAAATCCAGATTGGATAACCCTCACATGAAATAGTGTGCTCTTTGTAGTAAGAAGTTATCTCCATTTTACAAAAATCCATTATGTCAAGCCGGTATATATAATGGGTTTAAAAGAAGAGCAGTTTCCTCCTATGGACACATCAGGTCTATAGTTAGAAAGGAGATTCAGACTTCCATGGCTAGTCTAACTCCCTCAATTAGTGCCCCACCAGTTTCTAAAATACGGAATTTACACGTAATTTCAGCTTATAAACAAGTGTCAAATATCGGTCTTCTAGGATGGAGGAAATGGAAGAAAAGTGGGGAAATACTACTTTGCTTCAGAAAAGGATAATCTACCAAAGGCTGTAAGAAATACCGTGAATATTTAAGATTTGAAAGAACAAAAATCAGTGAAAGATGAATTTGTTTGTAGGTCTGACAGCAAGAAATTCAAGGGTATTCCTGCTTCATGAAAATGTAAAAGCATTAATCATGGTAGAATGGAAAAATCTAGAGAGGTCTGAATATGCCTAGGGAAATCGGTTTCCATTTGATAATGAAAATGTGGGAAGATGTCCCTAAAATTGATCCACAGGTAGCTAAAAACTTCCATTTGAGGTTTCGACATAACTGGGAGATCCAATGGATAGGAAAGTAGACTTCTACGGCGCTAAAAATAAACCTGGCAGCCACGTGTGTCGCTAGATCCATGCATATTTGGGTAAACTAGCTGGAAACCCGCCTTAACCCCTTAAAGAGGCTCTGTCAACACATTATAAGTGCCCTATCTCCTACATAAGAAGATGGGCGCTGTAATGTAGATGACAGCAGTATTTTGTTATTTAGAAAAACAATTCATTTATACCACGTTATTAGCTATTTTTAGCTTTATGCTAATTCGTTTCTTAATGCCCAATTGGGCGTGTTTTTACTTTGGTTAGCGTCATACACTCCTCTGTACAACGCCCACTTGGTCTAATCAGCATCATACACTTCTCTCCATTCAGTCAGCGCATGGTGACCCTGCGTTGTTCACTATGTGCTGTCTTTATACTGACACATTAACGTTACTGAAGTGTCTTGACAGTGAATAGACATTACCTCCAGCCAGGATGGGATGTTTATTCACAATTCCGACACTTCGGTAACGTTTGTGTGGGATTTACAGCAGAGCAAGCGTAATCTCGCTGTAACCTGTAATTTACAGCGTGATCTTGCGAGATTACGCTTGATCTGCTATAAGTCCCACACAAACGTTACCGAAGTGTCGGGATTGTGAATAGACATCCCGTCCTGGCTGGAAGGGATGTCTATTCAATGTCAAGACACTTCAGTAACGTTAATGTGTCAGTATAAGGCAGCACATAGTGAACAACGCAGTGTCACTACGCGCTGATTAAATGAATGGAGAGAAGTGCATGACGCTGATTAGTCAGCGTCATAGACTCCTCTGTACAACGCCCACTTGGTCTAAAGTAGAAACACGCCCAGTTGGGCATTAAGAAACTATTTAGCATAAAGCTAATAACGTGGGAAAAATAGTTTTTCTACATAGAAAACACTGCTGTCACCTACATTGCAGCGCCCCTCTCCTTATGTAGGAAATAGGGCACTTATAATGTGGTGACAGAGCCTCCTTAAGGTCGCAGCCTAGTTTGGGCCTTAAGGCTCAGAGCCCATTATTCAAATCTGACATATTTCACTTTATGTGGTAATAACTTCGGAATGCTTAAACCTATCCAAGCGATTCTGAAACCGTTATCCCGTGGGACATTGGGCTTTATGTTAGTGGTAAAATTTGGTCGATATATTCAGTGTTTATTTGTGAAAAATAGCAAAATTTTGAGATTTTTTTTTAATAAAAACAGAATTTTTCTGAATTGAAATGCATCTGCTTGTAAGACAGAGTTTTTACTACCCAAAATAGTTACTAGTTCACATTTCCCATATGTCTACTATATGTTGGCATCATTTTTTTAAACATTCTTTTTGGGTTTTTTCTAGGACGTTACAAGGCTTAGAACTTAAGCAGCAATTTCTCATATTTTGAATGAAATTTCAAAAGCCTCTTTTTTAGGTTCCAGTTCAGTTCTGAAGTTGCTTTGAGGCGCCTATATATTAGAAACCCCTATCAAACACCCCATTTTAGAAACTAGACCCTCAAAGTATTCAAAACCGCATTTAGAAAGTTTATTAACCCTTTTAGGTATTTCACAGGAATTGAAAGCAAAGTAGATGTGAAATTTACATATTTAATTTTTTTGTCAGAAAATCTATTATTCCATTTTTTTCTGTAAAACAGAAGGTTTTACCAGAGAAACGCAACTCAATACTTATTGTCCAGATTCTTCAGTAATGAGAAATATCCCACATGTGGCCCTAGTCTGGTAATGGACTGAAGCACCGGCCTCCAAAGCAAAGGAGCACGTAGTGGATTTTGAGGCCTCCTTTTTATTAGGCACGATGTCCGGTTTGAAGAGGTCTTTGCCAAATAGGGTCACTTTTGGGGGGTTTCCACTGTTTTGGCACAACTACACCCCTCAAGGAACATATCGAGGGGTATAGTGGGAATTTAGATCCCACTTGTTTTTTGTTGCATTTTCTGGAATTAGGCTGTGCAATTGAAAATCGAATTTTTAATTTTGACAAGGAATAAAGGAGAAAAAGCACCCCAACATTTGTAAGGCAATTTCTCCCGATTACGGCATTACCCCATATGTGGTCATATACTGCTGGTTGAACAATGGGCAGAGCTCAGAAAGGCAGGAGCGCTATTTGGCACGTAGATTTTGTTGGATTGGTTTCTGGGCGCCATGTCGCATTTGCAGAGATTCTGAGGTACCAGTTCAGGGTTAAACCTCTTAAAAGTGACCCCATTTTGGAAACTAGACCCCTTGAGGAATTCATTGTAGTTTTCATGGGTTGCATGCGACTTTTTGATCAGTTTTTATTCTATTTTTAAGAGGCGTGGAGACTAAAAAAACAGCAATTCTACTATTCGTTTTTTATTAAAAAAAATTTTTTTTACAGCGTTCACCGTGCGCTATAAATGACATATTCACTTTATTCTGCGTGGCAATATGATTACGGCGATACCGTATTTTTATAGTTTTTTTATGTCTTATGGCGTTTGCACAATAATATACTTTTTATAAAAAATAATTAACTTTTTGTGTTGCCTTATTCTAAGAGCCATAACATTTTTTATTTTTCCATAAAGAAAGCTGTGTGAGGACTTTTTTTTTGCGTAACGAACTGCAGTTTCGATCGGTACCATTTTTAAGTACATGCGACTTTTTGATCTCTTTATTCCATTTTTTCGAAGGTGAAGTGACCAAAAAATTGTGATTCTGGTATGGTTTATTGTTATTTTCTTTCATGGCTTTCACCGCGCGGGATAGATAACAAAATAGCTTTGTAGTTCAGGATGTTACGGACGTGGCGATACCAATTACGTATAGTTTATTTGTTTCTTTTTATTAACCCCTTAAGGACGCAGCCTAGTTTTGGCCTTAAGGCTCAGAGCCCATTTTTCAAATCTGACATATTTCACTTTATGTGGTAATAACGTCGGAATGCTTAAACCTACCCAAGCGATTCTGAGATTGTTTTCTCGTGACACATTGGGCTTCATGTTCGTGGTAAAATTTGGTCGATATATTCAGTGTTTATTGGTGAAAAATTGCAAAATTTAGAGAAAATTTTGAAAAAATTGCATTTTTCAGAATTTAAATGCATCTGCTTGTAAAACAGACGGTTATACCACCCCAAATAGTTACTAGTTCACATTTCCCATATGTCTACTTTAGATTGGCATCGTTTTTTGAACATTCTTTTATTTTTCTTGGACGTTACAAGGCTTAGAACATAAACAGCAATTTCTCATATTTTTAAGAAAATTTCAAAAGCCTTTTTTTTAAGGTACCTCTTGAGTTCTGAAGTGGCTTTGTGGGGCCTATGTATTAGAAACCCTGATAAAACACCCCATTTTAAAAACTAGACCCCTCAATGTATTCAAAACAGCAGTTAGAAAGTTTTTTAACCCTTCAGGCATTTCACAGGAATTAAAGCAAAGTGGAGGTGAAATTTGCAAATTTCATTTTTCTTGCTGAATTTCAATTTTATTCAATTTTTTTTCTGTAACACAGAAGGTTTTACCAGAGAAACACTACTATATATGTATTGTCCAGATTCTGCCGTTTTTAGAAATGTCCCACATGTGGCCCTACTGCGCTCGTGGACTAAAAGACAAGCCCTAGAAGCAAAGAAGCACCTAGTGCATTTCGAGTCCTCTTTTTTATTAGAATATATTTTAGGCAGCATGCCAGGTTTGAAGAGGTGTTGAGGTGTCAAAACAGTAGGAATCCCCCAATAGTGACCCCATTTTGTAAACTACACCCCTCAAGGAATTCATTTAGGGTTGTTGTTACCATTTTGACCGCACATTTTTTTCACAGCACGTATTTGAATTGGGCTCTGAAATGAAAAAAATGTCATTTTTTCCAATAAAATGTCATTTGTGATCAAAATTTCTTATTTTCACAGGGAACAAAATACCCCATTTTGTTGCCCAATTTGTCCTTAGTGTGGCAGTACCCCATTTGTGGTGATAAACTGCCGTTTGGGCCCATGGGAGGGCTCAGAAGGAAAGGAGCGCTATATGTTTGTTGGAGTCCAGATTTTGTTGGATTGGTTTTCGGGTGCCATGTCGCATTTGCAGAGCCTCAGAGGTATCAAAGCAATGGAAACCCACCAAAAGTGACCCCATTTTGGAAACTACACCCCTCAAGGAATTCATTTATGGTTGTTGTTAGCATTTTGACCGCACAGTTTTTTCACAGCACCTATTTCAATTGGGCTGTGACATTAAAAAAATGTCATTTTTTCCAATAAGATGTAATTTTTTACCAAAATTTCTTATTTTCACAGGGAACAAAATACTCAATTTTGTTGCCCAATTTCTCCTGAGTGCATCAATACCCCATTTGTGGCAATAAACTGCCGTTTGGGCCCATGGGAGGCCTCAGAAGGGAAGGAGCGCTGTGTGTTCTTTGGAGTACAGATTTTGCTGGTTTGGTTTTCGTGTGCCATGTCGCATTTGCAGAGCCCCAGAGGTATCAAAGCAATGGAAACCCACCAGAAGTGACCCCATTTTGGAAACTACACCCCTCAAGGAATTCATTTATGGGTAATGTGACCATTTAGACCCCATAGTTTCTTCACAGAACTTATTTGAATTGGGCTGGGAATTTAAAAAAAATATATTTTTTCCAATAATATGTCATTTTAGCTCAAAAATTCTTATTTTCACAAGAAATAAAATACTCAATTTTGTTGCCCAATTTGTCCTGAGTGCGGCAATACCCCATTTGTGGTGATAATCTGCCGTTTGGGCCCATGGGAGGGCTCAGAAGGAAAGGAGCGCTGTGTGTTCTTTGGAGTACAGATTTTGTTGGATTGGTTTTCGTGTGCCATGTCACATTTGCAGAGCCCCAGAGGTATCATAGCAATGGAAACCCACCAGAAGTGACCTCATTTTGGAAACGACACCCCTCAAGGAATTCATTTATGGGTAATGTGACCATTTAGACCCCATAGTTTCTTCACAGAACTTATTTGAATTGGTCTGGGATAGAAAACAAAATTATTTTTGTCAAATAATATGTAGTTTTGGCTGAAAATTTCTTATTTTCACAAGAAACAAAATACCCCATTCTGTTGCGCAATTTGTTCTGAGTGCCGCAATACCCCATTTGTTGTGATAAACTGCCGTTTGGGCCCATGGGAGGGCTCAGAAGGAAAGGACCACCATTTGGCCTACTCGGGATTTTCTAGTGCGAAGTCATGTATGCAGAAGCCCCTGAGGTACCAGTACAGTTGAAACCCGCAAGAAGTGACCCCGTTTTAAAAACTACACCCTTAAGGCATTCATCTAGAGGTGTAGTGGCCATTTTGACCGGAGACCTACACCCCATAAACTGTAATGTGGGTTCTCCCGGGTATGGCAATACCCTACATGTGGCTGTTATCAGCTGCCTGGACACACAGCAGGGCCCAGAGGGGAAAGACTAGGGGGGATAAGCTGTGCGGAGTGCATCAGGGTAAGTAAAATTGGGGTAAATTATAAACCAAGGGATGTATGATAAATTTTAAAACACTCATACAGAGCTCTGGTTATTCGGGACACGTGTCACATTGATATATTGTGTCATCCCTTATCGCCCTCTTATAGCAGACTTTGCACCTCTTTTGACTTTTTCCCTTCTTGCCAGTTTGGGGAACTTCCCCTGGAAAGTGTTGCCCTGGTACGATGCGTGTGGGCTCGCTTCCAGAAGTACTGGGTGCCCCCCCTTCTTGGTCCCTAAAGTTTAGGTTCTTGATAATCACCTCTTGAAATTCCAGGAAAGTTCCCGTCTGGCCTGCACATCGACGTAGCACGTACGCATTGTACAAAGCCATCTATATGATGTTCCCGGCCAGCTTCTTATACCACACCGCATGGCGCTGTAGGGCTTCAGGGCTTGATCTTACAAGTCCATCACTCCCATGTACCTATTGTAGTCCAGGATGCAGTCTGGTTTGGGGGTGGCCTTTCCTTCATATATCCTAAACCTGTAGGTATACCCTGATGCACTCTCACAGCTTATACATCTTCACGCCATACCTTGCCCTCTTACCCGGCAGGTACTCGCGGAATTGAACCCTCCCTTTAAAATGTACCAGGGACTCATCAATAGAAATACACTTCTCGGGGGTGTATGCTTGGGAAAACCGGGCACTGGAACGGTCTAATAAGGGTCTCCGTTTAGACAAACGGTCAAAACTGGGGTAATCTCGGGGTGGGCACGGCTCATTATCAGTATAATGTAAGAAGCGAAGTATTGCCTCATTTATTTATTTTTTTAGGTTCCAGTTCAGTTCTGAAGTTGCTTTGAGGGGCCCATATATTAGAAACCCCTATCAAATACCCCATTTTAGAAACTAGACCCCTCAAAGTATTCACAACAGCATGTAGAAAGTTTATGAACCCTTTAGGTGTTTCACAAAAATTTAGAGCAAAGTAGAGGTGAAATTTAAATTTTTTTTTTGTCAGAAAATCCTCTTTATACCATTTTTTTTATAACACAAAAGGATTTATCAGAGAAACACAACTTAATACTTATTGCCCAGATTCTGCAGTTTAGAGAAATATCCCACATGTGGCCCTCGGGCAGTAATGGACGGAAGCATCGGCCTCCGAAGCAAAGGAGCACCTAGTGGATTTTGAGGCCTCTTTTTTATTAGGCACCATGTCCGGTTTGAAGAGGTCTTGTGGTGCCAAAACATTGGGAACCCCCCAAAAGTGACCCCAATTTGGAAACTAGACCCCTTGAGGAATCCATTGTAGTTTTCTTGGGGTGCATGCGGCTTTTTGATCAGTTTTTATTCTATTTTTAGGTGGCGTGGTGACTAAAAAACAGCAATTCTACTATTGTTTTTTTTTCGTTTTTTTTTTACAGCGTTCACCGTGCGCTATAAATGACATATTCACTTTATTCTGCGGGGCGATACGATTACGGCGATACCAGATGTTTATAGTTTTTTTTTATGTCTTATGGCGTTTGCACAATAAAATACGTTTTGTAAACAATCATTCACTTTTTGTGTTACCTTATTCTAAGAGCCATAACGTTTTTATTTTTCAATCAATAAAGCCGTGCGAGGACTTATTTTTTGCGTAACGAACTGTAGTTTTGATCAGTACCATTTTTAGGTACATGCGACTTTTTGATCTCTTTTTATTCCATTTTTTGGGAGGTGAAGTGACCAAAGAATTGTGATTGTGGTTCGGTTTATTATTATTTTATTTTACGGCGTTCACCGTGCGGGATAAATAATGAAATAATTTTGTAGTTCAGGCCGTTACGGACGCGGCGATACCAATTATGTATAGTTTATTTGTTTGTTTATATATTTTTATTAATAATAAAGGACTGATAAGGGAAAAGGGGGGATTTTTACTTTTATTACTTTTAAATCTTTTATTTTCTAATTTTTACACATCTTTTTTTAACTTTTTTTTCACTTTATTACTTTGTCCCACTAGGGGACATGAGGGCAGGAGGCTCTGATCGCTATTCTAATACACTGCACTACATGCGTAGTGCAGTGTATTAGAACTGTCAGCTACTCACTGACAGCAAGCATAGTGGGTCCTGACGTTGTCAGGACCCACTAGGCTTCCGTCTATGGCATAGCCGGACGCCATTGTTTGGTGTCCGGTTGCCATAGTCACCATCGCCGGCCGCTATCGCGTAGCAGGCCGGTAATGGCAGCTTAACCCCTAAAAAGCCGCGATCTCTATAGAACGCGGCTTTTAAGGGGTTAATCAGCGGGGACACAGCGATCGGTCCCCGCTGTAGGAGCTGTGACAGCTGCTGAACGAGACAGCAGCGTCACAGCTCCTGTATGTGTCGGGAGGACGACCGAAACGGCCGTTACTCCCGAGACGTACTATTACGGCATGGAGCGCGAACTATACAGCTGCCATGACGTAATAGTACGTCAAGGAGCGGGAAGGGGTTAATAATAAAGGACTGATAAGGGAAAAAGGGGGATTTTAACTTTTATTACTTTTAAAATTTTTATGTTCTTATTTTTACACAACACTTTTTACCTATTCACCTATGACAGCACCCTTGGAGAGACATCCCATCCGCTGGACAGGAAACCTGAGGATATAAAATGGACACACCTCTCCACACACCCAGTCAGGTTTCCTGTCCTCCGGATGGAAGATTCTCCTGAGGAAAAAAGCACTTCTCCGGGATTGCAGACCCCCTAGCAAGGTTTACCTTATTCCTCTAGGGGTGCTCTGGAAAGGTATAAGTCTCCCCCCTGGGAGCAACCTTAGTCTGGGATAGGTACTCCCGCCTCTCCCGGTCCATCGTCACCCTCCTGCTGCAAAACAGGTGGTGGTTTAAGGTCCACAGAGTGGGCCTTCCTCTGGCGGGGAGCAGATCCCCGGGGCTCGTTCGGCTTGGGGAAGGGCCGGACCAGACCCAGCGTTGGCGGCTTCCCGGCACTCTCACTGGCATGTCCGGTCGCCGCGACGCATCACTTCCGGGCGCGTCCAACACTCCAGGGGGCGGTGTTCCGGTGGCCGACGTGGGGAGGTGGTGCTCCAGCGTCCGGAGCGAGGGCCTCCCAGCCAATCCTTGGCCTATTTTAGGCCAGTAACAGCAGGACTCGCTCTCCAGCTTCCACAGTCATGGAGTCGCCAGGAGAATCTCCAGGACGCACTGAACGCTCGGATGCCAAGTCCTCCAGCCCGGTACTTGAGGACGCCAGAGTGGGGTAAGAGAAGGCCTCTCCCTTACTTAATGCTGTTCCCCTTTCTCTTGTACATATGTTTAGGCCAGGGATTGTCCTAGGAAAAAGCAGGATAAGGCCCATAACAAGGAATGTGCGATATGCAAAAAGAAACTCGCATCTTCCTATAACAAAAGACTCTGTCAGAAATGTCTAGATAATATTATATCAGAAGAGTCCACAAATTTAGCTGCAAGCATTAAAGATATTGTAAAGGCTGAAGTGAGGAGCTCACTAAAGTCCCTTAGAAAGAGAAGAGATCCTCCGGTCGCCTCTTCTAGCAGGTTGGATTCGGATTCCTCAGCTGAAGGGGACCCCCAGCTAGGGTGAAGAAGGGGAGTACAGCTCCTACGATTCCTCAGGTGAGGAGGAGGGAGAGAGAAATCTATTCCCAACGGAGGATGTTGACCTACTCCTAAAAACGGTCAGGGCGACTATGAATATAGACGACCCAAAAGAACCACGGTCCATACAGGACATTATGTTTCAAGGGCTAGGACCTAAAAAGAATAGATCCTTCCCCATCCATAGGAGATAGCCAAGATCTCAAGGAAACACTCCCTTCCTTTTGAAGACCTAGGCTCCTTGTCCGACCCTATGGATAGAAAGGCCGAATTCTACCTTAAGAGAACCTGGGAAGCCTCTACGGGGGGTTTCAAACCAGCCATCGCAGCCACCTGCGTGGCCAGATCCCTGAAAGTGTGGCTCGCACAACTGGAGGTACATCTGAAAGACAAGACCCCTCGGGATCAAATCTTAACCTCCCTCCCAACACTTTCTAAAGCAGCAGACTTCTTGGCAGACGCCTCAGTAGACGCAGTACGCCTTTCCGCCAGATCAGCGGCCCTGGCGAATTCAGCTAGACGAGCTATCTGGATAAAGACCTGGAAAGGGGACACCGGATCCAAAGGGAAGCTGTGCGCTATCCCCTGTTCAGGAGATTACCTTTTCGGGCCCCCACTTGATGACATGCTAGAAAAGGCATCAGACAGTAAAAAGGGGTTCCCAGCACAAACAAGGCCAACAAGAGAGTCCTTTCGTCCCAGAGGGCCAAGTAACAAAAGAGGGGGGTACGCTAACCCTAGAGCACAGGAATTTAGACCCTCGAGATTTCCAAGAAAAAACAAGTCCTTTCTTTTCAGGCACCAGAAGGACCCTAAAAATAGGGACCAACAATGACGCCATGGGGGCAGTGGGGGGTCTCCTTTCCCTGTTCCTCAAACATTGGCGGAAGATTTCATCGAATCCTTGGATTCTGGGAATCATAAAAACAGGATACATACTAGAGTTCACAACCCTCCCCCCAGACAGATTCCTTCCCACAGGGGTCCTAAGGAACCCAGTCCAACAAAAGATCCTAGAAGTAGAAGTTCTGTCACTTATAAAAAAAGAGGTCCTAATACAGGTTCCAGACACAGAGATGGGTCAGGGCTTTTATTCCCCCCTCTTCCTAGTGAACAAACCAGGAGGAAAACACAGGGTCATTATAAACCTAAAAAAACTGAACTGCTATCTGACCTACAAAAAATTCCGCATGGAGAGTATCACGTCAACTATAAACCTCCTCTCCAAAGACTGCGTGATGGCCTCAATAGACCTAGAGGATGCCTATTATCACGTACCCATATGTCACCGTCATCAAAAGTATCTAAGGGTAGCAGTAACACTCAACGGGTCTGTATGCCACCTACAATACAGAGCCCTTCCCTTCGGCATCTCTCAAGCCCCAAGGGTATTTTCCAAACTGATAGCGGAAATGACCTCATACATCAGGATGAACGACATTCTCCTGATTCCATATCTAGACGACTTCCTGGTGGTAGCAGAAATGGTTCCAACTCTGACCCTACACATACAGATAGTCCGGGATATACTGACAAGATTAGGATGGAACATAAATTTAAAGAAATCAAATTTAAATCCATCGAAAAGATGTATATTCTTAGGAACCCTGCTGGATTCCTCCAAACAGATGACCTTCCTCCCAGAAGAAAAAATCGGGCCCCTGATGAACAGGATATCAGAGATCTACCTGAACCATACAACATCTTTCAGGCAAGCTATGTCAGTCTTAGGCCTCATGACATCATGCATCCCAGCCGTACTATGGGCTCACTTCAGGTCCAGACCACTGCAGTGGGACATCCTAGACCAATGGGACAGGAGCAGTTTCTCCCTGGACCAACCCTTTCACATCTCTTCCACAGCAAGGCTGTCCCTCAGATGGTGGTTAAACAGGGCAAATCTCACAAGGGGTATTCCATGGAGGTTAACCCCTACTCTCAATATGTCCACAGATGCGAGTCCCTGGGGGTGGGGTGCCCATTACGACTCATCTTTTCTTCAGGGTCAGTGGGACCAGCAGACCGCTCTCAGATCCTCCAACTTCAGGGAACTAGCAGCAGTTCTTCAGGCCCTGAAGGGGTCCATACAGGCAATCTCAGGTCAGCACCTAAAGATCTATTCGGACAACACAACTACAGTATCCTATATAAACCGACAAGGGGGTACGAGATCGGCCTCACTGATGGGCCTAGCCACGCAGATATTTTCTCTAGCAGAACACCACCTGTTGACTCTATCAGCTGTTCATCTCAGAGGGAAGGACAACCTGGTGGCAGATTTCCTAAGCCGGGAAAGGCTTCACCAATCAGAATGGTGCCTGAACACCACAGTATTTCAGGAGATCATTCTCAGATGGGGAACCCCATCCATAGATCTGTTCGCATCCAAAAGAAACCGAAAAACCCAGAGGTTCTTCTCCCTAAATCCCTCAGATCACCCAACAGCAATAGACGCACTCTCCCAGTGCTGGAGTCTAGAGAGAGGCTATGCCTCCCCCCCTGAACCTACTCCCAAGAGTCTTAAAAAAGATCAGAGAAGACAGGGCCAGCGTGATACTGATAGCCCCCTTCTGGCCAAAGAGACCATGGTTCACGTGGCTAAGAAAAATGTCGTCACACCAACCATGGGTTCTTCCAGACAGGCCAGATCTTCTATATCGGGGCCCAGTATTACACCCAGATATTCAGAAGCTCCACTTGACAGCATGGAAACTGAAAGGATAATCCTTAGGCAGAGAGGATTTTCAGAATCCGTCATCTCCACCCTACTAGCTAGTAGGAAACCGATTACCTCAAAGATATACCTGAGGTCGTGGAACGCATTCTTAAACTTCGCAGGCAGGGAGGTTAACCCTTTAACCAATCCAGATATTCCCCTAATATTGGATTTTCTCCAGGCGGGACTAAAAAAGAACCTTAGGCCTACTACATTAAAGGTTCAGATTTCGGCTTTAAGTTCCTTTTTCAATTTTAAATTAGCAGAACACCCCTGGATCAAAAGATTCCTAGCGGCTGCCGGCAGACTTAAACCCCAGATAAGGTCCCCTGTTCCCCCCTGGGACTTAAACCTCGTTCTCCAGGCTTTGATAAAACCACCCTTTGAACCCATAGACTCTATTTCCTGGAAGATGCTAACACTCAAAATGACCTTTCTATTAGCCATTACATCAGCCCGTAGAGTGAGTGAGATCCGGGCCCTCTCTGCCTTTCCTCCACATACCCTACTGCTAGACGATAGTCATCTTAAAAACCCTGCCAGAATTCCTTCCTAAAGTGGTTTCACCCTTTCACCTAAACCAAGACATTGTCCTTCCCTCCTTTTGTGACTCCCCAAAGAATCAGAGGGAACAACAGTTTAACTACCTAGCGGTAAGAAGATGTCTAGTCCAGTACCTAAAGGTTACCCAAGATCTGAGATCATCACAAAATTTGTTTATCCAGTTTCAGGGTCACAATAAGGGCTCAGCAGCCAGCAAAGCTACCATAGCAAGGTGGATCAAGCAGGCCATACGGCTAGCCTACATAAACCAAAAACTCAAACCCCCAGAATTCTTCGGGGCACACTCCACTAGGGCCGTATCCACTTCATGGGCAGAAAGAGCAGATGCATCCCTAGACCAAATATGTAAGGCTGCCACATGGAGTTCTCCTCACACCTTCTTTAAACACTACAGATTACAACTACATACAGCCTCTGACTTGGCCTTCGGTAGAAAGGTACTACAAGCTGTGGTCCCACCCCAGAAATAATTTCTATTTTACATCTCCAGGGGTGCTGTCATAGGTGAATAGGTAAAAGATCGATTACTTACCGGTAATCTGTTTTTCAAGAACCTATAACCGCACCCCGCTGTTACCCTCCCATGTCTGTAGTACATGACCCTCATAAACTGGATCGCTACCCTTAATTTGAGCGTCCCTGTAAATATTGTACATATTAAGGTGTGAGGGACTTTCACCAAAAAAAAAACAAAAAAACACACATACAAACTAAACTACTTCTCATCCTGAGTTCTTCCTAAAGACTGGGTGTGTGGAGAGGTGTGTCCATTTTATATCCTCAGGTTTCCTGTCCAGCGGATGGGACGTCTCTCCAGGGGTGCTGTCATAGGTTCTTGAAAAACAGATTACCGGTAAGTAATCGATCTTTTTTACGCTTTTTTACTTTGTCCCACTAGGGAACTTGAGGGCAGGAGGCACTGATCGCTATTCGAATGCACTGCACTACATGCGTAGTGCAGTGTATTAGAGCTGTCAGCTACTCACTGACAGCAAGCATAGTGGGTCCTGGCTTTGTCCGGACCCACTAGGCTTCCGTAGATTGCATAGCCGGATGCCATTATTAGGCGTCCGGTTGCATCGCCGCCCGCTATCATGTAGTGGGCCGGTGATGGTAGTTTAACCCTTAAGAAGCCGCGATCGCTATTGAACACGGCTTCTAAGGGGTTAATCAGCGGGGACACCGCGATAGGTCCCCGCTGTAGGAGCTGCGGCAACTGCTGTACGAGACTGCAGCTGTCACAGCTCCTGTATGTGTCAGGAGGAAAGCCGAAATGGCAGTTCCTCCCATGACGTACTATTCCGTCATGGAGCACGAACGATGTGGTTACCATGATGGAATAGTACGTCACTGAGCGCGAAGGGGGGTCAAGTAAAACTTCTAGGGATCAGATACTGGCATCCATGCATACCTCTGTTACAAAAGAAAAATTAATTTATGGCCGACACCTAAGTAGAATCAGTTTGGAAAAAATTTGTCATCTTGCCGTTATCCTATCGTGCCAGGCGTGCATTATGGTTAGTCTTGGTTTGCAGATACAGTGTTTAAATCACACGTTCCATTCCTTTAGAGAGCCTGTATGTGTTTGGTTCGGCCTTTGATAAGATCTTTTAAAAAAAAGCAGCGGACAAAAAGGAAACCTTACCGGAAAACAAGACCTTTAGGATAAAGCGATTCTTTCGTGGTCAGATCACAGAATCAGGACTTCAAAAATAAAGGCAAATCAGGAAGGTGGAGCTACCTCAAAGGCAGCAAGGGGAAGAATACACCGTTCAACCCCATTAATTCCCAAAAGGGTAAACCGTGACGCTATACTTGTGGGGCAAGCTGAAAGAGTTTGCAAAACATCACCACCTATCCATGGGTCCTCAAGACAATAAAGTGAGTTACAAAATAGTTTGCCTCCTATCCTCCAAGTTACAAAAGATGGGTGTAATTTCTATCCGTACCAACAAAAGAAGTACACAGAAGATTTCCGCCTTTCAAATAAGAGTACGGTGTAATGTTGGCCATGTCCATCTTGGGAACTACAGTATGACCTCTTGTATCCCAGCAGCAGCTTGGTCAAGGTACATTCAAGACTCCTTAAGAGGATGATCCTAAATTCCTGGAGTAGAAAGATATGTTCCTTACACACAAAATACTTCTCTCGTTGACGGTAGAAGGATCTCTCAACTGGTGGAAAAACCAAGAACCTGAAGAAAAGGTTTTAGTGGGTGTTACTGCCGTTCGTAGTTATATCAACAGATGTCAGTAGTTCAGGATGGGGAGCCCTAATTATTCACCAAGTCAAATTTCAGGGAACTAGCACTGGGAAAAACAAAATGCACTAAAAGGAGCAAAAAGTCATATTCAAGGTTGTCATGTAAAATTTACTGTCCAATAACATGATCATAGTGACATTCCTACATCCCCAAGGAAGAACAAGATCTACAAAATCTGACATTCGAGAACTTCAGATGGGTAAACACTCACTTTTTGTCCCTTAAAGCTTCTCGCCTTAAAAGGGAAAGACAACAGATTTCCTGAGCAGGAACAGACTAGACCTAGGGGAGTGGAGTCTGAACGACCAAGTGTTCAATATTCTTGTAAAAATATCGGGTCAGCCTCAAGTGGACTTGATCCCCTCAAAAAAAAGAACCAGAAACTGTTAGTTCTTTTCCATAAACCTCTGGGACAATCGCGTAGGAGTCGATGTTTTACCTCAGCCCTAGACCTTCAATCTGACCGTATGCTTTTTTCCCCTCTTCCTTTTTGTTCTACATTTTCTGCGGAAAATCCAAACGAAACAGACCGGTATAATTGTTATAGCACCCAGACAGACTTGAGTTAGGCTGGGTTCACACACCCTATTTACGGACGTAATTCGGGCGTTTTAACCTCAAATTACGTCCGAAAATACGGCTCCAATGCGCCGGCAAACATCTGCCCATTAATTTGAATGGGCTTTACGATATTCTGTGCCGACGGTCGTTTTTTTTTACGCGCCGTTGTGAAAAGACGGCGCTTAAAAAAAAAAAAAAGACGCCCGCGTCAAAAGTGCCTGTCACTTCTTGGGACGTAATTGGAGCCGTTTTCCATTGGCTCCATAGAAAAACAGCTCCAATTACGTCCCTAATGGACGCAGCGAAAAACGCCGGCAACATGCCATTACGTCTGAAATTCAGGAGCTGTTTTCTCCTGAAAACAGCTCCGTGATTTCAGCCGTAATGGACACTGCCGTATGAACATACCCTAAGTCTTATATCCGATCTGGCATTAGAAGAACTGTGGGATCTCTTAGTCAGGAAAGGCCCTCTGTTTCAGGGTCTATTATACAATACAATGCCTCAAAAGTTCAGTCTAGCAGCCAATGATGAATACATTTGTGTGGAAATCTGGCAAGCCCTGCATGGCCTGTAAGTTGCTTTCTAATAATAAACTAAGTGGGTGTCTGGGTCTCCCTGACATCCAGGATTACTACTTAGCTACTAGAATAACTGCTCTGAGACACTGGTGGCATATGGACAGTCCAGAGGCATGGCCTAGCAGATGCCTGCCAGTTTTACACGGATAAGCATTAATACACTGCAATACAGAAGTTTCTTATAAAAGCGATCCGTTGATCGCATAGTCAAGTCCCCTAGTGGGACTAATAAAAAAGTTAAAAAAAAAGTTTTAATAAAAGTTTAGAATACATAAATAAAAATCCAAAGTAAAAAAAAAAATTAAAAACCCACTTTTTACACTTACAAAATGCTTTATTATGAAAAAACAGAAAAAAGTTACACAAATTTTGTATCGCCGCATCTGTAACGACCCCAACTATAAAGCTATTACATTATTTAACATGCTCGACTAACACTGTAAAACAATAAAATAAAAAACAATGCAAGAATTGCTGTTTTCTGTGCATCCTGTTTTAAAAAAGTTTGATAAAAAGTCGCATGTACTCTAAAATTGTACCAATAAAAACTACAAGTTGTCCCTCAAAAAAAAAAGCCCTCATACAACTGCATCGGCCGCAAAATAAAAAAGTTATTGCTCTTCAAATATGGAGACACAAAAAGAAATAATTCTGAAAAGTGTTTTTACTGAGAAAAAGTAGTAAAACATAAGAAAACTATATAAATTTGGTATTGTTGCAATCGTAACAACCCGCTGAATAAAGGTATTGTTATTTATATCACTTGGTAAACCGTGTAAATTTAGGACGCAAAAGTGTGGCAAAATTACTGTTTTTGTCTATCCCCCCCAAAAAAAGTTTAATAAAGAAACCGTGTACCCCAAAATGGTGCTTTTAAAAAATACAACTTGTCCCACAAAAAACAAGACCTTATACAGCTATGTTGACGCAAAAATAAAGAAGTTCTAGCTCTTTTGAATGAGACGATGGAAAAACTTCAAAAATAGCTTGGTCATTAAGGCCTAATATAGGCTGGTCACTAAGGGGTTAAATATCTCCCATTGGAAACGGGGGGGATCTCCCAGCTTCAATAATTGTTTTAAAACTCAGTTGATTCATTTTACGTCCATACATCAGTCTTTCAATATAGTGCATTAAGAATTTTAAAATATCTTTAAATTCGCCACTGGTCTTTATCATTGGATGCGCTATTGATTGACTGCAAACTATTGATTCTTGAGTCTGCTGCAGTGTATACCAAACTGTTGGCTGCGACCGCCTGTGGGGTCATGTGAAGACCTCCGGGAGATTGCAAGCCACTCACCGATGTCCTGGTTTCAATTGTATCTGCATCCTCATGACAAAAATACAGTTGAATCCAATGCTGGAGCAAGCAGCTGACTTCTCTTTGCTCCAGCAGTCACTATTCCGTGAGCGGCTTAGCGCAGACAGTCGCGATGTAGTGATGTCTTCGCGCCTGTCTATGCCGTGCCACACACTGGACAGACTCAGAGGAGAAGGATCTCCTCCTCTTGTCGTGGGAAAGGCGATAGCTCAGTAATTTTTTTATTAGGAACTATGGGGACGTTATAATGGGTATTTAGGGCAGCTATGGGGCAATATACTGCATGGGGGTAGCTGTGGGGACATTATACAGTGTGGGGGCAGCTATAGGGGCATTATACTATGTGGGGGCCCCACTCCCTTGTCGTCCCCGTCCCCCCGTCCCCCCCCCCCCCCCGTGCTAAAACCACAGTTGCGCCTCTGATGGTTGGGACACATGACACCCCCATCAGGGCCATAGACTGGCCTCAGAGATGCGCCACAGCAGGATACCTTGATCCATCCCCCGCCCACACAATTATCACTGTTTTCGATGTTGCAGGCACGCCATGTCTTTTAGCAATATCCAAAAATACTTGCCTTGTGGTCTAGCATTTTCTCTATTGTACATGATCTTACTGTTATTTTTATAGCCCCCACCACCTCCTCCAGCCTTAGTGTTGTTACACTCCAACATTGACATTGCAACACCAAGAAGGAAAAGTTTTGGAATTGTGGAAATCACAGGATCGATAGACATGTTAATGATATGCAAATGATAAAAAAAAATGGAAACAAAATATTACAAACCTCATGATTTATTCAGTGTCGAGTATGAGAGTCAAGTGCAAAAATACTCACACTCCTTGCCTTGGCATGCTATTGATGAGGTTATTAATGGTTTTCTGAGGAATGTTATACCACACTAAATACACTTAGGCACGCAAATCATCAAAATTGGCTGCTGGAAGCCCCCTTTGCAATTGCCGACCAATGATGTGCTCGATGGGAGACCAGTCCGGAGACGCTGCAGGCCATGGTAGAACATATATGCCATGCAGGCTGCTCACAGTAGTACGAGCAACATGCGATCTGGCGTTCTGTTGTAAAACGGCTTCTGGGACACTTTGGAGAAATGGCCGTACCACAGGTTCCACGACCAAATCAATTTAAGGCTGGATTCACACGAGCGTTGCGTTTTTGCGTGCGCAAACAACGCGGCGTTTTGCGCGCGCTAAAACCATTTGACCGCTGCGTGTGTCATCCGTGTCTGATGCGCGGCTGCGTGATTTTCGCGCAGCCGCCATCATAGAGATGAGGCTAGTCGACGCCCGTCACTGTCCAAGCTGCTGAAAGAGCTAACTCTTTCAGCACCCTCGACAGTGAATGCCGAACACAATATCGAAAAACCTGTTGAAAAAAAGAAAAAGTTCGTACTTACCGAGAACTTTCCGGCCGTTGCCTTGGTGACGCGTCCTTGGTGACGCGCCTCTCGACATCGGGCCCCACCTCCCTGGATGACGCGCCAGTCCATGTGACCGCTGCAGCCTGTGCTTGGCCGGAGCTGTCACTTGGCCTGAATTGTCATCCCGGGAGGTCAGACTGGAGGAAGACGCCGGGAGTTATCGGTAAGTCAGAACTTCTTTTTTTTTTTTACAGGTTCATGTTTATTGGGATCGGAAGTCACTGTCCATGGTGCTGAAACAGTTTAACTCTTTCTGCACCATGGACAGTGACTATCTCCTGACGTCGCGTACCGATAATTTTTTTGCCGGGTTCGGCCAAAACGAGTTCGGCCGAACCCGGTGATGTTCGGTTCGCTTGTCCGGCTTCACTAATCGCAAAGACACTCCGTTTGGATGTTCGGAAACAGAAAAGCACGTGGTGCTTTTCTGTTTACATTCATCCTTTTGACAGCTGTTGCGCAAACACGCAGTTCGCACGGAAGTGCTTCCGTGCGACATGCGTGGTTTTCACGCACCCATTGACTTCAATGGGTGCATGATGCGTTGAAAACGCTGAATCAACGGACATGTCGTGAGTTTTTGGCAACGGAGCAACGCTGCGCAAAAAACGCTGCCATGTCTGCACTGCCCCATTGACTAATATAGCTACGGGCAACGCACGTGAAAATCACGCGCGTTGCACGTGCGTATTTTACGTTCGTCTGAATAAAGCCTAACGCCGAGCTATTCGTGTGCACTGCACAATCATCCCACATCACTTGATCCGAATTTTGAGGTTTCATGTGGCTAGAAAACGTTTAAATCTGGCTTTTTTGCTCCTCCCACATGCCACTGATTGGAGCTAGGTGCTTGAAAATGTGATAATTTGCAGATTTTCGCAAAACCTGCTACTTCCTCGATTTGCATAACCTTAGAGCTTGCCCTTCCTTCTTGGTGTTGCAATTTCAATGTTGAAGAGTGTATTTTTAGATAAGTATGCCTTTCCTCTCTAATATAGGACTGTTGTAACACATTTACTTCTTGCTACTAAAATTGCATTAGCAAGAAATTGAAAAAGCCCTATACAAAGGAAGTGATGTTCGACGTGGTAAACACCACACTCTCTTCTGAGAGAATGATGGCTTTCACAGATAACAAGGCAAGCGTTTTTGAACAACTTGGGACAGCTGGAACAGATATCTGGAGATGGCTAGGCAGACACCTTCAGGGTCAGCGTTCGGGGGGGGGGGCAAACTTGGCAATTGCTCAGGGCCCCCATCCTCTTAGGGCCCCCTGCACACTATAGCAGCCATAGCGGCTGCTATGAGCCCCGAGAGGGTCTTCTCCACCCGGCTCTTAACATTTATGGGCAAGGCGGCACTGGCCCCCTCATGCCCGGTGGCGTCGCTAACACGGATGCAGATACAACTGAATACAATAGGCTGCAGACCACGTTAGGCCTGCAGCCTATAAAGCGCTAGGAAGACTCCCTGCGCAGGCCGGTGTTACTGCGTCATGCTGGCCTACGTATGCAGTCCATCGCGAGAACGGGGCAAGGTAAGTACAATGTCTTTGTTTTTTGGGTGGGCAGTGTGGCACTATATACAAGGGGAGGGGGAGCCGTGTGGCACTATATATACAAGGGAGGGCTGTGTGGCAATTTATACAAGGGGAGGGCTGTGTGGTGCCATCTACAGGGGATGCTGTGGCACTATATACAGGGGGCACAAAGGGGGCATTATTACTGTGGAGGCACAAAGGGGGAATGGTCACTGATGGGGCACTTTTATTGTGTTGTGCACTGAGGGATCATTATTACTATCTGGGGCACTGTGGATTACGAGTTTGTTTAGAGGATGGGGTATAGGAGGGGAGGATGCATGAAAAGCAAGAAACAGACATGTCTGTGTGTCAAATACTGTAGAGACGGGTGGTGGCTGGAATAAGTAGTTACAGTGGCCTGTGCTGGATTGAGAAAAAAAGGGAAAGTGAACGACTCAAATCAGAGAGAACATCACCTGTGAGTCACTGGATATAAATGTGCATATCTATATATATATATATATATATATATATATGTGTGTGTGGGGATATATATATCAGTGCCAGCCACTCTTCACTGAGAGATTTAACTTTAACTAAATGTGTGCGTGTCTGAGCTTGGGAATATCACATCATGTGGCTTTAAATTACGTATTATAATCGGCCCGGCGATACAAAATGGACTATGTCTACAATTGTAACATGATTTCATGTGTACACATATCGGTAGTCGTTTGTGAATTTCAGAGAGCACTAATTCGGAGAGTAATTTTAATTTCTGTACATTTCTATTGTCCTATCACAAAATGTATTTGACCGAAACGGAAAGGATCGCTTTACTGATGATGAGAGGGTATGGCGAAGAAAAAAATAAGATCCTATCGAGAAGCTTTATTCAATGCCACTTATCCTATCAGTGATCTAATTTCATTGTCAACTGTTAAAAGAACTGTTCATAATTTCGAATTAACCCGTTCAATTAAAGACGCACAAATATCCGGAAGACCCAAACATGCTAGTAATGATGAAAAAGCTTTAGATGTTCTGCTCACACTACAGGATAATCCTCCTACATCTGTCTCAAGTGGAGCACAACAAAATGATATTAGTGCAACATCAGTCCATTGAATTTTGAAGAGTCATCGTTATCATCCTTTAAAAAATACGTATAGTTCAGGAGCTATCCGAAGATGATTGACAGAAGAGGGGAATTTTGTGATACAATGATGACACAATTTGATGATAAACATCAGATTTTTAACTGGACCTGTTTTTCGGATGAAGCTACATTTTAACTAAACTGTTCTGTAAATCGACAGAACATGAGGTATTGGACAGATGAAAATCCACATTGGATGAGAGACCGTCATACCCAGTATCCTCAGAAGGTTAACGTTTGGGCCGGAATATTGCTCAATCCTATTGTAGGACCGTTTTTCATTGAAGGAAACATAAATTCAGAAAATTACTGCAATTTTTTTTCTTTATCAAGAATTTTATTAGAATATAAAACAGAGCATATAAAACATCTCACAAAATGTAAAACTTTTGCACGCAGTGCAATAAATTCAAGAAAATGTTACAGAGACATAAGAACAATGTTTGGGAGGCTACCTCCTACCATCAAAAATAAAAAGGAAGGAAATAATATCTAATGGCAAGTAACAGCACAATAACCAAAGCAAAAGTAGTGCAATATGTAGAGAAACCAGTCCCAAAAAACGAGTAGTAATGACATTTTTAAGTGTTAATTTCAACACAAAGTTACACAAACCCAAGACAACAGAGGGAAACACAAACGGACAAAAGCACAAAATTGGCGATATGAGCGTTCAAAAGAGGCCATCCAACCAGAGAGGCAGACCAGCACCACCCCGAAATCCGGACCACACTGACCAAGTTTGAACTAAGATCTCGGATTTACCCCGATCAGCAGACATCAACTCCTCCATTCTCATAATCCCATTCATTTCAGTTATCCATTCCTGTAAAGAAGGCACAGTACTGGACTTCCAGTGACGTGGGATTCCAGTTCTAGCTGCATTCAGAAAATGCCTAAATACACCCTTTTTGAGGTGTGGGAGTGATCCAGGAACCATGGAAAGCAATCCAATAGAAGGCGATGTAGGAACGTCCGTGTCAAAAAGCTTGTTTCCAAGATCAAAATTTTTTACCCAAAAGGGACAGAGCTTGGGGCAATCCCACCAAATATGCAACATAGTTCCAGGAACCTCCCCACACCTTCAACAATCAACAGACACATCAGGAAATATCTTATGTAAAAAGGAAGGACAACGGTACCATCTGGTAAGTATTTTATAGTTTTTTCTCCTGAGCAAAACAAGAAGTCGGTAACTTATGAGCCAAGAAGAAAGAAGTTCCCCAATCCTCCTCAGAGTGTCGAACCCCCATTTCCTCATCCCAAGCTCTGGTGAATGTCAACTGAGAATAAGAGTAACCTGGTCGGAGGATCCCATTTAAATAGGACCGCATATGAGAAGGAGCAGAAGTCAAGGACCGATAATGTTCCAAAGGAGTCTTATCCTGTAGCAACACAAGACAATCACCCATGGAAGAAAGATATGAACGCAGCTGAAAATAGGACCACCATATTGATCGTCTCCCCGGGCAGGCCTCAGAGACAGCGGTAAGCGACAAAATTGCACCATGAGGTGTAAGGGTCTGAGCCAAATATCCGCCGTCCTGTCTCCCCCAACAGAGGAATGTGTCCACACCCACCGCCGGAGGGAAGGAAGGGTTATCAAAAAGAGGAGTCAAAGGACCCGGATGGTGAGCAAGGTCCAGAGTACCAATGATCCGCTCCCAAACTACAAGAAAATGAAGTGTGAGGAAAGGCAGAGAAGTCGCTGGGAGCCAGTCAACCAAGGCAAAGTGGACAATGTAAGAGAGGACATACCTTTCTCAATGCGCAACCCATTGCTTACCCGCATCTGAGCAGAACCAGTCCACCAATCTCATGAGGATCGCAGCTTGATGGTAACGTTTAAAGTCCGGCAAAGCTGCGCACCCCTCCACTTTCGGCCGGCTAAGGACAGAAAATCGAATGAGAGGCTTAGAGGAGCCCCACACAAATTTGGTTATGGCCCTATGGAAGGTCTGGAAGGAAACCGCTGGCACCACAATAGGGACAGTCTGAAATATGTACAGAAATTTGGGCAATATATCCATTTTAACCGCGTTAATACGCCCAAACCACGACATGCGACTCCCCCCATACGCCACCAACTCCCGTAAGGTACGCTGTAGGACCGGTGTGTAATTCAAGGCAAACAAGTCAGACAAATGTGTGGGGATCTGTATCCTTAAGTATTTTAAGGACGTGGATTGCCACTTAAACGGGAAAACCCAAGCGAGATGAGCAGCAAGAGGGGCGTCTAGAGATATATTCAACGCCTCCGATTTAGAGTAATTAACTTTAAAATTACTCAAATGACCAAATCGCTCAAACTCAACAGTCAAAGATGGCAAGAAAATCATAGGAGTCGTGATGTACACGAGAATATCATCAGCGTAGAGTGCTAGTTTGTGATGCTGTGCACCAACTCAAATGCCATTGATGCTATGGTTATTCCGCAGTGCCACAGCCAGGTGTTCCATGACCAAAACATATAACAGAGGCGTACCGTTTGTAATAGGCAGAGTCAGACAAAAGACCATTAACTCGAACTTGAGCTGTAGGCCAGTGGTATAATGCCATAATCCTATCCACCATAGTGGTGCCAAGTCCAACCGGAGTCAAGACACTACTGAGAAACACCCAGTTCACCCTATCAAAAGCCTTTTCCGCATCAACCGAAAGTAAACACATTGGTATCTTGCGTGCCTGGCAATATGATATCAAAAGAAGGGTCTTGTTAGTATTATCCAGAGCTTCTCTACCATGTACAAACCCCACCTAATCATCCTTGACCAAGTCAGGCAATAATGGAGAGAGGCGAGAGGCAATCAATTTCGCAAAGAGCTTCACATCTACATTAATCAACGAGATGGGCCTGAAGTTTGCGCATGTCATTGGATCCTTACCCGGTTTTGGTAAAAGGGTAATATGAGCCTCGAAGGACTGAGGCGCAAAGGACAAGAGGAAGACACAGAATTAAAGACTTTTGTCAAAAATGGAGCAAGTTGATCTTTAAATATCTTATAAAATCTATTATTAAACCTATCCGGTCCTGGACTTTTGCCCAAGGGAGAGTCCCCAATTGCATACTCCACTTCCGATTCCAAAAAATCCTCCAAGTCCCAAAGCCTCCCCTCCCCATCCCCCAAAGACGGCAAAGCAGTGTCCTGTACATAATGGTAAATTTTGTCCCGTAACGCATCAGCCTGCATATTATGAAAATGTCTTTTGAGATTATACAAGGTAGAGTAATATTGTCTGAAACAGTCAGTGATGCCGACCGGATCATGAACCTCACCGCCAGTGGGAGATGTAATTTTAGGAATGTAGGACGCTTGTATACGGGGATGTAAAATCCTTGCCAAGGACCTGCCACATTTGTCTGCAAATTCGTAAGAATGCTTCCGCATCCGATCCCGAAACCTAGCATGCGACTGGTCTAGCAGAGAACGCAACGATTCTCTCGCTGTAGTAAGTTCCGAAAAAACCTGTGAGGAAGGAACACGTTTATGACAGGATTCTAAATCCCGTATCTGAGCAAGGAGCCGCGCAATAGCTACCCCTTTTTCCCGCTTTAATCGTGCCACCTGCTGTATTAGGACACCTCTAACCACACACTTCAATGCCTCCCACTGGAGTGGTAGAGGAGTAGTCACGTGCGTGTACATAAAAAAAAACCGCTAAGCGTTTCCTTAAGAGCTGACACACATACCACGTCGCGCAATAGATTGCCATTAATTTTCCAAGACTGGAAATTGGGCACTGAATTAGGAAAGGTAAGTGACAAAAAGACTGGAGCATGATCCGACCAAAACATAGGACCCACCTCAGAAGTAGGGTGCCTGGTAAGCAAGTGGTGGCTAATGAGAGAGGCATCTAATCGACTGCACATATTATGTAAGGGGGAGAAATAAGTATACTCTCGTACCTGAGGATGGAAAATCCTCCACACGTCAATCAATTCCATGGAGTGCATCGTAGTCTTCAAGGCCGCCAATTGTGACTTAGGAACAGCAGACCTGACCGAGGAGGTGTCAAGTCTGGAATCAAATGTCAGATTGAAATCACCTCCCACAATTAAAACACCCTCCGAAAGCTCCTCTAATTTTCTCAGAAACAATCGGCACACCCGAGCCTGATCCTGATTAGGAAGCTAGAAATTAGCCAAAGTGAAGATCTTATTCCTAATGGACAGTTTAAGGAAAACATACCGACCACCCGGGTCAACAAGGACATCTATGGTTTTATGAGAAAGCGATTTGTGTATACATATACTACCTCCCTTGGACTTGGATTCCGGGTTGGCACTGTGGAACCAAACTGGATAATAGCGATTAGTAAACTGCGGTGTATGGCCCACCTGAAAATTAGTCTCTTGTAAGAACAAGATATGTACCCGCTCTTTGTGCATGTTATACAGTACCTGTGAGCGTTTTTCAGGGACATTAAGCCCTCGAACATTAAAGGTGCAGACTTTCAACTGTGCCATCTCCACCGCACTCAGAATAGTCAAGCCAATAATATGCACTAAAGCAGCGAAGAAAAAGACAAGACAAACAAGGAAGGGAAACCACGACAACAAAGACAAACAAACGGGCGAAACGATCACCCACTCCTTAATCTAATCATGGAGAAACAATCCAATATACACCGGATACCACCAGTGAGTCCCTATGAGTAGAAGTGTCAGAACAAGGTCTAGCCTGCGCCCTGCACCCCCCAACCCAGCAATAATATGAAACATAGCAAAGTCCTGTCCTGTTTAGTGGGCAATGCAGATAACTGTTATCTCAAGCCCTGTAAATAATCCCCTTAGGACAGCTGCTCCAACTAGATGTTGAGATAAATGAATATCCTGATCCCTGGAAGAGATGGGAGGCAGCAATGCAGGCCCCAGCACACGAGGGGAGGAAGAAGGGGAGACCAGGACGCCATGACAGGCACCACGTGGTGAGCGGTCCAGAGCAGGAGGCGCCATGACATCCCCAGAAGAACACATCTCTTCCCCAGCCAGCAGGGAAGGAAACTGCCCCAGAGGACCAGAAGCGGAGGATAGGGTACAGTCGGTACCTGATGCAGCAGAGGCGGCTGCAGATGAAATCCCCTCTGCAAACGGAGTCCCGGCGCCATCTCGTCTCCCCTCCAGCGGCGCCATCTTGGAAGGTTCTCCAACAGCAGCGTCCGTGAGGAAACACTGAATCGAGCCGGCTGAAGACCTCTGCCTCGTACAATAAGGAGTCCCAGAGGTGGCCTTGGATTTCCTGACCATCATGTAAGAGAAATTCAGCTGTTTAATGTGCTAATATTCAGGTTAGGGACGCACAGGAACGGAGCTCTCAAGCAGCACGTCTGGTCAGCGCCATGTCCAAGCCAAGCCCCAAAATTACTGCAATTTGCCAAGAAACCAATTGATACCGGCTATTCAAAATATTTCTGGAGAAGCTTTCCGCAATGTTTGGTATCCGCAGGATGGAGCTCCGGCTCGTTTTTCTCTGCGAGCTCGAAATTTTCTGAACGCTAATTTTCCTGATCAATGGCTTGTTAGAAGAGGCCCGATAGAATGGCCACTGAGATCACCAGATGTGACCCCATTAGACTTTTATTTTACTGGGGGTATTTAAAAAGTAGTATGAGACTAGGATCGCAAACTTAGACGAGCTGCGGGAAAGAATAGTGAACATTTCCAATTCAATCACACCAGATGTTATAAATAACGTTATCGACACGTTTTACGTTCGCTTAGGACAGTGTCAAGTTGTTGAAGGACATCCGTTCGAAAATTTTATTTAATACAGTAATTGTTATGTTTGTACTAATACACAATACATGCCCTCGGTCTTGCTTTGGTTGGCTGGACACACTCTCACTCTTTGGAGTTGTTAAATACCGGGAGAATGACGAACCCGGGGTCTTTCTCTCGAGCTGTGTACACACACAAGGGAGAGGCAAAGGGACTCCGACTGTGCAACCTCTGCGCGGTACATTTTGGGTAATGCTAACACCGGCGGTAGCCGATCATGAAGATAATAACTTTAAACATCTTAGCGAGAAAAAAAATCCTATCTCAAAATTGTTTGCAGCATCGTTCTTGTATTGAAAAGCTCTTTCAAATGAGCCCCCACTCAACCTCCCCCCCCACCCCTGTGCCATTTACGATTTTGCTGCGCCCGCCCACCCCACCGCCCCCAAGGGGGTGGGGTGTTTTATTTTGGCGTTAACTTGTAGATTTTATGACCCTATTAAATCCCACCAAATTTCAACCCTCTACCTCGAGCCGTTCAAAAGTTATGAGGGGGTTTCGGAACTTTTGGTGGGCACTGTGTGTGTGTGTGTGTGTGTGTGTGTGTGTGTGTGTGTGTGTGTGTGTGTGTGTGTGTGTGTGTGTGTGTGTGTGATATATATATATATATATTTGTCCAAAAATAGCGACTGCACACTGCGAACGCTAATGCCACCTAAGCACTATGAATGAATGTTTTGCTGCTGAATCTACTTACAGTACTGAGGTTCTTGGCGCACTAGAGACTAAGCCTACCTATACCTGGGAATGATAGGAACCAGCATTTAACTAATTAAATCACTTAGGGCAGAATGGGAGGAGTGCAAGATCAACAGTTGCGTCCGTCAACCCCACATATATGCAATACGTAAGAGACAACAAAATGTACTCGGCACATTCAAACGAAAATGAAACAAAACGTTTATACACGTGCAATGAAGCCCAAGACTTTAAAACAATACTATATCCCATAAAATAAAATGGCTAACTGCTTCGGTGACTGTGGAGACACGCAGGACCCGCTGTCACCGAAGCAGTCAGTCCCATTAACATGATGGATTCCGGTTTCAGCGCAAGATACAGCTTTTATGTATCCAGGATAAAATATGTATATTAAAAAAAAAAAAACTTTTTTTTTTAATAAAAACGAATTAAGAAGTTGCACTAAACACTGATACATTGTTTTAGTAAAAGAAAAAATAAATAAATTCAAAGATTTCCATATCCTTTAATTTGCCACCTTGTACTTGAAATTTACCAGTAAGTTCAGCTTTACTAACTTAACATTATTATGTTTTATATTTGTTAAAGTCTATGTACCCTTTGAAAACTTATTTTTTTTACTTTGAGACACAGCTACTTTATATCCTGTATACAGAGCAGCTTTATCTAGCGCTGAAACCAGTATCCATCAGGTCAGTGGCACTGACTGGTTCAGTACCAACAGGTCTTGCGTGTCCCTGGCACGCAGGATCCACCTATAAGTTCATAATTTACATGTAATCGATAACGGGTAGATCCTGCGTTTTAGACCCGTTGTCACTGAACTAGTCCGTGCCGTTGACCCGTCGCATTCAGGTCTTCGCGCTAGATACAGTTGCTCTGTATACAGGATACAAAGCCGATGTATCTCAAAGTAGCAATTATTTTTAATAAAATATGATTATGAAGTTGCACCAAACACACTGATACACATTTTTATATTAAAAAAAACATAACGTTTACAATGGTGTACATAGCCTTTAAATATACTGCATTGACTAAGTATTATACTACCATTCTAAATGCTTAACAATTCTAATGGCCTTTTTGTTTTGTTTTTCAGGTTGAAGTACTACCTAAAGTTTCAGGCTTATTCTCAATGCTCCTTGCAGATAAAACGTGGATTATAAAACAACATGCATTAGAGGCTTTTACGCAATTTGCTGAGGTATTTTTAATAGCGTAATTTAAAAAAAAAAACGTTTCAGAAGCCGCAATTTGTGTGCACCATGTGTATAAGCCTCTATTGTGTATTTTTTATATATATATATATATATATATATATATATATATATATATATATATATATATATATATATATATGATATGTGTATATATACACACACACACTCCCACTATGCTAATTTGATGTAGTTAGCCAACAGGGCGTAAGCTAACCTCAAGCTACCCCACACTGATTGGTCTGCATCAGAGGCAGGGAAGCTATCTGCGCCCCATTGGCTAACTACAGCATCGTAGCATATATGGAGCCAACAAAACAGTAGGCCATATTTCTGGAACAGAGGGGGGTCCCAGGAAAAAAATAAAAACAGCGCAGGAATCAGGGAAACAGCGCTATTCAGGTCAGTAAACCAGTTAAATTTATATGACTTAGTGACAGGTCCTCTTTAAATTTATATAATTTTGCCTGCAGCCATCACTAAATGGTAACTGTATGCAAATTTATAGCGCTCCAATTACATTCATTAATCTGTTTGCCGTGAGCTGCTCCTATTGGGAACTGCATGCTGGTGGAATTTTTTCTTTTACTATGTGGCTTTTAAAAGGGAAGCACTAGATTTGGTGCTCTGTAGCAGAAAATCAGAACCTCAACCCTATGGCTGCACTCAGATGGCTGTTCTGGAGCTATAGATTTAGTGGCAATTACGAGACTAAATCCTGTCATGTGTAATCGGAAATCCAAACCTACCTATCTGTTGACTTTTAAAGTGAAAATTAGTCCTGATGTGTAATTTGACTAGGGATGTCTGAACTTTTGCATAAGACATACAGTGCCTTTGCAAAGTCTTCAGAAACTTTCACTTTTTCACATTTTATTATTTTGAGGCCCTGTGCTAAAATGTAAAAAAAATACATTTTTTCCCCATCATTCTGTAGTGAATACCTGATAATGGCAGTTATGACTGACTCTTGAAATTTAGCTCTGGGAGACTCCCATTTCTGTAGATCATCTTTGAAATGTTTCTACACCTTGAGAGCACAGTGGCGTCTAATTCTTATATGAAGAAGTTTAAAACAACCAGCACTCTTCCTAGAGCTGGCTGCCCCACCAAACTAATCTGGGGAGAAGGGCCTTGGTAAGAGAGGTGACGAAGAATCTAATGGTCACTCTGGCTGAGCTCCAAATATCTTGTGTGCAGGTGGGAAAAACTTACAGAAGGTCAATCATCACTGTAGCACTCCACCAATCTGGGTTTTATGGCAGAGTGGCGAGAAAGAAGCCTCTCCTGACCAAAACACGTGAAATCCCACCTGGAGTTCCAAAACAAAAATCTCCTAAAGGACTCTCAGAAGAAACCAAGATTGAACTTTTTGGCCTCAATTCTAAGCGTCATATCTGGAGGAAACCAGGCAGTGCTCCTCACCTGCCCAATACCATCCCTACAGTGAAGCATGGTGGTGGCAGCATCATGCTGTGAGGGTGTTTTTCAGCGGATGGGACAGGGAGACTGGTAAGGCTTGAAGGAAAGATGAATGGAGCAAAGTACAGAGATATTCTTAATGAAAACCTGATCCAGAGTGCTCTGGATCTCAGACTGGGCTGAAGGTTCACCCTCCAACAAGACAATGACCCTAAGCACACAGCCAAGACAACACAGGAGTGGCTTAGGGACAACTCTGTGAATTTCCTTGAGCGGCCCAGCCAGAGCCCTGAGTTGAACCCAATCTAACATCTCGAGAGAGACCTAAAAATGTCTGTCCACCGACGGTCCCCATCCAATCTGACAGAGCTTGAGAGGATCTACAGAGAAGAATGGAAGAAAATCCCCAAATACAGCTGTGCAAACCTTGTGGCATCACACCCAAGAAGACTGGAGGCTGTTAGTACTTAGTTGAAGCACCTTTGGCAGTGATGAGTGAACGGTCTGAATACTTATGTCAATGCAATATTTTAGTTTTTCCTTTTCAATAAATTATCAAATATTACTAACGTTCTGTTTTCACTTTGTCATTATGGGGTATTGAGTGCAGAATGATGGGGGAAAAACTTGAATTTTTTTAATTTTATTTTAGCACAAGGCCTCAACATAACAAAGTGAAATGGTCTGAAGGCTTTCTGAATGCATTGTATTCTTCCATTTAAGAGCAGCTCTAATACTTTATGGGGCATTTTTCTTTTTTTTGCAGGGCTGCTGGGTGCAGAACTCGGCACAAGTAATTTAGAGACTCTTGCTTGTTAAAAAAAAAAAAAAAAAAATTTGAAGTCATGCATTATTTATTGCGTCCCGCTCTATGCTGTGTTTTGTGGTGTTCAAGCATGCGGAGTGTGTGGCTGGGAGTATCGCTGTGGGGGTGGCAGCCACTAGAGCCCCTTCAATCTAAGGATTGGTGGGAGTCCCTGCTGTCATACCCGCACTGATCAGAATTTGATGGCATATCTTAACGATATACCATCACTTTCTATTGTGGAAAAATCCCTTCAATTCAGTCAGGAGCCTATTCTAAATCGCTTTTATGTGGAAAATATGATTTAGATATTTCAGGTCACCCTGAGCTCTAATTGTTATAGGAAACAAGCTACGAAGAAATTGTTCCACAAAGCCTCAATACAGAAGAGACCAAGAACCATGTTGTGTCTTTTTTAAACCAGGTATTTATTTTTATATAGCGCATCCATAATGTATTTATATTCTGACTATTTTGTATGGAAATATATGAACTCTGCTTATTTAAATATTTACCCAATTTGTCATTTCTGTTTTACGTTTGAGCTCTGTTTTAAATTGCAGGCTTGTAAGGCTATGTTCACACGGAGTATTTTGGGGGAGGAATATCTGCCTCAAAATTCCGTTTGGAACTTTGAGGCAGATATTCCTCTCCCTGCACGCCGATTTTCGCGGCGATTATCGCGCCGTTTTTCGCCCGCGGCCATTGAGCGCCGCGGGCATAAAACAGCGAGAAATACGCTTTCTCCTGCCTCCCATTGAAGTCAATGGGAGGTCAGTTTTACTGCTCGCGGGAAAAAGACGCCGACGCCTCCCATTGAAATCAATGGGAGGCGTTCTCGGGCCGTTTTTGCCGAGTTTTGCAACGCGGTTTCCGCGTCAACAAACTCGGCAAAATACCCCGTGTGAACATAGCCTTATAATATGTGGCTTAATTGTTTACACTAAGTAAATTTTTATTTATTTTGAAAATGGAAAACCCAGTTAGGCTATGTTCACACGGAGTATTTTGGGGGAGGAATATCTGCCTCAAAATTCCGTTTGGAACTTTGAGGCAGATATTCCTCTCCCTGCACGCCGATTTTCGCGGCAATTATCGCGCCGTTTTTCGCCCGCGGCCATTGAGCGCCGCGGGCATAAAACAGCGAGAAATACGCTTTCTCCTGCCTCCCATTGAAGTCAATGTGAGGTCGGAGGCGGAAGCGCCCGAAGATAGGGCATGTCGCTTTTTCCCGCGAGGCAGTTTTACTGCTCGCGGGAAAAAGACGCCGACGCCTCCCATTGAAATCAATGGGAGGCGTTCTCGGGCCGTTTCTGCCGAGTTTTGCGACGCGGTTTCCGCGTCAAAAAACTCGGCAAAATACCCCGTGTGAACATAGCCTAAACCACACATCTTGTCTCTTTTTCCCCTTTCCAATTTGCTTCTACAGTTTTTCTAGTGGTTCATACCAAGTGTGGTTTTTCATAGAATTATTAATTGGGAGGGTTTCAGCCTCTCCAAAAAAATAAAGGGCTTGTAATGATCTACTGTATCTACCAGAGAAAGCGTTCAGACCACCACGAAACACGTAATATGTGGTTTTATCCTTGGTTTATGATCCTTGCTTTTTTTGCTTTTAACTGGATGGTGGCAGCGCCGTTGGAATCCTGCATTGATCTGCACTTTCTGGCTACCATAAAGAGGAATAGACCAATACTAGATGATTATCTGTGCAGCAGGCAAAATGACTCTCATCCTCATGACACGTGTGCACGCGCAGGCAGCCTTTTTTCTTCTCACTCTTCCACCTCTGCTCCACCTCCTCACACAGTCTCTCTGCAGCTCTGATCTGTGCAATATGATCTAACAGTGAGAAGCTCCCACCATTTTCAGTTCATCGTTATTGGATTTTTAGAGAGTACAGAGATTCTAAACATTTAGGAATAGGAGTCTAAGCAGACGAAGAGGCATTTTTCCTCAAAATATATTACCAAGTTTATTATCTTTGCATACATTATTGACTTATTGGGGGAGGGGGATAAGTGATAGGTAGGCTTTACTGCTATCTGTGCAGGGGATTTGAAGCTCTGTTACAGAGAAATGGAGCTCGGAACCCTATAGAGACAAATTATGTAATCTAAATAGGTTCAAAACTGTCTAGAACTAAAGTGTTTTAGTGTGTATACCCCGAAGCCATAACATTACTACCACCGCTATTGTGTAGGTCACCCTCCTATTTATTTATTTCTGTTACTTTTATAGTGCCAACATGTTTCGCAGCGCTGTACAGAGGTCCTCACTGTCCCCATTGGGGCTCACAATCTAAATTCCCTATTGGTATGTTTTTGGGGTGTGGGAGGAAACCGGAGCACCCAGAGGAAATCCACGGGGGAACATACAAACTCCATGCAGATGAACACTTCTGCTGTGTGATAGCGCTCATTATTCTGCTGAATGAGGTCACTGCCATTTGGGAATGCCATTGACATGAAGGGGTGTACTTGGTCTGCAACTGTTTAAGTAGAAATTGTCAAAGTAATATCCACCTGAATGACCTTCCTTTTTTCCATAGTGGATCCTGGTGCCATCTGTTCAGGCCACAGTCTTCCATTGCTCCATAGTCTAGTTCTGATGCTCACATTCCCATTGTAGGCGCTTTTGGCTGTTGACAGTGCATGGGCACTCTGACTGGTCTGCAACTGCGCAGCCTTAAACACAGCAAGCTGCAATGCACTGTGTATTCTGACACCATTTTATCATAGTCCACATGATCTTTTTCATAAATTTGTGTTGCAGTCTCTTTTCTGTGGGATTTGAATGGACGGGCTACTCCTTTCCCCCCCCGATGTGCATCAATGTACCTTACGTTCAACCCTTTTTCCTGCTTCTAACATATCAACTTAAAAAACTGACTGCTCACTTGGTGCCTAATGTATCCTATCCCTTCACAGGTGCCATTGTAAGGAGGTAATCAAGGTTATTAACCCGTTAGTGACCGGCCCATAGTCTTTTTACGTCGGTCACTAACGGGCCTTATTCCGATGCCATAGACTTTTTACGTCGCGGCATCGGAATAAGTAAACAGAGCAGGGAGCTGTCAAATCTCCCTGCTATGAGCTGCCAGAGGCAGCTGAGGGCGGGGGGCGTCCCTGCTCTGCCGGGTGAGATCGATATTAGTATCGATCTCACCCGTTTAACCCCTCAGATGCGGTGCTCAATAGCGAGCACCGCATCTGAGTGGTTTTGGAGAGAGGGAGGGAGCTCCCTCTCTCTCCCACAGACACCCGGCGATACGATCGCCGAGTGTCTGTGTCTTCTATGGCAGCCGGGGGCCTAATAAAGCCCCCCAGGTCTGCTTGTCATGAATGCCTGCTAGATCATGCCTCTGGCATGACCTAGCAGATGCCTGTCCGTTTTAAACGGACAGGCAGTAATACACTGCAATACAAAAGTATTGCAGTGTATTATAATTGCGATCGGAGGATCGCATAGTGAACTCCCCTAGTGGGACTAGTAAAAAAGTTTAAAAAAAAGATTAATATAGTTAATAAAAAAAAAAAATGAAAAACCCACTTTTTCCCCTTACAAACTGCTTTACTATTAAAAAAAACAAAATAAAGTTAAAAAGTTACACATATTTGGTATCGCCGCGTCCGTAACGACCCCGACTATAAAGCTATTACATTACTTAATCCACACGGTGAACGCCGTAAAAAATGTAATAAAGAACGATGGAGAAATTGCTGTTTTCTGTGAATCCTGACTTTAAAAAAATGTGATTAAAAAGTGATCAAAAAGTCGCATCTACTCCAAAATTGTACCAATATAAACTACAAGTCTTCCCGCAAAAAAAAAAGCCCTCCTGAAACTGCATCGGCGAAAAAATAAAAAAACGTTACGGCTCTTCAAATATGGAGACACAAAAACAAATAATTTTGAAAAAAAACAGTTTTTACTGTGTAAAAGTAGTAAAACATACAAAAACTATACAAATTTGGTATTGTTGCAATCGTAACAACCGGCTGAATAAACTTATTGTGTTATTTATACGACACGGTAAACGGCGTAGATTTAGGACGCAAAAAAGCGTGGCGAAATGTCAGATTTTTTTCTATTCCCCCCCCCCTCCCCCCCAAAAAAAAGTTAATAAAAGTTAATAAATAATATGTACCTCAAAATGGTGCTATTAAAAAATACAACTTGTTCCGCAAAGAATAAACAAGACCTTATACAGCTATGTCGACGCAAAAATAACGTTATAGCTCTTGGAATGCGACGATGGAAAAACGTAAAAAATATCTTGGGCATTAAGGTCTAAAATAGGCTGGTCATTAAGGGGTTAAACTATTCAGAGTGCTTTTCATGTTATTGCTGAACGGTGTTTACCTCTACGTTATGAGAAGGTTTTAGGGGCTTCATATTTTTTAGAAGGATCTTTATTTTAATAACTTGTGCATAATCATATCTATTTCTTTGTAGAGAATTTTACTTTCTGAAGAAGTTAATAGAAGATTGCAACGACTTAAAGAAGAAAAACAAGTTTCAGACGTGTTTTTTTGTAAAAGGAAAGAGAAACTCAAAGAACCAATTTCTTTAGAGGTGAGCATTTTAATTTTGCAGTGTGTAACTGTAACATTTTTATAGGTAGAGAGCTACAAAATACAAGCAGAGTGCATTATAGGGCTATATGTATAAAAAAATATATATGGGGCTGATGATCGAGAATAATAGCTCTGGCTGCCCCATTTGATGGGTTGAGAGAAACCACCAGTTCCTCAATTAACGTGTCCGGATGAGTGCTGCAGTCTCTCCTCAGAACAGTAGTAGTCTAAGAACGTACCTAAACTTTTAGGTGACTTTGCAGAATAAGATGGCATATGTGTGTACATGAGGAATAACACAATTTTTGGCAAATATATGACTTGTATTCTGCATTTTTTAGCAGTTTTCCCCTGCTAGCTCTATATCATTTTTAGTTTTTCTTGAGCTAGTGGGTGAAGCTTAACTGCGATCATACACAGCACACATGGAGAAGACGAGAATCCGGCACTCCTACCTCTATCACATATAAAGATCTGCAGCAAGTTGGAACGTGTTATACTTTAGTAATGAGCAGTGTAGCTGTGAATCCATCACTGGGCAGAGATATTACACTTACTAGAAAGCCGCAGCCACTTGTCTTTGCCTCTCTCACTCTGCTCCTGTTCTCATTCTCCCCCTACACTCTCCATAGACTTCTATGGGCAGCTGTTACCTGAATTAACAGATGGTCTGTGGTGTAGGTGTCTTAGTATATCAAGCCTTCAAATCCTGTGTTCAGCAGCATGAGTTTTATTGGCACCCGACACGTCAGACTCCAGACAATCAAAGGAAATGCGTCCTTTTTTTAAGACCGCATAAACTCCAGCCTGCACAGCAATGTATCATCCCATGTATATAACCTGGAGCACCACAATGCGTGCACTGGCGTTAAGTCTTCCAGTAGGCCCTACAGCACTCGACTGCATAAAAAAAACAGGGCATTATTGTCACCATATGTAATTCATATTACGCTGGACATAATAAATATTGATGCGCCAAAGATATACTGGTCCATAAATCCCTCAAATCCAATGCCGAATACAACCGTGGGTCTTCAGAGTTCATAAACACAGCACACTAGTCACTAGGGTTGTCATGATACCAGAATTTGGACTTCGATTGCGATACTTCGTGTAGCATTGCTATACTCTATACCAAAACGATACTTTGCCAACAATAAAAAAAAAAAAAATGTTCTTCCATTTTCTGATGTGTGGTGTGATGAATTTTGAACCTCCTTGTGCCTCACATTACTAGTAATTAACCCCATCATGTTCCTCAGTCATAATGGACAACATTGGAATAATGTGTGAGGTATATAATGAGGTTAATTAGTATTGATGTGAGGCACATGGAGGTTCAAAATACAGAATTCCTCGTGCCTTACATTAATAAGTGAAAGAAAGCAGTTTTTATTTTATTTTTTATCAGCGTAAACATCATAAATGACGCTATAAATTTGTTACGGTCGCGATGATATTTGTATCTGTAGATTTTATGTATTGAGACTTTTATTTTAATGTTTATTGTAAAAAAAATGTATTTTTTTACTTTAAAAAAATATATATATTTATAAACTTCAATGTTCTGGCATCTATCTAAATTCTAGTACATTAGCCTGTGTACTGATAGCACACAGGCAGTTATTAGGACATACCTAAATATGCCCTAACAGGAAACATGGTCAGACAGCCCTCGGGTCCTTCAAGGAACCCTGGGCTGTCTGCCCATATATGTTATGTCCCTTGATTGCATCACAGGGATTCACTTTTTTTTCCCCCACTTTCTCATTTTTCTTTTCATTCCCTTGAATGCTGTGGTGGTGGTCAGCTTTGATCGCAGGATTCAGGGGAATAGCAACGGAGATGAGAGGTTTCTCTGATCTCCGCCGTTAGAGCGGGGCTGCGGCTGTGTAATACAGCCATTGCCCCGCTCCTGAAAACAAATGTGCGCGCGCGATCAGCATGAGGTGATGCGGCCGGCGCTGCACTAATGAGCGCCGTCGCAGGCACTGAAGACAGAACATGGGGGTGTTTTGCAGTGCGCCCGCCATGTTCTCTGTCTTCAGTGCCAGCAATTAGTGCAGCGCTGGTCGTATCACATTATGCTGAATGCACGTGCACACGCTTGTCCGGTGCGGGGCAATGGCTGTATTACACAGACGCAGCCCCGCTCTAAGTACATTCATGTGTTACAATACTAAGCTGTGCGGCTTCACAACTTAGTATCGAAATACATGAATTAACGCTATTGAGCCATGTGAGGGTGCACGGCATGGAAATAGTATTGATATTTCAATACATCGTGCAACCCTACTAGTCACCATGAAGCTCCCGGCAAACCGTTTTTGTGCGGATGTTAATGCCCGAGGAGGTTGGGAACTCCTCAGTTATTTAGTCAGTAGAACATTAGCGACACTTATGCACTATGAACTTCAGCACTCTGCCACCCCGCTCTAAGACTTTACATGATCTGCCACTTTGTGGCTGAGTTGCTGTGGTTCCTAAACGCTTCCACTTTGCAATAATACCACTAACCGTTGATGGTGGAATATCTAGGAGGTAAGAAATCTCACGAACGGACTTGTTGCAACGATGGCATCCTATTACAGTACCATGCTGGAATTCAGTGAGCTCTTCAGAAAGACCCATTTTTTCACATATTTTCAAATGTTTATAATTGCAGACTGCATGGCCAGGTGCTTGATATTATACACCTATGGCAATGGGCCTGAATAAAATCCCTGAATTAAATGATTAAGATGTGCGTCTTAATGCTTTTGTCCATATAGTGTATATAGAAGCAGGAGCATGGAGGATATTATACATTATTTATGAGCAGTGAATCCAGAACTGGGTTTAGATATAACACTACTTACGAGCAGTTGCAGCGCCTGTGTCTCTTCTCCAGCCCCCTCCGATTTCCATAGACTTCTATGGGCAGCTGTATCCCTCAGTGAGCTGTTAGCTTATCTTGTCTTGAGGAGATGGAAAAATCAGTTAATTCAGAGTAAGTAAACAGTTAGGAGGGTGGAGGACGGGAAGGAGCCTGATTATGTTAGAGAAAAATGCCTCTTTCTCTATAAGATATAATAGTTATATTCGCTTATACGCTTATACTATTGATTTTTAGTGAAAATGTAAATAAAAATCTATTTGCTTACTTCTCTTGACATATTATTTTTCTATTTTTTAATTAAACACCCCCCACCCCCCTGTTCTCCAACTTATTTGGATCTTTTGGGGTTCTATTTAACACATTTTTGTATGTCTCAACAAAATGTCTTGATGGTGGATAACCCATTAAACCCTTCAAGACATTACTTTAATTATTCTTTTCTGAAGTTTTGTTTTTTTCGTACTACCTGCATATAATATGTTGCGAGGGTAACAAATAGCCTAACTGACTTCCTTTAGTATGGCATGCAATCAAATCCTTTTATGTCAAATAAATTAATGCCATCCGAATTCCGCTGTGCTAGTGCTTCGGCGGGACTTTACACTGTAATGTGCGGCATGTATAGCACCTACAACAAAAAATGTTCAGGAGTCTATTAGGCCTGTTCAAATCCCCTATGGGATAAACATCCAAAAACGTATTTTGTTTCCTTTATGAAGAACTTTATTTTGGAAAAAAAAATGTTTCAAAACGACACAATTGGTATCACCCCAATCAGAAGAACCCAAACTATATATTAACATTGTTGTTCATTACACGGCATTATGAATAAAAAGCGTTCAAAAAGCCATGTCTACCCCAAAATTGTACCAATTAAAACTACAACTCATCCTGCAAAAAATAAACCCTCACAAAACAATCATCTAAAAAGAGGTTATTTTTGTAACCTGTACCCAAAAAAAAATAAATCTGCAAAAAGGGTCAAACTCTCCAAAAAGAGAACTGGAACCGCCATGCATACACATTAACCCCTTAACTACCACAACATCCCCTTTCTAAGGCGACGCAGGGGTCCGATGCTTTACTAACAAAGACCCCCAGATCTGCCATAAGGGAATAAAGGCAATAATGCTTTGAAATGCTATGGATTTCAAAGCATTATTTAAACGATCAAACAATTTCTTCTTCTGGTCCCCTATGTAATGTATGTATTTTGCATATTAAACATTTTTCTATAATAGTTTTCATTAAAAATTGTATTTTGTTTTATTGCTGCAGCGTCTATGTATCATTTATACATAGAAGCTGCATAACACTGCTTTAATTAGTCAGTCAGTGGGAATGACTGCTCAGCTAACAGTGGCTTCTGTGTGCCTCTGACACAATCAAACCCTAATACCGATCAAATCTATGTATGCCAAAACACAAACCTTACATTTGAAAATAATCGGTGTCAGGTGATTTTCTGCTGCCAACAAACTTTTCAAAGATCACCATGATTGGTTAATCATGGTGATCACATGCTCTGTAGCTGGACCAATCAGTTCGGCTGTCAGAGAACAGGTTACTGGGAAGCCGGGGACACTGACACCGCCAGCGTCGGAGCGATCTCCCCTGCGCTATGCCGGCAGAGGTCTGTAGATTCAGACCCTGGCTGCACGGGGTATATGCGGATAGGACGTGAATCTACAGATTGTCAGCATGAAAGGGTTAATGATTTTGCAAGTAAACAGCCCTTTTACCCACAACAATGCGCACTCGTTCCCCGCCTTAAAGGGCCAGCATGAGCACATAAAGTTCATTACTATTTAGGCCCCTGATCATCCTGGACTATGAAAAGGGCTCTGCCCTTTCACTCCTTGCCTGAGCGTTGTGTATTTCCATGTTCGTATTAGCCAATGGTCCCTTAGTCGTATCCTGTTACCAGTGTTCCCGTGCCCTGCTGCCTGTATAGTGTTCGAGTCGTGTTGTCATGTGCCACGTCTGGTGTCATCTGCCACACCTGGTATCATCCGCCATGTTTATCTACCGTCAAGTTCAATCTGTGCCTAAGCCTCTGCTACTGTATGAACTATTACAGGTACTCTTGTGCAAAGGCTTTGCACACTGTTTGGCCAGCTGCTACGGTAGTCCACATACCCACAGATCGTGACAGTACGCTCCAGACCACGGACCCCGCTGGTCAACGCAAGATCATGACAACGTCACAAGTCATGCAGGCAGACATGCGAGACCTCCTGGTCATGACAGGACCAGCTTCTCCAGGCGGTGAACGCCATTGCACATCGGCTGGATGCGCAAGCTGCAGTCTTCACCGCACCTGCTGTTCCTCCTGTCAGTAAGAGTGCCGACCCCCGATTCTCCCTGCCACTACCTCCTCACTATGACTGAGACGCGAGGCCCTGCAGGGTATTTCTGAACCAATGCCAGATCCACTTCAGACTGCATGCAAAGTCCTTCCCTTCTGATGATCCAAGGATCGCCTTCATAATCTTTCTCCTTACTAGCAAGGCACTGGCATGGGTGAACCCCATTTGGGAACGTCAGGGACCAGAGACCCGTGACTTAGTGTTTCTTACAGACTTTCCGTATGCTATTTGGGGAACCTAGGAAAGTCTCGTCTGCAGCTCCATCTCTGCTGACCCTTCGCGAGGGAGACCTCTCCGTGGGCGACTACGCCATTCAGTTCCCTAACCTAGCTGCAGAACTAATCTGGAACAAGGCCTTGGTGGCTACATTCTGGCAGGTACGGTGGGCTGAGATTAAAGACAAGCTTGCCACTCGAGATCTGCCACCTATCCTGGATGACCTCATTCTTCTAGCCACCCGGATTGACATGAGGATCCGGGAACGGTCTCAAGAGGTTCCCCGGGAAAGAATATTCCCTAAACTGGCTCCTATTTTCCAGCAACCCCTGCTGCCCTCATCAGTTGTTCCACCAGCCTATGCAAGTGCACCGGCTCAAATTGTCAGTCCAGGAGAAACAACGCAGTATTTTATAGGAATTTTCCTGCATTCTCACGCATCTGGAGAAGCCATGTGAGTGTTTGAGAATATATGTGATTTCCTCTGATGTAAATACCGGTTGTAATTCTGTTTCCCAAGCTGTCAGATAATTTGGAGTAAATGTGGTTAATGCAGATAACAATCCCGAATAAACCTTCTAAAGAGATTTCCTAGGCGGGGATGTGTGTAAAATATAGTTTTCTAACCATGTGTGCCAGAGACTCCTCAGAAACCTCTGTCATGAGTTCGAGAAATCAAGTGTTTGCAAACTTGTAGGGCTATATGCAATTCATCATGTAATAATGGTAAAGTAGGTGCCTTCGAGTTGTCTCTAAGATCCTGGTTAGCTTTAAAGGCTGAAGTTGCAACCATGTTTCGGGTATCTGCATAAATGTCTGATTTATGAAACAAGGAAGAGTTGAGAGCGATGCTATTGCAGAAAGTTTATCATTTTGCATATGTATTGCTGGCGAAGATTGACATACCATGATAAGACCTCTAGTTAGGTCACTTATTAATGTCGATTTAGGAGGCATTGTCGCCTTGACCCAAAGGTAGGAGGCGAGTTTCTCTCCTATCATGTGACGTTCTATATCCACATGTGGAAGTGATACAATTAAATTTGCCACTTTAGTTCATCTACACAATTGTATAGCTTTATTATTTATTTATTTTTTAAACTCGTTTTATTGAAAACAATTTGTACATCAACATTTGTATAGCTTTATAGTAAGTGTTCCGATCTGGTAGTGAGAGTCCCCCAGAGTGTTTTTTTCCTTGTGAGTAGAACATATGCCAGTCTAGGCCGTTTATTATTCCATATACATTCTGAACTCAGACATCTAAACTATACAAAGTATTATGTGGGTATGTCAAGTGGGAGTGATTGCATCAAATAAAAAACCTGAGGGACTACATATGTAGTGAGTCAATTTTTTTAGCCTAACCATGACACACATGGAATTTACACATATTGAATTTTAAGTTTAGGTAAGAAGTCCTTGATTTTATGATATTGGGGCGTATATTTCCAGTGAAAAAGTTGTTTGGTATCTGAGGTAATTTTCAGACCCAAATATTGCAGTTCAGCTGCTGGCCAATGGAATGGAGATTGAGATTTAATCAACCCAATATCTTGTAAAGGTATGGTAATGTTCAAGGCTTCGGATTTATCATAATTGATTTAATTTTTGATACCCATCCAAACTCTGTGAATACGTGTAGCACTTGAGAAAATGCCTCTAAAGGGTTCGTTATGAATAATAGCAAGTCGTCCGCGAAAGCGGCTGTTTTATGTTCATAGTTCCCAACTTGTAATCCATGTATAAAGGTTGTTTGCCGTATCTTCAAAAGTAACGTTTCCATTACGAGAATTAACAATGTGGGCGATAAGGGGCAACCCTGTCGAGTTCCATTTCCTATAGGGAAAGGCTCTGAAGAGGCCATTTATTTGGATTCGAGCAGTGGGGGTGGTGTATAAGGAAAATGTAGACTAAACAAGTTGTGTTGGGAAACCGAATTTGGATAGTTTTTTTAGGTAGCGCCAATCCACACGATCAAATGCCTTTTTGGCGTCTGTACTAAGGAGCAATAAAGGTATTTTGTGGTGTTTAGCAAAATAGATGGCTTGTATACGTCTTGTGGTATTCAATCTGCCCTCTCTCCCTGGAACAAATCCTACTTGCTCTATTAATTGGGGCAAGAAGGTGTTAATTCGTGCAGATAATATTTTAGCCCACCATTTTAAGTCCGAATTTAAAAGTGGAATGGGCCAGTAACTGCTGCACCTTTCCAGATCCTTTCCGGGTTTGGGGAGGATTGTGATGTTGGCTGCTAATGCTTGATGGGGGAAGTGGGAGCCTTTTAGCAACGCATTGCATAGTGACAAATTGTGATAGAATAGTTTTACATTTTTTTGATAGATGATCGGCAGGCCATCTGGGCCGGGGCTTTTCCCATTTGGTATCAACTTCAGCACCTAATTTAGTTCCAGCATTGTAAATGGAGCTACTAAAGAGGAATCCTCTTTAGGTGTCAGGGTGGGCACGTCAATGGACTTTTACAAATTTTTGTATTGCTTCCAAATGGGAGAATGGGGCGCCTGGGGGGATTCACGGTTAATATTATAGAGTTCTGAATAATATTTCTGGAATTCATTAGCAATCTGGTCTGTGTTAAGTTTCAAACCTGTGTTTTGTTTTATGGAGCAAATAAAGGTTTTATCCCTTTGTTTAATGAGATGAGACATTACTTTTGTACCCTTGTCACCATGAGCATAAGATTTGTATTTAAAAGTTGAAGAGATTTAGCAGACTTTACATTCAGAATGTCCTTCACCTGTAGTCTTCTGTTCAGCAGTGTGGTTTTTACTGAGGTCAATTGCGATGGCTTTAGAAAACGTTCACAAACTGATATTTGTTCCAAGACTGAATTCAATTTCTTAATCCTGGCTTTTTTCACCCAGGTACCTAGTGTGATAAGTTCTCCCCTAGCGAAGGCTTTGCGTGTCCACCAGAGGATGGGTTCGGAGATATGAACTCATTGAACGCAAAAAAATTGTCTAATTTACATTCTACTTGGCTTACGTCAGTGTCTTTTTCTAACAGTGTCATTTAATCTCAAATCCAGCTACGGATAGGGAGATATTTCAAAGGAAATTTGGGCATGGTCTGAGATTCTGATATTGCCCATATGCAAGGAGAGGGCTGTCTGTAAATATTTGTCAGCTAAAAATAAGTAGTCCAGGCATTGGTACGAGTCATGAGTTGTAGAGTAAAAAGTTTAGTCTCTTTTGTGGAGGGGTGCTGCATTCTCCATACATCAACCAATCGCGTTTCAGTGAATGCAAACTTGAGGTGTGTCAAAGCTCTATGTGAGATATGTGACCGTGCCGATGAGGCGTCTATACTTGGGTCTAGTACTAAGTTCAAGTCGTCCCCCCCCCCCCCCCAACACTGTCATGCCTTCAGAAAAGGTCCCCGAATGTCTCAATGTCTGCTAGCCATTGCTCCTGTCCCACGTTAGGAGCATATTAGCCATAGTGATTTTTGTATTTAATATAGTCCCTTTTAAGAAAGAGGTATCTTCCCATAGGATCAATCTGGGAAGCTTCTAATGTAAATGGGATAGTATGACTTATTGCTATAGAGACCCCTCTAGATGCCGTACTCACAGTAAAATGATCATCAGCCCCCCACTCACAGTAATGACCATCAGCCCCCCACTCACAGTAATGACAATCAGCCTCCCACTCACAGTAAAAATACCATCAGCCCCCCACTCACAGTATAATGACCCCTCAGTAAAGAGACAATAAGCCCTCTCCAGTAAAGTGACCGACCATCAGCCTCCGCCCCCCCCCCCCGCAAAATGACCATCAGCCCCCTCCAGTAAAGCCACCATCAGCCTCAGTCGTCGTCGCCCCCCCCCCCCCACGATAAAATGACCATCTGCCCCTCTAGTAAAGTGACCATCACAGAGAGAAAGTGTGCTTACTCCTGGGTAAGGAATAAATAAGGAGGTATAAGAACAACAACTCCCAGCATGTCCAGGCTGTTATTATGTGATATCAATGGACATTACAGGGAGGAGGTATAAGAGGAGAGAACTACAACTCCCAGCTTGTCCAGGATGTTATGGGATATCAGAGGACATTACAGGGAGGAGGTATAAGAGGAGAGAACTACAACTTCCAGCATGTCCAGGCTGTTATGAGATATCAGAGGACATTAACTGGTTCCCGACCGCTGGCTGTATTTTTACAGCGGTCAGGGTCCTTAAAACCCGAGCCATAGACTTTTTACGGCTCGGGTTTTAACTTGCTGCCCGCGCCATCGGGCAGCTGAATGTCGGGTCTCCGGCTGTCAGTGACTGCCGGGGACCCTGAGGAGAAGATAGAAGCAGCTTTAGCTGCTTCTGTCTTCTCCGATGTCTTTTTACACAGCGCTCAATGAACGCTGTGTATAGGAATAGAGGCAGCGGCCGCGCCGCTGTCTCTATTCCTCCCGGTGATCATGTGACTGGTCACATGATCGCCGGGTGCCGTTACTGACAGACTGCTGCTGGGTCTTACTAGACCCAGCACAGTCTTATTCGTGACAATCATCACTATGAGAGGGCTTATTTCCCCTGTAACTGGGGCTGCTGTGCAGCTCCAGTTACAGTGGAAAAAGATGGTGTAAAAGAAAGAAAAAATATATATAAAGTTCCCCAAAGGTCTTTTTTGACCTTTGGGGGACAGACCATAGTAATAAAAAAAATAATAAAGTAAAGTGCAAAAAAAAATGAAATAATAAATACACATAAAATACCCACCCTAAAAAAAAACGTTCCCCCCCCCCCCGCCAATCATTGTTGTAACGCTAGCGCTGACCCAATTACCCTAATATAGACATGTAATATATTAACATTTACGGTAGACAATGACGATCACAAATAAAAGGTCTATTTTAGGGTAAAACTATGTTATTACCAAAAAAAAATAGCTGAAACTTAAAAAAGCTTATTTTTTTACTATTATTTTCAAACTTTATGAATAAAAATTCTAAAATAGCAAAAAAGGTGTGTATAAAAACGATAAAACCTGCATTGTCTACGGAAAAAACGTCGCAAAAATCACGTCGTTAGCCCAACAAATAAAAAAGTTATAGCCATTTAACGAACACGTGCTAAAAATGGCTAAACGGGGTCTGGTCCTGAAGGCGCAAAATAGCCCGGTCCTGAACTGGTTAAAGGGAGGAGGTATAAGAGGAGAGAACTACAACTTCCAGGATGTCCAGGCATTTATGAGATATCAGAGGACATTACAGGGAGGAGGTATAAGAGGAGAGGACTACAACTCCCAGCATGTCCAGAACGTTATTATGGGATATCAGATGACATTACAGAGAGGAGGTATAAAAGGAGAGAACTACAACTACCAGCATGTCCAGGACGTTGTTATGGGATATCAGAACACATTAGAGAGAGGAGGTATAGGAGGAGAGGACAACAACTACCAGCATGTCCAGGACGTTATTATGGGATATCAGAGGACATTAGAGAGAGGAGGTATAGGAGGAGAGGGCTACAACTTCCGGCATTCCCCTGGCTCCATTTCTCACACAACTGCTAACAAACTAAAGAAAAAAAATACTTACCCGGCACAACGTTAATGGCTCCTCTCCCTCCGTCAGGCTTCTAGTGGGAAGCGGTGGGCGGTACTCGTAACAGACGTCCGCGCGTCACGTCTGCTACAACGTCTGGGGCGAAGCTTGTAGCAAAAAAAATTATATATTTTTTTTTTGCAGTGGATGAGCCGAGTGCCGTGGCACCCCGATTGGGAACCACTGCTCTAGGGGGAAAAGTGGGGTTTTTTTTTTAACTTGAAATTTATTTTTAATTGAATTTTTTTTTTTTACATAAAAAAAATCCTTTTATTTTACTCATTTTTAAATTTTTTACTAGTCCCCCTAGGGGACTTCAACCAGCGATCGTTAGATCGCTTTCACGATATACTGCAATACATGTATTGCAGTATATCATGATTCTGACAGGCTTCTATTAAGCCCTGAATAGGAGCACAAAGATGGCAGACCTGGCGGCCTTCATTAGGCCCCCAGGCAGCCATAGCAACCATCGCCACCCCGCGATTGCATTGCGGAGGGCGCGATGAGCTGTTAGAGGGGCTCATCCCCCCCCTCTTTCTAACTATTTAAATGCTGCGGTCGCTATTGTCCTCGGTATTTAACGAGTTAAGCGAGCGGAATCTGGTATGGATACGTCAAATGTCGGGAAGGGGTTAAGTTAGTGGTAAAATTTGGTCAACACATTCAGTGTTTATTTATGAAATACACCAAAAATTTGAGAAATTAGCATTTTTTTAAATTTAAATGTATCTGCTTGTAAGGGCTTATTTGGACAATTGTATGCTTCCCGGAGTTCGGGGAAGGTCCTCTTCCAGCATGACTGTGCTCCAGTGCAAAAAAGCAAGGTCATCAAGGAATAGTTGTGTGTGAGTTTGGTGTGGAAGCACTTGACTGGCCCGCACAGAGCCCTGACCTCAACCCCATCGAACACTTTTGGGATGAACTAGAATGGAGATTACGAGCAAGGATCTATCATCCAACATCCGTGTCTGACCTCACAATGGTCTTCTGGGTAAATAGAGAAAAATTCCCCAAATCTTGTAAAAAGCATTCACAGAAGAGTGGAAGCTGTTTTAGCTGCAAAGGAGGGAACATATCCATATGAATGCCTATGGATTTAGAATGGGATGTCATAAAAGCTCCAGTTGGTGTAATGTGTAGGTGTCCATATAGCGTATATATATTTTAATAAGTTTATATAAGGCCTCATGCACACGACCAAAGCCATGTGCACGGCCGTGATTTTCGGGTCGGCCGGGGGCGGAGTGTCTCTCGTGAGCCGCCCGCCATAGACCCCATGCACACGAACGCGCTTTTGCGACCGCAATTCTACCAAAAATCTACGGGAGAATTGGGGCCCCATTCATTACTATGGGGCCATGCACGCGACCATGGTTTCCACAGTCCGTGCATGGCCCCGGAGCCCGGACCGCAGAAAGCACGGGCATGCCTTATTACGGCCGTGTTCTGCGGTCCAGGCTCATTGAAAATAATGGCCGCGGCCGTGTGCACAGCCCGATTTGCGGGCGGCTCACGGCTGTCACTCCGTGGCCGACCCGAAAATCACGGCCGTGCACATGAATTAAAATTATTGCCCATTTTTTGGGAGAATAAACTTTTTTCACATTGGACTGGATTTGAATTAGTTGAATGTGAGTTTTAGCCATGCTGAGTTTCGTAAGAAAATTAATATGATCGGTTCATAAACCTTAAATTTGTCATATACATTTCGGATCACTTCTAATTAGAAAATGTCTGTAATGTATTCAAAGTATATAAATCGATCAAATCTACTATCTTAAGCAAATACAGTAAGTGTATGGCTAAGGCCTCATTTACACGAACGTATTATACGCGCGTGCGACGCGCGTGCTTTGCACGCATGTCGTACGCACCTATATTAGTCAATGGGGCTGTTTAGACGATGCGTGAATTGCGCTCATTGCGTGTGCGCAGAAAAAAACTCACGACATGTTCTATAATCGTGCGTTTTTCGCGCACTCACGCACCCATTGAAGTCAATGGGTGCGTGAAAACCACGCATGCCGCACGGAAGCACTTCCGTGCGAACTGCGTGATTCGCGCAAGAGCTGTCAAACTCCTGAATGTAAACAGAAAAGCACCACGTGCTTTTCTGTTTACAAACATCCAAACGGAGTGTCAAATTCGAGATGAGCGCCCCGAACTTCACCGGGTTCGGCCAAACTCGTTTTGACCGAAACCGGTAAAAAATGTTCGGGTACGCGACGTCAGGAGACAGTCACTGTCCACGGTGCTGAAAGCGTTAAACTGGTTCAGCACCATGGACAGTGACTTCCGCTCCGAAAATCCATGAACCTGTAAAAAAAAAAGACGTTCTGACTTACCGATAACTCCGGTCCGACCTCCCGGGATGACAGTTCAGTCAAAGTGACAGCTGCAGCCAATCACAGGCCAAGCACAGGCTGCAGCCAATCACAGGCTGCAGCGGTCTCATGGACTGCGGCGTCATCCTGGGAGGTGGGGCCGGATGACAAGAGAGGGACGCGTCACCAAGGCAACGGCCGGGAGCCCGGACTGGGGGAAGCAGGAAGTTCTTGGTAAGTATGAAAGTCTTTTTTTATTCACAGGTTGGTGTATATTGTGTTCGGAACTCACTGTCGAGGGTGCTGAAAGAGTTACTGCCGATCAGTTAACTCTTTCAGCACCTTGGACAGTGACGGGCGTCGACTAGCCTCATCAATATGATGGCGGCTGCGCGAAAATCACGCAGCCGCGCATCATACACGGATGACACACGGAGCTGCCAAGTGCCTTTTGCGCGCGCAAAACGCAGCGTTTTTTGCGCGTGCAAAACGCACACGCTCGTGTAAATGAGGCCTAAAGCTCACAAATACCATCTAAAATTCAAACATGAAACATAAAAAAAAACATATTTATACATGTATTGTACAGAAATTGTGATTTCTTTATTTTTCTCTATAAACTGATGAACTGAAATTTACGGGGACAGATCGCTGGAGTAAGATGTAACAAATTTATAAAGAGTAACTTTTATCTCCCCCAAGTTTTAAGTTTTTTTTTTTTTAATTTGTTACCATTACCAATTATCAAAAGCTGCTGTGACAATGTGGCCAGGTGCTTTTGAAATTTTAATCGAAGGTATGCAAAGTACAGGAAATGAAAGTACAAGCCAGCCATAAAACAAATGTTAATATTGTGTTCTGAGGTATTACATTTTTTTTAGTCATAAATGTACACGGTTATTGTCATCCTCTAATCATGAAGTATTTTTCACTCTACAGCCTTCTGCAAAGCGTCCTCGGCAAGCTGCATTCATTGATGAGGAATTTGAAACACATCTCAAAGCAGCGGAGAGATCCTTAATTTCAATCCAGTCCTTAATGCAGGACAACCCAATGCCACAGTGGGTCCCAGAAAAACTCTGCAGTATCCAAACCCTAATAACAAAAATACAAAAAACTGCAGAAAAAACATAGCGTACAGTTAAACATAGGTCAGTGTTATGGTTTACTATTTAACACGATTACTTTTTTACAGTGTCTATATTTAGCTATTATATATATTCACAGTATGGGCAGGGAAGTCTCATATTTACGCTGAATGTGTCCATAGCAGATATTGGGCCTGATGTATGCCATTAGAGCGGAACTGTTTTTTACTGTATTTAAAAAGTGTTAGCTTCACTTTTTACAATGGGAGCCAAAGGATGGCGCATGCAACTTTATGGAACACAGGTGTATATGACGGGGTTATACGTTTGACTTCCGTCACTAAAAATGTGGTGTAATGTGCCCCTAAATAGCGATCAGGAGAAAAGGGTACTACCAGACTTGTTACACTAGGAACACTAAGGCCTCATTCACAAGACAGGGTTTCCCGGCCGGGTGCCGGCCGTTCATAAATCGGCTGCATTTGGAATAATAGACCCCTAATGGGGCTATTCACACGACCGATTTTTTTTCCCGGCCGTCAAAAAATAGGACATGCTCTATTTTCAGCCGGGTGCCCGGCCGCCCGGCTCCCATAGAAGTCTATGGGGCCGGGTAATACACGGCCATCACCGGAATGTGTCCCGAGTGATGGCCGGGTTTTCCGTCGCTTGCGCTCTATCTCCTCCTCCTCACAGCGCAGAGTGCATGTGAGGAGGAGGAGTTGATGCCATTCGGACGAATGGCTGTACGCTGTGAGGCAGGGCCGGGGTGTACAGCAGGTGGAAGGGAGCGCTGCGCTGGCTTCCTTCCCCTACTTGTTTTAAAAGCGCCCTGCCCGCCGACACCTTCCATGGCGCCGCTAGCAGCTGCTGCTGCTGCGGCTGCTACTACTGTAGCGACGCCACTATAGCAGAGCAGGGAGGTATCTCCCCGCTCTGCTATGTGCTAGCCCCACTTTAGCTCCTTGAAGGAGCGGAATCCCCGTGTTTTCGGGGATTCCTCTCCTGGACAGAGCGCTTGATGTCTCTGTCCATATCTGGGCAGTGACATCAGGGGAAACTCCTGAAGCGGAATCCCCGAACACATGGGGATTCCCCTTCAGGAGTTGCCGCTGATGTCACTGTCCAGATCTGGCCGGCAAAACTTTATGCAAACCGGCCGGGCAAAATGGCCGATTTTACGGGCCGACACTTGGGCTCGGGCGGGACCCTGTCGTGTGAATCCCGCCTAACCATGGATATGGATGGCAAACAAAAATGAGTACAAACACAGTCGTTTTACGTAAGTATCCCCACTAACACAAATAAAACTTGTAGACATAGAGAACCATAGATTTGTAATACCAAACCTCGTCTTACATGTTGCATTTTTGCTGGGTTTCTTTCACCTTCCCCCACACCCTTTTTACAGTGTTTGACTACTACAAAAAAATGTAAATGGTAGGTCTCGTAGAGTGCGCTATTCCATGTACATAAGCGACATCACAAATTTCATTGCAATTGAATTTTAAATTGATGTTTTTCTCCAAGGTGACATAAACAATAAGATGGTAAAATTAATCCGGTTGTAACAAAAGATCTTTCCATGTATATTGTTAGAAACTTAGAAAATTCATCTATTTGTCGCCACTTCTTTGTTTCCGTGGCCACTTTGGAATTACTTTAACACAGAAATATAAAATCATGTGCTTATTTCATTATTATAACCAGCCATTGTTTTGTGCAATAGATACTGTAGAGTCATGCCATCCATGTAATATTATCACAGTATAATGACCAGGCATTTGTTTTCTTCAGGTATATGAAAGTGTTTGGAAGACACTGAAAACCAAGATAAATAACAGTTGTATCAACTGCATTCATTGACACGACTGCTATAAATGTAAACCTTGTAATGTACTCTAGGATGTAAGCTAACAAGTAAAGGACGTTGTTAAATAAAAATACATTTTGGATTTTTAGAGTGAATGGTGGTATGTTGCTTTCTATATTTCTTTCTTAAAATAGAGGTATGTCTGTACCGACAAATGGAAATCCACAGCACCCATCATGCAAAGTGTTTCCTTTTATTCACATGTGAACATTACAAGGTCCCACACAAGGTCTTTACTCCATTTATAAAATACATAAATAAAATTAAACAAACTTTTATATACTTGATGTGGAGTATCACAGTGATGTCAAAGGTCATATATTATCAGCCTAACAGAACAAAATACAAATGAACATTGATATATAAATATATATTTAAGCAATATGTATGTAACTATGTGATTTTGTCTAGAATATGGGGTCTTTGACGTTGCCCTCCATAAATATCAGATAGATGTGCTTCCCAGCTCTAGGTCACGCACCTATGTCAAGAACGGGGGCCCCATGAACTATCTAGATAGAAAATAAATAGAGGTGGCCGTGCATGTCTGAATTCTGCGGCTTCTTCATCAGGTTGAGGTTCAGGGAACCTCCATTCCTGACGTAGGTGGGAGTACCAGATCTGGGACCTGCATCTATCAGACATGTATGGTACATAATGTAGATATGCCATAAATGTGTTAGATGAAAATAATAGGCTTTATATATTTTTTCAATTTTTTTGCCTAGATTTCTCTATATAAAACCGAAAATTAAAAGATACAGGTTTTGTATTCTATTTTTTTTGCAGCATTGGGCTTTTATAAAGTATCAAATAAAACCATACTTTGCTTTGAAGAGATTAAATTTTGATGTGGGCATTTAGGCACCAAAGGCCTTGATGCTGAAGGGGTTAAAGGCCCTAACGGTTGGGACCTCCACCGATCCCAAAAATGGGGTTCCTGAACCCCCTATCCTAACTGCACACCACATAGTGAGGAGGCGCTTGTATGGAGCTGCGGTCGAGCATGTGCCCGCCGCTCTATTCAATGTCTATTAGACTGATGGAAACAGCCAAGTGCTGTAGCCATACACTTTGAATGGAGTGACAGCGCCCATGCTCGATGACCGTTCCATTCAAGGTCCTCACTGCAGTCGAACAGTGAGGACAAACTGGGTTCAGGACCCCAGTTCTTGCGATCGATGGAGGGCCCAGCAATTGGACATTTATTACCTATCCTTTTTATAGGTGATGAAGGGGTATTCCCTCAATCGACAAGTATAATGTATATGTGCTTATTTATATGCGCTATGTCTTTATGTGCTGCATGCAGATGTGTCCTTCCTAACTGTTTTCCTCTTATTTTAAATATAAAAAAGGTAAATAAAAAGTAGCAAAGTTTGGCCACGCATAGCGAAATAAATGACTAAAAGGAACATAAAGTAATAACATGTATGGAGCAAATACACAATCATTAGTTAAAAGTATAAATGGACATCAGAGCAAAAAGGGGTATCACAGGCTGTATTTTTCATTTTAAATGTATTCAGACAGGAAAACATTGTTTGCAAAGATGTATGTACCTTTTGTTTACCTTTTGTTTCAACCGACACTCATTCCAGGAGATTTATCCAGATCCTAATCATTGATTTATATCGGAAAGGAGTAAGACGCACAGACATTTCTTGTATGCTCAAAATACTCTGAGGTTTATTGCCAAAATCAATTATAATAATTTCATTCAAAAGGGGTGTAGGCTTGAGGTTTAATCAATCAGAGGCAATGTAGCAATAATAATTCAGCCAACAGCATACAATGAGAATATTTCATATTGAGACAATCGCAGACATACAATACATTTCAAATGTAATATAATTTCATTCTATGCTTACTCCAGGTTTGCACCTGGTCTATTTGGCCTCTAAATGGAAAAAGTGTGGGGGAGTTATTTGTAGTATGTATGTGAATATTGAGATAAAAAGAAAGAAATAATTGAAAATGTGATAACTTTATATCTGGGCGTTCAGCCAGACTGCTAATTGCAAGGTTATAGAAGAAACATTCAGAGATTACATATTTCTGAAATAGAAGGGGGGGGGGAGAAGGTCATTACACTTGGAATAGAATCCGGCTTCCTGTTTGATAATTCACAATGTAATTTAATACAGAGAATATAAGCAAACTGACCATCCATCACACCTTTTAGCTTAAATTAAGGCAATTCTTTTCTTTTATCAACCATGTATTTTATTGCGTTGGTGCCATTACAGTTATGAATTCTGTTTAACTGAAAGCTGAAATCAAGCAGCATAAAAGCACAACCTTTTATTCTCTTCAATGTAAAAAAAAAAATACAATTTAATAACCGTGATGGAAAACTGTCATGTTGAAAAAGCTGTCTGATATGAAGACAGCATGTTACAGAGCAGAAAGAGTTGAGCAGATTGATACTGAATATACAGAAGTCCCAAGATTTTGGCTCCCTCGTTGCAATATTTTCAAGTTATGATGGCCTCTCCTGGGCTATCATAACTTGAGTGTGTATTCAACTTGCGATTGTTCTGTCCAAGCCAAACTGTGGGAACATGCGGTTGGCTGGAAAAAATAAACAGCCAATCGCATTCATGTCACAGGAGACAAGTAATGCCAATCAGCAGGCTTTACACCAAAGAAAAGCCTGTTGAATAATGATGTTACAGAATTGTACAATAGATTTCCTATGTGGATAATCCATTACAGTACAAAGGTGAGCTTGGATCACTGTGTATTTACTGCACATTACAGTACAAATGAACATACCCTTTCTGTATATAAGCAACAACTCAAAGTTTGTGGGGAACATCTAAAATAAATTGCAAAAATTGTTCCACTCAGGGCCGTATTTAGAGTTGATTCTGCCCTAGGCTCTTTTAGTGTAGACACCCCCATAACTCTGTAACGGCGTAGCTCGCCGGCATTGCAGCTCCAGTGCTAGACCCTGGAAAGGTAAGTATAATAATTGCTTTGCTTTTTTATGTGTTACTAATAAAAAAAAAATTGCGTTGGTTTGTGTTTTTTTTTTTTTTTTTGCTCGTAATCCAGATGGTAATAATGATCTCTCAGTGCTTGACGCAATAAAAGTGCCCCTCAGTAACTGCGCCCCGTAAATAGAGCTACACCCCCCCCCTTTTTCTTAGTGCCACACTCCAAACAGAGCAGCAAGCGGTAGCCTACTGCTACCACTTTCCGCTCTGCCTGACGTGACTCACCGTTAGGAGGACGGAGCCGAGAAGGTCATGCGGTGCAGCCGCAGAGTTCCACTTCTGACTGGGGTCGGTGATGGGAGTGTTGCTGATATGAGGTCAGGTGACTGGATTGGTCCACACTCGGCACTGACCTCACTTGGCAGCGGCCTGCATATTTTCAGATTCCGCAGAAATCAAGCGGAATCTGAAAATATGCCCGGCCGCAGCCTATTCTTCCTTTACAGTGTGCATGTACATTTTAGCGCATGCGCAGTGCAAAGTTCTGCAAGAATGAGGAAATAGCCCGGACGCTGCTTTTTTCTGCCGGACGCTTCAGACGGCAGAAAAAAACACCTATTTTTAGGGACTGTCTGTAAATTTACGAACGGTTGGAAACCCTGCCACTAACACCCATTGTTACCCCCGTACCTACCGCCACCAGGGGACCCTTGAAGAGCCAAGTACAATCCAGTACCCCACAATCTGAATTAATGAATGGGCACAGGGACGGCCGCAGGCAGGTATTATTAGTTTGTTTCTCCCAGCCTGCTGCCGTCCCAATGCCCATCCGTCACTACAGATGGCTGGGTACTGGATCATACCTGGCTCTAACCGGTACCAGGGTAATAATGGGAGGTTACTGCTAGCATTTTCACAGGCTGAGGGCTGATTCAGATGAACGTGCTGTTTTTGCGCACGCAAAAACCGTGGTGTTTTGCGTGCGCAAAAGGCACTTGACCGCTCTGTGTGCCCTGTTCATATGGATGCGCGGCGGTGTGCTTTTCACGCAGCCGTCATCTTTATGACACTCCGTTTGGATGTTTGTAAACAGAAAAGCACGTGGTGCTTTTCTGTTTACATTCATTCTTTTACTGTTATTGCGCGAATAACGCTTGTCCCATGGAAGTGCTTCCGTGGGGCATGCGTGATTTTCACGCATCCATTGACTTCAATGGGTGCTTGATGCGCGAAAAACGCAGACACACAGAACATGTCGCGAGTTTTACGCAGCGCACTAACGCTGCGCAAAACTCACGGTCTGTCTGCACTGCCCCATAGACTTCTCTAGATCCGCGCGAGCTGCGTGAAAACCACGTGGCCTGCACGGACGCAAAACACGTTCGTCTGAATCCGCCCTGACACTAAACTCTGCCTTAGTAATTGACACTGAATATCAGACAGCAGCCATTACTAAGGCAGTAGTAATAGGGTTAAAAAAAAAAAAAAAATCAACACAGAAAAAATATTTTATTGAAATAAAAAACCCCACCCAACCCTTGTTAAACATTTTATTGAAAATAAGTAACGCTGCCATCAAAGTAGTACTTAACTCTGAAGTAGTGCAACGACCGAACCTGTAAAAAAAACAAAAACACAAACCCCCGTTAGTAACACTTATAAGGCCTTATTCACACGAGCATAGTTTACGGCCGTGATACGCGCGTGAAAATCACGGGCATTGCACGGACCTATGTAACTCAATGGGGCCGTTCAGACAGTCCGTGATTTTCACGCAGCGTGTGTCCCCTGCGTAAAACTCACGACATGTCCTATACTTGGCCGTTTTTCGCGCAACACGCACCCATTGAAGTCAATGGGTGTGAAAATCGCACACGGAAGCACTTCCGTGTGGCGCATGTGATTCGCGCTACAGTTGTTAAATAAATGAAGGTAAAAATAAAAGCACCTCCTTTTATGTTTCTAAACATAAATACAGTGTCATAATGATGACATATGCACGAAAATCACGCAGCCGCGCACCAAATACTGATGACACATGGAACTGCAACGTGCGCAAAACGCACACGTTCGTGTGAATAAGGCCTAAGTCAAAAAGCTAAACAATTATACTTACCTTACTGGGTCTGTGACCGTTAACTAAGCAGGGACAGCTCTTGTTCAATTGGCATATCTCTGATGCTCTTGCGCCATTTACAAGGCTCAGTAAATTAAGCAGTGACCGCTCTAAGCTGTCATTGGTTAGTTTACACCACGTGGTCCCAGGTTATCCCTGGGTCATTGGCCTACTTTTAATAGTAGGCCAATGAACTTGGGTAACCTGGGACCATGTGATATAAACCTTAGGGGTTGCGGTTTTCAGTGATTCACAGTTCTTTCTGTTTGCACGCTCATTCAGGAAACTATATTCATCATTTAGTCACAATGGCCACTGGACGCATATTCAACATAACAGGTTCCAATGTTAAAAATTACATCATGAGTGTTCATTTTTATAAAGCGAGTAAATAGGGATCCATAGCGGTTAGCTTATGCCAAGGGTAAGTAGGTAAAACTTTTTTACATCGATAACCAAGAAGAATTCTGCGCCTTAAGCCAAGTAGTCCAACAAAGTAACAAAATGTGGAAACTACATGTACATAACTCTAATGATGCATTTGGCATTACCGAAGTCTAGTAGTCAAACGCTGACCTTATCAAGACTGGTAAGAAATGTTGTAGAGGGCTAATGATGTTAACCGAGGAGAAAGAAAACAATTTTATTTTTCAATATAAAACAGTCCATTGGGAATAAAAAAAACTAGGCCAGCAACCACCAGAAAATTCTTCATGGATAATTACACATTAGTTTCCACTTAGGCAAGACGCTTTACTTACCATTAATGGTAGTGGGTTGGATTTGCCGGTGGGCTTGCAGGACTCCGAACTAGACGATGCAACTGATTTTCGCAACAGAAAAAAAATCAAATAACACTAACCCACAAAGGCAGCAACCAGTAAGAAAATCTGACCTGGTGAGTTACACATTCTAGTCTCCACATAGGGCAGGCACAGTACTTACTGTAGGTGGTGGCAGGTTGAATGTGACAGACAACTTATATGACTGGTCAGAACTGGAGGATGCCACTGATGTTACCAACATAGAGGAAAGCAAGAAGAAAGAATTACCGTATTTTTCAGACTATAAAACGCACCGGACTATAAGACGCCCCCAGGTTTTAGATAACAAAAAATAGAAAAAATTATTTTCGATTTTACGACTTTTACAAAGAAAAAACTGTTAAAAAAAATTTGTTCTGTTTCACCACATTCTAAGAGCCATAACTTTTATATTTTTTCATCTACTTTTTTTTCATAACACTTTTTTATTTTACACATTTTATTAGTTACCCTAGGGGACTTGAACCAGCGATAGTTAGATCGCTGGAACAATACACTGCAATACAAATATATTGCAGTATATTGTCATTTTTACAGGTACCTGCTAAGCCCTGGGCTTAGCAGAGGCAGACAGAAGGTAGATCTGGGAGCCTTCATTAGGCACCCAGGTTGCCAGGACAATCATTGGTGCCCAACTGTCACATTGTGGGTGGGCGGGGGTCTGTCGAAGGGAGCAGTCTTAATGATTAGTGGCTCTCCCGGCCAATTAATGATTACATGGTCAAGATACGGAAACGGTGTAGCTCGCTGAGTAGTGAATGGCAGTTACAGAAGCAGCGTAGCATGTAGTTTCCGTAACTACTATTCATTTCTATGGGAGTTACGGAAACCGCGTAACTTGCTGAGCTACGCTGTTTCCACAATTCTCATAGTAGTGAATTGTAGCGTGAGCCCGCTCCAAACAGCACCCACCCCCCCCCCCCCCCCGCTCCATGACGTGCCGGCACATCATGGGAAGGGGTTAATTAAGGAACCGATCAGGGGGTCTGGTGCAGCCGGGTCCCTTGACTGCCGACTATAAGACGCATGGAGATTTTAGCATGACTTATTCCTGCTAAAAACTGCGTCTTATAGTCTGAAAAATACGGTAATTTTACAAAAAGACCTGCGATGCAGATTTAATTTCCCCCCAGTATCTGAAACATGTGAATCATGTCTGCACCTTTGTTACATTTCGGGGTTTAGTAAGCCATAAGGAACATAAATAGCTGAGAAATTCCATGCAAACTATTTTTCAGCACCAAAGGCGTTGCAGAGAGTACCCTACGCCATTTGTCTTGAATATAATTATCTCTGTATCCCATTTCCTATAACTATTAACCCATAATTCTTCTACATAGTGTGAGCAAAGTATTGTATAGCCTTGAAATAAGTGCCTTAAAGTGTCCCTATCAAGGTATTAACTCCCCAACATTGAAATTGCAGTGCTAAGAAGGAAAACTTTTGGAATTGTGACAATCACAGGATCGATAGACATGTTAATGATATGCAAATGACAAAATATTCCAAAAATATTGATTTATTCAGTATCGAGTATGAGCGCCACACGCAGAGAGAATGACCCAGGCAGCGCAAAGACATCATCGTGCTGCCTGAAGATTGTTTCACACACACAGTGTCCCTTGTAGATAGTGCTACACACTGTAGAAAGCCCCAAACTGCCACAAAGTCACCTATCCCCATTCCCATACTGTCATCAAGTGATACCTGGCCTCATCTGGTCAGGCCTGCTCCAATAGATCGATGCAGGCAGCACAATCATGACATCATCGTGCCATCGGCAGTACAAGAAAAGCTGATGATTTTCTTGCACCCGCCAGTGCTAAATAAGGCAGTTGTTACATCTGTGTCCTAAGGAGGCACGATACAATTAAATATAGGGATATTAGGGATCTCTTCTTTTATCCCTATTTGAAGTTACAAATGGGGACACTATAAGGCACTAATTGTTGAGCCATTTTTGCGTCAGAGAGGTCTGTTTTATCACTCAATTTGGCATAAAAATTCCCACTCCCCTTATCATAGCCTTCTATGGTCAGGCAGTAAAGAGACAGACCCCTGGTTCCTGCAGTTCGTCTCTTCTGCTCTGTAAGGCCTTATTTACATGAGAGTAGTTCACGTCCGTGATACGCGCGTGAAAATGACGCGCGTCGCATGGACCTATGTAACTCAATGGGGCCGTTCAGACAGTCCGTGATTTTCACGCAGTGTGAGTCTGCTGCGTAAAACTCACGACATGTCCTATACTTGAGCGGTTTTCACGCATCACGCACCCATTGAAGTCAATGGGTGCGTGAAAATCACGCGCGGCACACGGACGCACTTCCATGTGTGCACGTGATTCGCGCAACAGTTGTGCAAGAAATGAAGGCAAAAATAAAAGCCCGTACTTCATTTCTGTTTCTAAACATGAAAACAGTGTCATAACGATGCCATATGCGCGAAAATCACGCAGCCACGCAGCAAACACTTATGGCACACGGAACTGCAACGCGCAAAAAACGCTTCGTGTGAATTTCGCCTAACTAGACGGATTTTGCTTGACAACGGGGTGGACAGAAGATTACAGAAAAGGAGACACCTAGTGGCAATAACTTCACACAGAATTTTAATGAATAAAACAACTACATTTTAAATTACAAAGTTTATCTATATCAGATATACTTTTAAATTAGCATAAGTGGTTTTAAAAGTTAGTGCCTATTTAAACATTTTTCACAAATAAGCGAAGAGTTTGAACTTACAAATAAAGATTTTTTTACATTATCTACAGATAAGGCATATTATAACCACACAATGTGCACTAGAGGGTTTGAGTGGAGTCTTCTAAATTTTTCAAACTTTTGAATGATAGTAATCTAAAAACAGAAAAATGTCAAGGCTATATACACTAACGTTGAAATTGCAACACCAAAAAGGATAAGCCGTACGATTATGCTAATAGAGAAAGTAGCAGTTGTTGCTAAGATCTGCAAATTATAACATTTTCAGGCACCTAGCTCCAATCTGTCGCATGTGGGAGGCATAAAAGCCAGATTGAATGCTAAATTTTTTAGCCACATGAAACCTCAAAAATGGTATCAAGTGCTGTGAGATGATTGTGCCATGCCTCCTGTTCATCGACGTGCCAGTTATTGCCACTTGTCGCAAAATGAGACGGACAGAATCCTTGCACTGAGAGACCTTGGTTTATCACTCCAGCAGATCGCTACGTGCCTAGGCCGAGATGTCAGCACTGTTCAACGTTGCATCTCCCGGAGGTTGGGAGAACAACAAATGGCAATAAGAGCAAGAGGTGTGCTTAGGTGAACCTCTGCTCGGACTGATCATCTGATTGGAAGAATGGCGCGTAGTGATCCATTCTGTACTGCAAGTGAAATTGGATGTCACATCCCAAGCCTAGGTCGACACAAACCATCAGAAGGCGTTTGAAATTAAGCTGCGAGACAGACGGCCAGCTACAGGTGTTCCATTGACCACAAGCCACCGCTCCCTTAGGCTATCATGGTGCACAGCAACATGGAAATGGAGGTTGGAATGGAGGTCTATCCTATTCAGCGATGAGTCACACTTTTGTCTTCGACGCAATGATAGCTGGAGACCACGTGGGCAACGCCATAAAGGGGCCTTCACAAGGTCACACTGGTCTTACTCCCAGTAATATGGTTAGATGGGGCCCAAACCATCACACATCCACCTTCATGCTTTATGGGGGGAGCTACACATGTAGAAACCATCCACTCACCTTTTCTGTGTCTCACAAAGACATGGCGGTTGGAACCAAAAATCACAAATTTTAGACTTAAGTACAGATTTCCACTGGTCTAATGTCCATTCCTTGTGTTTCTTGGCCCAAGCAATTCTCTTCTTGTTGCTGTTCCTCAGTAGTGACTTTTATGCTGCAATTCGACCTTAAAGGCCTGATTCTCAGAGTGTCCTCTGGACAGTTGATGTTGAGATGTGTCTGGTAATTTATCTCTGTGAAGCATTTATGTGGCTCTAATCTGAGGTGCTGTTAATTTGGCATTTCTGAGGCTGGTAACTCTAATATCTTCTGCAGCAGAGGTAACCTTTGCTCTTCCTTTCCTGGGGCAGTTCTCATAAGAGTCAGTTTCATCATAGTCTTTGATGGTTTTCATGACTGCACTTGAGGATACCACCAAAGTTCTTGAAATTTTCCGGATTGACTGACCTTTATGTCTTAAAGTAATGATAGACCGTCGTTTCTCTTTACTTGGTTCTTGTCATAATGTGGATTAGAACAGTAGTTGAATAGGGCTAAACACTGTATAAAAGTATGTACCAATCCTACATCTGTACAACACAACTGGTGGTTTTAAACACATTATGAAGGAAAGAAATTCAACGAATTAACTCTTGACAAGGCATACTGTTAATTGAAAACCATTCCAGGTGACTATCTCATGAAGCTGAGTGAGAGAATGCCAAGAGAGTGCAAAGCTGTCATCAAAGCAAATGAAGGCTACTTTGAAGAATCTAAAATAAAAAAACATTGCCATTCTCTAAGGCTAGGATCACACACACAGTTTTGGTGCAGTTTTTGGCTCAGTTTTTTCAGCTAAACACAGGAGTGGACAGAAAAAGGGAGATGCATCAGTCTTTTCCTTATATCTTTCCTTCCTTTTGGAGCCACTTCTGGACGTGGCTAAAAACACTGAGACAAAAACTGCATCAAAACTGTGATCTTCGCCTCAAGGCAGTCTTTTCGACCTCTTATATTCCAAAAAAAACATTCAAAATATAAGAAAAACAAGAGGTAAAAAAAAGGGAACCCGCATCGTCTGTGCCCGCAACCCACCCCCACTCCATTGGGCTATTATACACTGTTACCGTATGATCAACCTCTTAACTAGCCAATCCTTCCCATCTGTACGTATCATACATTATAATACCTAAAAAGATATTTTTCCTGCCAATAGAGTATTACTTAATCAAGCACCTTATACCCTAACATCAATAGATAAATCAAGCATCTCATGTTTCCATATCACTGCAGAAAATACTGTAATGTCCGTGGCTGCGGGCTGTCAGCTCCAACCTCCCCGACAGCCGCAGCCACGAGTCGGCAAGCGCTGGCCCCAGCCTTCTCCTCAGGACCTCTGCCGGATCCCGTAGGGTGCGCGCGCGCACGCTCGTGCCCGCTCTTAAAGGGGCAGCGCGCGCACGGGACCTCATGGACGAACTTTGACCCGTGAGTACCCTGGACTATAAGAGGGGTCCAGCCCCCTTGTTCTATGCCTGAGCGTTGTTGTGTTACCTTAGTCTGTCTATGCAAATGGTCCCCTAGTGTTTCCTGCTCCCAGTGTTTCCTGTTCCTGTACCTGTATCCCGATCTAATGCCGTACTTGCTATAGTCGTGCTGTGCTGGATACCACACTTGTCTGCTCCACGCCTGACGTCCACATGCTGCCTAGTTCCTGCCAAGCTACTGTCGGTGCTGCCACAGGTACCCTATATCCTATAGACTCTGACCTGCGCCCTGTTGGCCAGCTGCCTTACCGCCAAGGCGGTACGGCCCAGTGGGTCCACAGACCCTTCGTGACAAATATCAAGCATCTTATGTCTCCATCACTGCAGAAAATATCAAGCAGCTACAATCATAAATTGGTGTCCAGCCGTTTCCTGCGCATCCTGAAAGAATAGTGTTATATAACTAAAAATGACCATCAGCTCAACAACAATCTATAAATATCGGCCACTCTCAAACACCTTTCAACATCCTGAGAAGAAGCTCTTTTTGTGTAGAGTTCTCCCCACCGGGGAATCTTTAGCATTTTTAGAGAGTTTAGCTGGACCATGAAATTTTTCCAACTTGCTATATCAGAACTTTTTGTCTGCTCTGTGTTAACTTTCTTAGCAGACAACTGTGGGTGCCCTGGTGCTTTTTGTATTGCCGCATTAGCAGAGAATGTCATGGTGAACCAAATATAAGCAATAACAGTAGTGAGGAGAAAAGTTTGCACAAATAAATTCCTCTAAACTGCGCATGCCTCCGGTACTTCAACAGCAGACGTTAATATAACTGCAGGGACTGAATTGAAGTACAGCCAAAAGATATTTCATAGATAAGACCCATAATTCAGAGCAACAAATTTACATAAACTGTCCAGAAAAATAATGGCAGAATTGCTGTTTTTTTCCATTCGCCCTGAAATTTATTTTTTTAAATATATACCCCCAAAATCTTATATGGCTATGTCGATGGAAAAATTGAAACGTCATGACTGTCGGAACACAGCGATGCAAAATGGGGGAGCAGACTAATTTATATGCCTACCAGTTTTTCTCCCAAAACCCCATGCCATCATTTGATAGATCCCATAGGTGGGTCATCTTAAATGCAGCAGAGATGATGACGTTTTGGGGGCTTGTGCAACATATGAGGCTAGTGATGAAAGCAAAGATGTGGTATATAATGATAATACACAATGCCCACCCTGAGATTACTGTCTATATGATCGCCTATTTTAAATAATTCCAGTCCTTAATCATTTTAGCACTAACTTTGCCCAAGCATTCTGTATTGTACCAGGGAATGTTTTCCCAGCAAAGTACCGCAAAGAAAAAAAGGTTCCAAAAAAGGTGCAGAGTGTGTTCTAAAAGGTGATAAGAAAAAAGACCGTTTATCAGTGCGACACTTGCCACAAAAAACTTGGCCTTTGCCTCAAAGTGTATCAAACATCTTTGGCTTATTAATTTAATTATTTACCCCCTTTATATACCTTATGCCCTATGAAGTTTGCACAGCTTACATATGCCTCCACATTGAAAACCCCAAACTACTTCTTATTATACCCTAGATGAATACACTAAGGGGTGTAGTTTCCAAAATGTGGGTCACATCTCAGGGGTCTCCACTGTACTAGTATTTCAAAGGCTCTGCAAAAGTGTCATGGCGCCCAAAAAACAATCCAGCAAAATCCGCCCTCTAATAGCCAAATGGTGGTCCTTCTCTTCTGAGACCTGCAGTGTGCCCAAACAGCAACAGTTTAAAGGCTACGTACACCTTCGAAAGGCTTTATATATATATATATATATATATATATATATATATATATATATATATATATATATATAAAGGTCAATCAGTGTGATTGGTGCAACTTTATAATTAGTTTGTATTAAATATTATTTTTACTTTCTGAGTTACAGCTACTCTGTATTCTCTATAAAGAGCAGCTGTATCGTTCGCTAAGACCTGAATCCAGGGGCGTAACTAGGGAGGACTGGGCCCCATAGCACACTTTTGACTGGGGCCCCCCTCCCCTGGGTATCACACAACCCCCTCCCTTGTAGATAGTGCCTCCCTATAGATTCCGTCACACAGCGCCCCCCTATAGATAGCACCATACAGCCCCCCTGTAGATAATGCCATACAGCCCCCACCTGTAGATAACGCCATACAGCCCCCCTGTAGATAACGCCACACAGCCCTTCCCCTGTAGATAACGCCATTCAAGCCCCCCTGTAGATAACGCCATACAGCCCCCCTGTAGATAACGCCATACAGCCCCCTGTAGATAACGCCATACAGCCCCCACCTGTAGATAACGCCATACAGCCCTTCCCCTGTAGATAACGCCATACAGCCTTCCCCCTGTAGATAACGCCTACAGCCCACCCTGTAGATAGCACCATACAGCCCTCCCCCTGTAGAAAATGCCATACAGCCCTCCCCCTGTAGATAACGCCATACAGCCCCCCAGTAGATAATGCCATACAGCCCCCCTGTAGATAACGCCATACAGCCCTCCCCCTGTAGATAATGCCATACAGCCCTCCCCCTGTAGATAACGCCATACAGCCCCCCTGTAGATAAAGCTATACAGCCCCAAACCCCCCTGTAGTCCCCGGAAGTTCTCCATGAGACACCTCGGACTTCCGGGGTCTGCGCACTTCAATAAAAATTAAAGGAGCGCTGGTCATGCATGCGCACAAGCGCGACCGATGCACAATTCATGTCTATGGAGCTGCCGACAGACCCCGGAAGTCCCACGTTTGTCATGGAGAACTTCGGGGGACTTTCGGTCCCCCTTTCACCTTATCGCTGGGCGTCCCAGCGATCCCACATGTATCCCCTATCCTGTGGGGATGCATGTCTTTTGTAGGAACAACCCCTTCAGTGGTGTCGCGCTGTAGCAGCCATAGCGGCTGCTAGCGGAGCCTCCGGCCATGGGGGGGGGGGGCCATGCTGTGGGTCCCGTAGCAGCTACTACAGCTGCTACAGCGGTAGTTACGCCACTGCCTGAATCTGTGAGTCCCGCGGACCTGAGGGGTTCAGTGTCAGCGGGTCCTGCGTTATCCACCTCTAATCTATCACATATAAGTTCATAGCTTATGAAGGAGTTCAAGGTGGAGCAGAACTGTGTGATGGGATCTAGTCCCAGTCCGGGTGCAGACTACAGCAGACCTGGCTCTAAGGTCCAAATAGGTAAAGTAATACGAAGGCAAAAGGAAGCAGCACCCCAGGTAAAGTGACTACAGTGGTATTTTCACCAATGATGTAGACAAGCTCCTTGGAGCCATTATCAAGCTGTGTGGCTTCTGTTATTATTTCACCTCAGAGCCGTGCAAATGTGGGTGACGCTGTATAAATCACCAAATTAGGCCTCAAATGCACAAGTTGCTCTTTCACTCCTGAGCTCTATCGTACAGATGCAGCAAAGTTTAACTTGTGGCCAAATGCACACGATGCGTATTACATGCGAATTTGCAGCGCATATTTTTGTGCAGCAAATCCGCAGCATAATACAGTGCCAGCAAAGTAAATGAGAATCAAAAATTTAAAAAACGCACATAAAAACGCATCAAAAACGCACTTTTAGGTGCGGATGTTACCTGCGGAATTACCTGCATTTACCTGTGACTTTGATGCGGATTTTCTGCACCGAATTCCGCAATGTGTGCATGTAGCCTGACTGATAACTTTCTGCAGCGCGATATCACACAAAAGCCATTGAAAAAGTAAAGAGGCTCTGTCACCACATTATAAGTGCCCTGTCTCCTACATAAGGAGATTGGCGCTGTAATGTAGGTGACAGCAGTGCTTTTTATTTAGAAAAACTATCTATTTTCACCACTTTATTAGCGATTTTAGATTTATGCTAATTAGTTTCTTAATGCCCAAGTGGGCGTGTTTTTACTTTAGACCAAGTGGGCGTTGTACAGAGGAGTGTATGACGCTGACCAATCAGTGACCAATCAGCGTCATACACTTCTCTCCATTAATTTACTCAGCGCATAGGGATCCTGCTAGATCCTTATGTGCTGTCTTAGGGCAGATTTACACGAACGTGATTTACATCCGTGAAACCAGCGTGATTTTCACGCGGGGCGCACGGACCTATGCAAGTCTATGGGGCAGTGCAGACTGTCCGTGATTTTTGCGCAAAGTCAATGGGTGCGTGAAAATCACGCGCGCCACACGGAAGCACTTCCGTGGGACGCACGTTATTCGCGCAACAGCAGTAAAAAAATGAATGTAAACAGAAAAGCACCACGTGCTTTTCTGTTTACAAACATCCAAACGGAGTGTCATAATGATGGCGGCTGCGCAAAAAGCACGCAGCCGCGCACCATATGAACATGACACACGGAGCTGTCAAGTGCCTTTTGCGCACTCAAAACGCTGCGTTTTTTTGCGTGCGCAAAACGCACACATTCGTGTAAATCCGCCCTTATGCTAACACACTAACAATACTGAAGTGTTTAGACAGTGAAGAGACATTCCACGGGATGTCTATTCACAATCTCTGCATTTCGTTACTGTTTCTGTGGTAGTTACAGCAGAGGACGCGTAATCTCGTTGTAACCTGTCATTTACAGAGAGATCTCACGAGATTACACGTCCTCTGCTGTAACTACCACAGAAACAGTAACGAAGTGCAGGGATTGTGAATAGACATCCCGTGGAATGTCTCTTCACTGTCTAAACACTTCAGTATTGTTAATGTGTAAGTATAAGACAGCACATAAGGATCTAGTAGGATCCCTATGTACTGAGGTCATGAATGGAGAGGAGTGCATGATGCTGATTGGTCAGCGTCATAATTCCGACCACCATAATTACGAGCACGGCCGGGCACGGGCGGGCACGGGCAGCTTTTGCGAGCCGTGCTGCCATTATAAAGTATAGCAGCACGGCCCGTAAAATAGAACATGTTCTATTTTTTTAACGGCACGGGCACCTTCCCGTGAGAAAACGGGAAGGTACCCGTGGCTAACAGAAGTATATGAGCCAGTTATTGCGGGTCGTAATTACGACCCGCAATAACGGGTGTTTTTACGGTCGTGTGCATGAGGCCTAAAGCTTCTTGCCACTGTATTTAAAGGGGTTTTCCAGTCCCAAAAACAATCATGGCTTATCCTCAGTATAGGCCACCAATATCTGATCGGTCGGGGCCGGACTCAGTCGATCAGCTGTTCTAAAGGGGCAGCAGCGCTTGTATGAGCGCTGCTTCCTCTTCATTCCTTGTCTGATCGCACTGTGACTCTTCGACACTTGTAGCGGCGGTTCACAGTATTACAAGCCTTCTCGCATTCACTTCAATGCGCTCCTTACCATATGGGGTATTGCCCTACTCAAGAGAAATTGAGCACCAAATTGTAAGTTGCTTTTTTTTATATATACCTTGTAAAAATGAAACATTTTTTGAAAAATCTACATACAGCAGTATTAAGACCTTATTCACACAGTGCAGATTGCACCAAAATCGGAATTGGATCCAGGAGACGAGACCTATACGGCTTTCCTTTATATATTTCTTCTGTTTAGGTTCCGTTCCTGTTTATGACTTAAAAATACATGCAAAACCTGCAGTGTGTGAACAAGGCCATACTGTGGACTGTAAAGTAATAATTACAATTACCTGCCCAGTCTTCAAAAAAAATCATGACCACACCAATTTTTTTACACACTGAAAAATGTCCCCCATTTTTCTGGACTGTCCACGAATATATGATTATGATAACCCGCATTGCATCCTGTGTTTTTTTTAGCAGAATATCAGTACTTTTTCTTTCAGCATCTATACTGGTATTATTTGGGCAGGTTACCTCTTTTCAAATGTTGTGGGACATGCTCTATGTTCAGAGTGCAACCAATAGGGATTGAGTATAAGGGAGAAGCTCATATTCCATTACCCGAAATACTTGTATGTATTTGTTATTTGTAAGAATCTGTCCAATCAGATCTCATCGCAATCAACACTTGACAGCAGATACAGAAGAACGAGCCGATCGCAGCGCACTGACCGCCCAGAGGGGGAGGAGGCGTTGGGCGGGCGGGTCTCATACAATATAAAAAGCAGGCTCAGAGCGGAGGACAGAGAGCAAATCCGCGGACAGCAGGGACGTACAGTAAGCAGTGACCGCGTCACGTGTCTGTGTCATGTCCGTGTGTAACTGTATGTAGTGGGCTCTGGCAGGCGACCCTGCACGGGCGAGGAGCGCAGAGCAATGGATCTGTACACGCGTCGCTCTCCGCTAGTCTGGCTGTGTGCCAGATGCCCTGGATTTCTGCCTATGTTGTTTTCCTGACCAGAATAATATGGGAAGGTGCAGAAGGGATTTTCATGTGTCAGACCAGTGGCATACTGTATGATACTTTACATAGAGGGGAGCCATGGCTAGTCAGGGAGCAGGGAAACTGGAGTATGGAGGTTTTGTAGTCGTTTAAAGCTGCAGAACTTAGTTGTGGGAGACATGTCCGCGCTATGTTAGGACAGAGAGTTGTTGACCACTTTGCCCAACTTGATGTCACATGTCTTTGTTTGCCATCTCGACTGTAAAGGTATTCTTACATATTAGATGACAGTCGTTGGTACCAGTCTCCCAAAGGCCAGGGGTAGAAGGAATGGGCATGTTCGCTTTCAACATGCCCAATCCTCTGTTCCGGCCGGTGTATGGTGGTGGCTTCTTCCCATCCCCCAATTATATATATATATTAGTCGGGGGGGGGGGGGAATGTTTTGCTTCTAAATCTCTAGGGCAGGAACAGATGGCAACGGTCGTGCTACTATCCACAGAAATGCGTTGCGTCACGATGGGAGCAACCGATGTGACAAAATGGATGTTATTGTAACTTTTGAGCATGTTCCTTTTTAGCCCAATATGTTTACATTTAATTCATAACAGTTTTTGGCCACGTGCACACGACCGTATCGGTTTTGCGACCTGTAAAACCACGGACCTATTTCCATCCATTTGACCACAAAAAAACCTTTGTTGCACATCGGAGTGTCCTAAGGATGCACAGAAAAATAAGTATTTTATTGAAGCTGCAAATCCGAAAACTAAAAAAACCTGTCCGGAGTTTCTGCGGTCCGGATTCACAGCCGCAGCACGGACCCGTGAACACTACGGTGGCGTGCACAATTAATGGGTTTGCAATTTATCCGCACAAATGCAGATAAATTGAGGATGCGAATACACGGTGGCGTGCACAAGGCTTTTCCGTAATCGCATTGGAGTTTTTTTTTTTTAATACCGGCTCCCCTTACCAACTGTTCACATCTCTCGCCCCACTTAAGCGTGCAAGAGATTCCCAGTAATAAATCTGCCGTAGTCTAAAAACCGGTAGAAAAGTGTCTAAAATCTTCTATGAATGCATCACACGGATTGTCACTGAAGCTCCACCCCCCCCACCCCCAAAAAGTGTCACAGATGCTTCATAGAAATGTATCCCATGTCTTCCAAATACACTAGAAACTGGCATAAAACGACCGTATGTCCGTAGCAAGCTCTGCGCCGTCACACGGTGTTTGCGATGTTAATGTTTCCTGGAATGTTTAGTGCGGTTTGTTATTGGAGGATCGGTCTTGGATTCCTCCGACGTCCAGTCCACCCCACCTGTCCTAGAGATTGAAAACAGAAGCAACAAGTGTGCTTTTTCTATAGCCGTGTATACAGTGTATATTACATGTGTGTGTTTCGTATCCAGTTAACCCTCTGTTCACATCTGTACTAGTCCCTGTTCTGTTGGCTTTTCATTGCCTTTTGAAATCCAGATATGACAGGCCCTTTATAAACTCATGGGATTTGTTAGGATCCGTTTCAAGATTGCGTGGCGCTGCTTGGCATTCACATGCTTCGAATTTCACACTTTTCAATGTAGAAGGGGTCAAATCTGCGCAAGACGTGTGCATGTTTTGCTACGGATTCTCTACTGAATAATCTGCCACAAATCCTCTACGTGTGGGGGTCCCGTAAAGCCGGATTCCCATACGCTGCGTAAAAACTGCACAGCATTTCCGACTTGGAACCTGCAGCACCTTCTATTCAAAAAACCGCACCACATTGTGGTGCATTTTTCAAACTGAATTTCCGGTGCAGAAAAAAGCACTCCTACTTACCCCCTCCGTCTTACGCCTGTGACAAAAGTGCATGTCACTCCTTGAGACGTTTTTGAAGCAGTTGTTCACTCTAGAGAAAAAAACGCTCCCAAATCGGCCGTGAAAAACTCTAGTTAACTAAAAAAACGTCAGAAAAATCAGGAACTGTTTACCCTTGAAAACCGCTCCGTATTTTCAGATGTTTTTGGTTAAGCATGTGAACATACCCTCACTCTTCTAATATCTGGCAGCTTATGAAGTCATAGGCTGCCAGCCGGGGGGGGGGGGGATGTAAACTGAGATGAGGGCACGCTGGCTGGTTGTACATTAGGGCATGGGAGGCAGGGCTAATACTTTGTCTTTTTACAGGCTTATAAGTGGCTATATGAGTTGTTTTTTAGAGCCCCAGGTTAGCTAAAATGACGGCCTTTTTTTGGCATGTAAAAAATCATAAATCCGTACCCTCACTGTATCCCTGTTACACTTCACCTCCTAATACTTACTAGGTAGGTGGGTGGGTGAAAACCCGTTCCCATCAGGACGCAGACGGGTCAAAGAATGCTGCAGAAGGAGTGTGCATTAAATAGTGATAGCCCCTCCCACTAGTCTTGAGGGGAGTGGCGGACTAAGTGCTCAAAGGTGTGCGATAAATGTGTGTCAGTGTAGTGCTAGGGTGTGAATGGATGGTAAAAAATAAATATGTATGTATGAAAGTGTCAGAACTGTGTAATAATGTAATAAAAATAGATAAATAAAATAAATGTGATGAATAGGGGTCAGTGCTGTGAATAGTACATGGGGTGTCAGTACTATGTGTAATACGTGGAGGGATAATGTGCTGGTCGTCAGGCAGCATTCTTTGACCCGTCTGCGTCCTGATGGGAACGGGTTTTCACCCACCCACCTACCTAGTGAGTATGGCCTCTTTTGTGGTTTTGATATTTATGTCCCATTTTTTCTGTTTGTGTTTTTAAATTAGGAACGAAAAGTTCTGGTTAGGGACTCGCAAGGCCCTGGGGACCCTTGACGTTGGGTTGCGAGCTTTGCGTATTTTGGCCAAAATAACAACTAATACCCCATGTTTCATGGATATTTCTTACTACGTATACTACACTTTTTTTCAGGACGCAGCCGGGTCTTATATGCTGGGAGGGCATGATGTGCTGGCGTTTGGTTTGGAATGCAGAGCAGCCCGCTTTAGCTAACACTAGCGGCGTTACAAATAGGCTGTTATTCGGCAAGATACGCCATGCCTGACGACCAGCACATTATCCCTCCACGTATTACACATAGTACTGACACCCCATGTACTATTCACAGCACTGACCCCTATTCATCACATTTATTTTATTTATCTATTTTTATTACATTATTACACAGTTCTGACACTTTCATACATACATATTTATTTTTTACCATCCATTCACACCCTAGCACTACACTGACACACATTTATCGCACACCTTTGAGCACTTAGTCCGCCACTCCCCTCAAGACTAGTGGGAGGGGCTATCACTATTTAATGCACACTCCTTCTGCAGCATTCTTTGACCCGTCTGCGTCCTGATGGGAACGGGTTTTCACCCACCCACCTACCTAGTGAGTATGGCCTTTTTTTGTGGTTTTGATATTTATGTCCCATTTTTTCTGTTTGTGACCTCCTAATACTTGGCTGTTCCTGCTACCAGCATATATTCGCTTGAAGGCTATGAACACCTATGGAAGGCTTTTTTTTTTTATTTTATTTTTTTGCTTTTTTTTTTAATAAAAAGTTGTCAGTGTGATTGATGCAACTTTGTAATTGCTTTTTTTTTTTAAAGAATCTTTTTAATCTTTGAGATACAGCTGCTTTGTATACTGTATCGTTCGCTAAGACATATATATATATATATATATATATATATATATATATATATATAAAAAAAAAAGGTTTACATAGTGTTTAAATGGCTGTCTGACTATTTATTTATTTTTTTCATCCTTCACCACCATGTGCCTCTGCTGCTGTCTCCTCTCTATAGCCAACTCGCTGCCCCTGATGTAGCTCACTCACCCTCCATGTGCCTTTCCATCCACCATTTGCCTTGCAGCCTTGGTAATTCCTCCCTACATGCCAACATAGTGTCTTGGGGCCCCTGATGGCACATCTACGGTGCCCCTCTAACCAGCAGGATCAAACCCACTCACTATGCGACTCGCTTTCGCTAGCAGCACCTCCCCACCACCAAGACACATATTTTATTTTTTGTTTATTTATTTAACAAAATCGAGCTGAAAATCGGCCGTAGGATTGAAAAAGAAATCCAGATTTAAGTCTTTGGCAAAATCGCCCAGCCCTACCTCTTGTGTGGAAGAGGCTACTGCCCCCCCACCCCCCCCCCATGACCCTGTATACAATTACAGCCTCTGCATCCTGTATTGCTAAGTCCTTGCGTGGAAACCTGAAAAAGAGAATATTTGAGTTCATATATGTTTGTTTTTTTTGTCTTGTTTTTTTAATTAAAAAAAATAATAAAAATGTTTTTTGTTTTGTACGTTCTGCAGGCAATTGAATGAAACTCATTGGAGCCGCTTCTATTGTTCGAATTTTGATTCCAAAACTACGACTAACCATGAGCCGTACTCTCAGCACTGGGACTTTCCAAAACTCCCAGCCCCTTAATTATCGAGCAGGGAGTAGAGTGCAGCCTATAGACTCAGTAGGACAGGAACAAGCATATGAACCATCCACCGGTAAGTAAGCAAAGTTCTGCCTTTACAATATTCTGAGTTGTATACAGAAAATCTAGTATACCAGTGAGTCTTAAAGAGAACCTTTCACCCCCATACATGTGCAGCTGAGTGCACCATGTAATGGGCAGGGCTGCACAAACACTGGGGCACTTTACATATTTTTTTTTTTCCTATTCTCCTACGTTATTTAGATATCGGTGCCGTTATACTTGATGCCCGATATTTAAATAACCCTCAACTGTCAATGGGGCGTGTAATTGGCAAAGGGGCGTGTAACATCGCAGTGACACTATCCAATCCACTAAGGACAGTGTCACAGGAAAAGCTGAATGGAGGGGAGCGTGTGCACTCGCAGTTGTGCGCACGCACACTCTCACTCGCTCTTCAGCTCCTGGCAAACAAGGAAAGACTTGTCCTTGTCTGCCGAGAACTGAAGAGTGCGAGCATGCGCGCACAGCTCCAAGCTGCACACGCTCACCTCTCTTCAGCTCCTGCTGTGACACTGTCTGTAACTGATTGGACAGTGCCACTGCAATGTTACACGCCCCCTTGCCAATTACACACCCCATTGACCGTTCAGGGGGTTATTTAAATATCAAGCGCCAAATATAACTGCATCGATATCTAAATAACATGACCGCAAGATGTCTTCCATTGTAGTTTATATAGCCGACATTCGCAGTATTCTAAGTCAGAAGGTCACTGTTCTGTGAGTGGTTATATAAACATGTGGATTTGTGCCATAAAAATTGTGCAATCTGGCAGTAAACCAGCAGTGTTTGCAGATGTCTTGCATCTCAAGGTTTGACCTAAAGTCTATTCCATTGTAGTTATTTTATGGGAGAAATGAACAAGAAACTTTGTCCAGCCTTGATCGTGCAACAATAGTGTTGATAAGAAGTAATAATTTGCGATCTGTCACAACCTGTTGGCTTTTGACTTTGACTCAAATGAATGATCAGTTTTATATAAGGGGTTTTCTGGAACCTGGGGTAATGTCGGCACCGTTTTCCATCGCATTGCGTCCGTGTCAACATTTTTTATTTTTTTTGTGCTAAACACAAAAGCGGTCACAAAAGAACGGGGATGCCACCAGTTTGTTCTTTCCTAACTTTTGGATACGCTTCTGGCTTTGGCAAAAAAACAAAACTGAGCCAAATACTGCATGTGTGATCCTGGCCTTGAGGTGCTTTAGAACATGCTGTATTGATGTACTTTTTGAAGCCAATAACCGCAGTGGATTGTAAAGGGAGGGAAAGTTTATAGTAAAATTCTATCTTTCTTTTGTGTGTGGTTTTGCATCCTTTCCTGGTTGAAAAAACTGCATCAAAAGGCACATGTGAAAGCACCCTATGGCCGCGTTCCCACATAGCGTAAACGCTGCGGAATTTACGAAAATTCCGCAGCATTTACAGTAGCGGCAAACTGAGATTTAGAAGATCTTATGCCCATGCTGTGGAAAAACAACACAAAGTTGTGCGGAATATTTTCTGTGATGTGACTCATTTCCGCAGCATGTCAACCTATAGAGAAGCCTGTGGTGAAAAATTGCCATAGGGAAAAAAAAAACACCTAGAGCATGCTGCATTTAAATAAATAAACAAACGACAGATTCCCCCCCCCCAAAAAATAAGAAAAAAAAAACTTATCAAAAAGCCTCTATAGACTTTCAGCTAACATCTGGCCGCAGTGTTTTTGGCCAAAAAAAACAGGCCCAAACAATGTTTTTCCCACAAACATTGTTGCAGCGATCTATTTTCCAGATCGTACACCTTTGTCCACAGAGCCATTGAATCCTGTACGGCACTTCGAGATGTCTTCTTAATTTTAAGCATGTCCTCTTCCAGAGTCAAGGTTCTAGCTTCCATCTCAGATCTTATGGACATCTTGTCTAAGGACAGATAGCTCTTGTCTTATGCCTCCCACCTGCAGTGACAGGGAACTGATGGCGGTGTTACATTTAGAGAGAGCCTTAAGCACATCTCTCAGCGTGGACTCACCACTAGCCCCCCAGGGCTTCCACGTGTCTCAGCCAGAGACAGTTGTGGGACCTGCGGCGCCATTACCTCTGCATCCACCATGTTATCCTCACAGGACATCTCCGCTGAGTCCGACCCATCCGGGCTGCTGGGGCCAGGTAGACTATCAATTCCCCCCCCCCCCCCCCCTCCTGCCGCATTCCTCTGAGCCGGGGCCCCGGACCTCCGCTCCCTCTCGGCGCCATCTTGGAAGTCTGCATTGCGCCCGACTTTCAAAGAAGTTTTGCCGCTTTTGCGTGGCATAGCGAGTAGCCCAAGGTGTCCCTGGAGTCAGGACGAGCAGGAGAACACTTTACATTGCAGGAGATCCAGATGTGTCAACTGTTGGTCGGTTCAAACCGGATAATTGACCGGAGTGGAGGTAGGAGAATTTAAGTGTGCGTACCACTCTGTGCAGTGTCAGGCCACACCAACCCCCACCTAACCTTTTTTAGGTGACTTTTCAGAACAAGCTGTCATAAGTGTCTACATGAGGAATAACATGATTTCTGGGCATTATATGATTTGTACAGTCCTGGCCAAAAGTTGACTGACACAAATTTTGGTTTTCACAAAGTTTGCTGCTTCAGGGTATGTGCACACGTAGTGACCAAAAACGTCTGAAAATCCAGAGCTGTTTTCAAGGGAAAACAGACCCTGCTTTTCAGACGTTTTTTGACCAACTCGCATTTTTCGCGGCGTTTTTCTCGCCTTTTTCGCTGCGTTTTTTTACGTCCGTTTTTGGAGCTGTTTTCATTGGAGTCTATGAGAAAACGGCTCCAAAAACGTCCAAAGAAGTGTCCTGCACTTCTTTTGACGAGGCTGTATTTTTACGCGTCGTCGTTTGACAGCTGTCAAACGACGACGCGTAAATAACAGGTCGTCTGCACAGTACGTCGGCAAAGCCATTCAAATGAATGGGCAGATGTTTGCCGACTTATTGTAGCCCTATTTTCAGACGTAAAACGAGGCATAATACGCCTCGTTTACGTCTGAAAATAGGTCGTGTGAACCCAGCCTCCGTGTTAGATCTTTTATTCAGATGGTATACTGAAGTACAATTGGGGTATGTTCACACGCAAATTAAAAAACTTCTGAAAATACGAAGCAGTTTTCAAGGGCAAACAGCTCCTGATTTTCAGACTTTTTTTGTTTTGGTTTTTTTGTGGCGTTTTTTACGGACGTTTTTGGAGCTGTTTTCTATAGTTTATGAAAAACTGCTCCAAGAAGGGACCTGCACTTTTTCGCGGACATTTTCTTGCGCGGCCGTTTTTCAAAACAGCCGCGTAAAAAAAAAAAGCTGCCATCGGAACAGAATGCAGTTTTCCCATTGCAATCAATGGGCAGATGTTTGGAGGCGTTCTGCTTCTGATTTTCGGGCGTTTATGGCCTGAAACACGGCCGAAAATAGGCCGCGTGAACATACCCTTATAAGCGCTTCATACTTTTTTATTGACCAATACATCAAGTTTATGCAAAGTCGCAATATTTACAGAGTTGACCCTTCTTGTTCCAGACTTCTGCAATTCACCCTGGCATGTTGGATTTTCAGCTTCTGGGCCACATCCTAACTGATGGCAACCCATTCTTGCCTAATCAGTACTTGGAGTTTATCATACTTCTGTGTTTTTTTTTTTTTTTGTGTTTTTTTTTTTGTCCAGCTGCTTTTTGAGGATTAACAGGTTCTCAATAGGATTGAGATCTGGGGAGTTTCCTGGCCATGAAACCTAAATTTTCAATGTTTTGATCACCGAGCCACTTAGTTATCACATTTGCCTTGAGACATGGTGCTCCATGCTGGAAAAAGCATTGTTCATCACCAAATTGCTCCTGGATTGTTGGGAGAAGTTGCTCTTGAAGGATGTTTAGATACCATTCTTTATTCATGGAAGTGTTCTCAGAAAAAATTGAGACCTCTCTGGATGAAAAGAAATCCCACATATGAATGGTCTCATGATGCTATACTGTTGGCATGATCCAAGACTCATGGTAGCGCTCACCTTTTTCTTCTCCAGACAATCATTCTTCTATATGTCCCAAACAGTCTGAAGGGGGCTTCATCAGAGAAAATAACTTTAACTCAGTGCTCTGCAGTTCAATCCCTGGACTGTCCATGTTTTTGTTGGATAGAAGTGGCTTCTTTGCCCTTCTTGACACCAGGCCAGCCTCCAAAAGCCTTTTTCTCTGTGCGTGCAGATACACTGACACCTGCCTGCTGCTGTTCCTGAGCAAGCTCTGCACTGATTCAGCTATGGGATCGGTTCAACCTTTTTACGAGACGGTCCTGTCACTTGCTGGACTTTCTTGGGTGCCCTAATGCCGCCTTAACAGCAATTGAACCTCTCAATGAAATTCTCAGTGATCTTATTAATGGTTGCTTTATGGGCAATCTTACAAATCGACAATGTCCTTTTGACGAAGAAGACATCACGCACCATCCACTTTTAAAGCAACCAGTGTGATCTTCTAATACAATCAGCATAACCGTGATATCGGCTGCCTTCCTCTTGAGGTAACGAGAACATCACTGAAATTGTTAGCTCTGTGTACCCGTTCCGATGTGTTAAGTGACGACCCTCTCCTTTCCAAAGGCAGTTAGGAGCCAAGATCAAAATTAGATAGTAGGGTCAACCTTCTCCGGCACCCCTACGATGCGCACATTATTCCTGCGCAGTCTATTTTCTAGGTCATCTGCTTTGGCTACCAAGCATGAATTTTCGATCTCAAATAAAGACTATGTTAAGTGGAGACACTTAAATGGGGTTTCCACCTTTTGAAGACCTATCCACTGGATAGGTCATCAGTACATGATTTCTGGCCCCGCACAGATTAGCTGGTCTGGTGCCTCCATGCACTGGATGTACATGCCGGAAGCACTTAGTTCCAGCCACGGAATAGGGGCCGAGCTGCAGCTCTGCTCCTATTCAAGTGAATAGGAGCGCACTTGCAGTTCTACTGCACGACCGCTATGCTATAGTTACATAGTTAGTATGGCTGAAAAAAGACACATGTCCATCAAGTTCAACCAAGGGACGGGAAAAGGGAAGGGAAAAATTTCTACACATAGGAGCTAATACTTTTTTGTTCTAGGAAATTATCAAACACTTTTTTAAAGCCATCTACTGTGACCAGCTCCTGCGGACTATGCCATAGATTCACACTTCTCACAGCTTGTCGCCTCTGCGGGTTGAACCTTTTTAATTTATTTTATTTTTTTTTCTTCTCCATACGGAGGGAGTGCCCCCTTGTTTTTTGAGGGGGTTTTACATGGAACAGGATTTCACCATATTTTTTGTATGTGCCATTAATATATTTATGTAAATTAAACCCCTTAGTCGTCTTTTTTTTATTTATTTTTTTCAAGGCTAAATCGGTTTAATTCTTTTAATCTTTCCTCTAATCTTGCTATGTACGGAGCCCAGAAGCAGTTGGGTGTCTGACCCGCACTGCTTATATACTGATGACCTGTCCGGTGGATAGTTAATCAGTTGTCAGAAGGTGGACAACTCCTTTTTTTTTTAAACTCGTTTTATTGAAGAAACGTAGTACAAATGCAATCATTCCATACACTTAATACAGTACACATTGCAGACATGGATGATAAGCTTTACCTTTCCAACTTTACATATAAGGAGAAGTACATACATGCAATCAGACATTTTAACATGAGTCTAGGATCCATCAGAATTACAAAAGCAGCTATATTGGAGAACAGTAGCCAAGACAAATTTGAACACTTTGCATAAATGATCTAGATCCACCACCCCAGATGTTCAGACATGTGTTAATGACCTACGCAGGTCGCTATACCTGTGCAGAGTATACTGTGTCCCTGCAGAATCACACCAAGCTTCCCATATCCCATGAAATTTATCAATGCAACCCCTCTGTCTATACATTATTCTCTCATACGGGATAACCGCGTTCACCAGTGCTTTCCACCTTGCCACTGTGGGAGGACGGGGGTCCATCCACCTTAAAGCAATAGCTTTTCGTGCCATAAACAGAATTTCCCGGTGAAATATTTTCAGATAATGTGGCCACTGTTCATCCTGGAGGATACCAAATATACACACTTGTGGGCTTACTGGGACCGGAATATGCATGATTCCCGCAGCAACTCCTACCACCTCCTTCCAAAAAGAGGAGATAACTGGACACTCCCATATCATATGCCAAAAGTCTGAGCTAGGCTGCATCTGTGACATTCTGTGCTCGGATATCTACCCATTTTATGCATTCTAACAGGTGTCAAGTAGCTTTGGTGGACTATTAACAGCTGTATCATCCTATTGTTGGCAGCTGGCAACACGTATAATGGAGAGGTTAGGATCACATCCCAGTCCTCTTCTGCAAGGTCAGGTATCCTCGCAGTCCATCTATCCTTGACCATCAGGGGTGTACTAGCTACCTTGGCTGTAATGAGAGATGTATATATAGCTGATATCAGACCTCTGGGGCCTTGGGACCTAAAAACTCCTATCAGAGGAAGCCGAGTGAATGTCGTGTCAGTGGGGGGGAATTGGGCATTAAGAGCATGACGCAGTTGTAAATATCTATAAAAAGCAGTCCTGGGTATTGCAAACTCAGACTGCACCTGTGAAAATGATTTGAGGATGTTATCCGTATACATGTCCCCTATAGTACATATCCCCTTTTGAATCCAAAATTGTGGAGCCAGTTCCTCTGATATCTGAGGGAGAAGGGGGTTAGACCATAGTGGCATATCAATTTGTACTCCCGAGTGACTGTATATGCTCTTCGCAGCCCTCCACACCTGAGAAGCCACCCTATGGATTGGCAACACATTTTTAATTTCGTTCAGGGACCCTTCCAATACCGGCCACAGAGTGGACATATGCATATGGAATGCCAGGTGATGTTCCCTATCTGGCAAGGCCATATTGGCAACCCATACTTTGAGGTATCTTGGTTGTCCCGCCAGATAATAAAGGTAAAGATCTGGCAGGGCCGCCCCCCCTGATGTTTTGGGGCGCTGCAGAGTAGCAAGACTGAGCTTCGATCTATTGGAGCCCCATATAAACCCTGGAAATAGGGCATGTATCTGTTTGAAAAACTTTTTGAACACTGGTGTCGCTGCATGTTCGAGGATATAGAGACATTTAGGAAGAATGACCATTTTTATTAGATTTATTCTACCCGTTACTGCTAGGGGAAGAGTGCTCCAAATCCGAAATTTAGCCTTTATATATTCTAACAATGGCAAGACATTACTGGCATGATCATTCCTATGCTCTTGATTTATAACAATTCCTAAGTATTTAAATGAGACCACCCTTAATCCGTGCATCACTTCCGGCCCTCCCGCCCCCTGTAATGGCATAAAAAAGGACTTGGTCCAATTGACATAAAGGCCAGAAAACCCCCCAAAGATTTCCAAAGTGGTGATTGCCAAGGGCAGTGTCACCATCGGTTGGGACATAAAGAGAACCATGTCATCTGCATATAGGCCAATCCTATCTTCCCTACCCCCCAAACTAATCCCTTTATATCCATTATGTTGGCGTATGTGTAAGGCTAAGGGTTCTATAGCAAGTGCGAACAGCAATGGGGAGAGGGGGCAACCCTGCCGAGTACCCCTCTGTAACCGGAAATATGGGGACAGTATGCCGTTCACCAGGATTTGTGCCCTTGGTGCTTTATATAGAATCGAAATCCATCTAAGGAACTGTGGTCCAAACCCAAACCTCTCCAAAGTTTCCAACAGATATATCCATTCGATGGAGTCAAAAGCTTTCGCGGCGTCTAAAGACGCCATCGCCCAGTCAGCCTTCATCTCTTTCCCTATCTGAGCTATAATCTGTACCCTCCGGATGTTATCGGAGGTAGATTTCCCAGGCATAAAGCCTGTCTGGTCTTCATGGATTACTTGGGAAATAACTTTGTTCAGCCTATTTGCTAATATTTTAGTAAGCAATTTGTAATCATTGTTCAGTAATGATATCGGGCGGTAGGAGCCACATTCCACGGGGTCTTTATCTGGTTTCAGCAGAACAATAATAGTGGCGTCATACATACTTTCGGGTAACTGCCCTCTCTCAAGTGCATACGAAAACATAGCTGCTAGTGAGGGAATGAGATGCTCTGAATATTTATGGTATACCTCAATAGGGATCCCATCAGGACCCGGTGCCTTTCCCTTAGCCATATCTTTCAAAGCTTCCCTTATTTCATCTTCAGTCACAACCCCTTCCATGGTCTCTCTACCTTCCGCACTCAGCTTAGGGAACTGAATACCATCCATATACGACTGGAGCTCTAACTTATCATATCTAGATTGTGAGGCATATAGCCCCCTGTAAAATTGAACAAATGCCTCGGCTATGCCTTGGGAGTCAGTCAAGCATTCCCCAGAACTACTTTGAATTTTAAGAATAGCCGGGCTTTTAGAATTTTGATGTATCAAATGGGCCAACAGTTTACTAGACTGGTTACCTAGTTCAAAATATGTTTGTTTCTCAAAAAATGTCTTCCTATGTGCCTTCTCCTGCAGCAGTAGCAGGTACTTCCTCCCCATTTGCAACCATTGGTCTCTATTTGTGTCAGTGGGGTCAGCCGTATATTTACCCTCTAGTTCAGCGCATTGTTTTCCCAACTCCACTTCTGTTCTGGAGGAGTCTTTTTTAATGTATGAAATAGTGGACCGGAGACACCCCCTAAGATATGCTTTCAGTGTATCCCAGGCAATGCTGGAGTTTTCAAAAGTGCTATGTTCCCTGTTAAACACCTCCAGTTGATCAGGGATCCTATCCTGTGGGCCTATCAGGGTTAGCCAAAAGGGGTGTATTTTCCAACTTCTGGGCAGTGGAGGGCCTGGGATGCTGAAGCTGGCCACTATTGGAGAGTGATCAGATACTGCCCTGGGTTTATACGAGATTGATTCCACCAACGGTACAATTAAAGAGTTTCCCACCATATAATCTATACGGGACAGGGAGTTTCTGCCTAGGGAGTGACATGAATACACTGTAGACATCGGGTACTTATATCTATAGAGATCCTTCCAGCCCATCTCTTCAAACAGTAGACCCAAAACTGATACCGCGGAGGGTGTCCGGACCTGCCCGGTAATAGCATTAAACCTATCCATGTTGCTGTCCACCACCATGTTGAAGTCTCCCATGCCAAGCACTCTTGCGGTCGGATATGTGGCTGCAAAGGTGGCCGCCAAATGTAGAACCTGTAATGAAGCTGGCGGGGGGATGTATACACCCAACAAGACATGAGGTACATTTTCTATAAGCGCATACACAAAGACATATCTACCCTCACTATCCACTTTAGTGTGAATTGCTTCCCATCTCACCGATTTGTGCACTAGTATGGACACGCCCCTTGAGTATGTCGTGTGATATGAGTGGCTAGACCACTGCACCCATGGCCGGAGAACCGTTTTCATTTTAGCTGGCGTCAGGTGTGTCTCCTGAAGGCACAGTATATGAGGGTTGATCTTGCGTATATAACTATATAATATCACTCTCTTCTGTGGATTGCCCATGCCCCTCACATTCCACGACATTACCGTTAAAGAAGAAATTTCTGAACTTTATCTTCCACATACAGGAGATATCCATATTGCCTGATATACATCAACACTCCATCCCATCTCAAATAATGGATATAACTATGCATTCCATCCCTTATGCAGTTACATTTGTACATGAATGGTGCTATAACTATCCGCACCCAAGGCACATTCCAACTTAAAACCCAGAACAACAGGTTATTAATAACACAACCATACCGGCAATGCATTGAGATGCATATTACATTACCGGTGCGTGCCGTATAACGTGGCATTTTGAATATACGGGGGTAATACCCGCGCCAAACATCAGCTATGAATGTTTCCATCAGGACTTAAACGACCAGCAACTTCTTCGGGCAAGACGTCCAATACTTCAGGATAACCTAAGTCAGTACTGTTCTAGCATAAGGACCAGCCATTCTCTGCCAGACCCAGTCTGTATCCTCTTCAAGCTGGGGCCTTATAACAGGAAAGTCCAGCGGCAACAAATACTTCACCACGAGGCACCAACCTTGATATCAGGCATAGCTAGTTCCTTCGTGGCTGACGCTTGCCTCTCACCCAATCATCAGCATCCTGCGGAGAATTGAAAAAGATGGTTCTCTCTCCGTCCACAATACGCAGCCTAGCCGGATAAGACATGGAGTAAGGGACTCCCAGCTCCCGTAAACGTCGTTTAACAGCCAAAAATGTCGCCCGTTTTTTTTGCAATTCTGCCGAGAAGTCAGGGAAGATGGAGACTTTCGCCCCGTTATATGTAATTTCCGGCAACCTGCGAGTCAGACGCAAAATCAAGTCCCGATCATTGCAGTTTAGCATACGTGCCAGAAGCGGTCTGGGGGGAGCCCCCGGTGGTGGCGGCCTTCCCGGCACTCTGTGGGCTCTCTCAACCGCCAAGGCTTGCGAAAATGGCGCATCAGGAAGCGGGTCTTTAATCCACTGCAGAACGAAATCACCAGGAATCTGACCTTCAGCTCTCTCTGGCAGGCCAATTATGCGTATGTTGTTACGCCTAAGTCGGTTTTCCATGTCATCTGTCTTCTGTTTCCATAATTCAGCCGCCGATTCTAAGTCAGCAATGGCCTCCGGTAAGGACGCCGTTCTGTCCTCCACCCCGGATACTCTATCCTCCACGTGGGTCAGACGCTCCCTCATGGTCTGCATGTCCTGTCTCATAAGGCCTATGTCAATCTTAACTTCCTCCAGCTTACCGGTAAGTGAAGTTTTACATGCTGCTATAGCTGCGAGGAGTTGAGTAGTCATTTCGGACAGCGTAGGCTCCGGGGTTGTCTCCGTATCCGATTCCTTGCTGCATGAGGCCTCTCCTCCCTTAGATCTCTGAGGCAGAGGTGTGCGTCCGCCATCTTGCCCCTCACCCCTTGCAAAGTTTTGCAGCTTCTCCGCGGCCGTCTGACCTCTAGTGGGGCCCATACTGGCTCCGGTACTTGCCCCCGGTCGTCTCGGGCGTCTGGACGGTATATTTGTGAGTTATGGAAGCCTCAGGATCTTTGCAGGATAACGATGGCGCGGGTTCACTGCGGAGCTCCTAGAACATGCGACCGCTCCTGCTGTGCGCTAAGCCACGCCCCCGTGGACAACTCCTTTAATGTGTCGGTTCTGTAGAGTCCATCCTACTCTCTGGAATCCATATTTTTATAAAATAATACGAAATGCAGTAGGTAAAACCTCTATCTCATATCTATTATATATTGCATATCACTAGGATAAATTCTAAAGTTAAATTGTAATTGTTTGGAAAAATGAGCAAAATTAACTCTCCCAAATATTAATATATCACCAATTGATCCGTGAAAAAATATATATGGGTTGGAAGAATGCCAACATAGTGGTAAAATCTGAGATATTAAGAGAACTTTAATGGAAGATAAGTTAGTTTAGTTTATACTGCTTTTTAATGTGGGTTTCAAACCCAAGAAAACTGAGCTATCAAAATCCTGAGACCATCCAAGTCCAACTGATGCATGTCCAAAAATGCTCACTTCTCAAAGCTGGACTATGGCATTCTTTATGGAAGTGTCCACAGATTCAGATCTTTTGGAACCAAGTAGCCTCATTTATTAATCCTGTAGTAGACCAGTCCTTAGTTATGAATCTGTGGACTCTCATCTTCAATGCTGACTTAGTCAAACGAAACCGAAAGAGAATTCTGCTGCTACTATTGACAGCAAAAAATACTATTTTGACCGCTTGGTTAAAACACCACAAACCAGCTTAAAGGGAATGTGTTGCCAGAAAAACATGTTTTTTTTTTAAAAAATTAAACATTTAGTGTGTGGGTGATTAAACATTGTTCAAATATTTATTTTTTTTGCGAGTCAGGAAATATTATAAATTTTTTCTAATTTATAATACTACCCATTTTTGGTCACTAGATGGAGCTAGTTCCCAAAATTGCAGCATTGCAACATTGGGTTAAAAGCCCTCGCTCTAGTGAGCTCTCAGCATCCCCCCCTCCTTTATCCTGGCTAGTGCCTGGATAAACGAGGGGTTTGAAAGGTTTAACCTCCTACACTGTGTGTCGCCATTTTTTGAGGTAACCCACAGTGTAGTAGGTTTACATACAGTAGTAAACACACACAAACACTAACATACATTGAAATCTCTTACCTGCTCCTGCCGCCGCGGCTCCCTCCGGCCCGTCCGCTCCCTTTGCTGCCGCTGTTCCATGTGCACAAGTCCGGAAGCCGCGACCGGAAGTAGTAATATTACTGTCCGGCCGCGACTTCCGGTCCACAGGAAAATGGCGCCGGACGGCGCCAATTTCGAATAGGACTGTGTGGGAGCGGCGCATGCGCAGTTCCCACACAGACGCCGTACACGGCAGTCAATTGGACGGGAGCCGTTCGCAGTCCCTATGGGACTGTGGCTGCCGTATTCCATGTCTGTGTGTGTCGTTAATCGACACACACAGAAATGGAACAAAAAATGGCAGCCCCCATAGGGAAGAAAAAGTGTAAAAATAAGAAACAGTAAAACACAAACACACAAATGAAAATAAACGTTTTTATTAAAGCACTAACATCTTTAACATATAAAAAAATTATTTGTGATGACACTGTTCCTTTAAGTTCTAATGGCTACATATTTATCAAGAGGAAAGGAGTTCAGAGGAGACCATGGGAAAAACTGAAGTGTTTATTTTATAAACAAGATGTAGATTTAAAACCATAATGGTTTTTTTTCTGTGCACCCAAAAAAGGGACGTATGTATTACAATGTATTGTAATTAGGGTCAGGGATCTGAGAATCTGACCTTATATTGATATCAATGTTTTTTGTGTTCATCTTATTCAAGTAAATTATTTGAAAGATTAACACTTGGTAAATAGTAGTGCAAAAAAAAAAGTTTACATTCTGAATTGTGCTTTGATAATTGTACTTCATTCCATCCAATACCTTTTTATGGTTTTAAATTGCATCCAGTCAACATTATACATGAATGCCAGGCTGTGGACTATAACATTTCTGGTGATGCTGTTTATAGGTCGCATCATTGCAACTTTTGCTTGCTCTGGAGAAAAGGAGGTGAATGAAGCCATTCAAAGTGCCAAGACTGCCTTTAAAATATGGAGCCAGAAATCGGGAATGCAGCGAGGCCGCATCTTGTTGGAAGCAGCTCGAATTATCAGGGTCAGTATTTCTTCTTCCCTCATTTTATTTTTTTTAAATCTGAATTAATCACTAACAAGCCTTTTACTATTCTATACTCTAACCTCTTTAGGACGCAGCCTGTCTTGGTCTTGTGGACACAGATGATTTTTTTTTATTTTTTTCAAATCTGACGTGTCGCTTTATGTGGTAATAACTTTGGAATGCTTTAACCTATGCAAGAGATTCTGAGACTGTTTTCTCGTGACATATTGTACTTTATGTTGGTGAGAAATTTTGGTCAAATTCAATATTTATTTGTAAAAAAAAACTTCACATTTTAGAGTGCTAAATTAGCATTTTCTAAATTTAAATGTATCTACTTGAAAAACTGATAGTAATACCACATAAAATAGTTACTAGTTAACATTTCCCCAATATATGTCTACTATGTTTGCATCAGGTTTTTTTTTCTAGGACGTTACAAGGCTTAGAACTTTAGCAGCGATTTCTCATGGTTTTTCAAGAAAATTTCAAAAGGCTATTTTTTTTTTCAGGGGCCAGTTCAGTTGTGAAGTGGCTTTGAAGGTCTTATACATTAGAAAGTCCACAAATCACCCCATTTTGAAAACGGCACCCCTCAAATTATTCAAAACAGCATTTAGAAAGTATTTTCACCCTTTTAGGCATTTCAAAGGAATTAAAGCAATGTAGAGGTAAAAAGTACAAATGTAATTTTTTTTTTAATTTTTTTTTTCTGTAACCCAGAAGGTTTTACCAGAGAAACGCAACTTCATAATTGCCCAGATTCTGCAGTTTTTAGAAATATCCCAGATGTGGCCCTAGTGTGGTAATAGAAGCACCGGCCTCCGGAGCAAAGGAGCACCTAGAGGATTTTGAGGCCTCCTTTTTTTATGAAAATATTTTTTAGGCACCATGTCAGGTTTGAAGAGGTCTTGTGGTGCCTAAACAGTTAAAACCCCCACAAACGTGACTCCATTTTGGAAAGTACACCCCTCAAGGCATTTTTCTAGGGGTTTAGTTAGCATTTTGCAGAATTTAGTGGAATTAGGCTGTGAAGATGAAAATATACTTTTTTTTGTTCTGCTAAAACATAGAATTTTCTTCAAGGAATAAAGGAGAAAAAGCACCCCAACATTTGTAAAGCAATTTCTCCCGATTACGGCAATACCCCATATGTGGTCATAGAATGATGTTTGGACCCACGACAGAGCTCCGAAGGGAAGGAGCGCCTTTTGGAGTGCAGATTTTTCACCTCTATTTTGCTTTAAATCCTATGAGACACACCTAAAGGGTTAAACTTTTCTAAATGCTATTTTGAATACTTTGGGGGTTGAAGCTTTTAAACTAAAGAAATGTCCTTCTAACATCCTAGAATAACAAACGGGCATTAAAAAAATTATGCCAACATAAAATAGACATATGTGAACTAGTAACTATTTTCTGTCGTATTACGATCTCTTACAAGCAGGTACATTTAAATTTAGAAAATGCAAATTTTTCTCTACTAGTGAAAAACCTACAATTTTTTTAAAATAAACATTGAATGTATTAGCCAAATGTTACCACTTAAATTAAGTACAATGTTTTTCCATGAGACAACCTCAGAATCGCTTGGATAAGTAAAGGCATTCCAAAGTTATTACCACATAGTTGAAAAACAGGGCTCGGTCCACAAGCCCAAAACTGGCTGTCTCCGTGTTCTTGGTCCCACATCTCTCCGTTCTGGCAGGTCTCTGGTGCTTTGTAATGGCAAAAATAGCTAATTCTTCTCATAAAAGTTAGTCAGATTCTTGTCTTTTCACATGTCCATGGGATCTGTCCGAATTTGTTAGTGTCCATTAAATAACAGATCCCTCAAAGCTGTCATTACTCCTTTAATGACGGAAGCCGTGATGCAAATGTGAACAGAGCTTTAGTATTTAAGTTGTACCTACCCTACTAGTAAAACGACTTTCTTCTTTTACCCTTGTTGGGGTATGTTCACACTGCTTATTTTCGTGGCGTAAACGGCCGCAAAATCGGAAGCAGAACGCCTCCAAACATCTGCCCATTGATTTCAACAGTAAAAACTGTTCTTTTTTAGCAAAACAACCTGCACCACTTTTTTTTTTTTTTTTCCTGAATTGAAATTGAATCCCTTAACTAAAAGCAGTTGACCGCATAAATCACACCATGTATTGTTTTTACAAAATTACTGTATGCTATCTTTTGAATCTAGGACATAAAAAGTTCTATATTTTGTTTCATTGCTCCAGCTTAAGTAATACTGGTTAATGTGACATTTATTTCCTAATGACCAGGTGTCTAACCCCTTCAGGACTGCGCCTCTTTTGGCCTTCAGGACCAGCCCCATTTTTTTCAAATCTGACATGTCACTTTATGTGGCAATAATTCTGGAGTACTTTTATCGAAGTGATTTTCAGATAAATTTTTTTCCCGTGACACTTTGTACTTTATCTAGTATATTTTGGTCAATATGTTTTTACACTTAATTTTTTTATTAATAAAAAAAACTTTAAAAAAAATAGCATTTTCCTACATTTTAAATCCTCTGCTTCTATAATGGATAATGATGAGAACATAAATTAGTAAATAAGGTCTACCACATGTAGTCTTTGTGTGGGTTTTTATAGGTTAAAGGAGTCTTCCAGCCACTAAAAAATGATGGCCTATCCTCAGGATAGGCCATCAATAGCTGATGGGTTGGGACCCCCCGCCGATCAGCTGTTTTGAAGTGGCCACAGCGCTTGTACGAGTGCTGATTCCCCTTAACTTCTTGCTCACTGAATCATCGACACGCATTTAGCGGAGATTCACAGGTATTGCAGCCTTTTCTCCCATTACAGTGAAGGTGTTTTGTTTTTGCCTCCCCTTTGATTAATATGCAGTTTGTTTAACATTTTTCGTTTCCACAAGTCATTTAGTATTAAAAAAAAAAAGCACCCCAATTAAATTGTTAGGCAATATCTCCTGAACATGGTAATCTCCCATATGTGGTCATAAACTGCTGTTTCAGCACACGACAGGGCTCTGAAGGGAAGGAGCACATTATAGCTTTTGAAGCACAGATTTTGCTAGATTGGTCTTGGGATGACCTCTTGCATTGTGCTGAGGTACACGGTGGAAAGCCCTGAGTAGTGACCTCATTAAGGAAACTACACCCCTCAAGGAATTCAGGGTACGAACACACAGCATAAACACTGGATTTTCCACAACGGATTAATTGCGGAAAATCCGCAGCATTTTACAGTAGCAGCAGTGTGGGTGAGATTTCAACAAATCTCATCCCCACACTGCGGGAAAAATGGCGCCGGAAAAAAACCCTCACATAAATTGACGTGCAGTATCTTCAACCGCAGTGTGTCAATTTAATGCTGCGGAATCGCAGCTCTTCTGTTGCGGGTTTTCTCATTCAATTCAATAGGGTGCTTAAACCCGCAACAGTGGTGTGTGTTGCGATATTTGCGGCGGAATACCAGTGGTTCCGCCGCAAAAATTGCAAGTTTGGGTAAGTATAACTATTTATTTTCTGAGTTCAATGCTTCTCCAGGCCGGCCTCCCTGGATGACGCAGCAGGCCATGTGACCACTGCAGCCAGTCACAGGCTGCAGCAGTCACATGGCCTGCAACATCATCCAGAGAAGCTGCAGCGGATGTTAGAGGAGGGAGGGCGTAAGTATGTGCGATAATTTACACCTTGATAAACGCACTAGTGTGGTGCGGGACTTCGGACCGCATTCCCTGTGGTGTACAGGGCGAATACGCTGCGCAGCTTGACGCTGTGTGTGTTCCTACCCTAAAGGTGTAGTGATCATTTTGACCCCACATGCATTTTGCAGAATTTGGTGCCCAATGGATGTTGCAAAGTGAAAATTGCAATCTTTCAATAGATATGCCATTTCAGTGACCAATATGTTGTCTGGCTTGTGCCACTGAAAAGTCCGCTCTTTAATTATTCTGTGTTTCCTGATTTTAAAACACCCTGCGTGTGGCCCTGATCTTTTGACTGAATGTACAACAGGAGTGAAAGAGCTTAAAGGCGCATGGTCTTATGTGGTGATTTACACAGCGTTGTTTGCAAAGGCTCTGTGGGTAAATATTAAAGTATAACCCAAAGAAGTCACCCAATTTAAAAAAAAACAAACTATACCCCTCAAGGCCTTCTGGGGATTTAGTGAGCATATTGACCTCCCAATTAGTGCTAAATGGATGTTACAGATTGAAATTTGCATTTTTCCCACAGATATAGAATTTCAGTGCTCCACTTGTGCCCTGGAGACACACACCATAAATTGGTAAGCGGGTTCTCCAGAGTACAGTAATTCCTCATATGTGGTCATAAACTGCTGTTTGGGCAAACTGCCAGGCTCGGTAGAAACTCCATTTGGCTTTTGGAGCATGGATTTTGCTTGGTAGTATTTGTTTTCAGGTTTTACTGGTGTTTTTAGTTTATAATATGGGGGCATATGTATGATTTGTGGAGTATATCCACGCATAATAAGGTGGTATATTAATTGGGTAAATATTTAAAATACTAATCCATGGATTTTGTTCGCTTTGTACCAATCCTTTTTAAGGCCAGGTTTTTCTGGGGCGGTTTATGTACTGATAAATGTTATCCATTCTTATCCCTATTTGGAACACAGCACCTTTTTGGGATTCTTCTCTTATTTGCAGTTGAGGGAACTTCGCATGGAAAGTGTTGACCTGGTATGATATGGGCAGCCTCTCTTCCAGCAGAGATGATGATTTTGGGCAGATGTGCATGGTCTCTCCCCTTCCTGGTTACCAAGTATTAGGGCCTTGATAGCCACTTCTTAAAATTGAAGGAATGTTCCCATCTGGCCGGCACGTCTGGATAGCTTGTAAGCGTTCTACAATACGATCTGTACCATGGGATATGGTTATCTGGTAAATCGTGGTATTGTACAAAAAAATCCACACTTTGGTATTGCCTAGCCCTATATGCAGCCATAGGCCCTAAAACCTAATCTCTGCTGCATCTACGTGGACCACCTAAGGGGGTTTTGGTGAGAATGTACTGGAGCTATATATTAGTCATGGCTGTAATTTTGCATCATTGTGTTTCAAGAGTCCTAACTCTTTAGTACAAACCATATTCTCCGTTTATTCTGTGACTCGTTACGATTACATCAAATTTTATATAATCAATTGTTAATTCCCAGTAATGAATCAACGGGCTGGTTCCCGTTATACCTCCCACCTTAAAACAAATATATTGAGGAAGGGTAAATTTATAAAATAACTTAATTTTTCCCATAAAAATGGAATAACAATGTAATTGTGTATAATATTGTATTGCATATACAGCCTGCATATTCAGCTTGGAGTATAGGATAGATATTCCTAGAATGAGTACAGCAGGGTAGCTTAGGATTTTAGGGTTGTACAGTGATATTCGGCCAGTCCCCAGACTAGATTTCTGCCCTTACTGTTGACAACGATATCAGGCACTCGTTCTAACAAGAACGACCACGTTGTCTCTGGATCCTATCCCCAGTTAGTTCCGTAACTAAGAATGCATACAGCAGGGTTCATCGGGATTGTAGGAGTATACATTGGTATTCTACCTGACCCAGAAATTCTTAGCCCTCACCATTGACAATGATATCGGGCACTCGTTCTAAAAAACGACCACGTGGTCTCTGGAACCTATCCCTATACAGATTAGATAATTCTGCTAGAGGTCATACTCCTACGCGTTTCCCCAGATGCTCTGGTTCATCAGGGAGTTTGTGAGCCTCACGGCTTGATAGATCATGTGGCAATGGCAGTGAGCACTTAAACGCACGCTCTTTTGTATATGTGTTGGCTCTTTCTTTTGGGGGCTCGATCGTCGGACAACCAATAGGAAAGGAATGCTGCGACGTCATCACATTCCAATCTGTATCGCGTCCTCCCTGCCTCCTAGATAGGCTGGATATATGGTAACGTATAGGGGGTTAGTTCAGCCATACCCCCAAAAGACTACTTTGCTTTACAAATCATGGTTACATAAGCACATTAGTTCATATTTAAAGTGGTTGGATTGTTGCCTAGATCTAGATATTAATTAGATGTCGTGCTACAGCAGTTATAAGTGGATTTGATGATCTTCTATACCTTGAGCTAAATGCCCAGTTCAGACCATGCAGGTATTAGGATGTTTTTTCGAATATCGGGCCCACCCATTTATATACTCAATTTTTTTTAGTGTCTTGTATATTTTATTACTGACACCTTTTATTAGATCCCTACATCCTTAATTATTCTTAAAAATGTGTGTGTATCTGGTGGCTCTTTGTTTATCTTTCAGGACTGACTTTATCCTAGGTTTTTAGAGAAAACATGCATAGTTGAGGTTTTCATTCAAACCTTCTGGAGCCACTGATCTCATTCTGTGAATCCAGCTGCTCTCCACTTGTAGTAGATCCCTGTCCCAGTTTCCACCTCTTGGGTTGAGGCTATACCCCAATTTCTAAAAACAAAAGGTAACCATCTCAATGAACACAATTAATTTGTTCTAGAACTTATGGGATTTAATCTTACAAAAAACTTCTTTCTATTCGGTGGGCACTATTACCACCAGCTCAGGGGTACAGCTATGCGGAGCCCTTGTGACCCTCATATGCTAATTTACTCCTGGGCTGATGGGAAGAAAATGTGGTCTTCTCAGACACCAACAATAAATGGCAAGAATCAATTGGCTATGGCTAAGATTTATAGATGACGTGTTCATCTTGTGGACAGGAACGCAGACTGACTTTGACATTCAGTTCAGAGACAAACTGCAGCCTGGCATTTCTAGATGTCCGACTCTCTAGGGGTTTGGGAGGTAAGATTGAAACAGTGGTCTTCAGAAAATCTACTGCAACGAATAGTCTCTTGAGATGGGAGAGTGCCCACCCATATGCCCTCAAACGAGGCATACCCAAGGGACAATACCTCTGAACAGTTTCTCCTGAGATGAACACTAACATCTTTATGATACAAGCTGCAGATATGTGAGATTTCGTGAAAGAGGTTATCCAGATCATATTCTGAGGGATGCCTTCACTAATGCAATCAAAACCAAACAAAGTGATCTACTAATACCCAAAGTAAAAACGCTTATAAAGAATAAGAAGATGTGCATCATAGGGACATTTGATGGGGCACACGAACAGGTCAGAGAGGTTGTACAAAAACACTGGGGGATCCTCATGGCAGATGCTGACCTGAAGGAAGCTTTGGGTGAAAGACCTCTGATCACTTTTCGAAGAAACAAGTCTGAGAGACAAATTGGTACAAAGTCACTATAAACCAGTACCTGTCAATGACCTATAAGGACCTTCAAATGTTTGGCCTGTGACTCCTTAATGACATCCAAGACTATAGTGAGTACAAAAACCGGCTGAGAATATACCACTAGAGAATTTATTAACGGTCTATCAAAAGGGATCATATACATGGCCAAATGCACATGCCCTATATAGGTAAAACTAAACGTGAATTTAGGAGACTTATTCGGGACCACTATAATGACCGCTTAAACAAAAAAGATACGCCTATTGCGAGACATGTTTGGGCAATGCATGGAGGTAACCCTAAGGACATCAAATTCCAGGGAATATAGCACATTGAACCGAACCCAAGAGGTGGAAACTGGGACAGGGATCTACTACAAGTGGAGAGCCGCTGGATTCACAGAATGAGATCAGTGGCTCCAGAAGGTTTGAATGAAAACCTCAACTATGCATGTTTTCTCTAAAAACCTATGTGAAAGTCAGTCCTGAAAGATAAACAATCGCAACAAAGAGCCCACATCTTTTTAAGAATAATTAAGGATGTAGGGATCTAATAAAAGGTGTCAGTAATAAAATATACGAGACACTAAAAATTTGAGAATATAAATGGGTGGTCCTGATATTAGAAAAAAACGTCCTAATACCTGCATGGCATGAACTGGGCATTTAGCTCAAGGTATATAAGATCGTCAAATCCACTTGTAACTGCTGTAGCACGACATCTAATTAATATCTAGATCTAGGCAACAATCCAAACACTATTTAAATATGAACTAATGTGCTTATGTAACCATGATTTGTAAAGCAAAGTAGTCTTTTGGGGGTATGGCTGAACTAACCCCCTATACGTTACCATATATCCAGCCTATCTAGGAGGCAGGGAGGACGCGATACAGATTGGAATGTGGTGACGTCACAGCATTCCTTTCCTATTGGTTGTCCGACGATCGAGCCCCCAGAATAGGCGGAGCCAACACATATACAAAAGAGCGTGCGTTTAAGTGCTCGCTGCCATTGCCACATGATCTATCAAGCCGTGAGGCTCACAAACTCCCTGATGAACCAGAACATCTGGGGAAACGCGTAGGAGTATGACCTCTAGCAGAATTATCTAATCCATGTAGGGATAGGTTCCAGAGATCATGTGGTCGTTACTGTTGACAACGATATCCGGCACTCGTTCTAACAAGAAGGGCCGAAATCTAGTCTGGGGACTGGCAGAATATCACTGTACAACCCTACGAGCCTAAGCTACCCTGCTGTACTCATTCTAGGAATATCTATCCTATACTCATCAAGCTGAATACGCAGGCTGTATATGCAATGCAATACAATATTATACACAATTACATTGTTCCATTTTTATGGGAAAAATTAAGTTATATTTTATAAATTTACCCTTCCTCAATATATTTGTTCAAATTTTATATAACTGGGAAGGGATTGAAGTGTTCAGGTCTCGGCCGGGTAGAGGTATAACCAGGAATAGAAAGGGTGTACGAGAACCCGACTCTGGCGTGTGCATACGGTAACATTAAATGATGCACATGCGAGAGTACAATGCAAGTCATGTATATGCACCAGAAGTGTTAAAGATGTATTAATAAACTGAAAACATGCTGGCACAATTCTCCAGCAGGTGGCTGAAAAGGATAAGCAGATCGATCACCTCAGGATGGTGAATCACTGCGTATAAAAAAAGCTGCCTAGCGTTGTAACCTGATATCAACCCCCAGTACGTGTGGATAATATAAATGGCTGAGAGTAGCAATATTCACAAGGACTAAGCTATCTGACACCGTATTGGGGGTCAAACATGTATGTCCAGCAGTAAATAGGCCATGTACGTCAGTCTGAAACTGGCAAGCAGATATAATGGCAGTTCTGCAGTATATGTAAGAAAAACCTTTTAGAGTAGGTCAGATGGTAATTCTGGCAATGCACCTTCGTATCCAGCCAATCAGAGTGGTCCCAATTGTACGGCCTGAAATCAGCCAAAAAGCAGCATGTGCCGTATGGATGCCATCCGCAGTGTAGACCCCATCCAGGCCGAACACGCGTGTACCCTGTGTGGGATGTCAGAACGTAAGCTACGTACGGTGATACATTTAGCCACCAAGTGACTTCTTCGGAGCGTGCGTAGCAATGTAAGTTTAGGGTAGTCTCTTAAATACACAAGTAGCCAATAAGGAGTCTACTTCAAAAGCAATTCAGATAACCCTTAAGACAATTGAACTAAATTAGTCATACAGTATTTTATCAAACTTTTGTCAATTCCTGGCTAGGTCTTGCCCAAAAGAGTAAAAGAACAGGAAGGGTAAAGAAAAATAATAAAAACAATTCAATAAAAAAAAGGATAAGCCAGCTTAAAAAAGATGGGTTGAGACAGAGTCCCAGGAGTCTGGCCACGCACTGGATACAGTCGCTGCACTTGTGAGTTCATTGGATTTGTTCCAAGGGTGCCCAGGAGGCTAATCCATGCCCTCATATTTTCTTGGTTTACGAGGAAATCTCTAGTAGCCCTATATACTCCGAGCGTTACACGTGGTTTATTTCAATTTTAACTTCCTAAATACTTAACAGTTAAACTGGTAGTATTCTGACTCAATTTCCTGTCACCGAGCCTCTTGATTAACAACATTGACAGTTTTATTACCAGTTGGCCATAGACTATGGTTGGATCATAATTGAAAGCCCACTCGTTCTGCGTGCTAATATGATGTGCTGTATTCACTTGCTGACTGGCCTGGGTTTGGGCAGGAGTCTCTGCACTTCTGAGAGCCACCTGTCTGATATGTTGCTGAGAAACCCAGAATTTGCTGAGGAGTTTCAGCAGCTCGAGCAGCAGTATGATGCATTTCATCAGCTTGCAGTTGGGCTAGAGGAGTCTCTGCAGCTAGTAATGCAGCTTTCCTCCTGGCCATTGGTAATCCATTTGCTATGGGTAACCACTCCCCTGTATCCTCCCATCTAGGATTATCTTGTAAAGTGCACTACCTGCTACTTCCAGATAAAAACATCTTTACTATAAAAGCGAAAGTCTGTATTCACTTTTATAGTATTGGATCATGTGATAATGGCTGATAACTGAGAACCGCAGCAAGGCCGGGACTTTAAAAAAAAACCTTCCTGCACACCTGATGTACCTACGTGCCAAACTTTGGGTCAAATAGTTCAGGTGTTTGTCATCCTCTATGGGCATCCAAACAGACGTTCGCTATAATGGCTGATAACCGAGAACGGCGAGGTCGGGACCGTTACGTAAACCTTCCTGAACACCCTATGTGCCAAATTTAGAGTCCAATTGTTCAGACGTTTGGATGCCTATAGTGGAGACATTCACTTTTATCATATATAATAGCAGTTACCTGGCTTCACACTGGTCTATTTGTGTTTTGGTTTGTGTGTGTGTGGTTAAAAACTTCACTTCCTACTGTTATGAAGCCAACATGTCCAAGTGCAGGGTTCCTTTTTGGAGGAGTAACTGGTCTGATAGGGGTTCAATTTATGAGCGTGCTCAAATACAGTATTGGTACAGTTCGTTTATGGCGAGTAACACGTCGAGTAAAGAAAAATAGCTTGGTTGTTATGGAAACCTCGTCTAAAACTGTATGTGAATGCGGGACCTGCGAGCTTCTATTGGCTAATACGGGTCATGTGATCTGGAGGAAGGTCCTTGATGCGGATGCCAGTGGTGTCGTCATGTATGCTTTTGTGAATATGTTGTGTAGGTCCTAGAAAGCTAAAACCCGGTCTAAACCTTCGGTAGCGCTTGATTTACTTATGTGCCAAATTTGGTGCAGATTGGTCCAGTCGTTTGGCCGTGCATAAAGAACAGACCAGACATCCGACAACAGAAATTCATTTTTATGTATGTATGAGATCTTTCAGAGTATATATCCACATACACTCCTTTTGAAGCTGCGGACGGTCACGGCTACCACCCCCTATTGTCCTTGAAAAGTTGATAGATGGCTATGAACAAAAGGCCCTCTGGTCTGAATAATGTAACTTCAAGTCATATGTTTCTTTAGGTGCAGCCTGGGTCCTGGGACTCTTCCCAAGCAACTATATTCAGTGCGTGGTCAGACTCCCGGACGCCAGAATCGCTTTTTTTTTTTTTTTGCTTTTGTTTTTTTCTGGGAACCTCCTCTCCCGCAGAAAAATGGAATAAAAAGTGATTAAAATGTCTTATGTACCTCAACATGGTAACATTAGGCCCTGTTCACACAGGTTTTTGCCGCGGAATCTGAAATCAATGGGAGTAAATTTCGGCTGTTTTTTGCTGCAATGGGAGATGGAGGCTTTTTATTTTTTACTAAGGGCAAAAAAAAAATGGGAAAAAGCGACTGACTTTTTCGCCTCAAAAACCCCATTGAAATCAATGGGAGACGGAAATAAACGCGTCTTATTGACGGGTTTTTCGGCAAAAAACGCTGGCGGTTATTCCATCTTTCTGTTGCAGAGAGCTAAAAAAAAATAAATAAAAAAAAAAGCACGTCAATACGCGCGTGGTGCAAAACCACTTAAAAAAACTAGCTAATTTTTTTTTTTTTTTTTTCCAGGCAGACTTTTCTGCTTGCAAAAAATTGTGTGAACAGGGTCTTAAACTATAGCTTGCCTCACAAAAAAAGCCTCATGCCGCTCAAATGACTGAAAAATAATGTTATGGCTCATTAGAATATTTATTTTTAACAGTTTTTTTTAGGTTTACTAATTTTACAAGGAAAAAAACAAACCTAAAAAAAAAACTATATATAAACTTGGTATCGTATTGACCCGCAGAATAAAGTCCACATGTCGTTTTTACCACACCTTGAACACTGTAAAAAATTAAACCCCAGTTTTTCCCAGTACATTATATGGTACAATAAATGGCGCCATGAAAAATTACAACTCTCCCCGCGAAAAGGTATATAAGATCGTCAAATCCACTTATAACTGCTGTAGCACGACATCTAATTAATATCTAGATCTAGGCCACAATCCAAACGTTGACGGGAAAAATAAAGTTATGGCTTTTGGAGGGTGGGGAGATAAAACTAATCTGTCATAACGGTGGTGGCGGAAAGGGGTTAAAGATAAGCTCTCCCATTGTGATTATTCCCTCGGGAGTATTTCATACTGCTGTCAGGTACTGAAGACATGACGTCCTTTTCCATAGCCTTCTCATGGACTGCTTGAAAGATTTATTAATTCACTGATGGCTCTCCCCCTTTTTTTTTAAAATGGGCACTTTGGAGGTATATCTTGAGAATACTGCTGCCGTATACTTCCAGCGTACCTAAAAGCAAGATGCGAACAGAGCCTAAGACTGTGTCCATGGTTTTGCTGGACATAATCGTGTCCATGAAAATCTAAGCAATCTGTGACGGAGGCCCCTAACAGAGCCCCCTGTGCAGATCTGAACAGAGCCTTTTACTTTGAGACACAGATTAAGTATGGTTTGTTTATAATATATTTGATACTTTTGATTTTCTTTTTCTATTCTGTACTTCATTGAGGTTTCAAAAAAACCTATTGCAGTAAGCTATCATTCAAAAATAGTACATTTTCTATGAATAAATAACCTATACATATAGATCTAATATTTGCTATAAAATTATTCAATATATTCTGTAAATATATCCAGGTTTTTTCACTGTACAAACGTTTGATTGGTTATTGAAGTGGGAATGTGTCATGTATTTAATTTTGTAGCTTTATTAATTAGATTTAAATATATTGATAGTGTATTTGATCTTGTTTTTTAAATGTTGTTGCCATTTGTTTTAATTTAATATATATATATATATATATATATATATATATATATATATATATACACCATACAGCAGGGTGTGTGCTATGTGGACACTCCAATTAATGGCAGTCAATTGACAAATTAATGTCAATAGCTTAAAGGGGTTTTCCCATCTTGGACATTTATGACATATCCACAGGATATGCCATAAGAGTCCAATAGAAGCAGATCCCACCTCTGGGACCCCTAAACCCCGTTCAAGCTTACTCTGCTCCCGCTGCATCCCAGTCGCTTCCTGGTTAGGTGGTCTGTAGTTACGTATACAACAGAGTGCTCACTGAGCTACACTGTTTCTGTAACTTCCATAGAAGTGAATGGGAGTCCCGGAAAATGTGTAGCACAGCAAACACTCGGCTGTTTCCGTAACTCCCGACCACCTAATGAGGAAGCGGCCGGGAGGCAGCGGGAGCAGAGTAAGCTAGAACGGAGTTTAGGTCGCCCCGTTCTTGATAGGTGGGACCTGCATCTATTGGACTTTTATGGCTCATCCCGTGGATATGCCAAAAGGTCCAAGATGAGGAAAAGCCTTTTTAATGCAGCCTCCATAAAGGTTTGAGTACCACACCATCCCGTATAGACCGGGGGTGACAGCGGAGTTGCATACACAGCCTTATCTGTGTACATAGTATATAGTGTTGCTATTCTTCCTTATCCAGGCCTCCAGCAGTAAAATAGAGCTGTCGTTATCCCACGATCTAATGATCATGAGATGATTATCCTCATCCTGTGCCTGCATATACAGGGTACCTAACGAGTGCGCTACAGAGAACAGGAAATATTGTGTGTTTTTACAATATAGGTATGTAAAAAGGATAAAGCCACAAAGTTAAAAAAAACAACTATCTATATATATATATATGTATGTGTGGTGTGTGTGTGTGTGTATATATGTATATATATATATATATATATATATATATATATATATATATATATATATAATGTGTGTGTGTGTGTGTTTTTTTTTTTTTGTTTGTTTTTTTTTGATAACCCGATTTTAAATAATTTTTGATACATTTCCTTTTTAAAAACCATTTTAAATGACTTACAGGAGCGCAGTGAAGAAATTGCTACCATGGAAACTATAAACAATGGGAAATCCATATTTGAGGCCAGAGTGGATATTGAGATCTCTTGGCAGACTTTGGAGTATTATGCTGGACTTGCTGGTAGTATGACTGGTAAGATCATTCTAAAATAGCATGTACTCATTTATTTGTGCTTAGGTGAAATGTATTTGTAGTAATCCATTTTGGTCAACACATTATACAACACCTACCATTTTCACAATTTTTGGCCTCCATTTACAGCTTGAGGCTTTGTTCACATCTGCATCGGGACTTGGTTCATGGGTTCTGTCGGACCTTTCAGTCAGAAGAACACATGAACAGAATCCAAACCGAAACCATAGGTTTCCGTTTGTATCACTATTGCTTTTCAATGGTGACCGAATCAATACCAAACAGTGACAAACAAACCATTTGCACCGGATCCATCAAAATTACAGAACCCTTTAAACAACTGTAATAAAGCGTAAACCATTTGCACCAGATCCGTCACCATTGAAATCCATGGTGATGCAAACGGAAACCTATGTTTTCATCTTGGATTCCGTTCACGGGTTCCCCTGACGGAAAGGTCTGACAGAACCCATGAACAGAGTCCCAATGCAGATGGGAACAAAGCCTTACTCTCATTTTGTTATTTCTGCCCCACCGTTTTAATGGTCTGTTAATTCAGAGTTCGGTCGGCGGCAAAAATGTGAAAATTCCCCCCCACCTCCCACCTATTGATTTCAATGAGAGGCAGAGGCTTTTTTCCTGGGAAGCTTTTGGCCGCTCACAGCAACAACAAAAAAAACCGCTCAAACGACAAAGAACATGCTGCTTTTTTGTGTGTGGTGTCCTCGCATGTGTTCCTTGCGTTAGATTTTATGGCCAGGGGCAAAAAACTTAAGCGGTTCAAAGTCTGCCTCAGATTCCTGAAGGAACTCTGAGGAAGGTTTTTTTTTTTCTGCCTGCAAAAAAACGTGAACGGGGCCAAAGCGTGCAACTGCTTTGCAGGTTTTGTTCACACTGGTTCACAGGTTTTTACAGGATTTATGATGGATAAAAGGATCAGTTTTGTGACTAATCCAATTTGATCTGTGGCTTATAATGGGTCCAACAAGTTTCTGTGCAGTTTCCTTTTGTATCTTTCATTGGATAGAATAGTGCATTATGCTATGTTCTGTCTATCAAAGAGCAAAGGAACTGTGACAAAAAAAGAAATAACACAAGTGTAAACAAAGATTCGTGTCTTAAATGGGTTGTCCACTACTGGACGACTGATGACCTATCCATCGGATAGGTCATCAGTACATAATCTGTGGGGGTCCGACAACCGGCTGCCTCAGAGCATTGGATGTACATGCTGGAAGCGGTTGGCTCCAGCCACTGAATAGTGGCTGTGCTGGAATACTTGCAGCTCTGCTCCTATTCAAGCTGCAGCATGGCCGCTATGTATCGAGCCAACTTCTTCCGGCTCCGTACATCGCCTAATGAGCCATAACATCCGGTGCCCGGAGGCAGCAGGAGCGACTTAACGTTGTGGGTTGTCGGACCTGCACCGATATACTGATGGCCTATCCGGTGGATAGGTAATCTGTATTTCACTAGTAGACAACCCCTTTAAAGCTATGTAAATCTTTTGCAGGACTTTTAAAAAAAAAAATAAACGGGTGTTTGACGGACGGTGTGTTTTGGTGTAACTTTATAAATAGTTTTTTATTTAAAAATTTGGTTTACTTTTTTAGATACAGCAGCTCTGTATTCTCTATACATAGCCGCTGTATCCAGCGTTAAATACTGCGCTTCTGTCAGGTCCGCGGGACTGACTGGTTCAGTGACAGCGGGCCCTGCGAGTCTGACATGCTGACATGCGGGATCTACCTGTTCATCACATCTAAGTTCAACACTTATATGTGATGGATTACATGTGGAGCCGGTGTGTCAGACACGCAGGACTCTCTGACCCTGAACCAGTCAGGTCTGTGGGACTGACTGATTCAGGCGATGGCAATCTAGCCATCTGCATTGTATAGAGAACACAGAGCTGCTGGAACTATAAAAAAAAAAGTGAAACTAATTTTTAATAAAAACTATTTCTTTTTTTTTTTTTTTTTTAAATCAAGTAGTTTTTATTAACACAAGTTTTCATATTATACAAACCAGTATCATGAGACAAGAACATCCCACCCACTTGTAAAGAGTACTATGCAGTTTATCACCTTACCAAAGTACATCAAACTTCCCAATGTTTCCCTACCAACACATCATCCCCCAGCAAAATATTAGCAAACCTAGTCCAATAAACCAACAGATACATTTCTCAGAGACGCCGATGGCAACTCTAGTGACTGCAACCACTTCGTCCACTGACCTTCAACTTTTTTAAGTTCGCAATGTTTGAGGTAAATTGCCCTCTCCAACTGTATAATACCATTCATATGATTAACTAACTCACTATATGCAGGTGCAAAGGAGTCCAACCACCTCATCGCTATCCGCTTACGAGCCTGATACAACACTTTTTGAATTGCCAATTTTTGGAAAGCCGTAATGTTGAGATCCTCCACATAGCCCAGAACACCTATCAAGGGATCACGTGACATCTGGAGACTAAATACCCCATCTATCTATGCAAAAATCTCTGCCCAATACCTCTGCAGATCAGGACATCCCCCACATCATATGAATAATTCCTCTGGACATCTTGGACACCTCGCATCAGACCCATCTTCTGTAAGAGCACCGGAGTACGATAAACTCTATGAAGTACAAATAGCTGAGATCTACGGTGTGCCACATTAAGTGAAATCAACGGGACATCTGCCAGGAAGCTTTTCCAAACCTCCTCAGAAATAGTACCCACATCACTCGACCATTTCACTCTCCCCTTATCCAAAGGTGATTGCAACACAGAAGGTAACAGTTGACCATATAGGAATGAAATGACACCCTTCACACTACCTGCACTCTCAAGCATTCGTATAATCACTGAGGTCTGTACCTCCGGGGGAGAGTCACCATATTGAGCTGTTAATGCGTGCCGCAATTGTAAATACTGATAACAAAAAAATTATTGGGCAACCGTTGGAAGGAATTAAGGACACCATCCTTATATAATTGCGCAACATATTTAACCCCAATATTGTCCCACTGTTCAAACCCCCGTAATTGATATAGCTCCCATAACCGTAATTTATGCCACAGAGGTGTGAATTTAGTAATCCCCGTGATATTTTGTAAATCCCGAGTCTTGAATCAATGAAACTGTTGGCATAGGATTGGGAGGAAGTCTAAATCGGTGTGCTTCAAGCAGGGACAACAAGGAACCCTGTCCTAACAAATGAGATAATATGGTTCTGCTGGAACTCCCATGATCCGAACCTCCCCAAACTTTAACCAGTTCAGGACCGGGCTATTTTGAGCCTTCAGGACCAGACACCGTTTAGCCCTTTTTAGCACGTGTTCGTTGAATGGCTATAACTTTTTTATTTGTTGGGCTAACTACGTGATTTTTGCGACGTTTTTCCATAAACAATGCAGGTTTCTTTTTTTTTTTATCGTTTTTATACACCTTTTTTGCTATTTTAGAATTTTTATTCATGAAGTTTGAAAATAATAGTAAAAAAATAAGCTTTTTTTTACGTTTCAGCAATTTTTTTTTTGGAAATATAGTTTTACCCTAAAATAGACCTTTTATTTGTGATAGTCATTGTCTACCCTAAATTTTAATATATTACATGTCCATATTAGGGTAATTGCGTTAGCGCTAGCGTTACAAAAATGATTGGCGGGGGGGGACTTTTTTTTGGGGTGGGTATTTTGTGTATTATTTAAAAAAAAATTGCACTTGACTTTACTATTTTTTTTTTTATTACTATGGTCTGTCCCTCACAGGTCAAAAAAGACCTTTGGGGAACTTTATATTTTTTTCTTTTACACCATGTTTTTCCACTGTAACTGGGGCTGCACAGCAGCCACAGTACAGGGGAAATCTCACTAATAGGGCTCTGCTGGGTCTTGTAAGACCCAGCAGCAGTCTGTCACTAACTGCACCTGGCGATCATGTGACCAGTCACCTGATCACCGGGAGGAATAGAGACAGCGCCGCTGCTGCTGTCTCTATTCCTATACACAGTGTTCATTGAGCGCTGTGTACAAGTCATCAGAGAAGACAGAAGCAGCGAAAGCTGCTTCTATCCTCTCCTCAGGGTCCCCGGCAGTCACTGACAGCCGGAGACCCGACATTCAGCTGCCCGATCAGCAAGTTAAAACCCGAGCGCTAAAAAGTCTATGGCTCGGGTTTTAAGGACCCTGACCGCTGGCCGTAAAAACAAAGCCAGCGGTCGGGAACTGTCAGGGTTAAACTTCCTTCTCCCTGTTATTCCACACCAAATAGCCACCTCTGTAAATTGGAAAATGAGGTCATGTATGGAAGATATGTACCAAACACACAAATGGTGGTAGACATCCTCCCTCAGTGAGGTAGGAAGTAAGAACTAAACTTTATTGAACAAAAAAGAATCACAAGTCTCCTCCCTAGAGATGTGGGATGTGCTTAAGCCCCATTGGCTCTATTCAGCTGTAAGTTCTTCTGTACACTCCTCTTGCATTCCATTCCAGGGGTGGTGTCTTCCATAGGCGTGTTTCTCATACAGACTCCATCTTGTTTCATTTACAAATCTTTGTGGAATATACTGATATAAAGCAATAATGTTTTTGCAAACAATATACAGGCTAATGATCCCTGACTGAACCAGTTAAGATGTTGCAATTGCGCTGCCAAAAAATATACTTGTGGATTAGGGACCGCCAAACCTCCATCAGTGGCCAACTGCAAAGTCTCCAACTTAATCCTAGGAGTTCCCCGTCCCCAAATAAATCCCCTAAATATTTGATTAATTCTGTAGAACACAGAACTGGGAATCCATACTGGGGAGTTGTGCAAAACATAAAGCAGTTGTGGCATCAAGATCATTTTTTAGTAAGCCAACTCTGCCCACCAATCCCAATGGCAATTTACCCCAGGCCTCAGTCTTCATTTTAAATTTCCCCAGAAGTGCCAAGATGTTCAGAGGAATAAAGTCCATAACTCGACGAGTAATCTGTATCCCTAGGTATTTAAACTGTCGTAACCGGGTCCACATTCAGGTCAGACGACAAAGAATCCACCAACTGATCCACTGGAAGCAAGGCTGACTTATTCCAATTGATAGTAAGACCAGAATAAGTACCGAACATAGTGATAGTTCGAACAGCCTGAGACAAGGACTCCTGTGCATCTCCCAGAAACAAGAGGAGATCATCGGCATATAATGCCACCGTCTCCTCCAACCCTCCATATTTAAACCCTACAATTTCCGGAGTCATCCTAATCTTACTAGCCAAGGGTTCGATCACCAGAGCAAGGGTGACGGGGCAGCCCTGTCGCGTACACCTTTCCAGAGTAAAAGCATCAAACACCAAATTATTAACCCTTACACAAGCTCTAGGCATATTATATAGCAGTCTCAGCCATGAGATATATCGGGGTCCAAATCCCATCGTCTCCAGGACGGCCCACAGAAAAGCCCATTCCACACTGGATGCTGCTAAAGCATTTGACAGACAACACAACACCACTCTGTTCCCAGGATTATCCGGGACCACCTGGAGATTCAGGAACAGACTCCTAATATTGATCGCAGTGAATTTAGATGGCATAAAGCCCATTTGATCATTATGCAGAAGTGATGTAACCACCTTCCCCTCCTCCCCGCCACCTGCAACATTGACAACTTTTTTTGTAAACTGGGAACCCATCAAGCCCAGGGGCCTTATAAGGCCTTAGTCACACGACAGGGTCCGAGTGTCGGCCGATAAAAAAAACGGCAGTTTTTCCCTGCCGTTTTGTATCTGTTCCGATTCTGGGCCGTGTTGCCGATTTTGACCCGTTTTGCAGCTGTTTTTTTTTTTTCCCTGTCCGTTTTAATATCGGATGAATTTCATTTAAATTTGTTGCCACACACAGCCCTCTGTAGATAATGCCACAGCCCCCCTGGTAGGTAATGCCACCCAGCCCACAGGTTTGGGGATTCTGCTTCATAAGTGAGTGACGTCACTGTGTTCATATATAGACAGTGTGGTCACTCCCTTCTCCTGTAGCGTAATCCCCGGCCGGGGATTGGGGATTCCGACTACTACAGGGAGCAAAAAAGACCCTCCTCCTCGCATGCACTCTGCACCGTGAGGAGGAGAGAGAGCGCGAGCGACTGAAGACACTGTCACTCGGACACATTCCGGTGATGGCCGTGTATTACCTGGCCCCATAGACTTCTATGGGGGCCGGGTAAACGGCCGAAAATAGGGCATGTCCCATTTTTTTGACGGCCAGGTTTCCCGGGCCATCAAAAAATTGGTCGTGTGAATAGCCCCTTTAGGGGTCTATTGTTCCTACTGCAGCCGTGTGACAGCCGTTTTATGAACGGCCGTCACCCTGCCGGGAAACCCTGTCGTGTGAATAAGGGCTTATCCATCTGGCGTACTGCCTCCTCTAACTCCTCCAGCGTAATAGGCACCTCCAGGGAACCGCATTGCTCAGTCGATAAAGAATGCAAGGTAATTGAGATGAACATTTATATCTTGTCCGAAACCACCACCCTGGAGGCATATAACCACCTATAATACTCATAAAATTGAGTTAAAATACCTTCAGAGTCTATAAAAAAACTCACCTTGCCCGTTTCGAATACCTGCCACAAAATGCTGCTGTGTTCTAGCAATAGTAGCCAACAAATAACCGGTACGTTCCCCCTCAAAGTATCGCTGTCTCATAAACATGCGTTTATTCGCTTCTCTTTGTTTATCATGTGCCGGGAGTGCATCCTGCGCCTCCCTCCATGAGCTCAAATTTTCCTGTGTAGGGTCTTTCTACGTGTATATCTCCCCCTCTGTTTCCTGCAGTCTAGATTGTTTCAGCACTCCTAATTCCCTAGTCTTTTAACGCTAGTCACCTCTTGTATAAAGAGTCCCCTTAAGAAGGCTTTCATTGCTTCCGAAACCACCAGTATAGAAGCAGAATCCACATTCTGTTTGAAATACTCCTTCAATCTGTCTAGTACACCCCCGCCCACCAACTTCAACCAGAATGGGTTACGTTTCCAGCCGGGACGTCTATTCGGTGCAACAACCTGTAACCTCAAAGTCAATAAGACAGGAGTGTGAACTGATAGAGCGTGGAGGGTACCATACACATTCAGCATATGGCAACATGTGGGTATTTCCCAAACACTGGTCTATACGAGATAATGAATTGTGAGCGGCAGAAAAACAAGACTACTGTCGCAGGTCTGGCGCCCGGAGCCTCCAGAGGTCATGCAAATCCAACTCTCGTAAGAAATGACCGAATCTATTATACCAGAGGAAGTAGGTGCAGCAACCATCGGGAATTTATCTAAAAATGGGTCAAGAAAATTATTAAAATCTCCTAAGACGACCAATGGAGCCTCCGGAGTACCCACCAGGAAACTCAGAGCTGATTTAAGCACTGTACTCAAACGGCGGTGGAACATAAATGGCAATGATAATACACAGAATCCCATATAGTTTACAATACAGGCAAACATATCTCCCCTCCTTGTCCACTTCCGACCTGAGACATTCAAATGGCAGACTTCTATGTAATAGAAAACTAACACTTCTCGAATAAGAGGAAAACGTGGAATGGAACTCATGTGCAATCCATGCCCTTCTAAGTAAGTTAGAAAATTAACTTTTCTCACCATAGAAACAGGTAGAAAGTGGCCACAGAGGACATTATCCCCGAATGACACAAGCAATGATCCCCTGACAAGTGCATAGTACTCCCCATCAAATCCAATTACCCCCCCCCCCCACCCCCCAACAAACAGACCCAACAAAACAAAAAAAGACATTAGAAAGTAAGTTCAGCCTTCCACACGAGAAGGTGGGGGGTATTGAAACAGTCATACCTAGCAACCATACATTCTAAACATTGCAGTACCCCAGACGAACCAGCATCCAAGAATATAAAGCAGCAGAGCAGCCAAAAACCACCCCGTTGTAAAGCTGTAGTGCTAGTATCAAAAGATATGTGAAACCTGGTCCAGGACAATAGCTCCAGTACATTCCCCCCCACCATCAGTAGGATAAGCGCTACCAGCATCTCACATTTAGTGCACGAAATAACAAGTATATGGAAGCAACACGGTATAACTTGCAAAATAACTCAGTTCAGCAACCAGCTTGTATGAGTAAATCTTTACACAGTCCAGGACCAACTTGCTCCATCACCAAACAGGAAAACGCAATTCGGCAAAAACATCATACAAAGTAAACTCTCAAGTATCTTCTCTTCTGTCTTGGCGCAACCGTCTCTCATGTCGCTCAATCCAGGACATCGCCTCCACTGGTGTAACGAAAAAGTGAGTCGTCACGTGCAGCAATAAGTAACTTGGCCGGATACAGCATACCTAAGCCACATTCAGAAGATGTAATTTGCGTTTCACTTCAAGAAACTTAGCTTGTCTTCGCTGCACATCCGCTGAGTAATCAGCATAAATAGACACATTAGCACCTTGAATAGTGAGATCTGCATGATCTCACGCTTTACGTAATACTATGTCTCTGTAATGCAAGAACTTGATCAAAATGGGGCGAAGAGGAGCCCTTGGTGGGGACCCTGTGAGCCCTTTCAATAGCAAATAACGGTGACAAATTAGTGCAGCCAATTTTCTCCTGCAACCATTTTTCAAAATGGTCATCGGGCTGATTTACCTTCAGCTCTTTCAGGGACACCCACCAATCTGATGTTTGATGCGATCTGTTCTCCAGATCAGCTTTCGCCTTCAGAGCCGCAATTTGTGCATGCTGTCTAGTCTCTGACTAATGCTGTCACAATATCCTCCTACTCTGATATCCGACCCTCCATTGTTGTCGTGCGTTCTGTGACCCTCTGTATGTCATGTTTGCTAATAGCCAGAGATTCCATAATGCCCCCCACTTGCAGCTGAAGGGTACAAAGAGCAGAATTGCATTGTTTGACCGCCATAAACACATCTGTAAGGGTAGGCTCAGAGGCGACTTCAGGCTGTGTAAGAGTCTCTGTTTGAGGGATATCAATACCTGGCAATCCCTGCTCAACTGCATGAATCTCAGATACACCACCAACAGACCCACAGGCAAAGCAGCAACAGTACCAGGGTTAACAGAAGCCATAGTTGACCCATCCTGCAACAGCACGGGCAAAGAATGAGCAAATTGCTCAAGACGGGCCGCTATCTCCCGTTGCATATCAGGTTTCCTGGGTTCTTTAACAGCCACAGCAGCAACCTCCGTGTTGCCTTTGTCCCTAGCACTCTGTCCACCCTTGCTTTTCTTAAACATATTGATGTCCTGTGTGCTACAGGGAAGGGATATATGGCCGCTCTGAGGACTTGGGAGAGATCCTCCTATATAACTATAACCTACGTCGAGATCTCGTTCTCGGTGGCAGCCGGGAGAGCATGTACTCACGGTCCCCTCGTAGCAAACCGTCCAGTAATCCTGGTAGGTACAGCACAGGACAGCAGCACCGCACAGAATCAAAGTCCATCCAAGCACAGAGAAGAACCAAGCAGCAGCTGCCACAACCTGTGGCTGCAAGATGGTGCCCAACTCCTCCAACTTCCTCAGCGAGCCAAACGGCACAGCAGGTACGCAAGTAATCAAGAAAGTCACTGCACTTCTCGGTCCCAGAGAGATTCAAAAGGCCGGTAAAAAACATGTCTCCAAAAGAGTTTCTGGTAGGTATAAAATAGTTATTCAGGATGTATGGTGGGAGCTCCTGCAGCACACGTCCGATCCTGCAGCACACGTCCGGCTACATGCTAGGTCAGGCCACGCCCCCCTAAAGTTACACCAAACACACTGTCTTACCTGTTTATTTGAAAAAAATAAAATAAACACGCCCTGCAAAGGTTTACATAGCCTTTCATTTTCACAGGATAAATGTACCCAATGACTTTGAGCCTTCGTCAAACTTCTTTCTAAAACCAAATGAAGTACCGTAATAGAAAAGTAGAATGTGAAAGTTTTCTCCAATATACAGTAAGTAATTAGGGAAATTAATAAATATCTCCCCTTAATTTTGTGACCAATACTCTGGCCTTTTAACGCCTTTGCGACATTTGACATATACTCAGGGCTGGCCTTGGGTGTGCAACATGTAGGGGGTGCCACTGTGCCGGTTGTGTGAACTCTGTATTCTCTGGAAGGTAGGAAGGAAAAAGTGAAAATTAATATCTGGGGAAAAAAAACCTGGAAAGAATTAAGAACTGAGCCGCCGCCCCACATGCACCAGTAAGCACTAAAAGACCAATTTTTTAGTGCTCTGTGAGACACCCTGCATCTGAGCTGTGAGGGGGGGCTAGTAGTATGCAGCATGTGTACAGGGAGAATCTCTGCTGCTGGATGGTGTTGAGTATCAATGTACAATGACTATAACATTGAGTTCTCCTTTTGGTAATGTGTTGTATGCATTTTATATTTTTTTGTTTTTCTCTACAGGACAGCATGTGCAGCTCCCAGGAGGATCATTTGCTTATACAAGAAGGGAGCCTCTTGGTGTCTGTGTTGGGATTGGAGCCTGGAACTATCCTTTCCAAATTGCATGCTGGAAACTTGGTCCTGCACTAGCATGTGGTATGTACATCAATTGAAAGTTACTGTGTTCTATCGAGTCCAGAGTCAATGCGGCCGTCTACCTGGAAATTTTAGGGCACTTCATGCTTCCCTCTGACAAGCTTTAGGGAGATGTTGATTTCATTTTCCAGCAGGACTTGGCACCTGCCCACACTGCCAAAAGTACCAATACCTGGTTTAATAACCACAGTATCACTGTGCTTGATTGGCCAGCAAACTCGCCTGACCTAAACCCATAGAGAATCTATGGGGCACTGTCAAGAGGAAGATGAGACACCAGACCTAACAATGCAGACGAGCTTAAAGAGGCTCTGTCACCAGATTTTGCAACCCCTATCTGCTATAGCAGCAGATAGGCGCTGCAATGTAGATTACAGTAACGTTTTTATTTTTAAAAAACGAGCCTTTTTGGCCAAGTTATGACCATTTTTGTAGTTATGCAAATGAGGCTTGCAAAAGTCCAAGTGGGTGTGTTTAAAAGTAAAAGTCCAAGTGGGCGTGTATTATGTGCGTACATCGGGGCGTTTTTAATACATTTACTAGCTGGGCGCTCTGAAGAGAAGTAACATCCTCTTCTCTTCAGAACGCCCAGCTTCTGACAGTGCAGATCTGTGACGTCACTCACAGGTCCTGCATCGTGACGGCCACATCGGCACCAGAGGCTACAGTTGATTCTGCAGCAGCATCAGCGTTTGCAGGTAAGATCGACTTGCCTGCAAACGCTGATGCTGCTGCAGAATCAACTGTAGCCTCTGGTGCCGATGTGGCCGTCACGATGCAGGACCTGTGAGTGACGTCACAGATCTGCACTGTCAGAAGCTGGGCGTTCTGAAGAGAAGAGGATGTTACTTCTCTTCAGAGCGCCCAGCTAGTAAATGTATTAAAAACGCCCCGATGTACGCACATAATACACGCCCACTTGGACTTTTACTTTTAAACACACCCACTTGGACTTTTGCAAGCCTCATTTGCATAACTACAAAAATGGTCATAACTTGGCCAAAAATGCTCGTTTTTTAAAAATAAAAACGTTACTGTAATCTACATTGCAGCGCCTATCTGCTGCAATAGCAGATAGGGGTTGCAAAATCTGGTGACAGAGCCTCTTTAAGGCCGCTATCAAAGCAACCTGGTCTTCCAGAACACCTCAGCAGTGCCACGGGCTGATCGCCCCCATGTCACGCCGCATTGATGCAGTAATTCATGTAAAAGGAACCCTGACCAAGTATTGACTGCATACACTGTACATACATACAGTAGGCCAATGTTTCGGTATTATAATTATTTTTGAAATTGGGCTTTTATAATCTAATTTTCTGAGACATCAAATTTTAGGTTTTCATTAACTGTTAGGCTATGTTCACACGCTTAAAAAAAAAAAAAAAAAGTCTGTAAAATAGGGAGCTGTTTTCCCTTGAAAACAGCCTCTGTTTTTTATGCATCAAACGTGTTTTGTTTTTTTTTGTTTTTTTTTACGGCCGTTTTTGGAGCTGTTTTTCTGTTGACAATGAAAAACTGCTCAAGAAGTGATATGCACTTTTGTACAGGGCACTTTTATTACGCGCAGTTTTTGCAAACTGTCACGTAAAGCAACAACCCGTGGGAACGTAATGCCGTTTTTCCCATTGAAATCAATGGGCAGATGTTTGGAGGCATTCAGCCCCTGTATTTACAGCCATTTTTTTGGGGCGTTTACGGCAGGCAGTGACAGATGTGGTACAAGAGGTAATTAGTAATGTATCCTGGAAGGCCACAGTCGGTAACGAAAATGTAGCCGAGCCAGGTAATGCCGCTTTTGCCACTAATTAGGCACTTCTCTTCCCCCCCCCCCCCCCGCTTGCTGCACTGATAATTCACTCTCGGTTCACTTCTAAAAATCCATGTTGAAACTAGATGGATTATCAGCTCAGTGAGGGATCAGATTACATGCTGGCTATAGAAGTCTATGGAGAGGGAATGAAGGAGCAGAGTGAAAGAGTGGCAGAGAGAAACGCACACATGCTGCTGCAGCTTCTAGTAAGTGTTCTAGCCTACACAGCTGCACTTCTCATTACTGCTGCTGCTTCTGAGGGTGTGCGGCAGAGAGTTTGGGCGTAGGATCTTCTCTGTGTGTGGTGTAAGGGAGACGTGACAACAGGTAGTCTCCACACACTAACTCTGGGAAAACTGAGAATTGGAGTCTGCAGAGGGAAAATCTGCTAAAAAAAAAGAACAGTGTTATACAAATTCACATGAGGAATGACCGCTTATTCTAAAAGGTCAACTGAAAGTTTGGGTGCCGTAGGGTGTTATATTTCACGTGCAATATATTGTCATGGTGATTCTCTTATGCTTATGAAGGGAAATTTAGTACATAAACATGTTTTGAACATGTATAATTTGAAGAGAAATTTAGCTTGTTCTACATTAAGGCTGGGATCCCACGGGTCGGATATGCTGCTTAAAAGTACACATTGTATCTAACCTGGAAACTGCAGGGAATTTCGCCTGAAAAACCGCACCAAATTATGGTGCAGTTTTTCAGGCGGAGTCTCCACTGCTGAAAAAAGCGCTTGAAGAAAAAAATTAAAATTAAACCTACCCCTTGACGTTTGTCATAGCAATGTGTCCCTTTGTTCTCCATGCAGTCCGGCCTACTGGGATGACACTGCAGAAGTCATGCGGGATGAAACGTCATCCAAGGGGGCCGGCCTGAATGGAGAACAGAGGAATGCATCTGTGACAACAGCCGGGGGTAAGTATGAACTTTGTTGTTTTTTGTTTAAAATGAAGTAAAAATAAAACAAAAGGATTTTTTTTATTTTTCTTGTTTGCGATGGAAATGCTGCGATTCTGCTGCAAAAGTCTCCACGTTTTCTATTTGTTGCATGTTTTACCTCCCCATTGAATTCGATGGGAAAGAACGATAGTCGTTCAAAAGAGCAACAAATCCACAGCATAAATTGACATGCTGCAGTTTTAAAATCCACATTGCAGGTGAATTTATGAAAGTCTTCATGGTAGATTTTTATTTTTTTATTTTTTTTCAAAACTCATTCAATTTGCTGCTATTGTAAAGTGCTGCAGAATTCGCACTACAGTGAAGCCAGCCTAAGAGTATACGTTTTTGTTTTTATCCCTAAAACCACGTTTCTGCATAACCATTTGTGAGACCGTGACAGGAAAAGTGGTAGGGGATTGCTAGATTTCCTCAAGATTCCTCCTATGTGTACTAGACTCCAGAAAGTATCTGTCCCATCCAGGAAAAGCTGGATGAGATGGAAGGAATTCAGGAAAGCTGAATATCCCTAGCAAGGATTAGTTTGCTAAGGGCTTTGGTAATATCTCATTTCAGGCCTGGATTATCATGGAATGTTAGGCATGTTGGTAGTGGGGCCCATCTTTCCTTACGGTCTAGTACTGTTTTTTTTTTTTCTCTGTAGCTCTCCGGTGTTGCAGCTCATTTCATTACTTGGCTATAAAGGTGTGCGGTGCACTTTAAAGGGGGAACCATGTGAAAAGACTGAACCTGTCTTGATACATTACGGAGGGCTGCTGGCCTCCTGTTAGACATTTGCAGTTTATGTTGGAACACATGATTTTGGTCTTTCGGGTGGTTGGTAGTATGCCACTCGTATAGTCAGGGAAAACTATGTTTAGTTGGTGCGTTTTTTTTTTTTTTTTTTAATATTTTTTTTTTTTTTTTATGTGCCTGAATGTAAAGGCTATATGCATATTTTGTGGTCGAAGACAAAAATAAAGTACAAGCAAAGCACATGTTGGAACTAAACTTCTGTGTCACGGTCTGACTGAATTTGTAAATTTGTATTTTTTTGCTGATCCTCCTCACATTCTAACTGCCATTTACATTATCTATTGATTTCCTAGGAAATGCTATGGTATACAAACCGTCTCCCTTCACTCCTGTCTCGGTAGTTTTGCTTGCCGAGATCTTCCTGGAGGCGGGAGCCCCTCCAGGTCTCTTTAATGTGGTTCAGGGAGGAGCAGCCACCGGGGAGTTCCTCTGCAAGAATCCAGATGTGGCTAAGATATCGTTTACTGGTAGTGTCCCTACTGGCTCAAAGGTACGAATGTAAAACGAACTAATACACACAAAAAGTTGGCTTGAAAATCTATTGTCTAATAAAGTTAAGTCACAACCTTCGTAAACAAGGGTGTTCCCCAAACTGTTGCTACAAATCGTACAATTAGAATGTCGGATACAGGGAAGGAATTCCTGATGCCTCACCAAACATAAGGGTCTAGAAGGGGCCTTCCCTCTCCATTATTCCTTTTCTACTTTACAACTGACACTATCATGTGGGCAGGAACAATTCTCCTGGCTTCTGCCAAAAACCAGATTTTAAAGGAAACCTGTTAGCAGATTCGACCCCATAAATAAGAATGCTAAATATCACCTGCGCAAAGTAGTTGAAACGTCCCCATGTTTTCTATAATAATCTATGCATACCAGAATAAAATATATTTTAGTTGATCACATGCCATATGCTTATAGTGTTGTGTCCCATTACATCCTCCTAGGTTATCAGTGGCAACCCCTCTTCCCTGCCCTTGCCGCCAATAACCCAGGGCAGTTTACTGAACACCCATCAGACAGTTAACGTTTCATTAGCATATGGCACTTGACTGAATAAAACCTACATTTCTCAGATTATCATAGCAAACCTGGAGATGTTTCAACTTCTTTCCCCTAGACCTACTAAGCGGTCTTAAGCGCTTGTGGGGGTAGAATCTGCGACCGATTCCCTTTTCCTATCAGATGGCGAAATGAAATGTATTCCTCCTGGGACTGCTTCCGCTGCTCCAGAGTTTAATTGCGGTGTTACTTATGCCATCACTCCAACAAGGCCTTATTATAATGTGCATAAATACATCCATGATTAATGTCGAGAGCTGTCTAATGAGCTTCTTATACCTACACCTGTAACCACGACAAGGGGCCTTCACTATGTGTAGAGGAACGACCGACCGTTTGTCGGCATAGAGGGTCTTAGATGGCTTTTAAGAAATAATTACGTTACGTAAGTGATCTGTAGAAGATTGCTTGAAATAGGCTGTGGCCCAGGGATGTATTCAGATTGCCATATTGAATTTAGTAAAGATTTAATTTTTTTTCTAATATTAAAATTTTTGTGTGTTTGCATTTCTCTTGATTAACAATGTAGGCTAATAGGCTGAATGATGTTACTACAGTATGTTACTCCATCATTCAGGCTGGTGCTTCTCAAAAGAAATTTCTTGAAGCTCTCAACATTTATTGTGCTGACGTTACCTTCTTTGAGGGATTTATCCTACGTTGTCACTCACTTTGGTAATTCTGTCTTGTATCTTGGTTTCTCTAAATGTTTTCAGTTTTTTTTTTTTTTTTTTTTTTTGGTCCCTTTTACTTCATTCTGATACAAGTTTTAGGCATACCGGTTTTCCCGTACAGCCCTTTCCCTTTCTCGTAACACACATCCTGAGAATTAATCCTGACCGAAGTCTAGATTGTGCCAACTACTGGGCACTCTAAAGTGTTTGGTTGTTGTGTTAATGTTTTTCTGCATGTTTGTTCTAATTTTGTACTTTACTTTAAAATTCTTATTAAAAAAAAGTCACTGAGCCTTTCAGCACGTTCCATTCTTCTAGTGTTTTGCCTTGACACAAGCGATTTCTTTATGCTCTGGTCGTCTATGTAGTGTAGTGTGGTGTGTCTCGTATTTGAATGGTAATGTTTTTTTTGTTTGTTTTTTTAATGTTAAGGTAGACTGTAGCTTTTATCGTTCATCAATGTCTGAATAAGTTCAATGTTAGATTTAAAAAAAAATCTTGCGTGTTTGAATAAGTGTTAACCATGCCTCTTTCAGATTATGGAAATGGCTTCCAAAGGTATTAAACCTGTGACCTTGGAGCTAGGAGGAAAGTCCCCTCTCATTATCTTCTCAGACAGTGACCTGGAAAATGCTGTGAATGGTTCTTTGATGGCAAACTTCCTTACACAGGGACAAGTAAGATCTCGATTACATATATACATTAAATGCCATGATGGGTCATATACACAAATTATCATTTTAAGCTATATAAGTTTAATTTGTTATGGGTTCAAATATTCAAAAAGATTCAGACCGCCTGAAATAGTTCCTTCTCCTAAATGTTTGCAATAAATGTAGCCTGATGTAGGAAGGAGCCCTCCTAAAATAGGGTAGGGTCACCGCCAGTTATCATGCAGCTTAGAACATACAATTGCAAAATTCATTGCGGCCCCCCCCTCCTCCCCCCAATATCTTTCTGCATGTAGTTTTAAAAAAGATCGGATTATAACTGTGATTCTCATTTTTATGGCACATTTTAAATTCTTTTCTCTCATACAGAGTTATTTATAGGGCATCTTTCACCAAGCATATACCTTAGCATCTCTTAGATACTCTCTCTGAATCACATTTCTGGCTGCGACCACATGAAGAGTCTCCACCAATTAGATAGAGGCTCCTTACTGTACAACATACAGGACTTCCTGGTAACCGGCAAGAGACCAGATTGGTCCCTTGTCACCGATGACTCCGATTTAGTGAGGCTGTACATACTCCAGTCAGAGAGCAATGTCATCCGGCTATAGGCTCTGATCTTCTCCATGTATTGTTCTGCCCACTCAGAAGTGAAAAGCCCTAATTAACTAGTAGATTACTACTTCATTTCCACAAGTGATCATTACTTACCCATCCCATTGTATAAGGCTAGATTCACACGGACGTAGCAAACCTCGGACGTGAAAAACTGCCGTCTTTCACGTCCGAGGTGCATCCGTGCTGCATCCCCCATAGACTAGAGTCTATGGACGGATGCGTGAAGCGCAAAAAAATAGGACATGTTCTACTTTTTCACGGACCCTTCACACATTGAAACAACTGTTGTGTGAACGGCCCCATTAACTTCTAAGAGTCCATGTGACGGCCATTGTTTAAACGTCCATCATCCGGACGTATTCAACGCTCGTGTGAATAAGGCTTAAGGGGTTTTTTTTTTGTTTTTTTTTTACCTTTTAAGCACTATATAGTTTTAGCTTGGGTATTTGGATAGTTAGATTTAGCGTTTGTTAGATATACATATATAAATATGGTGAGTTTGCCAGCGTCAGATTGTCAGTGTTCTCTTCGTGTACATTAGTTCTGCTTAGATTTAGGTGTATTGCAAGTAGGGATAGTCAGACTAAATTATCCCTGACTCACTGTGCCTGATAGTCAGGTATAGTTAGTAATAGGGTCAGGTATATTTAGTAATCGGGTCAGGTATAGTTAGTAATAGGGTCCGTTTTTAGTGTTCGGTATAAAAAAATTTTTTAGAAACCATTTAATCATATTGTTACTGTAACAGATTGTTGGGTGTGTGTATGAATATATACACTGCGTGCACAATTATTAGGCAAGTTGTATTTTTGAGGATTCATTTTATTATTGAACAACTACAGTGCTGTCAGTCAATCCAAAATGTTAAGACCTCAAACCTGGAGGGCAGCAATAGAGTCCCAGACAGGGCGCCATCTAACCTAAGGCCAGCCCTGAGTATAGTCCACTATTCTATGAAGCCGCTGTTTTTGGTTTTTTTAAATAGTGAGCACGGTTTTCACTTTATAATTACTAATACACATCATCTGAAGTAGTTTAAAAAATATACAAAAAATTAGTGTAAGGTTATATTGTATAGAATACATGGGTGTTTTTTATATAATTAACACAGTTTGTTCTGGAATTTTATCATTTACGAAATGGCACAAAGTACAATATGTGAAGAAACAAACAATGTCCGATTTAGTTTGGTATGCAAAGCCATTGTCTAGTTATTCCTAGATAGATTAGGACTAAGACAGATTTTAGAAGCATGTCAATGTTCCAAAATGGTTTGGTCCTAAAGGGGTTAATTGAGTAAATGTCTACATGTGTAAAAAAATAAAACGTCTGGATTCGCACAGGACAGAATTGCTGCACTTCTGAAGGGAAAATCTGCTTGTGTTATATGTTAAATGCCTTAAGGCCTGTTTTTATAATGGCCAAAATCTTAACAATTTATTCATTTCCAAACCATCATAACCACAATTGTCCAGTGTAAATAAATTTACTGTAACAAGCTGGATCGAGCGTGATCCCGCTAGTTTAACCCTTTTAAATGTCATGGTCAATAGCGGCCGCGGCATTTAAATTGTTATAAAGAGGGGGGCGACCACCTCTAACAGCCCATCGATCCCCCGCGACGCAATCAAGGGGGGTCAATGGTTGTTATAGCAGCTTTGGGGCCTAACTAAGGCCCCCAGGCCTGACTTCTTTGTGCTCTATTAGGGCTTAATAGAAGCCTGTCAGTCTTTATTTAACTGATTTTTATGTACAAAAAAATAGAAATCTTAAAAGTTTTTAAAAAATTAACTTTTCTCATCTCCCCCCTCCACCAAAAGGATTGTAAAAAAATAAATAAACATAATTTGTACCGCTGCGACCGTAAAAGTCTTAGCCATTACCATATATCTATTTTAACCCACATGGTGAACACCGTAAAAAAATGTAAACCGCCAGAATCGCGTTTTTTGTTTGTTTTTTTGGTCAGCATCTCTCTCAAAAAATGGAATTAAAAGTGATTAAAAACTTTCATTTACCATTAAAAACCAGTTTGTCCCGGAAACACTATTTCTTTTTTTTCCCTTGTAAAATATATAAAAAAATTACATAAATTTGGTATCGTGTTGACCCGCAGAATAAACTTAATATGTTTGTTTTAATTGCACGGTGAATGCCGTAAAAAACTGCGGAATCCTTCTTTTTTGTTTTGTTTTCTACCCTACATATCTAGTGTTTTCCTGTTTCTTAGTACATTACACAATGCAATAAATCATGCCACGAAAAACTACAACTCCTCACACAAAAATCAAGCCCTCATAGGGTTATATCGACAGAAAAAGAATGGCTTTTGGAAGGTGGGGAGCAAAGAAAAATTAATCTGAAAAAATGACTGGCGGGAGGGGGTTAAGACCAAGGAGATACTATAACTTTGACTGCCTGATCATCTGCAAACAAATAGTTGGTTGATTTACTTCTGATGAATGTATTAAATCACTTTATATCATATTTTTATACTCCTTAACTAAGCAGATTTTCCAATTTTCACTAAATTATCATGGAGTTCAGAGTTTACATATATTTTGCAATGAATATGACACAAGACTCCGCATTTAGCTTATCAAGTATTTGATTTTCATGTTAATTAGGTATGTTGCAATGGCACACGTGTCTTTGTTCAACGGGACATACTGCAAAAGTTTACTGAAGAAGTGGTAAAGAAGGTGAAGAAAATTAAGATTGGAGACCCTCTATTGGAAGACACCAGGATGGGACCACTCATTAATCGCCCTCAACTGGAGAAAGTGTTTGCCTTTATTAAAGGTGCTAAAGAACAAGTAAGTTGAAATGGTAGAAGGAGATTGAATGTACTATAGCCATAGTCAAGACCTTTCATTTCTAAATGGAGAAATACTGTAAACCATTTCAGTTTACCATTAAAAACATAGGAAACTGCTGCACAATCTAGTAACACTGTTAGACTGTATAAACACAAAGAAAACCTTGCTCTGACAGTATTTGGACCAAAGCTCTTGACCATCTTCTATTTTGACACTTCTACACTTTGGTGAAGTTTCAGAGAATATTTTTTAATTCTCGGTTTACTACCCAATTCAGGGCAATCGATTATGCTAGGCCTCATTTTCAGTGTAGTTGTTCAGCTCGAGATTCCGTTATGTCATTTTTGATATCTCTGAAAATACAACTTTCTTAGCAAACTGAAATCTGTTTATAGGTCTCTTTAAATATGGAAATCTGTCACCTCATCGGCACCTAATAGAACGTCTAGAAGTTTTACACGGACACCCATAATACACTGCAGTACAGAAGTTTTGCAGTTTATTATAAAAGCTATCAAATAATCGCATGGTGAAGTCTCCTAGTGGGACTAAAAAAAAAGTTTAACCCCTTCCCGACATTTGACGTACATGTACGTCATGGAAAGTACTGACTTCCCGCATCTTGCCGTACATGTACGTCAAACGTTTGGCACCGGCTCAGAAGCTGAGCCGGTCCCATCATCACCGGATCTCAGCTGTATCTTACAGCTGACATCCGACTGTAACGGCGGGGACCGAAATTAGCTTCGATCCCCGCCATTAACCCCTTAAGTGCAGCGCTCAAACGCGATCGCTGCACTTAAGGTGTTTGCAGCTCATCGGAACCCCAGTAATGAAATTGCCGGGGTTCCGGTGGCTGCAATGGCAACCGGAGGCCTAATACTGGCCTCCCGGTCTGCCTAGCACCGAAGCCGGTCAAGATCCGCCCGGCGGCGGAGCCTGATCGGCCTCCGTAGCTGCCGGCAAGATGGCGCCGGGTCAGGAGCTGATCCGGCGTCATCAGCGGTGGAAGTCAGCTGTACTGTACAGCTGACATCCACCTGTAACGGCAGGAACCGGAGCTAGCTCCGATCCCTGCCATTAACCCCTTCGATGCAGCAATCGAAAGCGATTGCTGCATCGTAGCGGTTACAAGCAGATCGCCAGCCCTGACAGGCAATCGGGACTGGCGACTGCTGTTATGGCAACAGGAGACACAATGGTCTCCTGCTCTGCCATTACGGAAGCCGATTTAGGCCCCGCCGGGAGGCGAAGCCTAAACGGCTTGCTGTCAGTGAATGACTGACAGATCTAATACATTGCACTACATAGGTAGTGCAATGTATTAGAAAAAAAAAAATCTGACCGTTGGACCTTCAAGTCCCCTAGTGGGACTTGAGAAAAAGTGTAAAAAAAGTATAAAAAAGTGTAAAAAAAAGTGCAAAAAATAAAAGTTTGAAAACAATAAAAGTTTCAAGTAATCAAATAACACACAATCCCCCTTTTACTCTTATCAAGTCCTTTATTATTGAAAAATAATAATAAACCATATGTATTTGGTATCGCCACGACCGTAACGACCGGAGGTATCAAAATATTATATTATTTATTGCACGCGGTGAACAGCGTAAAAAAAACCCGTAAAAAACGTTACCAGAGTTTCTGTTTTTTAGTCACTTTGCCCTACAAATATTACAATAAAAAGTGATCAAAAAGTCGCACGTATCCAAAAATGGTACCTATAAAAACTATAGCTCGTCCCGCAAAAAACAAGCCCTCATACAACTCCGTCGACAAAAAAATTAAAACGTTATGGTTCTCACAACTTGGCGACAGAAAAAATACATTCTTTTTACAAAAGTAATTTTATTGTGTAAAAAGTTGTAAAACATAAAAAAGTTCTATAAATGAGGTATCGCCGGAATCGTACTGACCCGCAGAATAAAGGTAACATGTAGTTTATAATGCGTGGTGAACTCTGTATAAAAAAAAAACCAAAAAAAGCTGTGCCAGAATTGCGTTTTTTGGTTTACCTGGCATCCCAAAAAATAGGATAAAAGGTGATCAAAAAGTCACATGTACCCCAAAATAGTACCAATAATAACTACAGCTCGTCCCGCAACAAACCAGCCCTCATACCGCTACGTCTATGAAAAATAAAATTAGTTATGGCTCCAATAAGTCAGGAAATAAAAAAATATGCAGTTGTGCCCGAGGGGAACATTTCTTCTGTTTCAAGAGGCGATTTATCAAGGACCTAAAATTAGGGAACCAGGAAGGGAGGGCCCAATCATATCCGATGGAAGCGACGGTGCCCGTATTATACCAGGATAATACTTTCCCAGCAAAATTCCCCAAACTACAAAGGCGCGGAGTGTGGACCAAAAGGGGGATAAGAAATGACACCATTTATCAGTGCGACACCGGCCTGTGCAGAAAGGATTGCTTCACAGCGTAACACACATCTATGGATTATTTTTATTTTTTTATACCACCTGACTATGCCCCTTATATACTCCGCCCCGCTTACATGTACCCCCACATTATAAAACACCAGCAATACTCAAACAAATATAGTACCAAGCAAAATCCGCTCTCCAAAAGCCAAATGGTGCTCCCTCGGCCCTGAACCCTACAGCGTGCCCAAACAGCAGTTTCCTTCAACATATATGGCACCGTCATACCCGTGAGAACCCTTTTAACAATTTTTGTGGTGTGTGTCTCCAGCGTCATAAGCTGGGCATGACATATTTGCTAATTTTTGCAATTTTTCGCTAAATTTTGGTGTTTTTCACAATTAAATACTGAACATATCGAGCAAATTTTGCCAGTAACATAAAGTCCAATGTGTCACGAGAAAACAATCTCAGAATCGCTTGGATAGGTGAAAGCATTCCGGAGTTATTACCACATAAAGTGACACATGTCAGATTTGAAAAATGAGGCTCTGTCAGGAAGGTCAAAAGTGGCTAAAGAGGGAAGGGGTTAAAGAAATGAGAACCCCAGTAAAAAAAACTAACATTTTCCCCTTATAAATACTTTATTATGAAAAACGACGTGCTTTAACACTTTTTAACCTGCACTGTAAACACCATAAAAAAAAACTGCCAGAATAGTTTTTTCTTTTCCTCCTCCCTTCCAAAAAAGACAAATCAATTAAAGTCGTATGTACCCCAAAATAGTTCCATTAAAAACTGTCAACCTGCCAAAAATAAGCCCAGCTACGTCTTTCTTTCTAACACTTTTTTTTTTTTTTTTTTTCTTACTTTTTTCTTTTTTTCTTTTATTTTTTTTTTCTCTGAGAGGTGTTGTTGTTGTCTCTGCTGCTGTTCAGTTTGCTGATTTTCAGGATGAGTACTGGCGAAGATCGCTGTGCGTGCAGATTCTGCTGATCCTCCAGCCTGATAAGATTGGGGTGTCCCCTTTTATTAAAAATAATAATAAAATAGACTTGAGAAACTGTTTTCTAGGTTATAGTTTGATTTCTTTACTTTACTCTTTTCCACCCTGAAATAATAATAATTACATAAAGTTTCCAAAGAGTGTGGAATCTTAAAAAATAAATGCTGGGCCTCCTCATATAAAAACCACTGTCATAAGTACATTCAAAGGGTGGTGAATAAAGAATCTCCTTCACTCCTGAAAATATACAATGAATTCTCCTTCAGAGATCTCGGACATAACCTTATGAAGACAAGTAAGCAGGAGACGTTATTATAAAAAGTGATTCTTCAGATGGAGACCCCTACCTTTTTTTGTTTTTCTTTGGGCTGAGGACACTGAACAGCTACTTTAAAATGGTTACTTCACTTCCTCAAGCTGGATAGTTGCTTTGAGCAAGATTAATACAAGATCAATATGTTCAAGGGCCTGAACTCCAGGAGAGGGAGAATTAATAGCTAAATAGTGGAAAGACCTGGAGAAGAGTATCTTTGCTCCCAGAAGTTTCAAGAGAAGATGATGCGGAGAGGTTGGATTAACCCCCAACCATAGATCCATCTGTAGCTTTTTTCAAAGCGCACATCTCTCCCGTTCGACGATATGGATCTGCTGAAAGTGCCGAAATGGACAAGAAGACTGAAGGGATCTTAAGGAGTCTTGCGAAGCAAGTTTGGTTTCCTTCAGGCTGGACACTGCAGCAACTTGCACTTCGCGGTCCCTGAAAATTATGCACCAGCAAATAAAAGTATATCTCCACTCTAAGATAGCTAAAGAGCGAATTTTTGCCTCCTTTCCAGTGCTTTTTATAAGATGTAGATTTTTCTGTTTTAGGCTTTACCCTTCAGCCTTTCAAGTGCCCCAAGCATCTTTACGAAAGTGATCGCAGAAGTTACAACTTTTCTTCATTCCTAGGGCATAATACTCATCCCCCACTATCTTCTAATTTGATCTGACTCAAGTCTCCAGTTGTCCAATAATCTTCAGGCCATCCTACAGCTGTAGTCCTCTTTGGGTTAGATCGTAAACCCACAAAAGTCAGATCGCTCTCCAGACCAATCCAAGGTGTTCCTTGGAGTTCTTCTGGATTCTTGTTAGCCAATGTCTTTTCTCCCCATAGATAAGCTAATTCAGATACTTTTCCTTTAGCTTACAGAAAGTCTCATCAGGGAAATTATGTCCATCCCAGGTCTTTTGACTTCTTGCATTCCATCAAGTGGGCTCAGTCCCATTCCAGAGTTTTTCAGGACTATTTTCTCTCGTGTCAAAAAGCAAGAGTCCGTAAAAAAACCAACAAAAAAAAACCCAAAGATAATTACTCGCTCCGCAAAAAAAACTTGTCTGTTGGATGGAGGGAGAAAATCCTGAGGCGTTCCCTGGTCAGCAAAGTCCTAGGTAGTAATTACCACAGACTGGTGTATTTTGGAGCGGAAAAACGGTCCCCTTACGTTTTGAAATACACATAAAAAACGCCTGCAAACCGCTTTCCGTTCTCAATGTTTAAAGGTTGTGTAGTTCATACAAGGTATAATATTTACGTTGTTTAAAAAAAAAAAAAAAAACACTGTGTAAAAAATAGGCCTCATGATGTCAAAAATATGCTTCAAAAAAACGCCTGGTTTTCAGAGCTGATTTCTCTTGAAATCCGCTTCATATATATGTGCTTAGCACATATGATGTGTTTTATCCTAACCTAACAAATGGGGTGTGCACTTAGAAGGAAGCCTAGTTTCTTGGATTTGGTGTCTCCCTCAGAAATTGACCTCTTCCAATTTCACTGAGCTGAACACCGTGTAATAAGCACACTCTGGGCCTTGGAACCCGAAATGGGAGGGGGGGGGGGGGAGAGAGTCCGAATCCTCTGACGACAACACCACAGTTGCTTATTTGAACATAAAGGGTCACAAGAAGTAAGACCCTCTGCTTATCCGCTCAGATTTTAAGCTGGGCAAAGGAAAATCTATCTTTCGTCTCAACAGTTCTTTTCAGGAGCACAGAAAATCGCCTTGCGGACTTCTTGAGCAGACAGAACGTCGGCTGTCCAAACCTGTCTAGCGATCAGCTGTCATACGAACCTGCTTGTCTGCAGTTGTCGACAGTACATTACCAGTGTAAGCAGGGATGTGCTGCTGACCATAGTGCAATCAGGCACATCACTTCAACGATCATTTGGTCACATACAGTACTGATGATTGTTCCATGTAAATACACCTTGTAATAGAGGCAGGCAGCTATAAATATATGCAATGTCTGTGAGTGGAGAGGAGTCATGGGAACTGTAATGCTTTCCATTGTAATTCCACCCACTGCAAGTCCTAGCAAAATTAAAACCGTCCTGCACAGAGCTGGGCAACATAATGAAAAATAACCGTTTCTGAGCTGTGATGAACCCATCTGGTGACCATTTAGACACACATCTGGGTATTTTTCTGTGTATTTCACAGGCTCAGAAAAACTAGATGCCCTGTTCCTCTTGAGGAAAAGCATTCCTGCAAGGATGCTGAATAATTGAAACGACCCGCACAATAACGTTACACATCGCGGCAATACTATATCAGTGTACTTATTTTGTTTTTTTTTAAAAAACAAAAAACACCAAGGTCCCAGACTGCTATGGTAACCGCCGTGTCGGAAGGAGCCCCCTACCTCTGTAAACCACTTTGATGCCGCGACACAGATATCCAAGCAACAGCAAGCGTTTAAGTCCATGATGCATTACAGACATAATTGGTGGTGAATGGGTTCACTTCCTAGCACCTGCCCATACACTTGCAAATGCTGTTGGGCGAACGACTGCTATTCCTCCCGACTCCCCCATACACAGAGCTGGGCATGTATGTGTTAACTGGGAAAGGGTAACAAGCCACTGCCAGGCATCTCTGGCAGCAGCTTATGTCATAGGGATAAAGATTTGGGCATGTTGAAATCAAACACGTCTGATCCTCCTTTCCCCCAGTATAAGCAGTCGGAGTGTCTGAACACCCCCAAACACATTACACAGTCGCACAGTCGAAATCGCTGGTTCTAACAAATTTTACCTAATGTACCCTAATTCTAGTGTCTCTAAGAATTTGGGTGCGTGACCTTGATTGTTTCTGACCGTTCTCCTGTCCTATGGTACTGCATTTGCCTGATTTACTGATCATCTAGTGGTAACTGATTTGTTCCTGTCTGTACTGTACTAACTTGTCTGACAAACATTCTGTCCTCTTTCTTAATTGACCTCGTCTGCCATTTGAGGACTAGTCTAGACAACCTTGTTTCGTCCCTTTACCAGCGGCAAACCTCTTGCCTTGGTGAGTGATACTTTGCATTAGTTCCCATCCACAGTATTTATCCAGATAATGAATCCCCAAATAAACGCCTGAATCCAGCACAGCACCTAGACCCAAACCAAAGCCGCAGGAAAAGTAGTCCTATAAAGGTATATTCACACAGTGCAGTCAAATTGTGGTTAATTACCAAAAAAAGCGACAAATGTGGCATTTAGGGTTGCTCCAGTAAAAAACGACAAATTCCGCTCTTGGCCAGCGTCCTAGAGCTCTACAACTCTGCCCCCCCCCCCCCAAAAAAAAAAAGCTTTGTGCCTCAATTGTGCAATTTCTGAGATCCTCTGCAACTAAAGCCTGTGCTGCCATAACAGTCGCGAAATGTGTTGTCCTGGGCTGCTTTGGCGTCCGTATAGGAAATATTCCAAAACAGAATTACACCATTTTACAATGACCCGCCCCCCCCAGCAGAACACTAATAGGACACCAGTGATAATGGGGCTGCACATTAAGATAGAAAAGGGGTGTCGTGGAGACTGACTTATAAATCCCCAATTTTGCTAACTGCCGGTTTTGCATCCTTTCCGTCTGGGAGGGGATTAGTTGTGTCCTTAGCTGCATCTTAAATTACATCTCCTTACACAGATGACACCATTACTGTGCTGAGAAAATTTGAGTCCTCTATCAGTCACTTGATTCTGCAGTGTATAAAATATGTAGTAACTGCAAATGACTGTAATCACAATGACTTAACAATGTAAAAGTAAGGAGCTCATATAAACACCATTTGCTGGCTGAATTTTTATTTTTGACTGGACAGTTCCTTCAAAGGGGTTGTCTCGTGACAGACCTGTATGGTGTATCCTGTAGCTATGCCATAAATGTCTGATAGATGCAGGACCCAGCTCTGGGACCCACACCTGTCTCGAACTGGGGACCTCCATTTGGGGAGGCGGCCACCGCATGGAGAGGTACCCAGGCTTACGAAGTGAGTAGGAGTTATGGAAACGGCATAGCTCTATGTGCTACATTGTTTCCAGGAAACCATTTTTCTTCTATGGGTGTCATGGAAACCACGTAGTATAGCACGCTATGTACTTTCCGTAAGCCACACCATCTTTTGGAGCTGGGACCCATATTTTTAGGCATTTATGGCATATTCTGTGAATATGCCATAAATGTTTGTTGCGAGACAACCCATTTATGGTTATATTTTTTACCAAAGTAACTTGAAGAAAAAAAAATGTCTTGGTCCAATGCCAGATGTTAAATCATGTATTTTACATAATCTATTGACCTTTTGTATGTCTTTTTTTTTTTTTTTTTTTTTTAGGGTGCCAACGTGCTGACTGGTGGTGAGCCATATATCCCAGAAGATCCTAAATTGAAAGGAGGGTATTTCATGAACCCCTGTGTACTAGGTAATGTTTTTTTAAATGTGCTTTTATTTAACAAGGATGTCTGACAAAGTTCTCTGGATCAAAATGCATAAAATATGGGGGAATTAGAAACAAATATAATTACCAGTACTGTAGAACAAGACATGGACCGCACATCCACAATATATACCTTGCTCTATATCTGCTAGGCAAAAGTTTATGAACATGAGGTTCTTAACATTTTGTCCAAATTGTATAAGCCCGCTTGCCACTTCACGGCGTCCTCTTTAAAGCAGGTTCGTACTCTATTAGTTGCAGCATCGCTCCTGCAGATGGAGCAACCCAGAGGCCCAAGCGCACCCATGCTGTCTAGCCAAAGCCAACTTGGCTCTGAACCAGGTTATTTTTTTTTAATTTTATTTTTTTTAACTGAAACCCACCCTCCATTTCCAGAGATCTGGCTCCCTGTTGTATGGGCGCCTTATATACGAATTTCCTGTAGTTAACCAATGGCTTGTGAATTGCCCTCGTTCACCCAAGGTTACCAATAAGCGTGAGGCAGCTTCAGAGCAGCCAGGAAAAGCGTGATCTTGCGTAATATGGTTGTTCTGGCCAGATTGTGCCTGGCCGCTCAGAAGCTGCCACACATTAGCCAGCGTCCAAGGGAGAGAAGCAAGCTTCACCTCTGGAGAATTTTTTGACGTTCACGTCCCATTGGCGAACTAAAGCAAATTGGCATATAGAGCGCCAACACATTGGCGGACCATGTCTTTGGAACGGGGGGGATCCAGGGAAAGTAAAACTGTGCTGGAATCAGGGAGACAGATGAAATAACCAGTTCAACTTATATGACCTAGTGAAAGGTCCTCTTTAAACATCAAATATCAGGATTGCTGGCAGGTATTTTTTGTTAATGACTAACTGGAGTAAGTTTGCAACTGACAATTTATTGTGTTTAGTTCCAAAGATTATTGCACGTGCGTTTGGTCCTCCTCACATTTATTGCACTAGGTTTGACGTATACACTCTTTAGGCCCCCATCTGGCTAATGGAGCCCTATGAACACTTTTAGCGTGTACGCCGGAAGCTGAACTTGATGTGAAGTGGGACTTAATGTTGCAGCTGGTTAGCATGGCGAGGCCTGGTCGGTTCTATAAGCACAATAGCACACGTAGCGGATTTGCTACAGATTTTTTGTTTGGGTTTGTGGACTGAAATTCTGCATTGGATTACAGCAATAGCAAAGTAGATGAGCTTTAAACATATCTCATCCACATGCTACGGAAATTGTGCGCGCAGAAATGGAACTGCAGTGCAGATTTATAAGGCTGGATTCATGCAGGATGTGGAAAAACGACAGCGGATTACAGTCCCAGTCGTGTGGATGAGATTTGAGCAAATCTCCACATGCTGTTGCGCATTTTCCAGATGGAAATCAAAGCATGTTGGAAATTTTCAAATCTGCAGCATGCTCACTCTGTTCTGGATGCTCAGTGCGGATTCCACACTATTCAATATGAAAGGAGTGAAATCCACAGCATTTCCTTGCCATGTGAATCTGCAGCATGTCAATCTATCTGGATTTGTTTATACATTTGTTTTGTTTTTTTGTTTTTTTGGTAAATATTTCGCAGCAAATCTGCTATGTTTGGACCTAGCCCAAAGATCACTTGTCATCTATCCCTTTTTTTTTTATTTTAATCAATTATTTAGTGTTTTGATATCCAGTTTCTACTTTTTTAGTGTCTATTGCAAATATGCAGTGGGTGCTGCCAATTTGAAATACATCAACACTGGGCAGACGCTGTAAAAGCAGTTATTTGTTTGCCCAGCTTATTCGCACATGCAGGTCAATGCAGAAAAGTCCTGGAAATCGCATAAAAATAGCCAAAACCGCTTATTTCAAAGGGGATACTAAACCTTCAGTAGGTGTTATATTTATTTACATTGCGGTTAAATGTTATCTGTGCCCTGAAACAGCCATTTGGGGTAATGTCCCTCAAAGGTATTAGTGGCAACAAGCCCAGAAAAATATCTGTCCCTGTGACAAGTCCCCCTTTTCAGGAGATCTCCAGGGTGGACGGTGCACAGAGCAGCCCCCGGTCCACTGAATTGTAACATGTGTCTCAATACAAACTTAACAAAAGATTGTAAGTAAAGACCTTTCATTGATTAGGGAAACATTTCTGTGGCAGAACTATTGATTTTATTTTAGTAATATATCGTACTCTGCTAGATTTAAGAGTAAATTCTAAATTATAGTTTATTTTAATGCAGAACTGTCACTTCATAAATTGTTTAACCTGTCACTATGAAATGTCAGCACCCGAACCCCCACCGATCAAAGCTTCTGAGACACCTACTGATCGCTAAAACCAAAGGTCAGGACCCCTTTGGCTGTAATGCGATAAGTTTGGCTCTTATCGGATGGGTGGGGTTAGCTGAAGACCAGCTCATAGCTGAAGACTGGCTCAGACTAAGGCTGCGTTCACATATGAGTCAGGGTTCCGTTCCGTCAATTTTCCGTCGGAACGGAGCCCTGACTGACACAAACCAGAGGAATCCATAGAATGCGCTATTCTGTCAAACAACGGAACCCCTGCACAATGGAGACAAACGGACACCATTGGCACCTGGTCCGTCATCATTGAAATCACCATGGAAACCTCTGAATTCCATTTGTCAGTCAGGGCTCCGTTCCAACGGAATGTCGGAACGGAGCCCTGACGCAGATGAGAACGCAGCCTAACTCAGTCTTTCAGAGAAAAGCTGAAAAGAACCAAAATTATCCCATTACAGCTGAAGGGGCACTGTGCTAGTTTTTTTTTTTTTCGTTTTTTTTCCTCGGTCTGTTTCAGCAATGCTGATCATCATAAAGTGCTTTTTTTAGTCCAATGTCTCTTTATCACAAATAGGAAATTGCAAGGATGATATGACTTGTGTCAAGGAAGAAATATTTGGTCCTGTGATGTCCATCCTGCCTTTTGATACAGAGGAGGAAGTTTTAGAAAGAGCAAATAACACAACATATGGTTTGGCTGGAGGAGTTTTTAGCAGGTTTGAATAAATATTTTTTTTACTTTTTAAGGATATTTGAAATGAAAATAAAGAAGGTACTTGGTAAACATATGGCCCACACATATGCAACGGTGTGCCAGATATGACTTTTATAGGTCTGCCATAGAGTATCACACTTTTTTGCAGAATGCCCTTGTATTGAAAAGTATCAGGCCAGATGTATACAAAGACACAACTTTTTGACACATGTTGGTTCCGTAGAAGTCTATAGATCTGTTCGACATATACATTGGGAGCATTTCCTGGTGTATATGCTAAAAGTGCATTGTGAACAGAGCCCAGCACTGATTAATTTTTCCTAATCCATCCACGAGAACCCATGATCTGTATATCCTAACTCTATCGGGCATTGGTGTATATCCTGACATGGGAACTCCCCTTTAAGGTCAACTGAACCTGCTAATTTCGGCAGCATCAGCCGACCATCTAATATGTATGGGAGCCTCCTGTCTCTTCCCTCGACAATGGATGTTGAGAGAGCGAGAGAGAGAGACTTCAATATGCCTGATATAGTTGACTTCCCCCTGCGACGGCCGTCTCATCCTTACATAACTTCGATCCCGGTCGATTAAACCCTTCGATGCCACAGTACCTATTGACAACTACAGCTAAGTGGTTCGACATGATGAGAGGGCCCACTTTCCCCTATCAGCGCAATGGCTGGCTACTTATAGGTGGCCAGGGAAGCAAGATCCACATACATGCCATAGCTTTATACTCTGAGCTGCATGTCAATGTAACGCTACCAGGTACAATAGAGTAGTAGTACAAAATATTATGAGGCAATCTAAAAATGGGAAGTTTAAGTCCCCTAGTGGGACTTTAAAAATAAAATAATGTACAAATAATAAATTCATTTTGAGAATTTTTTTTTAAATTTTTTTTAAGCACACGTTTTAAAACAAAACGAATAAATAGTTTGTATCACCACAATAGTTTCAACACGTACAATAAAATGAACATGGTATTTGAGCCTCCGTTAAAAACAGAAATTGTGCCATAGGTTTGGAGGGGGGTTTTTTGTTTTTTGTTTTTTATTCCCCCCCCCCCCCCATGCAAAACTAAAAGAATAAGTTAGTCAATCAGCTCTATTTACCAAAAATGGTGCCTATGAAAACTACAACTTGTCCCAAAAGAACAAGCTTAAATTATTTTCAATAAAGTGCTTTTATTGTTTAAAAGCAGTAAAACCTATAATGCATATATTTGGCTTCGCTGTACTCCTAACAACTTGTAAAATATATTTAACGTCCTGAACTGTGAAAAACAGATCCCAAATATCAATGTTGGAATTGCTGCTGTTTTTTTGTTTTTGTTTTTTTTTGTTCGATTTATTGCCACCAACAAAATGATTAATAATTTTTATCAATATATCTAAGATGGTGCCATGAAAAATATAATTTGCCCCTCAAAAATCAAGCTCTCATATAGCCACATTGATGGAAAAATGGAACGTGGACCCCTCATTTGATTGGTGGAGGCCCGAGTGGTGGGGCCTCCAACAATCAGAAAATGATCGCCTATACTGAGAATAGGTGATAAATTTATTTATTTTTTTTATTCTGTTTTATAACCTCTTTAAGCACTGATCTGACATGTATGTTGGAATGAAGGTAAATGTTCTTCCTGTCCTTTCTTTTAGGGACATTCAGCGCGCACATAGAGTAGTGGCTGCTCTTCAGGCTGGCATGTGCTTCATCAACAATTACAATGTGAGCCCAGTGGAACTGCCCTTTGGAGGGTACAAAAAGTCTGGTACGTATTTCTGCTCTATAGATAGTTAAACAGTTGGCACTAGGGTTGCACGATGCATCAAAATTTCGATACTGTGCACCCACAAACCGTTCAATACCGCTATTTCATGTATTTCGATATGAAGGTGTGCGGCCGCAGTAACACCTAGTATAGTAACACATTAATGTTGTTGGACCTCTCCTCCACCGCTATTCCGTTGAATGCTGACATCAAAGCTGACCGCAGCGTTCAAGGGGAAAATGAGAATGGGGGATGCCCTTTGGATCGCATCACAGGGAATCCCTGTGATGCGATCAAGGGACATACCATATATGGGCAGACCGCCCAGTCCATTGAAAAACCGGAAAAAAACATAGGGGGTTTTTGTTTTTTTTGTTCCAATAAAGATCCCTAAAAAAAAATATGCAATGAATATATGCACGGGGCCATTTCCAGAAAAAATTAAATATTCAACAAAAAAAAAGGACGAAGTCCAGAAATATTCAAGGCACTCTTAGAATAAATAAAAACCTAATATTTTCTTATCCCGAAGTTCATTTAAATACTAGTTTTGTAAAAAAAACAAAAACCTTTTCTACTAATACTTTTCCAACGAAATATACATATAACCATTAAAAGAGAGCAAATTACCTGGCCAGGTTCTACAATAAATACATAGACACATAAAGCCACTAACCCATCCAAAGTTTTATAGAATTTTATGTACTTGTATATATGGAGAAGGTATAGGCTAATGCAAGGAGTAGGATGTTGTTTTTTTTCACTCCTTTTCCTACAATTATAATGCTTCATTCACATTTGCAAATAGGTTTTAAATTGCAGATCGGCATAGTCAGTCCCGTCTCAAAAAGAGATTTAATGTAGGGTGCCTGGTTTCAGTCACGCCTATGATTTGGTTTTATGCTGCGGATATCCTCATCTATGCCACTTTTTAAATATGCATGTTTTTGCAGCATAGAACAATCCGTCCTTTAAACAAAGCAATATGGTATACAGTATAGCAACGCAGACGATAACCAGGTGTACTCATCTGATCCAGGGTTGTGATTCCAACCTGCACTTTCTGACACTCCCAAGGAGTGCTTTCCTTTCAGGCTATGTTCAAAGCCAAGGAAGACCAGGATAGACTGTCTTTATCGTCCAAATCTTTTGACCGGTCTCTGTATAATCCATCTGTCTGGTGCACCTCAAGGATTTCACGGGAGATCAATCAAAGCAAGCTGTCCTCCAAACAAGAAGTCCGCGAGGTTCCAACCATACAGAGGATATTCAGAATCATGTAGTGCTCTTTTCATGTGGCAAAACAACATCACCGTGATTGCTTAGGCAGCATTGACGTCACTACCTGCACTAAGCACCTAATTTACCGTTCAGCTGACACGTTTCATCCCTAACCGGGATTTCCTCAGAGCTATTCCATTTCTACAAAGAAGTATGGCATCTTTAGGGCAAAGCCACACGTGGCGGAATTCCTCTTGAATTCCGCAGCGGACACTCCGCAGCGTTAATCCGCAGCGGAGCCGTTTGTCCATTGACTTCCACTTTTATTTAGCAGTGTTCGTTTAGACGATGCGTAAAATTCCGCTGCGGAGCATAGGCTGCGGAGCGGAATTTGGTGTCCGCAGCATGCTAGGGCTGTTGCGGAGTTGTGGCGGACTGGTTGCGGACTCATTGCGGAATTTCTCCATTGACTTCAATGGAGATTCTAAATTCCGCAATGATGTCTGCAGCTGTCATGAAAATGTTATATGTGCTGCGGATGCGTCTTGCTTTTTTGACATGACATTTCTTCATTCTGGCTGGACCTATGTATTTCTAGGTCTACAGCCAGACTGAGGAAGTTAAGGGGGCTCCCGTAGTTACGGGAGCGTTGCTAGGAGACGTCAGTAAATAGTCACTGTCCAGGGTGCTGAAAGAGTTAAGCGATCGGCAGTAACTGTTTCTGCACCCTGGACAGTGACTACCGATCCCAATATACAGCAACCTGTCAAAAAAATAGAAGTTCATACTTACCGAGAACTCCCTGCTTCTGTCTCCAGTCCGGCTTCCCAGGATGACGTTTCAGTCTAAGTGACGGCTGAAGCCAATCACAGGCTGCAGCGGTCACATGGACTGACGCGTCATCCAGGGAGGTCGGGCTGGATGCCGAAAGAGGGACGCGTCACCAAGACAACGGCCGGTAAGAATGAAATTAGTTTACTTTCACTAGGGAAAGTGCTGTCCCTTCTCTCTATCCTGCACTGATGGAGAGAAGGGAAGCACTTTTCCCGCAGTCCGCAGCAGCTAGTCCGCATCAATTTACTGCACATTTTGGGCAGATCCGCCGCAGAATCTGCAAAGCAGATTCTGTGCGGCATTGATGCGGACAGTTGCGGAGGAAATCCGCCACGTGTGGGCATGCCCTTATAGTGCTTAACTTAAAGGAAACGTGTCCCAAATATTTTTTTTAAAAGTCAAACCTACAATCGGTCTTGAACATTTAAAGAAGCATTTTCTTTTTTTTTTTCTTATTCAAAATTTTATTGAGTTTCAGAACACAAAATTTACAAAACATAGTGGAGGGAAGGCCTCCACACCTTAAATAAAAACAAACAAGGTCAGTGGACCAAAGCAAAAACAAACAAAACACCAAAAGGAAAATCAATAATGTGCAACACATCTCAACATGAAAGAGAATGGTCGGTATACAACAGTAGCATGAGTAATCCTAGAGGCATAACAACAGAATGTACAGCGAGACCACTTAATTCAAACAGAGAAGAAGAGGCACATTACCCTAGACTGGGGAAGAGAAAGTATAGAAAAAGGCCCCAAGAGAGGGAGGGATAGGAGGGAGGGGAGAGGACAAGGGGATCCTGGACTCCAGTTCTGGCGTATTATGGATGAAAATCAGCAGCGCGCAAAAGCCATAGTACATTTCACAGGGGCATAGGCCGACTCAGGTTACCGCCGTGAGGTAGGAAGGCGAAGAAAGAAACACTATCCAAGGAGACCATGTAGACGTGTATTTTACCACAGCTGCCGGGGAGTGAGCCACCAAGTGTTCCATTCGCTGTATCAAGGCAACTTCCCGAAACCACTCATCTAATGTTGGGGGCACTGCCGTTTTCCACCTGCGCGGGATCACTGACTTTGCCGCCTGAAGCAGATGTCTAGTTAGGGAGCTTTTATAAATGTGTAATGGCATCGGGAACATGAATAAAAGAGCTGCCTCCGGAGAGTTGGGGACAGAGACTCCAGTAACCTCCAATATCAATTTAAGTACCGCATCCCAAAAACTCCTCAACAAGGGGCAACTCCACCAAACATGAGACATGGAACCTCCCATAGCACCACAGCGCCAACAATTATCAGGCACAGACGGATACCATTTATGAAGCGCAGCCGGGACCCGATACCATCTAGAGACAATTTTATAACTAGTTTCCTGGGCCCTAACGGCTATAGAGGCTTTTTGTGAGAGGGAGAAACACCGCCTCCATTGTGTATCAGTAAATGTAGTATGTAATTCTCTCTCCCAGGCCCCGCAGAAGGAGGGGAGTTGTTGGGAACGCTGCGAAAGGAGTAATTTATATATTGTGGATATGGTATGTGTAGGGGGCTGGGAGGAGACACATAGGCGCTCAAAGTCCGTCAACGACCTGTGAAGATGTGCGCGTCGGTTTACCGCTCCATAAAAATGTTTTAACTGGGCATACTCATATATATGGCGAGTGAGGGGCACGGCATCGGGGCAGATGGAGGTTAGAGGGAGAAGAGAGGAAGCGGAGAGGACCTGGGCAAAATACATGGGGTTGGTGGACGGCCTGCCTAGGAAGGAGCGACCAGCCTTACCAGCAGGAAAGGCTGGATTATCTGTGATAGGAGTTAAAGGACCCAGGGGGTCTACAAGCGCACTTCCAGCCCCTAAGGACCTCAACGCCATGAGAGTATGGTAAACAACAAAGGAGGCTTGAGTCGGTCTATTCCCGGGCAGGATCCACGGCAGGGATGATAGGGTACTGGGACATAGTTGTTGAGCTAAACGAACCCATAGTTTTGATTCACGGTTATGAAAAAAATCTAAAACCCGTGCGTGATTTGATGCCAAATAGTAGAGCCGACAATCCGGCAGACCAGCCCCACCCGTACCCCTGGAACGAGTCAGAAGAGCCCGGCTCAGACGTGGGCGACCAGTCGGCCAAATGAAGGAGCCGAAGCATCGCTGAAGCCGCAACCAGTAGGAAGATGGGATAGAGATGGGGATCGTCTGCAGGAGATAAAGCAAGCGGGGCAGGAGGGTCATCTTAATAATATTAATACGGCCAAACCAGGAAAACTCAGTCTTATGCCAGGAATTAAGGTCAGTGCGAAACTTGGCCAGTAGGGGGATAAAATTATTTGTAAACAATTGTGTAAGGTCCCCATTTATACGGGCACCCAAATATGTAATACCTCTAGAGGGCCATGAAAAGGGGAAATTACTTTGGAGAAGCGACACTAACGGGCCCGGGAGAGAAACATTTAGCGCCTCAGACTTAGAGAAATTGATTTTGAAATTAGACCATGTTCCAAAACGAGACAGCTCGGACATCAGTGAAGGGAGTGAGACATGAGGGTCTGTGAGATAGACCAATAGGTCATCAGCGAATGCCGAGCACTTGTATTCCTTCCCTCCGATGTTAATACCCTTAATATCCGAGTTGTTCCGAATGGAGGCCATGAGGTGTTCCATAACCAGGACATACAACAGGGGGGATAGGGGACAGCCCTGTCGTGTGCCATTGTAAATAGGGAAAGGTGCCGAAAGGGAGCCATTTATTTTTATTTGGGCCGAGGGTGTACGATACAATGCCATAATTTTTGCCAAGAAAGATGATCCTATTCCCACATGTCGAAGGGTTTGGTAAAGGGCAGACCACGATATTCTGTCGAACGCCTTTTCAGCATCCAGGGACAGGATCATGAGCGGGATTCGGTTAGTCTGGGCGTGGTGAATGATATCAAAAGTTTTAAGGGTGTTGTCACGGGCCTCCCGACCAGGCACAAACCCCACCTGGTCCGGGTGAATTAGATCTGGCAGGTATTTATTCAGTCTATTGGCGAGCAATTTGGCGTAAATTTTTAAGTCTACATTGAGCAGGGAGATGGGACGATAACTGGAGCAGAGTTGAGGGTCCTTACCCGGCTTAGGGATAACCGCGACATGAGCCAAGGTGGAACTAGGAGGAAACAGGACCTCCGGGGAAATAGAGTTGAAAGCTGACAACAGAAGCGGTAGCAACCGGTCCGCCAACACCTTGTAGAACTTGACAGTATAGCCATCCGGGCCAGGACTCTTTCCCCCAGGAAGATCAGATATAATCCTGAGGAGCTCCGCGGGAGTGAAGTCCGTATCCAGTTCCTCAGCCATCTCCCCAGACAACGGTGTGAAGGGAGATGAGAAAGAGTCCCGTCCCGGCGGATGGGAGGGGGCGGGGGTGGGAGGGTTAAGGTTGTAAAGCTCAGAGAAAAAGCTATGGAAGCATTCCGCTATCTCAGGGGTCGTGTGAACAACTTGGCCAGAAGGGGCCTTAGTATTTGGGATGTGTGACTGGGCAATTCTGGTTTTTAAAGCTCTGGCCAACATACGTCCGCTCTTATTGCCAAACTCGTAGAATTTACTGCGACAGACTTGAAGAGCGCGCTGCTGGGCACAGTCCAACAGCCGTCTGGCGTCCTGTCGGGCAACCTGTAACTCCCGTAAAATCGGAAGAGACAGCGCACGTTTGTGAGCCAGTTCAAGAGCGCTAATTTTTTGGAGAGCAATTTTAAGGGAGTGGGCCCTTTCTCTTTTAAGGCGCGCCCCGTGTTTTATGAGGACCCCCCTGAGAACGCATTTAAGGGCTTCCCAACGAACCAAGGGGGACGTGTCATCTTGGGCATGATCAAGTGTGAAATGTTCCACAGTTTGAAGCAAATCAGCATGGCACACCCCATCCAGGAGCAGGGACTCATTTAGTCTCCAAGTCCAGGGGCCTTTAGTGATGAAGGGGAGATGTAAAGTACAATATACCGGGGCATGGTCAGACCACAGGATACTGCCAATTGACGTAGAGGTTACCCAGGGGAGAGCATGTTGCTGAAGGAAAATGTAGTCCAAGCGACTGTAGGTGCCATGCGGATGGGAGTAAAAACTATAATCCTTATCCGTGGGATGTTGAATGTGCCATGCATCACACAGTTGAAGTTGTAGGAGAGCTCGCCTCGCCCGTCTAATAGCACCGTATGCAACACTAGAACGACCAGTAGAATTATCCACCGTCGGATCCAGAGTAAGGTTAAAGTCTCCGCACAGCACCACAGTCCCCCGGACCACCGGAAGGGCGGTTTCTATAAGTTGAAGAATGAAGGGCACCTGACCCTGGTTAGGAGCATAAGCGTTAATAACCGTGAATTCCCTCCCACCAATATTAAGCACTAAGATGAGGTATCTCGCCTCGGTATCCACAACAAGATTGACAACCTGATGGGGGAGAGACTTGTGGAGGGCTATGGCAACTCCACACGATCTGGAAAGGGGATTATTACTGAAATGCCACGTAGTGTAGTGTTTGTGCTTGATAGTAGGGGCATGTCCCTCCTTAAAATGTGTCTCCTGGAAGCATGCGATGTGTACCTTACGCTTGTGTAGATGGTGTAAAATTTGCGCCCGCTTTTCAGGAACATTCAGCCCCTTCACGTTGAAGGAGGCAATATTAAGGTCAGCCATGGATGCAGACTAAACGGCTCACTGAGGTATGCCGGGTAGCGCACGAAGGATCGGAGTCCAGGATCACCAGGAGGGAAGCAGAGGAGGGAAACAAGCTAGGAGTAAAGAACAGGGCATTAGAGAAAAACACAGACATAAAATCAAACAAAAAAGGCAGTACGAAAACAACTGCCGCACAAACTAAGCGCACAATTGCGGAAGACCAAAAATTCGGTCCAAAACCTACAGGGGGAAGGTGACAACTATGCATAAGAGTTATCCGCACTCCCTAGCGTACAATAATATAAGTATTAACAGCTTAACATCATTTGCACACTTTAAATAACGAGAGAGGAAGACATTGGAAGGCATCTGAAGGTAATACTCAGAGCAACAAGCAATCTTGAGATCAGACATCAAGTAAGTAAGTAAAAGGAGGAATTCCAGGAGCGACAGTCCGGGTCATCATGCCGAACGGGCGGTCTCCATGGGTGGAGTAGGGTCACGTTCTTGTCGGCGTCTAGATCGTCTGCGAGGTCCACGCGGAGGACGACCCTCCGCCACGGCTAGGGGCCCAGAGAACGGGCGTCTCCCCCGCGATCCCCCGCCAGCAGAGGATAACAACGAGGGCCACTCCGGTAATGCGACATGAGGAAGGTTCAAGTCCCGCAAGAAACCAGGCAGGTCGGCCGGGGATCGCACAGTATAGGTACGGCCCTCCTGTCGAACCATCAGGGCAAACGGGAAGCCCCACCTGTAGATGATGTCCCGGTTCCGGAGCACCTCCAGCAGGGGTTTGAGAGCAGCTCTTTGCGCCAGCGTGTGTCGAGATAAATCCGGCAAAATACGCAACTGCGTGCCTTGGTGGAGAATGATGGGCTGCCGTCGGATTTTTTGGAGGATAGAGTCCTTGATTGCGTAAAAATGGATTCGGCAGATGACATCCCTCGGCCGAGGATCATCCACACTTACAGGGCGGAGAGCTCTATGTGCCCGGTCGATCTCTATATGGGTATTCGGCGGACGGCCTAGTAAAGTATTGAAGATGGTGGAGAGAGTCGAAAACAGCTCAGACGCAGGAACAGATTCGGGCAATCCTCGAACACGTAGGTTGTTCCTCCTATTACGATTTTCAATATCATCAAGGTGCTGCTGCAAAGTGAACAACTGAGCTGAGTGCTGCTGAATAGTGGATTGGATATCTGCAATAGTGGCATTATCAGCCACCCGGTCCTGCGTAAGAGTGTCCACCCTCGTAGAAAGTGAGGAAAGTTCAGCACGAAACTGTGTAAACTCCAGCTTGCATTCTTCAACGATCTGTCTGGCAAAGGACGTCATATCAGCCCTAGTAGGCAACAATTGAACAAGCTGGCGGATATCTGAGAGAGTCGCCGGCCGATTTTCACATATAGATCCAGACGACGGGTCAGTAAAACTTAATCCCCTACTGGCTGGGGTGTCCATTTCAGGCGACGGGAGTGGGTGCAATTGAGTACTTTGGCCACTTGCAGGTAGTGCAGGCATAGCCCCAGGGTGCTGGGGAGCTCCCATAGGCAGGGTCGAGGCTATGGTTGTTGGGGCATTGGGGAAACTGTGCCATGCGGAGCCAGAGGACCAAGAGGGAGAGGCCCCCACCAGCCCAGGGTCCCTGGGTGGGAGGGGAAGATCTGGAGCTATCAGTCCCACAGCGTGTGAGGTGAGCTGGGTGATGGGAGGCTCAGGGCCTCGGTACTTACTGTGCCTCCTAGCTAGCTCCTCCAACTGCAGCACTGCAGGCAGGGCAGGTGTGGTGTCTCTCACTCCCGGGGATGGTAGTAGGCCGCTGTCAGGTCTCGGAAGGAGAGGGCCCGCAGGCCATGAGAGCAGTGACGGGGGAGGGTGGTGTCCTGGCATGCGCAGGCCCTCCGGAGAAAGCCGGCCGCCATCTTGAGAGGCCACATGGTCCTGTGACAGGGGAACGGCGTCCGCCGCTACAGGGGCCTCTAATGCCTCCCAGCTAGACCGGGGATCTGGTGCCTCTGGGTCCGGTACCTTCTGTGTTGGCACACTCTCTTCCGGAGTAGCTGACAGGAGGGCCGTGCTCTCCAGAGCAGGCCCGCATCCGCACGCCTCATGGTCCCGGCGGCCATCTTGGAGATCGGCAGGCGCTGTCGGCCGTGCCGCAGGATACATCACCGCCCGGGAAGGAGACAGAGGACCGGGGACCTTCAAGATCTGCACCTCAGAGGGTGAGTGGACGTGTCCTGCTGCCATCTCCGGCACCCCTGTGTACTGGTCCGTTGGGGGTGGAGAGGTCGGGCGGCCATCTTGACCACCGGCCTCGGCTCGCGTCGCAGCCCGCAGCTGCATCTGGGGCTGTCGCCCAAAATAATCCCCGATATCGCGCTGGGGCGATGAGGGGCATGTAGGGGCTGCTGCCTTCGTTTTTTTTGAATTCTTCCCCATAGCTGGGAGCGGATGTCAGCCGATTTCGGGAACGCTAAGAGAGGAGCTGGAGAGAGCACGTCTTCACTCTCCCATAGCTGGCCACGCCCCCAAAGAAGCATTTTCTTATACATACATGTTTCTTTTTTTCTAATGCATTCTAAGTAGAATCATTTGAAACTTTAAAGAATGAACCATGTTCATATAAACAATCATATAAGAAACAAGTACAGATGACGGAATACAGGATATCGTTTCCATAACATACGGCTTAGGGTCTGCTCAGGGATGGCAGGGAGAAAGTCCGAAACCCCATAACGGGCAAGGACCGGGTCCCCACCAGCCAGGAACAGATTGAAAGCCGCACTTAAAACCCTTTATCTGAATGGGTCCTAGGAACTTGAAATCGTCAATACTATTGTCAATATTGCACAAAAAGTCTATATCCGGTAGAGGAAGGAAGAAAAATGTGTTACTTAAGGAGAGGGGAAGAATGGATCTTCAGTGGCCATAGATGCACAGAGATGAACTCGGTGCGCTGGTATACGGCCACCCCAGAAAAGAGTCTGTGCATCCATCGCCACAGAATCCCCATTGAAAGACCCCAGGGCTGTCTGACCATATTTCCTGTTGGGGCATACTTAGCTGTGCCCCATCAGTATACAGGCTAATGTACTGGCATAGATATATGCCAGTATATTAAAGTTTAAAAATGAAGTAAAAAAATATACTTTAAAATGGCTAGAAGTCTCAATACATAAAATATACACATTCGGTATCGTCGCGGCCGTAATAAATTTATAGCGTCATTTACGATGTTTACGCTGTTCTAAAATAAAATCTGCTTTCTTTCACTTCTTAATGAGGCATTATGCATTTTTAACCTCCATGTGCCTCACGTTAATAGTAATAAACCCCATCATGTACCGCACACATTAACCCAATGTTGTCCATTATGACATGATGGGGTTAATTACTCATAATGTGAGGCGCATGGAGGTTCAAAAGTAATCACACCACGTGCCTCACATTAGAAAATGGAAGAACTTTTTTTTTATTGTTGGCAAAGTATCAGTATCTGTCCAAATTCTGGTATCGTGACAACCCTAGTCGGCACCCAATACCTGAATATGTTTCTATAATGATGTATACTATGCAAGCCTCTTCTGAGTTCTACAACATACAATGTGCCAGTTATGATGCTAATTTATGTTGTATTCTCAGTAGATGGAGGGTCAGGTTGTTTAGAACAAGAGATTTCTAATAAAATAAAAGTAAATCCTAATACGAATTTGTGTCTGCAGGCTTTGGACGTGAAAATGGGCAAGTTGCCATTGAGTATTATTCCCAGCTGAAGACGGTCTGTGTGGAAATGGGAAATGTCGAGTCAGTGTTTTAAATGGGCATAAAGTAAACACAATGCCATCTTTGGTACTGTTCTATATTCAATGAATGCTCTCTTCACACCATGTATTTTTTTGCATCACCAAATAACAGAGGTCTATATAATTCACTATCTTAAAAATAGAAAAACAGGATTCAGATGTAATGCTGTCAAAGATATGATAAGGGGACACTCTTGGCATAGAAACCTATGAGAACGTTACTGTATACATATGTCAGGTTTATAGTGGGCGAATGTGGTGTGAACAGATCTTAAATGCAGTGTATTGTACTCATTTCATACAATGTTAATGCAGCTTGAGTGCATTTTTTTTTTTCTGTTCTACAATGTATTAATATGGAGGATCAATGTGCCAGTTCAGTACAGGACCGTAGCCTTCCAGTAAACTGTGATAAAGTTAAACTACAAGTTCAAGCAGAGCATATTAACCATAAATAAACAGTATTTACATTCTTTATTTTACATTCTTTTTTAATACTTGGATTGTTTGAATGGCCATTATAAAAATACAATTCACCTAGAGGGGAAGCTTGTCATAAATCTGCCAGGAATAGGGCCTGGTGCACAAAAAAAATTCATTACCTTAAAGAGGCTCTGTCACCAGATTTTCAAACCCCTATCTCCTATTGCAGCTGATCGGCGCTGCAATGTAGATAACAGTAACGTTTTGTTTTTTTTCAAAAACAAAAATTTTTGGCCAAGTTATGACCATTTTTATATTTATGCAAATGAGCCTTTCTTATGTCCAACTGGGCATGTATATTGTATGTACATCTGGGCGTTTTTACTTGTTTTACTAGCTGGGCATTGTGTATGATGCTGACGAATCAGCATCATCCACTTCTCTTCGTTACCACCCAGCTTCTGGCAGTTCACAAACACACAGCGTGTCCTCGCTCGTCCGACGCGATGAAGTTCCTGTGGGAGGAAGTGAGTGACGTCACTGCGTGATCTCGCGAGGACACGCTGTGTGTCTGTGAACTGCCAGAAGCTGGGTGGTAACGAAGTGAAGTGGATGATGCTGATTCGTCAGCAGCATACACTTCTATTCACAACGCCCAGCTAGTAAAACAAGTAAAAACGCCCAGATGTACATACACAATACACGCCCAGTTGGACATCACTTTAAACACGCCCAGTTGTACATCAGAAAGGCACATTTGCATAAATATAAAAATGGTCATAACTTGGCCAAAAATGCTCGTTTTTAAAAAAAACACGTTACTGTTATCTACATTGCAGCGCCGATCTGCTGCAATAGGAGATAGGGGTTGCAAAATCTGGTGACAGAGCCTCTTTAAAGAGACTCAGGGCACTTATAACGTGGTGAAAATCTCCTCCATAATGCAGTAATGTTAGTGTTTGTGTATGTGGCTGCACATAGCGATTATAGCTTTATCGTTCTCTGCTGTGTAAATGAATGGAGAGAAGTGCATGACGCTGATTGGTCAGCGTCATACACTTCTCTGTACAACGCCCACTTGGACTAAAGTAAAAACACGCCCACTTGGGCATTAAGAAACTAGCATAAAGCAGGGGCGTAGCTAAATGCTCATGGGCCCCGATGCAAAAGTTCTTATTGCCCCCCCCCCCCCCGCCCACTCCTCATGGCCGACGGTCCGCAGCTTTCAGCTGCATCGCTGGGTCTCCTAAGTAACCCAACAATGCAGCACTAGCAGCCGGGGCGTCACTAAGGCTGGGTTCACACACCCTATTTACGGACGTAATTCGGGCATTTTAGCATTGAATTACGTCTGAAAATGCGGCTCAAAAGCGTTGGCAAACATCTGCCCATTCATTAGAATGGGTCTTACGATGTTCTGTGCCGACGGTCATTTTTTTTTACGCGCCGCTGTCAAAAGGCGCGTAAAAAAGACGCCTGCGTCAAAGAAGTGCCTGTCACTTCTTCAGACGTAAATGGAGCCGTTTTCCATGGACTCCATAGAAAAACGGCTCCAATTACGTCCGTAATGGACGCAGCGAAAGACGCCGCCAACATGCCATTACGGCTGAAATTACGGTGCTGTTTTCTCCTGAAAACAGCACCGTAATTTCAGCCGTAATGGACGCTGCCGTGTGAACATACCCTCAGGGCTTAAAATGTCAGGGGAAATAGCCCCAATACATATGTGTCCGCCCAAAAAAATAAATGTGTGTGTATAGGAGACAGCATAGCATATCTATAGCACTACTACCCTATAAACTATGGATAGAATTAGATACATTGGCTCAGCAGACCGTATCACACATGATACGATTAGATACAGGGCTCAGCTCGCTGACACTGCAGCTCCAGCACTGGACCCAGGAAAGGTAAGAATAATAATTTTGCTTCTTTATGTGTTAGGGTATGTTAAAATGTGCACGTCCGTTACGGCTGAAATTACGGGGCTGGTTTCAGGAGAAAACAGCCCCGTCATTTCAGCCGTAACGGCATGTGCAGGCGCTTGAACGCCGCGTCCAATACGGACGTAATTGGCGCTGCTTTTCATTGGAGTCAATGAATAACGGCTCCAATTACGTCCCAAGAAGTGACAGTACACTTCTTTGGCGCGGGCGTCTATTTACGCGCCGTCTTTTGACAGCGACGCGTAAATATACGCCTCGTGTGAACAGACAAATGTCAGCCCATTGCTTTCAACGCATTCAAGCCGTAATTCCAGGCGTAAAACACCCGAATTACGTCCGTAATTTGGCCGTGTGAACATACCCTTACTGATTATTTTTGTGTGTTTGTGTTTTTTTACAGGTTCGGTTGTTGGACTTCTGATACGAGGACTTCAATGATGGCGTTTTTTTATTCTCAATAAAATGGTTAATGGGGGTTGTGTTTTTTTTTTTATTTCAATAAAATATTTTTTCTATGTGCTTGTATCTTTTTAAACTTTATTATCACCACCTTAGTAATGGCCGCTGGCTGATTGACAAGCTCCATTACTAAGGCGGGGCTTAATGTTAGCAGGTGCAGAGGCCAACACTAACCCCCATTATTACCCCGGTACCCACCGCCACCAGGGGTACTGGGAAGAGCCGGGTACGAACCAGTACCCGACCATCTGTAGTGACGGGTAGGCACCAGGGCGGCCGCAGGCTGGTAGCATTAGGCTGGGGAAGGCCAAAACCAGTGCCACCTACCACCCTGGTAATGCTGCCTGCTGCTGCTGTGTTGTATCCGGCTGGTTATGAAAATTGGGGGGGGACCCGACATTGTTCTTTCCAATTATTTTTTATTTATTTTCCATAACCAGCCAGATACAATAAAGCAGCAGCAGCCTAGCATTACCAGGGTGGGAAGGGCCACTGGTTTTGGCCTTTCCCCTCCTGATAATACCAGCCTGCGGCCGCCCCAGTGGCCGACCATCACTACAGATGGTCAGGTACTGGATCGTAGCCGGCTCTTCCCAGCACCCCTGGTGGCGGTGGGTACCGGGGTAATAAAGGGGGTTAGTGTTGGCCTGTGCATCGGCGAACACTAAGCCCCGCCTTAGCAATGGATGCTGTCAATCAGCCGGCGGCCATTACGAAGGCGGTAGTAATATAGTTTTAAAAAAAACACATAGAAAAAATATTTTATTGAAATAAAAAAAAAAACCCACACAACCCTCATTAACCATTTTATTGATAATAAAAAAAAAAGCCGTCATCGAAGTATTCCTGGAATCCACCGTAGTCCAATGACCGAACCTGTAAGAAAACACACAAAAAAAACCGATTAGTAACACATGTGATAGTATCACACATGGGCCTTGTATCTAAGCCTGTCTGTGGGACCCTGTATCTAAGCCTACCACAACGTAGGCTTAGATACAGGGTCCAGCAGACCGTAATCTTATACAGTATAAGATTACTGTGTGCTGGGGCCCTGTATCTAAACCTACAGTGTGGTAGGCTTATATACAGGGCCCAGCAGACAGGATCACACATGGGCCCTGTATCTAAGCCTACCATGTGATTGGCTTAGATACAGGGCCCAGCAGACAGGATCACACAATCTGTGATCCTGTCTCATGGGCCCTCTAAGCCTGCTACATCGTAGGCTTAGGGGTTGTGCAGTCCCTAAACATTGATGGCCTATCCACAGGATAGGCCATCAATAGCTGATGTGTCGGGGTCCGTCTCCCGGGACCCGCAAATCAGCTGTTTTGAAGGGGCCGCAGCGCTCGTACGAGAGCTGCTTCCCCTTCATTTCACTACTCGCTCACACTGTGAATCGCAGACACCGATTCACAGTGTGACCGGAATGAAGGGGAGCATCTCTCGGACGAGCGCTGCGGCCCCTTCAAAACAGCTGATTGGCGGGTCCCGGGAGTCGGACCCCGCCAGTCAGGGCTAATCTTACCTTCCTCTTCAGCCGCGGCGGTAGTTCTGTCATCTTGATGCTGTGCGCGGCGCATAGCGCTGTGACGTCATGCGCTCTGCACAGCGCTTGACGTCAGGACCTCCGCTGCGATCCGGAACCAGTCTGTTACTATAGTAACGGGCCCGCGTCCCGAGTTACTATAGTAACTTTTTATTGATGTGGTGTGACCGCTGCGACCCCTATAGCTACGCCAGTGGCATAAAGCTAAAAATCGATCAAGGTGGTAAAAATAGTTTCTCTAACTAAAAAGCACTGCTGACACCTACATTATAGCGCCGATCTCCTTATATAGGAGATAGGGCACTTATAATGTGGTGACCGTCTCTTTAATGAAGATTGTCATTTTCCTGCTACGTTCAGGTTTTAGTCAGTGTCCAACACCGATGTCCTGTACCCTTAGGCTGGATTCACACGACCATGTTACGTCCGTAATGGACATAACTTATTTCGGCCGCAAGTCCTGGACCGAACACACTGCAGGGAGCCGGGCTCCTAGCATCAGTTATGTACGACGCTAGGAGTCCCTGCCTCGCTGCAGGACAACTGTCCTGTACTGTAATCATGTTTTCAGTACGGGACAGTAGTTCCTCGAAGAGGCAGGGACTCCTAGCATCGTACATAACTATGATGCTAGGAGCCCGGCTCCCTGCAGTGTGTTCGGTCCGGGACTTCCGGCCGAAATACGTTCCGTCCATTACGGACGTAACATAGTCGTGTGAATCCAGCCTAATTGTTGTTTTACACTTCCATACACTACAGCCCTTAGGCCCTGTTCACACTGAATATTTTGCAGGCAGAAAAATCTACCTCCAAATTCCTTCAGGAATTAAGGCCGATTTTGAACTGCCTGTACTTCTCTTTTTCCGTGTTCTTCGCTGCGTTTTTTAATCTATTGCAAGATCCATGAGCACAAAGCACTTCAGGTCTTTTCTGCCTCCCATTGATTTCAATGAGAGGTCTGAGGTGGAAACCGCAGCAACATGCCTTAAAGAGACTCTGTCACCACATTATAAAGTGCCCTGTCTCCTGCATAAGGAGATGGTCGCTCTAATGTAGGTGACAGTAATGCTTTTTATTTTAAAAAAAACGATCTTTTTTTCACAACGTTAGGAGCGATTTTGGTTTATGCTAATGAGCTTTCTTAATGCCCAAGTGGGCGTACTTTTACTTTCGACCAGTCTTTTTTTGTGAGATTCCGGCAAGTGAAACCAAATCTCGTTTAGCTCCGTGATCTCGCGAGATTTGGTTTCACTTGCCAGAATCTCACAAAAAAAGAGTCGGAAGTGTCAGGATTCTGAGTACACATGACGTCCAGGCTGGATTTCATGTGTATTCATTATCAGGACACTGTAGTAATGTTAGGGTTTGTGTATGAGGCTGCACATAGCGATATATCTATATTGCTAGTGCAGTGTAAATGAATGGAGAGGAGTGCATGATGCCGATTGGTCAGCGTCATGCACTCCTCTGTACAACGCCCACTTGGTCGAAAGTAAAAGTACGCCCACTTGGGCATTAAGAAAGCTCATTAGCATAAACCAAAATCGCACCTAACGTTGTGAAAAAAAGATTGTTTTTTTTTTAAAATAAAAAGCATTACTGTCACCTACATTACAGCGCACATCTCCTTATATAGGAGATAGGGCACTTTATAATGTGGTGACAGAGTCTCTTTAACTACAGAAATTTGCTTGCCTGAAACCTTTTTTTATGTAAGAAAATGGCTATAAATGTAATAAAAATGAAAGAAATTCAATCTACATTCTAGAATGCATACATAGATATTACCTTAATAAAAAGACTCTCTACTTCATGGTTATCAGCGGTTATCTTGTATGGTTGCAAAACAATTGCAGAATACCAGATTTAGAATTGGTGTGGTCTGTACTTTAGTCTCTGGACCTGAGAATTACATTGTACTATGTACACAAACACTTTGTTAAACAGTAACTAATGCACTTTTGAACTTGTGATGGTCTAATCGAGTAAACTTGTGCAATTTAAAGGGAATGTGTTGCCAGAAAAACATGTTTTTGTTTTTTTTTTTAAATTAAACATTTAGTGTGTGGGTGATTAAACATTGTTCAAATTTTTTTTATTTTTTTCACGAGTCAGCAAATATTATAAATTAATTCTAATTTATAATATTTCCCATTTCTGGTCACTAGATGGAGCTATTCCCAAAATTGCAGCATTGCAAAATTGGGTAAAAAGCCCTCGCTCTAGTGAGCTCTCAGCATCCCCCCCTCCTTTATCCTGGCTAGTGCCGGGATAAACGAGGGGTTTGAACGGTGTAACCTCCTACACTGTGTGTCGCCATTTTTTGAGCTAACACACAGTGTAGTAGGTTTACATACAGTAGTAAACACGAACATACATTGAAATCTCTTACCTGCTCCTGCCGCCGCGGCTCCCTCCGGCCCGTCCGCTGCCGCTGGTCCAAGTGCCCAAGTCCGGAAGCCGCGACCGGAAGTAGTAATATTACTGTCCGGCTGCGACTTCCGGTCCACAGGAAAATGGCGCCGGACGGCGCCAATTTCGAATTGGACTGTGTGGGAGCGGCGCATGCGCAGTTCCCACACAGACGCCGTACACAGAAGTGAATGGGACGGGAGCCGTTCGCAGTCCCTATGGGACTGTGGCTGCCGTAGTCCATGTCGTTAATCGACACATACAGAAATGGAACAAAAAATGGCAGCCCCCATAGGGAAGAAAAAGTGTAAAAATAAGAAAAAGTAAAACACAAACACACAAATAAATATAAACGTTTTTAATAAAGCACTAACATCTTTAACATATAAAAAAAATAATTTGTGATGACACTGTTCCTTTAAGCTCGAAACCTATTGAGTGAGTGTTGGCAAAATTGAATGGTTCCATGGGAAAATGCTACACTTTTGTACCAGATACCAGTTCTTATTTTATAAATCAAATTACGGCCTGTAATTATGGGCCCATAGACTTCTATTGGCCACGGGTATATTCCCGTTTGCTTACGGGAAGGTGCCTGGGAAAGTTGAAAAATATAGAACCTGTCCTATTTCAGGCACGGGCAGGCCCATTGAAGTCTATGAAGCTCCTGTAATTATGGGTGGCTAAGTGTGTGCGTGCCCCTGTAATTACGGGAGCATTGTTAGATGACGTCAGGGGATTCCCCTGTGATGTCATTTCCAGCCCCCCCCCCCCCTTTTTTTTTTTTTTACGGGTCCGTAAATAAGGGTGGAATACGGATGAAAACGGACCTGTATTTACAGGCATGGGTCCTTAACGCTCAGCGACGTACTATTCAGTCATGCTGACCGCCCCGTTTGCGCTCAGTGACGGAATAGTACATCGCGGGAGTAACGGCCATTTTGGACGTTTTCCCGACACATGCAGGGGCTGTGACAGCTGTTGCTGCAGCTCCTACAGTGGGGACTGATCGCTGTCTCCCTGCTGATTTTTTTTATTTTTTTTTAAAAGGTTTTCTTTATTAACTTTTTTTTCAAAATACAAATGTACAAAAGCGCAAAATTGTGCCCAAAAACATACATAACATACTGACCAATTGCACTAGTTGGCAATCACAATCATCATATAGAAAAATACAATTACAGTGCAAAAGCCCACATGAAAACTTAACGGATCACAGGTGCATATAAGTGTATTACGAAGAAAATAGGATCAACATTTGACCACCATTATTGCCAAAACAGACAACCAGTCACACTTCACTTACTCCTGTCTATCAGACAACAGTGTCCGAGATCTCCATCCATCTAGCCCATATCTTCCCGGATTTGTCAGGACACCCTCTGCTAATGTATAATTTCTGATATAATGGTATATACTTATTTACCAGTTGTAACCAATGGTCTATACTAGGACACACCGTGGCCTTCCGTTCCATAATTATAACCTTCCGTGCACAGAACAAAACAAATCGGAAAAAGATTTTGTCATAATAGCCTTGTACTAACTCATTCATAATGCCCAAGAGGCACACCTGAGGGGAGAGAACCCTGGGAAACGCAAAGTTATCATGCAGAAACTCTACAACCCTTGACCAGAATAATGAAATCCTAGGGCAGGACCAGACACAGTGGAGGTAGGTGCCAACAGCCGACTGACACCTAAAACAGCTGTCCGACCCAGAGGCCCCAATTCTCTGAAGTCTAACCGGAGTATAGTAAATTCTGTGCAGAAACCGTGATTGTATTAAAAAGTCTTGAGCACTAACTACGGAATCAAAAAAGGAAAGCTCCACCTCCCTCCACTCCTCCTCCAACAAATCAGGGATATCTCTCTTCCACCCCAGGTACGCCCTATCAAATGGACGTTTTACAGAGGACAGCAACAGGGCATACGTCTGAGTAAGTGTCTTAGGCAGGTCTGCGGTGCCGAGTAGGTCCTCCAATCTGGAAAACCCCAAAGCTGGCATGACAGAACCAAACTGAGCCAAGCAGGCATGTCTCAACTGGAGATAATGATAAAAAAACCTTTCTCGAGACCCCAAATCTCTCCTCTAGCTCAGAAAAGGAGACAAACTTGCTGTCCACAGAGTATATTTGGCCTAAAAATCGGACCCCTACCCCAGCCCACATCATCGCTCCCGGCAGGGACACCAGGTGAGGCAGCCATGGATTGTTCCATAACGGAGTCCTGGGGGAAACAGAAGAATCCGTAGTATCTTTTAGTAAGTGTTGTGCCTTCTTCCAGGCATTTGCAATAGTTTTTAATGGTAAGGGCGCCTGACACTAAGTTTTAAACCTATATAAGAGGTTGGTAAGACTCTCATAGGAAGTCGAGTGCTCCAGCCAGCGCCGTGGCCGCATTACTTAAGTCAATGTCAATCCACCAGTGAGCCAGTACCAGCTGCGAAGCCAGATAATATAAGTAAAGGTTGGGCGCTGCCATCCCCCCCCACACTCCTTGGCGCCTGCAGAAGACTGAGACTAAACCTGGGTATGCCGCCTTGCCAGTAAAAGCCACGTAGGATCCCATCCAGGTGACTAAAAAATTGTTTGGGCAAGATAATCGGACAAATATGTAGGAGGTAAAGAAATTTAGACAGATATATCATTTTAAAAAGGTTTATCCTACCATATAATGAGAGGGGGAGGTTCCTCCAAGAGTTTAGCTGCTTTTCAGTAGAGGCCACTAAGGGACAGAGATTAAGTTCACGAAAGCGTAACAAATTAAGGGAAATCCGCACCCCAAGATACGTAAATTGAGACACGACCTGCAACGGGACAGGGAGCCCCTGCCGGGAGCGATATTCTGCACATAGAGGGAACATAACCGACTTAGACCAATTAACCGACAACCCCGAGAACACCCCAAAAGTAACAATCAGCTGTAAGAGTGAAGACAACGAAGGACCATCATCCGCTAGGTACACCAAAGTATCATCTGCATACAGGGATATTTTCTCAACTAGCGAGCCTCGAGGGATACCAATAATGGAGGAAGAACGCCTAACTGCCAGCGCCAGAGGCTCAATCGCAAGAGCAAACAACAAAGGGGAAAGTGGACAACCCTGGCGCGTACCCCGACCTAAAGAGAAGGGCTTAGAGACATCCAGATTTGTTCTCACCCTAGTGACAGGCTGCTCATATAACAGACGGACAAGGGCCAGAAATCTGGGACCAAAATTTAGACGGGAAAGCAGTATCCAGAGATACCTCCATTCAACCGAATCAAAGGCTTTATATGTATCTAGGGAGAGAACAAACCCAGGGGATGTATCGTATTGTGCCGCATCAATATTAAGAAACAACCTGTGTACGTTAATATCCGTACCCTTCCCAGGCATAAAGCCTGTTTGGTCAGGATGGATGAGGGACAATATAACTTTGTTTAATCTGGTAGCTAATATTTTGGCAAGTATCTTTGCATCTGAGTTAATCAACGAGATGGGCCGGTAGGAATCCGGGAGAGTCGGATCCTTCCCAGGCTTCAACAGCACCACAATTAGGGCCTCTCTCATAGATGCCGGCAGAACCCCAATCTCCAGAGCAGCAGAATAGACTTCCTTAAGCCTGGGCACCACAACCTCACAACTATCCTTATACCAATCAGCCCCCAGGCCGTCAAGTCCGGGGGTCTTACCAGATGGCAACAACCGAATCGCATCAGTGATATCGTCCTCTGTAAGCGGGCCGTCTAGTTCCCCTGCCTGAGCATCAGTCAAACACCATAGGGGGAGGTCATCCAAAAAGCGTTCTATATCCTCCGGAGGCCCACTGCATCTGGAACTATATAAGTCAGCATAAAAATCACTAAACACTTTATTTAAATCTTTAGGGGCAGTACAGAGAGTACCCTCAGAAGAAAGAATAGATGGAACAGAGGCACACGGACGTTCCGACCTAGCCAAGTATGCAAGAAGCTTGCCATTTTTGTCACCAAACTCAAACACCCTTGCCTCCGTATGCAGCACCTGCTTTTTAGTTTGTTCGACCTGTATATGGTTTAGTTCCCTCTGGACCCCAGCCCACTGACTCTTCGTACCTGGACAAGGATTTGCAATATAGTCTCTCTCATCACTCTGACTCTCTTCTATCAGCGACCTCTCCTTCTCTCTGGACACTGCTCTACACCTTGCAACCCCTGCCATAAACGCATCCCTAAGAGTGGCTTTATATGCATCCCACACTACCAAAGGGTCTGGAAATGAGGAATTATGATCCCAATATGAGTTATGAGAGGCCGCCACCTCTGATCGAACCTCAGGAGAGGACAGCCAGGCCGGATGCAGTCTCCATATTTTGGAGTCAGCTGGGGGACCAACTGTAAATGACAAAATGAGAGCTGAGTGATCTGAGATGCCTCGTGGAGTGATGTCTATAGCAGTTACTGCGGGCAAAAGGTCCTGTGACACCAGAGCAAGGTCAATTCTAGAAAAGGTTTTATGGGCAGAGGAGTAATAGGAGTATTTTTTTTTCTTGCGGGTATTTCCAGCGCCACACATCTGTCAGATGAAGCATTGAGGACCAGGAGTTGAGGTGAACAGAGGACTGATCCGGACCCCCAGTACGATCCATAGATATGTCAGGGACTGCATTGAAGTCACCCATACACAACACTGGGCCAGCAGGGAACTCTGAGAGTTTCTGGGCTATCAAGTCCAATAGTGTGGGATCAAGGGGCTGGGGAACATACACATTTACTAAGGTAAAACAGGACCCGGGTGATGAACAGTGTATAATGACATAGCGTCCAAAATGGTCACATGATACCTTCAACACCTCCAGGCGCACACTCTTGGCTATCAGAACAGACACCCCCCTAGAATATGAGGAATGATATCCTCTAGCTATACAGGCCCGTTTAAGGGCCAGAATTTTTTGTCCAGTTAAATGCGTCTCTTGTAAGCAAATAAAATGGGGTGGGTGTTTCTTCAGGAAGTTGAACACAAGAGACCGCTTAAATTTTGAATTGAGCCCACGGACATTCCAGCTCAAGACCTTAATTACAGCCATGGTACGCCTGAAGAGCAGAAAACAGCAGGAGACCCAGAGTCAATATATGATGGGAATGGAGAGGAGAAGAATACATAAACAATCACACACACACTTATGACACACCACATATAACACGCATAACCGTACATTGAAATACAGTAGCACAAACCCCAACCGTCCCTGTCAAGCACCAGACTTCTAGTGCAGACCTGTACCCACTAACTGAACTACAACTGAGAACAGTGGTCCCTGACTAAGCTAACAGCTACAACAGCAGCACAGCCCTGAGACCTGACCCCACTAAGAGGGGAAAAGGAGCAAAAGAAATACAAAGTAAACAGTGAAAGACAAGTGACAAAATGGATAAGCAGTACATCAGTCATATCACATCATCTCTCCTAAGTAACAGTGTAAGTACAGCATGTAATCAGCAACCAAATCAGTGCAGGAATTACTTTTCAACGAGAGAGAGAGAGACAATTTCAACAAATTAAACATCAGGGGGGCTACCCCAGCAGGGGATCGCAGCAATCATGGGGGGAGGTTCATTCCTGGGGCTCGGGGAGCGGCAGCCACCCAGTCCAAGGCTTCATTAGGGGAAAGGAAAAATCTTGCAGTCGGCCCGTCCACCACCCGCAGTTTAGCAGGGTATAACATCGCATATTTGTACCCCTTTTCTTGGAGCTTCTTCCTGACCTCTGTAAAACGCACACGCTGCTTCCGGATTGTGACCGAAAAATCAGGGTAAATGGAGATCCGCTGAGAGCCATGTAAAATAGAGCCTTTACGTCTTGCCGCCTGAAGAATAGCATCTCTATCCCTGAAATGCAGCAGTCGCGCCAACATAGGCCGAGGGGGGCCTCCCGGCGGCCCAGGCCTAGCAGGGACCCGATGAGCCCGTACAATTGTGAAGAATGCTGAAAATACAGTGTCATCAAAGGTGTCCTTCAGCCATTTTTCCAAGAAAGAAACAGCATCTGTACCCTCTGACTTCTCTGGCAGCCCCACTATGCGGATGTTGTTCCGGCGTAATCTGTTCTCAAAATCATCAGCCCGTTCGACCGAGGTCTCCACCTGTCTCCTCAAATCAGCAATCTGAGCTGGAATAGGGTGTAGAATATCCTCCACCTCCGATATCCTGCGCTCTGCCTCTGCAGTACGTTCCCGCACTTTTTGCACATCATGCCTCAGGATAACAAAGTCCTGACGGAGTTCATCAACCTTAGTAACCAACAAGGATTGACAGGAGGTAATTGCAGACATTAACTCAGCAAATTTTGTATCCACATGAGAGGAAGAAACGGGCAGGTCCTGTGGTGAAATTGGTCTTGGAGGACTCAGCGAGCCCTCAAACAGGGATAAAGATGGGTCCGGAGAAGTAGGGGGGTGTTCAGGCCTAGCAAATTGCTCCAGCCTCTTAACTGCATTAGCCTTGATTTTGGCCAGGGCCGAGCCAGAGGCTCCATCCTCCATCTCATCTAGGGATTCCTCATCTGATGGGGGAATATAACTGCCTTGCGTGGACCTCGTTTTCCCCTTCTTTCCAGCCTTACTGCCTCCCATGATGTAAATGTGGGGATGCAGGGTATGTAGGAGCTGGCAGGGTGTCTGATACACCAAACGGAGCAAGTCCACAAGCTATGGGTGTGAGGTATCCCGGGGACCCAGTGTCAGGCCCAATGCAGGGTGAGTAGTGGGCCTGAATAGCTAGCTCAGTCCAGTAAAATACCTGGGAAGTGCTCCTCAGACGGATCTTCCTGCCTGCAACGGGACAACCACCACACACCGCTGCACAGCTCTGCCTCCCAGCCGATCCACAGTCCCGCCGTCAGCAATCAGCAACACCAGCCTCCAGCAGCAGCAACCGACACAGAGCCAGACTCCTGCAGTCAGCCTTTTACTTCCGCCCGCCTCGTGCTCCACAGGAAGTACTGCCGACTGACCAGCTTCTCTCTCCAGGAGGGCTCCACGGCACCAGACCCCAAAACTACCGACAGGTAAGGGCACAGGGGTGAGAGATGCACTTGTCCTGTCCGTTTGGGCAACTTAAAACGCAGGATGGCAAGGATATCAGCAGGATAAGGGCAGATACAGATGGACGTTGCGTTTTTGCGCGCGCAAACAACGCGGCATTTTGCGCGCGCAAAAACCATTTGACAGCTGCGTGTGTCATCCGTGTATGATGCGCGGCTGCGTGATTTTCGCGCAGCCGCCATCATAGAGATGAGGCTAGTCGACGCCCGTCACTGTCCAAGGTGCTGAAAGAGCTAACTCTTTCAGCACCCTCGACAGTGAATGCCGAACACAATATCGAAAAACCTGTTGAAAAAAAAGAAAAAGTTCGTACTTACCGAGAACTTCCCGGCCGTTGCCTTGGTGACGCGTCCTTGGTGACGCGTCCTTGGTGACGCGCCTCTCGACATCGGGCCCCACCTCCCTGGATGACGCGCCAGTCCATGTGACCGCTGCAGCCTGTGCTTGGCCTGTGATTGGCTGGAGCTGTCACTTGGACTGAATTGTCATCACGGGAGGTCAGACTGGAGGAAGAAGCCGGGAGTTATCGGTAAGTCAGAACTTAGTTTTTTTTTACAGGTTCATGTTTATTGGGATCGGTAGTCACTGTCCATGGTGCTGAAACAGTTTAACTCTTTCAGCACCATGGACAGTGACTATCTCCTGACGTCGCGTACCGATAATTTTTTTGCCGGGTTCGGCCAAAACGAGTTCGGCCGAACCCGGTGAAGTTCGGTTCGCTTGTCCGGCTTCGCTCATCGCAAAGACACTCCGTTTGGATGTTCGGAAACAGAAAAGCACATGGTGCTTTTCTGTTTACATTCATCCTTTTGACAGCTGGTGCGCTGTTTCAGTCGGTTCGCACGGAAGTGCTTCCGTGCAACCTGCGTGGTTTTCACGCACCCATTGACTTCAATGGGTGCGTGATGCGCGAAATACGCAGGGTTATTGAACCTGTCGCGCTTTTTGCGCAGCAGACAAACGCTGCGCAAAAAGCACGGACTGTCTGTACTGCCCCATAGACTTGTATTGGTCCATGCGTGCCGCGTGAAAACCACGCGGCCCGCACGGACCGAATACACGCTCGTGTGAATCCCCCCTAAGGAGTCAGGGAGCTCAGGAGCACTGTGAAGCACGTCTACTCAGGCAGACATCCGGCCACGCCCTCCTCCCTGCTGATTTTAAACCCCTTAAAAGCTGCGTCCAATAGCGATCGCGGCTATTTAGGGGTTAAAGAGACTCTGTCACCAGATTATAAATGCCCTATCTCCTACATAATCTGATCGGCGCTGTAATGTAGAGAACAGCAGTGGTTTTTATTTTGAGCAAGTTATGAGCAATTTTAGATTTCGTTTCTTAAAGACCTTTGGGGGATATAACCATCTGTTTTACAAGCAGATGCATTTAAATTCCGAAAAATGCTATTTTTTCCAAATTTTCTCTAAATTTTGCAATTTTTCACAAATATACACTGAATATAACGAACAAATTTTACCACTAACATAAGGCCCAATGTGTCACGGGAAAGCATTCCGATGTTATTACCACAAAGTGAAATATGTCAGATTTCAAAAATGGGCTCTGAGCCTTAAGGCCAAAACAAGGCTGCGTCTTTAAGGGGTTAAATACGGGTTGAAAACGTGTGAAAAAGGACCCGTGTTTACGGGCAGTATTTACAGGAGGGGAAAAATAGTCGTGTGCATGGGGCCATACTGTTTAATGTGGACCCTTCCCTTACTTTTCCTTTTGCATTCTCTTCTATGATTAATCCCCTCTGTGTTTGAGACAAAGATATTTTTTTTTCGCTATTTGGTAAAGCAAAAAAGTTTACGTTGAAGTTCCAATAAAGTTGTTTTACAGTGGGCCGATTTGACATATTTTAAGCCATATGTGATAAAGGCGCATACATTTTTTTTGCATGTGATGTTCAGTATGGGAAAAAAATAATGGTATAGTTTGCCCCAAATGCAGTGTGAATGAAACCTTACAGAGATTGTGCTGCCACAATGGTCTAACATCCTATCTCTTTATTTACAGTTTCTCAAATGGGTTACATGAAAACACACAAGTCCTCTTTTTGTGGCTGAATGAGTACATTGGGTATTTATAATCTTGTTACTTTCTGGCTAGATGGTGTGAATTTAACTAGTAGCGCAATATTTAGGGTTATTAACGTATTCTATGAGTTCTTTAATTCCTTGTATGGCAACCCTTTTAAAAAAATAAATAAACAAGTGTGAGGGAGATACCAGATATTCTGACTCTGGTGATAGAGGAACAACTTAAGATGCTACATGACAACGTCCCTAAAAAAAAGTTGGGAAACCAATTAAACAAGCTTCCAATGGCAAGTCACCAGGCCCGAATGGTTTCTGCAACGAAATCTATAAAATCACGACAACAAAACTGATTGCTCTCTCTTTATATATCCACAGATCTGTACAGGGAAACTAGCACATATTAAAGTAAACCTGAAAAAAAGACCCTTCGAGACCTGACACATGTCATCCAATATCTCTGATGAATTAAGATGTCTAAACATTTTATCAAAGGTATTGGCTGACAGATTGGCTAAGATAATGGCTCATCTGAATTATCCATCAGTCAGGCTTTATAAAGGAAGAAGTGGTGCACGCAATATAAGAGCCCTCACAATTTTAGATTGGGCAAAAGCCAACCCAGAACAGGCCAAAATTTAAAGGAAACACTCCCTTCACTTCGAGGTTCTAGGCTCCTTGTCTGTTCCCATGGATAGAAAGGCTGAATTCTATCTAAAAAAAAAAGATTTAGGCCATTAAACCGGGCATTGCAGCCACCTGTGTGGCCAGATCTCTAAAAATATGGCTCGCACAATTAGAGCTCCAGCTGACAGACAAGACCTCTAGGGATCAAATCCTATGCTCCCTTCCAATGCTTTCCAAGGCCGCAGACTTCTTGGCAGATGCCTCAGTAGACTCTACGCCTTTCCGCTAGATGGGCTATCTGGCTAAAAACCTGGGTGGGAGGCACTGGGTCAAAAGGGAAGCTGTGCGCTATTCCTTGCTCTGGAGATTATCTTTTTGGACCCCCGCTTGACAACTTACTAAAAAAAGCGTCCGATAGCAGAAAGGGGTTCCCAACCCAGGAAAGACCAACAAAAGATTCCTTTTGTCCCAAAAGACCTAACCCTAGGGGACAGGATTTTAGAGCCTCAAAATTTACAAGGAAGAATAAGGGCTTTCTCTTCAGGGCCCAAAATGCCCCTAAAAATAGAGACCAATAATGACCACAAAAAGTCCATGGTGGGGTGTCCTCTTTCCCTATTTTTCAAGGATTGGCAGAGAATATCGGTGAATCCTTGGATCTTAGGAACCATAAACACAGGGTATGTGCTAGAGTTCAGGTCTCTTCCCCAGACTGATTTCTTCCCACAAGGCCTCTAAGGGACCCAGAGGAGCAGAGAGTCTTAGAATTAGAAGTCCTTTCACTCATAGAAAGAGGAGTCCTAATTCAGGTCCCAAGCACAGAGACAGGTCAGGGCTTTTATTCGCCTCTCTTCCTGGTGAACAAACCAGGAGGAAGACACGGGGTCATAATAAACCTAAAAAGATTGATTATTTATCTGACCTACAAAAAATTCCGCATGGAGAGCATTGCTTCAACTATAAATCTCTATTGATTCCATCACACAATCCCTGGAGGACGCTTACTACCACGTACCCATATGCCGTCCTCATCAAATATATCTGAGGGTAGCAGTGACTGTCAAAGGGTCTTTACTTCACCTACAATAAAGAGCCCTCCCCTTTGGCATTTCACAAGCCCCAAGGGTATTCTCGAAACGAACAGCGGAAATGACCTCTTACATCAGGACGAACGACATCCTCCTGATTCCGTACCTGGACGATTTTTTAATAGTCGCAGAAACATCTCAGGCCTTGACCCTACAGATAGAGAGAGTTTGCGATATACTAACAATGTTAGGATGGAACATAAATTTTAAAAAATCTAATTTAAACCCATCAAACAGATGTGTATTCCTAAGAAATCTGCTAGACTCCTCCAATCAGATGTCCTTCCTTCCTTCCAGAAGGGTCCCCTGATAGACCGTGTCAGAACTCTACTTAGACCATACGACCTCTTTCAGGAAGGCTATGTCAGTCCTGGGCCTCATGACATCATGCATCCCAGCTGTACTATGGGCTCACTTCAGATCCAGGGCCCTACAGTGGGACATTTTAAGTCAGTGGGACAGGAGCAGTCTCTCCCTAGACCAATCCCTACACATCTCATGCGCAGCCAGGCTGTCACTCAGATGGTGGCTGAACAGGGAGAACCTCATGCAGGGCATTCCATGGAAATGAACCCCTACTCTCAACATTACCACAGACGCGAGTCCTTGGGGGTTGGGAGCTCATTACGACTCCTCTTTTCTTCAGGGTCAGAGGGATCAACAGACCGTTAAGAGATCCTCCAACTTCAGGGAACTGGCAGCAGTTCTTCAGGCCATGAAGAAACCCATACAGGCAATTTCAGGTCGGCACTTAAAAATCTATTCCGACGACACGACCACAGTGTCTTATATAAATAGTCAGGGGGTACAAGATCGGCCTCGCTGATGGACTTAATCCTTACAGATCTTTTCTCTGGCAGAGCACCACCTGTTGACCCTATCAGCTGTCCATCTTAAGGGAAGAGACAACCAGGTGGCAGACTTCCTAAGCTGAGAAAGGCTTTGCCAGTCAGAATGGTGTCTGAATACAACAGTATTTCAGAAGATCATCCTGAAATGGGGGACCCCATCAATAGATCTATTTGTATCCAGAAAAAACAGAAAGACCCAAAGATTCTTTTCCCTAAACCCACCCAACAGCAATAGACGCATTCTCTCAATGTTGGAATCAAAAGAGGGACTATGCCCCTCGCCCCCTAAACCTGCTCCCAAGAGTAATCAGAAAGGTCAGTCAAGACTAGGCCAGTGTGATATTAATAGCCCCCTTCTGGCCAAAGAGACCATGGTTCACGTGGCTAAACAGGCTCTGTCACCACATTATAAGTGGCCTATATTGTACATGATGTGATCGGCGCTGTAATGTAGATTACAGCAGTGTTTTTTTTATTTAGAAAAGTTATGACCTATATTAGCTTTATGCTAATAACTTTCTTAATGAACAACTGGGCGTGTTTTACTATATGGCCAAGTGGGCGTCATACACTTCTCTCCATTCATTTATACAGCACATCGCGATATAGCTATATTGCTATGTGCAGCCACATAAACACACTATAACGTTACTGCAGTGTCCTGACAATGAATATACATTACCTCCAGCCATGACGGAATGTGTATTCAGAATCCTGACCACTTCTGTAGCATCTGTGTGAGACTACGGCACAGCGAGATCTCGCTGTAAATGAGTTTACAGCGTAATCTCATGAGACTACGCCTGCTATGCTGTAAATCACAGAGAAGTGCCAGGATTCTGAATAGACATCACGTCCTGGCTGGAGGTAATGTAGATTCATTGTCAGGACACTGCAGTAACGTTATAGTGTGTTTATGTGGCTGCACATAGTGATATAGCTATATCGCTATCTGCAGTGTAAATGAATGGAGAGAAGTGTATGACGCTGATTGGTCAGCATCTTACACTTCTCTCCACAACGCCCACTTGGCCATATAGTAAAACACGCCCAGTTGTCCATTGAGAAACTCATTAGCATGAAGCTAATATAGGTCATAACTCCGTCAAAAATGATCGTTTTTCTAAATAAAAAACACTGCTGTAATCTACATTACAGCACCGATCATATTATGTAGAAGATAGGGCACTTATAATGTGGTGACAGAGCCTCTTTAAGGAAAATGTCCTCAAACCAACCATGGGTTCTCCCGAACATACCAAATCTCCCATACCAGGGCCCAGTAATGCACCCCGACATTCAGAAACTCCATCTGACAGCCTGGAAACTGAAAGGATAATCCTTAGGCAGAGAGGATTCTCAGTCTGTCATTTCCACCCTACTAGCCAGTGGAAAACAAGTTACCTCAAAAACATATCTGATAGCCTGGAAAGCATTTTTGAATTTTGCAGGCAGGGATATTAATCCTTTAACCAAACCCGATATCCCTTTTAATATTGGATTTTCCCCAGGCAGGATTAAATAAGAACCTTAGGCCTAGCACGTTAAAGGTTCAGATTTCTGCACAAAGTTCCTTTTTTAATTCTAAATTAGCAGACCTCCCCTGGATTAAGAGATTCCTAACAGCTTCCTGCAGACTTAAACCCCAGATAAGATCCCCAAATCCTCCCTGGGATTTAAAGAGGCTCTGTCACCAGATTATAAATGCCATATCTCCTACATAATCTGATCTGTGCTGTAATGTAGATAACAGTGGTTTTTATTTTGAAAAACGATAATTTTTTTAGCAAGTTATGAGCAATTTTAGATCTATGCTAATTCGTTTCTTAATAGACAACTGGGCGTGTTTTTACTTTTTACCAACTGGACGTTGTAAAGAGAAGTGTATGACGCTGACCAATCAGTGACCAATCAGCGTCATACACTTCTCATTGTTCCAGCCCAGCTTCTTTCACTGCACAATCGCACTGTAACAATGGGCTGGAACAATGAGAAGTGTATGATACTGATTGGTCATTGATTGGTCAGCGTCATACACTCCTCTGCACAAAGCCCAGTTGGTAAAAAGTAAAAACACGCCCAGTTGTCTATTAAGAAAGTCATTAGCATAAATCTAAAATTGCTCATAACGTGCACAAAAATGATCGTTTTTCTAAATAAAAACCACTGTTGTTATCTACATTACAGCGCCGATCAGATTATGTAGGCGATAGGGCACTTATAATCTGGTGACAGAGCCTCTTTAAACATCATTCTCCAGGCTATGATAAATTCACCATTTGAACCACTAGTCTCTATATCCATAAAAAAAGCTGACACTCAAAATGACATTCTTGTTAGCCATTACATCAGCCTGTAGAGTGAGTGAGATTCAGGCCCTTTCTGCCTTTCCTCCACATACTCTACTATTAGAGGATAGAGTCCTCCTAAAATCCTTACCAGAATTTCTCCCTAAAGTGGTCTCACCCTTTCATTTAAACCCAAGATATTATTCTTCCCTCCTTTCGCGACTCCCCAAAAAATCAGTGGGAACAACAGTTTAACTGCCTAGACGTAAGGAGATGCCTAGTCCAGTACCTAAAGATTACCAAGGACCTAAGATCCTCAGAAAATTTACTTAACCAATTTCAGCGTCCTAACAAAGGTTCGGCAGCCAGTATTTAACATTTCCTATGTAAATCAGAAACTCCAACCTCCAGAGTTTTTCGGAGCTCACTCTACCAGAGCGGTGTCCAATTCGTGGGCTGAGAGAGCAGAGGCATCCCTAGACCAGATATGCAAGGCTGCTACATGGAGTTCTCCTCACACCTTTTTCAAGCATTACCGACTACAATTGCATACAGCCTCTGACTTGGCCTTTGGTAGAAAGGTGCTACAAGCTGTGGTCCCACCCTAAATACTGATTTCTATTGTACATCTCCAGGGGTGCTGTCATAGGTGAACGGATAAAAGATTGATTTACTTACCAGTAATCAGTGTTTCAAGAACCTATGACAGCACCCCTCTGTTACCCTCCCTATTGTTTGTAGCATATAGAGCCGTTATAGGGTAGATTGCTAACATGAATACAAAGGGATGCCTTGTATATATGAAGGTGTGAGGAAATTTCACTTGGGTAGCGCAAAAAAAATAAAAAATGTGCTTGTGTGTGTATGTATATATATATATATATATATATATATATATATATATATATATAAACTAATTCTCATCCTGAGTTCTTCCTAAAGAGTGGGTGTGTGGAGAGGTGTGTCTACCTAAGTGTGCTGTAATAGTTTCTTGAAAAACTAATTACCGGTAAGTAATCAATCTTTTTTTCTTTTTAACACTACTGTACATGAGATTTATCATGGATAGGTGGGGAAGAGGGGAGCGGACACCACAGCCTGAGGAACTTTCCACTCATGTCCTCATGGGCCAGAAAAGGGCAATGAGAATTATCTTCTGTCTGACTTTCCATGATCTTCAAGACCTTGGGAAAAATGGTAATTGAAGTAAAAACATAGGTCATATCTGCGAGAAGGCATCTACACGTAGAGTCCGCTAGAAACTGTAAGCTTTCCTGCCTAGCCGGAGATGTAAAGGGACGTGCAGTGCTGAGCTCCTGCCGAAGATCTTGCTTTATCCTTTACCATCCTGCCTTTAAAATAAAATTCACATAAAAGGTCACCCTCAGTCGGGGGAGGACACGTGGGTTTTTGCTGTGGCTGTCTTACAGTCCTGCCGCAGGAATTTGACTTTTCTGTGAGACGCGCTGAGTATACTCAGGCGCATCTTGCCTGCCACGCTACAGGCAGAAGACTGCTGCACTCGTCCTGGTGACTCTGTGAACAGGAGGAAAGACCACAAGACTGCCTACTTGTCAAAAGCTGTTTAGTGGCTACCATATACTTACCTGGATACTACCTCAATCCTCCTGTGTACCCCAAAGTTTACTGCTCACTGACGCAGAGGGTGGTAAGTGTATGCTGCCCCGACTATCTCGGGGACCAAGAACCCAGCAATCTTCTCTGCATAGTTTAAGGAGTAGTCCGCACTACAGAGCTGAAGTTCTCCTGTGCCCGCAGACAACCAGCATGATGCGCAAAAATAAAGGGGTGCAGGGAAGGAAGGACAAAGGGACGCATGATGGGTCCAACAACCCGGTCCAAGAGCTCAGACGCACAGAGTTTCAACGAGATGTGGCTTCTCGCCTAAATCAATTTTCACACTTCTCTCAAATGGCCCCAATGGACAGGGCAGATGACACCCCTGATGTTCAAGACGCTGTGACTTTACAAGTAATGGCAGTTCTACCATTTCCTCTGTGCCCCCTTCTGAGACTTCTAATGTGGAGACACTTGGTGAGATCACTAACTTATCTGGCACCGTCCCAGAATCCACCCTGAGAGATGTAATTGTAAAGCACCAATAGCTCCATTACCCTGTTTCACTGCAATAAGAAGCTTCGACATGATACCCAAGAAGTGATGGAAAGAACCACTGCTGTGAAGGGTACAGTTTCAGACTTGAAAGTTAAAGTTGTACTACTGAACACGAATCTGCGTAGACCAGCACAGGTGATTGCTCAATTGCAAGCTAAAGCTGATGACCTGGAAAATCGGTCTAGTCGTAATAATGTTTGCCTGGTCGGAGTGCCAGAAAAGGTGGAAAGTAACAATCCTGATGAGTTCTTTGAAAGGCATCTAAGGCTGGGTTCACACGACCATGTTACGTCCGTAATGGACGGAACGTATTTCGGCCGGAAGTCCCGTACTGAAAACATGATTACAGTACGGGACAGTTGTCCTGCAGCGAGGCAGGGACTCCTAGCATTGTACATAACTATGATGCTAGGAGCCCGGCTCCCTGCACTGTCTTCGGTCCGGGATTAGCGGCCGAAATACGTTCCGTCCATTACGGACGTAATGTGCTCGTGTGAATCCAGCCTTAGAGATAAAATTGCCAACGATAATCTGTCTTCAGCCTTTGCTATTGAACGGGCCCAGAGTCCCTACACACCCTCTCCCACCGGGAGACGCGCCTAGGCCGGTGCTGATTAAGCTCCTCTATTACAAAGATTGTGACCGCATCCTCCGTAAAGCTAGAGAACTTCCAGACCTGACTATAGATGGCGTCAAAATATGCATTTTCCTGGACTACTCTGCAGAGGTTCAACAGAAATGAGAAAAGTTGCTGGAAGTCAATCGCAGAATGCATCAACCGAATATTGCTTATGGCATGCTGTATCCAGCTAAGTTGCGGGCTGTGGCTCTAGACGAAAGTCACTTTTTTAGGAATCCTGCAGAAGCTGCAAATTGGCTTGACAGTCACGAAAATCGTATTAGATAAGCGAGCGGTAGAGACACCTGAGGACTTTCTTGGACAGATTGTTAAAGTTCTAATGTTTGGTTCGGTAGAACTATGAGTACATATTGATGTGGCTGAAGAATTTATCTGTTCATTAGTGATAGAATGCTCAAATGGGCTTTTGTAGGCAATGCAATCTTAATTACAATATCTGCAGAATGAAAGTTATTTACTTATATGATGGTGGGAGGAGGAGTTTTATTACTGGGACGCTCAGCGCGGCTAGAATCTATCTCCCTACTGCTTCTTGTTATTCATTACTTGGACTCTATGAATAATTTAGCAAAAAATCTCAGCAAATTTTTGTCCATTATGTTATATGCGATCTATGCTACTATGTGTTCCGACTGGGACAAAACTTCATTACCCTCGTTCGCCGCCTTGGGGGAAGGAAATGTTATTTTTCTGTTGTGTATACATATTTTGTTGTATTTAGGGGGAAGGGAGGGGGCGGACACCATGCACTACTAGATCTGGGGAAACTGTGGCCAGGATGGGAGGGGGGGGGATTACATTTAATGTTGCTATACTCTTATAGCGGTAAAAGTTAACTTGCTGATGTAGAACGTTAGGGGTCTAAATGATGCCACGAAACGCTGTGCAATATTTTTATTCCTCCGAGAGCATCAGCCGGCTCTTATTTGTCTTCGAGAGACGCACCTTATGGCAGACTGTTCACTATCTTAACGGGGCTTGAATAGGTCAGGCATACCATTCTACATTCTCCTCCCATTCTCGGGGAGTAAGCATATTGGTACATCGGGGTTTGCTGTTTGAGTGCATCAGGTCAGCTATAGATATAGACGGCAGATGCATGTGCCTTCATTGTAAATTATATGGAGAATAACAGAAGAAGACTGTGATCCAGTGCCACATAATTTTAAAAGGAAGCGAGGTTCCAATTTTATTCCAAAAAATACTTAAAATTCCATATACAGGGGTGGTTTGCAATAATAGTTTTGCTTACGCGTTTTGGACAATGCTTGTGTCCTTATTCATGGCATATCATGATATGCCATGAATGAGGACACAAGATTTGTCCGAAACGCGTAGGCAAAAGGCAAAACTATTATTGCAAACCACCCCTGTATAGGGAATTGTAAGAATTTTTTGGGAATAAAATTGGAACCTCGCTTCCTTCTAAAATCACCGGGTGCTGGATCAGTCTTCTTCTGTTCTTCGCTATTGCTACCGTGTGCTGTCACAAGGATCCGAGCACAGTCTGGACTGAAGACTTGTAGGTGAGCTGGAGGATTCCTCCTACCCCCCCCCCCCCCCGTTTACCCCTTTTTTTTTCTAAATTATATGGTCGCGTGTGTAATTATAGCATTGTATGTGCCGCCTCCTTTCCCATGTACAGTACTTAAACAACCCCTAGATTTCTTAGACCACGCACTGGGGGTCCCTGTGGTTATGCTGTGAGATTTCTACAACTACATTGATCCTCTGATGGACAACTCCCGCCCCCCCTCCTGATAGAACCATATATACAGGAATTACGAGATTTGGGAATTATTTGAAATTGGGTTAGTGGATCTCTGGCGGATACCTTTTCCTACTCTACGCCATTACTTTTGTTACTCTGCATCGCATCATACTTAGTTATTTACGTCGTACATTATCGTATCATTCTCCAGTTGTTGACTCTCTCGCTGCAGCGCATTGACATAAGCAGACACCCCACTTGGAAAATAAACCCTTTTTGTCTGAAGTTAATTGGTGGATCTATTAAAGACAGTTTAGAGGATTTTTTTGGCCTCCATTATGGCTCTACGTCTGTTGTTGTTGAATGGGATGCAATGAAAGTGTTCCTGTGGGGTATTCTTTTCCAAGAAGGTTGTAGAATAAAAAATGTGGAACTGGGCATAGCAAAGCAAACGAGCACAAGACACGGAAAGTAGATATATAGCTGATCCTTCACCTCTGCATTTAAAGTACTGGCAGGAAGCGCAGGATGCTCTTATCGCTCATGATACAGATCGGAATTTAAGCACATGTTCATGAAGCAAAGATATTATGAGCGAGAACGTACTGGACATTTGTTGGCGACGATGGGTAGGGCGCAGAGGAGTTCACAGTTTATATCAGGGTTGCGAGATGATAGTTGCAACCTGGTAACTGACTCCCAGTATATTTTGAAGATTTTCCAGTCCTATTATCTCTCATTGTATTCCTCTCGCTCTCAGGCTTCTGAGGAGGCCTTGGGGAGCTATCGGACAGATATTACCCTTCCAAGATTGACATCTGATCAGTGTACTAGCTTTGGTTCCCTTATCACGTTAGAGGAAATGCAGTTGGCAGTGCAGCAGACGGCGAATGAGAGAGCACCAGGCAGAGACAGGCTTCCAGTGGAAATTTATAGAACATATGGAGAAACATTGCTGCCTAAATTTAGTATATTACAGGTGGCTGAGGAAGAAGGGCAACTTCCAGCTTCCATGATGGAAGCTTTGATTATAGTCCTATTAAAACGGGTAAAAAATTCGGAAACTCCAGATGTGTATCGTCCTATATCGTTGCTTCCCACAAATGTGAAAATATTGGCAAAGATTTTAGCGATCCGCTTTGGAACAGTTCTAGAATGAGTTTTTCACCTTGACCAGGTAGGTTTTTTTGCCCTCCTAGTCCACAGCTATTAACATACGCCACCTGCACCTTTAATCTCCAGGCGGTCTCAGATAATCCCGGCACTCAAGCTGTTTTTTCATTAGACGCAGCTAAAGCATTTAACAGCATGGAAAATGATTTATTTGTGGGACGTCCTGGAGAAAATGGGATTTGGACCGTGGTTTATTGGCTGGATCAAGCTTATGTACAAAGCTCTGACCGCTCGCTTGGGGGATAATAATATGGTATCCGACTAAATAGAGTTGTGAAGGGGCACACGGTAGGGTTGCCACGTCTCGCGTTTTCGCTATAGCGGTGAAACCATTGGCGACAAAGTTTAAGATCTGCGCCTGGGGTTGTGGGATTGATATATGGTACATTGGAGGAGAAAGTGGCGTTGTACGCCAATGATATTCTGTTTTTGGGCGATACAGAATAGTCACTGTCTTGTGCTGTAAGGGTATGTTCACACGTGCACGTCCGTTATGGCTGAAATGACGGAGTTGTTTTCAGGCGAAAACAGCTCCTGAATTTCAGACGTAAAGGCATGTGCAGGCGTTTTTCGCAGCGTCCATTACAGACATAATTGGAGCTGTTTTTCTATGGAGTCAATGGAAAACGGCTCCAATTACGTCCCAAGAAGTGACATGCACTTCTTTGACGCGGGCATCTTTCTTACGCGCCGTCTTTTGACAGCGGCGCGTAAAAAAAATGACCGTCTGCACAGTACATCGTAAAACCCATTCAAATGAATGGGCAGATGTTTGCCGACGCTTTCAAGCAGTATTTTCGGCCGTAATTCCAGGTGTAAAACGCCTGAATTACGTCCGTAAATAGTGCGTGTGAACATACCCTTAGGGTATGTTCACACGGCCTATTTACGGACGTAATTCGGGCGTCTTTGCCCCGAATTACGTCCGAAAATAGCGCCTCAATAGCGCTGACAAACATCTGCCCATTGAAAGCAATGGGCAGACGTTTGTCTGTTCACACGAGGCGTAATTTACGCGCCGCTGTCAAATGACGGCGCGTAAATAGACACCCGCGTCAAAGAAGTGACCTGTCACTTCTTTGGCCGTATCTGGAGCCGTTATTCATTGACTCCAATGAATAACAGCGCCAATTACGTCCGTAATTGATGCGGCGTTCAAGCGCCTGCACATGCCGCTATGGCTGAAATTACGGGGATGTTTTCAGGCTGAAACATCTCCGTAATTTCAGCCGTTACGGACGCCCTCGTGTGAACATACCCTTAGTATTATTACTGAATTTGGTGATTACTCTGTTTTTTTCATTAACTAGGACAAATCGATGCGCCTTCCTATAGACCCTTTAGTGACTCCCCTACCGATAGAAGTGGAAATGGTTCAAGTGGCAATGCAATTTCGTTTTCTAGGTGTAAAGATTACACGCAGGGTCATGGATCTTATCCTTTAAATCTCTTCGCACTACTTGGCAAATTCAAAATGAAGACTGAGGCATGATGTAGACGGCCCTTGGGAATGGTAGGGAAGTTTAATCTAATCAAAATTATACTTATGCCCCAATTATTGTATATTTTACACAATTCGCCGGTGTGGCTAGCTAACTCGTTATTTCAGAGTAGATCAATTGTTTCATGCGCTCGTTTGAGGAGGTGGAATACCCAGAATTAAACCGGAAACGTTAAAGCTCCGGATAGATAAGGGTGGCTGGGCAGTCTCTAATTCCAGAGCCTACATCTTCGCTTCACAATTACAGCATTTCAAGGGATGGGGAGTGAAACAACTGGGTGACTCAAGTTGTAAACTGCTGGTTCATTTACTAGGTGAGGGGCGCTTGTTTTCCCTGTTAGGCTGGGTTGACACACACTATTTATGGACGTAATTCGGGCATTTTAGCCCCGAATTACGTCCGAAAATGCGGCTCAAAAGCGTCGGCAAACATCTGCCCCTTCATTTGCATGGGTCTTACGATGTTCTGTGCCGACGGTCATTTTTTTTACGCGCCGCTGTCAAAATGCGGCGCGTAAAAAAGACGCCCGCGTCAAAGAAGTGCATGTCACTTCTTCAGACGTAAATGGAGCCGTTTTCCATGGACTCCATGGAAAAACAGCTCCAATTACGTCCGTAATGGACGCAGCGAAAGACGCCTTCCCATGCCATTACGGCTGAAATGACGGTGCTGTTTTCTCCTGAAAACAGCACCGTAATTTCAGCCGTAACGGACGCTGCCGTGTGAACATACCCTTAGAATCGCACAAGTTTAGACTCTTGCCTAACTCCGTACCCACGGTCCTACTCATGCATAAGATATGGTGGATGTGTCGAGACTTGCAGGGTATTACTTGGGGGGAGGAGTCACTAAAATGAGGCCACTGTGAAATAATGCTTGTTTTTGGAAATTGATCAACTAGAGGGGTTTGAACAATGAGAGCGCTGTGGTGTCACCCTTACCGCAATTTGGTCCTTTAAAACATTTCAACAACTACAAGACAAATTTACACCAGCAAATTAGTGCTTTTATTATGATTTGCAATTGAGACATGCTCTGGGAGCTCAGGCTCAGGTCTCTTCGTTGGAAATTCATTCTTCGGTCATCTTATATGCACTTAAAGACACGGGTTCCAAGAGGGGACTCCTTTCCATCTTTATATGGTCAATTCTGGGATATTTGATTCCCACATTGGATCGATTGCAGGAAAAGTGGTCGCAGGACATGCGTGACATTACAGTTGAAATGTGCCAAAATATCTTGACTGCGATTCCTACAATATCACTGAACATAGCCCATCGCAGTTGTTTATGGTTCATCTGGTGTACAGTACTCCAGTACTTTTGCAGCGGATGGGTATTTGAAATTATGCTACTTGTTCGAGGTGCTCCGATGACCATGCAGACTTGATGCACATGTTGTAGAGTTGCTCCGGTATTCAACCTTACTGGGAACGATTGTTTAGTCTTTTAAATACAATGTTGTCAGTTACACTTCCTCATACCCCTTTAGTGGGCATACTGGGTTATGGCGACGACTTACCTCTACTTGCTCCCTTGAAATTGACTGCTCAAAGGATATTCTATTAAACATGTAAGTTGCTTGCTGTTCACTGGTTAGTTCCCGCCCATCAAGTTATATGTAACTTATTAATGGGATAAATTAAGTTATTCATATGGAAAAGCATATTTATTTAATGAGGGACGAGAAAGGAATATGAAGACCAATGGGGAATACGGCTGGAGATGCCAGACTTGCCTGCTGCACATCTTCAGGACTTTTCTCCTTTAAAGGGGTTGTCCGAGATAACATAATATTTTAAATAACACCATTAAATCATTTAAGTCATAAAAATAAATACATTTGTAATATACTTACGTTTTCCAAAGTGGCCCCGTTTCCAGATCCTGCCGTCGGGAACTTGACTGTTGATGTCTCTCTGCTCTGGCTCTGCCGCGTTGTTGATCTTGAATTCTTGCCTGGTATACGACAAGTCACTTGTGACGTGGTGTATATCGGCTTGTTCTGTTGTAACACGCATGCGCGGCCCCTGCTGTTATCTCGAGAACAGCAGTGACAGCGCATGCGCGTTACTGGATGTGAAGCAGAAGAAGCCGATATACGACACGTCACCAGTGACGTGTCGTATACCATCCGAGGTCTCTCTGGTACGAGACCATGTGATCGGGATACGACAAGACAGTGGAGGCGGCTGAAAAGGTGACGTCAGAGCTCATGTAACCAGAAGGAAGAAGCAGTCAGAGCGGAGAACAGAAGCAAGATTGCACGGGTAAGTAAATTATGCAATTTTTAATATGTGTAATGTATTTTTAAATGTACTTAAAAAATAAATCTCAGACAACCCCTTTAATGCATGTTTCTGCTTGAGTGTGTGACTATTGCTTTCACTTTGAATGATTACAAATATGGTGGTCTCTACTCCTTGTACTTCCTTTTCTAAAGGATTGGTATGCATGGTGCTCTTTGGTTGTTCAGGGAATTTGGGGAGGGGGTGTAATTTTATATTGTGAAATAGTGTCTGTATAATGTACCATTTTGTGTGTACAATTTTATGTATCTGTCGGTCTCTTTTTCTTGGAAAATAGAAATAAAAACCCTTTGATAAAAAAAAAAAAAAACAACAAAAAACAAAACCTAAGCTTTCCTGACTTTTTGGCTTGGGTGGGCTATCTGGTATTTGAACAAGTGTTTCTTCCCAGATGGACACTCCTCCGGTCCATATAGCGACAAAGTAATCTGCTGTCTAAATTGTCCTGTAAACATCACGCAGCTTATCAGAACTGGAAACCGCAGCACCTTCCGGGCAAATAATCAAACCAGATTGTAGTGTTTTTTCGGACAGAATATCTGCTGTGTAAAAAAAGCGCTCATACTTACCCCCTCCCTCCTTTGACATCAGCCTTGGTATTCTACGATGACGTTGCAGGCTATGTGACGCTGCAGCCTGTGATTGTCTGCAGCGTTCACACGGGATTAACAGTCATCCCAGGAGGCCGGACTATGGCATTTTCAAATATTTCTTGTAACTCTTCACAGGGTTTTTTTTTGGGGTTGCGGTTTTTGTGGCATAATGAATTCAATGGAGAAAACCTGCAACAGAAAATCAACAAAACCACATCTAAAGTGACATGCTGCAGAATTAAATTCCGCACCACAGGTCAATTTATTATCGTTTAGACCAGGGGTCTCAAACTCGGCCGGGTAGGTGGGCCACATAGAAAAAATGGGAAGTTGACGGGCCGCATTACTTTCAAATTTGATACAATACAAAATTATTGTTAATCAATTAGTTATTTGAACTACAACAATACTACATTACTATAATAATACTACATTAATATAATAATAATACTACATTACTATAATAATAATATTACATTACTATAATAGTAGCGCTAGGTTTAAAATTTGAGATATTTCTCCACGTGCTTATTTCAACAATCCAGTTTTCCAGTTTAAGTGTCGCTAAATGCAGTCCAGCGGCTCAGTTAGCAGCGTTTGGCAGACACACATGTTAAGATTGGGCAGCCCCTTTTTGGATAGTGCCCTCCGCGGATGCTGCCGCAGTGATGTCAGGGGCTTGGCCAGAGCTGGAGTACCGGAGCAGAGCCGCTTCTAGCACCCTGCCTGGGATTCCAGGTCTGCTCCTGACATCACTGTCCATATATGGACAGAGATGTCAGGGGCAACCCCAGAGCTGGAGTCCCGGGCAGAGCGCTAGTAGGCTCTTCCTGGGACTCCAGCTGTGCTCCTGACATCACTGGGACTTCTGCTCTGGGGAAGCCCCTGACATCATTGTTGATGTATGTACAGCGATGTCAGTGAATTCCACAGAGTCCCGGAGCAGAGCCAATACTAGCGCTCTGGGGAAGACCCTGACACACTGTCCATATATGGACACCGATGTCAGGGAATTCCACAGAGTCCCGGAGCAGAGCCGATACTAGCGCTCTTCCCGGGACTCCGGCTCTGGAGAATCCCCAGACATCGCTGTTCATGTGTGGACAGCGATGGCAGGGAATTCCAGAGCCTCAGAGCAGAGCCTGCACTAGTGGCTCTGTGTCACGCAGATAACAGCCCCAGGGGCCGCGTGCTTGAGACCCCTGGTTTAGACTGTGGGCTTTTTCCGCAGCATAGGCATGAGCTTTTCAAAATCTCATCCACTTTGCTGCTACTGTAAATGCTGCCGAATTTACACACACACGCACACACTTCCACAGGATTTACGCTGTGGGAACTCGGCGTGTGTGTGTATATATAAAACCTCTTAACATAAAAACCGAATGAGAGCTGGTTTCTCCCCTACATTGTCTGAGCAATCACTGAAAAACCACCTTTATGTTCGAGTGAACTGAACTCAGAGCTGCAAAAAGTCATTTTGACGAGAAGAATCAAACTTTTTGCGACCATGCCCCCTGCAGAAACCATCTTCCCTCATGTCTGCTTATCTCCAGGGGGTGGTATATGTGGTAATTATCCAATTGCTTGTCAAGCTGAAGTCTACCAGGCCAGAGAAGACTTTTTTTTTTAAATATAAATACACACCACTTTGTCCAAAAGACATAGTCATTGTCTAACCCCTTCAGTATTTTCCCTGTGATCTTTAAAGCGAACCTGCACCCAGTGTACTGCCTAAATACATGATATGATTTGACAAACATTTGTTCCGGAGTTTTAAATTAGAGTTTACTGACAGCGCAATTTTCTCTATTTTGGATTTTTTTTTTTTATTTGTACAGAATACAATAGTATAACTAAAAAAAAAAATACATTGGTTCTTGACAGAAGCAAACACTACTTTTCAAAATTTGTTTAAACCCAATTTATCAAAACTAGCAAAAAACCCTACATATATTAATGTAGAAATGCTTGCTACAATTTTTATAAATACTCTGGGGTGACTGAAATCACAAATCGAAGGGTGCAAAGCTGCAGATGCATCAAACTTAGATTTGAGAAAAGCAGGTTTGCCCAAATTCAACCTGTGGATGGCAATCATTGTACAAAAGATTGACACTACATTTTTAAACTCCTATTAGCATAGCACATGGCTTAAAAGCTTTAGATTGGTCAGCATCCATTGGGCTGTTTACTAACTCATTCTAGTGAACAGGGGGTCTAATGTTTTTGTATAAATTGCTTGTAGAGGCATTCTATTCAGCTTGCATTGCTTTTTCAAAAGCCCAGTTTCATTTTTGTCCATGGAACTTTGAGAGACCATATATTAAAAAAAATATATATACATGGGAGACCCTAGCTATGGGAATGTCCAATCTTGATGTTCTAGATCAGCAAGATGTTTCACTAAAAAGATATTTACGGAACCCATGATCTTTTAGTTGGTGGTTGGATAATAAATAGTCCTTAAGGGACTTTATCCTCAATGGACAGTTGGCGACTCATCTGATTTCAAAATTAAATTTCACCTACGAAATAGTCCAAGCCCAACAGATACTTAATTTCTTGAGAAAACTCACTTCCACATCACCCAAGTTCAAGCTTATGAAATCTCTTTGCCTCTATAGAGCTAACCAACCAGGATCGATATATTTTCTTTATTCATGTCCCAATAGTCTGTCTACTGGATGCAAGTGGCCATTTAGGATTAAGTGGGAGGACGAGCTGGAGATCCAACTTGATCGAGATCAGTGGAGCTTCATTTGCACTGCTGCTAGCAAAGGACGTCTTCAGGTTACTTTGATGGAGACTTCTCTTAAACTCTTGCATAGAATCTATATGGTACCAACCAGAATACATGCCATGTATCCCGATATTTCTGACACATGCTTTACGGACCCTGATACTCATTTGCACCCGTCATAAAGTCAAACAGTTTTGGAAGACTATCATGGAGCTTGTTAATTCTGTAATGAGTATACACATAGAGAGAACTCCTGAAATGTGTCTATTAGGGATTCAACCAGAAGGCTTTTCTTACTATGCACAATACTGAAGCATTTTCTGAACCACCCCATATATGTAAACCGCAGTTTATGACCACATGTGGTGTATTATCAAACTCAGGAGAAATTGCTTTACAAATGTTGAGGCGCTTTCTGCTTTATTCCTTGTGAAAATGAAAAATTATCTAAAACTACATTATTGGGAAAAAATTTATTTCTCTCATTTTCACAGCTTAATTCTAATTAATTCAGCAAAAAACTTTTGGGGTCAAAATTCTCACTATACCCCTAGATGATTCCTCAAGGGGTATTGTTTCCCAAATGAAGTCACTTTTGGGATGTTTCCACTAAACTAGTACTACAGGGGCTCAGCAAATGTGACAAGATGCCCAGAAACTATTCCAAAATCCAAATGGCACTCCTTCCTTTCTGAGTCCTAGGGGTAGTGTTTTACTCTGGAGAAATAGCTTTACAAATGTTGTGGTGCTTTTTCTCCTTTAGTCTTTTGGGGTTTTTTTTTTTAATTTCCACAACCACAAAATTAGCTAAACCTAAAAAAAAATTTGAAAAAATAAAAATTAGATTTTTTTTCACAGCCTACTTCCAATAGTTTCTGCAAAAAAATATTAAAAATGAATTTCTGCAAAAATATTTGTAAACTTCTCCTCTACTTTGCTTTAATTCCTGTAAAACATCTAAAGGGTTAAGAAACTTTCTAAATGCGGTTTTGACTACTTTGAGGGGTGCGGTTTTTAAGATGGTGACATTAAACCCTCAATAAGACCCTCAAAGCCACTTCACAACTGAACTGGCCCCTTTAAAACTAGCCTTTTTAAATTTTCTTAAACCTGAGAAATTGCTGCCAATGTTCTAAGCCTTGTAACATCTAAAGTAGACATATGGGGGATGTTAATTAGCAACTAATTTTGTGTAGTATAACTGCCCGTCTTACAAGCAGATACATTTAAATTTCAAAAAAGGTTTCCAATTTTTTGTAAAGTGTTTTTCACAATACTGAATGTGTCGAACAAATTTTGCCAGTAACAAAGTCCAATGTGTCACGAGAAAAGTCTCCGAATCGCTTGGATAGGTAAAAGCATTCCAAAGTAAATTTTTTTAAATCTGACCTGTTTCCCTTTATGTAGTAATAAGGCTGTCAGGAAGGTCAAAAGTGGCCATAAGCGGGAAGGGGTTAATAACATTGAACCTGATGGATACCAATTAAGTTCCTGCATGACTTGCTATGAATCTTCACAAAATGCATATTGTGTATCCAACTTTTGCTAATTCAATAAATTTACTTGACACCTAAGAGACTTTACCCCAAAGCAAGTCAACAATTAGGTATATAATGTATGAATTGTAAAAGTCCTCTTTATTCTGCACCCCTAAACATGACATCTTGAATGGATTTAGGTTCAATATGTTCCTCTAGATCAGTAGTTCAGGGTTTACCATGAGGGAACTGCATGAAAGTTGGGGTTCCTTAAAGAGGCTCTGTCACCAGATTCTCAAATCCCTATCTCCTATTGCATGTGATCGGCGCTGCAATGTAGATAACAGTAAGGGGAGATTCACACGAACGTTGCGTTTTTGCGCGCGCAAACAACGCAGCGTTTTGCGAGCGCAAAAACCATTTGACAGCTGCGTGTGTCATGCGTGTCTGATGCGCGGCTGCGTGATTTTCGCGCAGCCGGCATCATAGAGATGAGGCTTGTCGACGCCCGTCACTGTCCAAGGTGCTGAAAGAGCTAAATCTTTCAGCACCCTCGACAGTGAATGCCGAACACAACAGCGAAAAACCTGTAAAAAAAAAAGATAAAGTTCCTACTTACCGAGAACTTCCCGGCCGTTGCCTTGGTGACGCGTCCTTGGTGACGCGTCCTTGGTGACGCGCCTCTCTTGACATCGGGCCCCACCTCCCTGGATGACGCAGCAGTCCAAGTGACCGCTGCAGCCTGTGATTGGCTGCAGCCTGTGCTTGGCCTGTGATTGGCTGGAGCTGTCACTTGAACTGAAGTGTCATCCCGGGAGGTCGGACTGCAGGAAGGAGACAGGAGTAATCGGTAAGTTAGAACTTCGTTTTTTTTTTACAGGTTAATGTATTTTGGGATCGCAAGTCACTGTCCATGGTGCTGAAACAGTTTAACTCTTTCAGCACCATGGACAGTGACTATCTCCTGACGTCGCGTACCGATAATTTTTTTGCCGGGATCGGCCAAAACGAGTTTGCCCGAACCCGGTGAAGTTCGGTACGCTTGTCCGGCTTCGCTCATCGCAAAGACACTCCGTTTGGATGTTCGGAAACAGAAAAGCACGTGGTGCTTTTCGGTTTTCATTCATCCTTTTCACTGCTGTTGCGCGAATCACGCTCGTCCCATGGAAGTGCTTCCGTGTGGTGCGCGTGATTTTCACGCACCCATTGACTTCAATGGGTGCGTGATGCGTGAAATACGCAGAGTTTTTGAACCGGTCGCGTATAGTACGCAGCGAACAAACGCTGCGCAAGAATCACGCACTATTTGAACTGCCTCATTGACTTCTATAGTGCTGTGCGTGATGCGCAGAAAATACGCGGCCTGCACGCGCGCAAATCGCGCTCGTCTGAATCCCCCCTAAAGTTGTTGTTTTTTTTTTGAAAAACTTTCATTTTTGGCCAAGTTATGAGCTATTTTATATATATATATATATATGCAAATGAGGTTTGAAATGGACAACTGGGCGTGTTTTTTTTCGTATGTCCAACTGGGACGTCATGTGTACACAGAATTCTGACACTTCTGAATCCTTTCTGTGAGATTTCAGCAAGCCGTGCGTAATCTCGCGAGATTACGAGGTAAACGAGATTTCGTTTCCCTTGCTGGAAATCTCACAGAAAGGATTCAGAAGTGTCAGATTCACATGATGTCCAGGCTGGATTTCATGTGTATTCATTATCAGGACACTTGTGTATGTGGCTGCACATCGTTCTAATAAGAACACTATGTGCTGTGTAAATGAATGGAGAGGAGTGCATGATGCTGATTGGTCAGCATCATACACTTCTATTCACAACGCCCAGTTAGTGAAACAAGTAAACACGCCCAGTTACAAACACAATACACGCCCAGTTGGACATACGAATAAAAACACGCCCAGTTGTCTATTTCAAACTTCATTTGCATATATATATAAAATAGCTCATAACTTGGCCAAAAATGAACGTTTTTTTTAAAAAACAAAAACGTTACTGTTCTCTACATTGCAGCACATGCAATAGGAGATAGGGATTTGAAAATCTGGTGACAGAGCCTCTTTAAGGACGGAAGAATGTTTTCCAGCACACATTAACCCCCCCCCCTAATGTAGGGACAACACTTCATTTAAAGGGAAGGTGTCACGAAAAAAAAAAAATTAGATACATTTTCTTTTAGTATGTTATTAAAATAAATTTTAATTTTTTGTTGCACTTTTTTCTTGCTTTTACTTCTCTATGGGGGCTGCCATTTTTTTTTCATCTCTGTATGTGTCGTTTAATGTTCCATTCACATGTGGGAATGGCGCATGCGCCGCTCCCACACAGTCCAAAAGTAAGGTCTTCGGCAGAGTGACATCCGGCGCTATTTTCATGTGGACCGGAAGCCGCGGCCAGACAGTGAGATGACTACTTCCGGACATGTGTTCCAGGCAGCGAAGACGCAATGAGTAGGATTGAAGGCGGCGGCAGGTAAGTTATGTTTGTGTTATACTGTCCGATTACCAATGTATCTAATCCTCCTACACTGTGCCGCCATTTTCTGAGCGAATGCACAGTGTAGGATGATTAGAAGATTCAACCACCTCCTTCTCCTGGCAATAGCCAGGATAAGGGAGGGGGGATTGTGTGAGCTCACTAGAGCGTGTGTCTATACCAAATTTGCAGCATAAATCAATGAGGTTGCTTTACCACATTGCAATGCTGCAATTTTGGGAATTGCTCCCTCTAGTGACCAGCACATGGAAATGTTATAAATTAGAATCTAATTTATAATATTTCATGACTTGTGAAAAAATTAAAACAATGTTTAATCACTTAAATACTGTTTAACTGAAAAAAAAAAAACATTTCCCTGCAGTGTGTTCGGTCTGGGACTTGTGGCCGAAATACAATCCGTCCATTACGGACGTAATGTGCTCGTGTGAATCCAGCCTGAAAGTGGAGCTTTCTTCCAGGAAACAATAGCTGCCTGGTCTTTTGCATCTGAGAAGGTAATAAAGATGATGCCGTTTTACATTGCTTATTGGGAACAATACTGCTGTAATATGGCAACATTGGCACTATACTATGCAAGGCCACACCCAAAACAGCTGAATGTGCTTGATACCATGCTTACAACTGCTGAAGGAGGTCAATCCACGGTCATTCTGCCATCAGACATTTATTGCAGGAACACACAGCTACCAAGGGCTGAAACTTGTTTATTCACAGCACCTGGAGGTTAAAGAGGCTCTGTCACCAGATCATAAGTGCCCTATCTCCTACATAATCTGATCGGCGCTGTAATATAGAGATAACAGAAGTGGTTTTTATTTTGAAAAAAACTAATTTTTTAGCAAGTTATGAGCAAATTTTAGATTTATGCTAATTAGATTCTTAACCCCTTCAGGACCCAGCCTGTTTTGGCCTTCAGGACACAGCTGATTTTTTTTTCAAATCTGACATGTGTTACTTTGTGGTAATAATTTTGGAATGCCTTTACCTATCCAAGCGATTAAGAGATTGTTAGTGAAAAAATTTTGGTATTTATTTCTGAAAAACACCACAATTTAGAAAACATTATCAAAAATTAGCATTTTTCTAAATTTTAACATATCTACTTGTAAAACAGATAGTAATACCACTCAAAATAGTTACCGGTTAACATTTCCCATATGTCTACTTTATGTTTGCATTGTTTTTTTGAACGGCCTTTTATTTTTCTAGGCCGTTACAAGGCTTAGAACTTCAGCAGCAATTTCTCATATTTTAAAGAAAATTTCAAAAGGCTATTTTTTCAGGGACCAGCTCAGTTCTGAAGTGGCTTTGAGGGCCTTATTAGAAAATCCCCAGAAGTCACCCCATTTTGAAAACTGCACCCCTCAAGGTATTCAAATCAGCATTCAAAGTGTTTTAACCCTTTGTGTTTCACAGGAATTAAAGCAATGTAGAGGTGAGATTTACAAATTTTATTTTTTTGGGCGAAATTCATTTCTAATACATTTTTTTTGTAACACAGAAGGTTTTACCAGAGAAATGCAACTCAATATTTATTGTCCAGATTCTGCAGTTTTTAGCAATATCCCACATGTAGCTCTAGTGTGATATTGGACTGAAACACAGGCCTCAAGCAAATGAGCACTCATTGGATTTTGTGCCTCTTTTTTGAAAATATATTTTAGGTACCTTGTCAGGTTTGAAGAGGTCTTGTATTGCCAAAACAGTGGAAACACCCCAAAAGTTACCACATTTTGGAAACTACACCCCTCAAGGAATTTATCTAGGTGTATAGTTAGCATTTTGACCACACAGGTTTTTCACTAAATTTATTAGAAATAGTCTGTAAAAATGAAAAATCGACTTTTTTTCTGAAAAAACAGAAATGTTTAATATTTACGAGGTATAATAAAGAAAATGCATTTGTAAAGCAATGTCTCCCAATTACAGCAATATCCCATATGTGGTAATAAACTGCTGATTGGACCCACAGCAGGGCTCAGTAGGGAAGGAGCGCCATTTGGATTATGGAGCACGGATTTTGCTGGATTGGTTTTTGGTTCCATGTCGCGTATGCAACACCCTGGAGGGACCAAAACACGGGAAACCCTCCAAGTATGACCCCATTTTGGAAACTACCCCTAGATAAATTCCTTGATAGGTGTATAGTTCGCATATTGACCACACAGGTTTTTTGCAGAATTTGGTGTCATTAGGCAGTGAAAATGAAAAAAAAAAAAAAATCGACTTTTTCTGAAAAAACATAGAAATTTTAAATTTTTACAAGGAATAAAAGAAAAAATGGACCACAACATTTGTAAAGCATTTTCTCCTGATTACAGCAATATCCCATATGTAGTATTAAACTGTTTGACCCATGGCAGCGCTCAGAAGGGAAGTAGCGCCATTTGGATTTTGGAGCACGGATTTTGCTGGATTGTTTTTTCGGTGCCATGCCGCCTTTGCAACGCCCTGGAGGGACCATAACAGTGGAAACCCCCCACGTTACCCCATTTTGGAAACACCCCTAAAGGAATTTTTCTAGGGGTATAGTGAGCATTTAGACTCCACGGATCTTTTGCAGAATTTATTCGAATTAGGCAGAGAAAATTAAATATAATTTTTTTTTTCCATTAAAATGTTGAATTTTCTCATTTTTACAAGGGATAAAGGAGAAATAAACCACCAATTTTTGTAAAGCAAATGCTCCCGAGTATGGAAATACCCCACATGTGGTCATAAGTTTTTTTTCATTAGAAATTAATTAACCCTTTCAGGACTGGTCCATTTTTTGCTTTCTTATTTTTGTTTTTCACTCCCCGCCTTCCAAGAGCCATAACTTTTTTATTTTTCTCTCAGAGTGATGAGGGCTTATTTTACAGGAGGAAATATAGTTTCCATCGACACCATTTAAAGCACCATAAAAGTACTGGGAAATGGAAAAAAATAAAAAATAAAAATAGGAAAATATAGTAATCGGAAAAAAATCTGATTAGATTTTTGGGAGTTTATTTTTACAGCTTTCGCCGTGCGGTGAAAAGTACAGCGATATTGGCAGTTTAAGTTTTTTACGGTGTTCACCGTGGGAGTTACATAATGGTATATTGTAATAGTTTGGCCTTTTACGGACGTAGCGATACCAATTTTGTTTTTTTTTTTACATTACTTTAGAAGAAAAATGGGAAAAGGTTTGGTTTTTTTTAACTTTAAAGTTATTAGTAGTGAGAGAGAAAAAAAAAGTTTAATTCTACACATTTTATTAGTCCCCTTAGGGCACTATTTATTATTTTTATTTATTTCAGTTACTTATATAGCGCCAACATATTACGCAGCGCTGTACAGAGATCCACTTTTTTTACTGTCCCCAATGGGGCTCACAATCTAAATTCCCCTATGGGTATGTTTTTGGGGTGTGGGAAGAAACCGGAGTACCCGGAGGAAACCCACGCAAACACAGGGAGAACGTACAAACTCCATGCAGATGTTGTCCTTGGTTGGATTTGAACCCAGGACCCCAGTGCTGCAAGGCAATAGTGCTAACCACTGAGCCACCGTGCTGGGCACGTGATCCAGCGATCATTAGATCGCTGGTACAATATACTGCAATACTAATGTATTGCAGTATATTGTTATTTTTACAGGCTTCTGTAACCGCACGATCACTGTTCCTGTCTGTTAGTCCTGGGGTGTCAGCTGTAATACACAGCTGACACCCACAGCGTATGGAGCGGGCTCAGCATATGAGCCCGCTCCATACATCAACCCCCGCACCATGATGTGCTATTAAGTCATAGTGCGCAAAGGGGTTAATGCGCAGCGGATGGTGTGAATATTGAAATTTTCCACTGATATGCCATTTTAGTGCATAATATGTTGTGCCACTAAAGACAAATACCTCATAAAACATTAAACGGTTTCTCCTGGGTATGGCGTGCTATATATGTGGGCGCAAATTGCTGTTTGGACACGCTGCAGGGCGCGCCATTTTGCTTTTGGAGCACAGATTTTGCTTCGTAGTTTTTCTGTTTGGGGTTTCGCTGGAATTTTAGTTTATAATGTGGGGGCATATGTAATCTGTGCGGACTGTATAATAATGCGGTAAATAAATAATATTTCATAGATATGTGGCCGGTGTCGCACTGATAAATGGCGCCTGATCTTATCTGCATTTAGAAAACACTGCTCATTTTGCATCGCCATATTCTGCGAGCCAGAACTTCTTTATTTTTTTCACCACCAGAGCTGTGTGAGGGCTTATTTGTTGCGGGACAATCTGTAGTTTTCATTGGTACCATTTTGGGGTACATGCGATTTTTTTGATCACTCTCTTAAATTTTTTTTGCAAACCAGGTGACCAAAAACAAGCAATTATTTTTTGTGATGTTCACCGCGCACTATATATGACAATTTTACTTTATTCTGCGGGTCGGTACGATTATGGCGATACCATATGTATAGAGTTTTTTTTTTTTAATGTTTTGCAGCGTTTGCGCAATAAAATCACCATATTCTGAGAGCCGTAACTTTTTTATTTTTCAGTCAAAAAAGCTGTGTAAGGGCTTGTTTTTTGCGGGACGGGTTGTAGTTTATCGGTACCTTTTTCGGGTACATGAGGTTTTTTGATCACTTTTTATTCTCTATTTTAAGAGGGGTGGTGACCAATAAAAAACTACACCAGAATCGCTATTTTTTTTATTTATTTGGAATGTTCATCGTGCGGGAAAAAAGATTAATTACAGTTTTAGGCTGGATTCACACGACCATGTTACGTCCGTAATGGACGGAACGTATATCGGATGGAAGTCCCGGACTGAACACACTGCAGGGCTCCTAGCATCATAGTTATGTACGACGCTAGGAGTCCCTGCCTCTCCGTGGAACTACTGTCCCGTACTGAAAACATGATTACAGTATGGGACAGTTGTCCCGCAGCGAGGCAGGGACTCCTAGCGTCGTACATAACTATGATGCTAGGAGCCCGGCTCCCTGCAGTGTGTTCGGTCCAGGACTTGCGGCCGAAATAAGTTACGTCCATTACAGACGTAACATGGTCGTGTGAATCAAGCCTTATAGTTTGGGTCGTTACGAACGCGGTGATACCAGATGTGTGTACTTTTTTTAACGTGTACTTTTTTTCCCCATAATGAAAGTCTTATTATAGGAAAATAATGCAGTGTTTGTTTATATAATTTTTTACACTTTAAAACATAACTTTTTTTTTTTTTACTTTTCACTTGTCCCACTAGGGGACATTTAGACTTGCAGCTCTGATCGCTGCTAGAACACATTACACTACCTACGTAGTGTAATGCATTCCAACGGTCATTGTGACGCCTTGGAGGACCGGCCGGAGGCTGCTCCTCCGAGGCTCCTGTACATGGCAACCCGGAGGTCATTGTCTGGCCTCTGATTGCCACGACAAGGATCGACAGCCCCCACAATCACTTCGTGGGGGCTGCCAATGTGCTTCAAACCCCTTAAATGTGGCGAACACAATCGGTCGCCGCATTTATGGGGTTAATTGCCAAAATCAGCGGCAATGGTCCGCTGACCGGCAACACTGGAGTGTCAGCTGTCGGGGACAGCGGACCTCCCGGTTCCCGGACACACTACATCCTGATGCGGGAAGCAAGCCCTCTGCAGGACGTACAGTTGCGGAGCAGCGCGTGAAGAGGTTAATGACCAACTGGGCGTGTTTTTACTTTTTACCAACTGGGCGTTGTACAGAGGAGTGCATGACGCTGACCAATCAGCGTCATACACTTCTCATCCAGTGTGATTGTGCAGTGAAAGAAGCTGGGCTGGAACAATGAGAAGTGTATGAGGCCGATTGGTCAGTGATTGGTCAGCGTCATACACTCCTCTGTACAACGCCCAGTTGGTAAAAAGTAAAAACATGCCCAGTTGGTCATTAAGAAACTAATTAGCATAAATCTAAAGTTGATCATAGCTTGCTGAAAAATTTTTTAAAATAAAAACCACTGTTATCTACATTACAGCACCGATCAGATTATGTAGGAGACAGACAACAATAGAGACAAGACCCAAATAGTTGGTGGGCTAATTAACGATCAATAGAAATAATTGCCTGCCGGCAAAGGCCCTTTTTTTCAACTACAAATGAGGTAAAATAACAAATTTTTATTATGCTATTAAAGCAAAAGACACACTACATAGAAATTAAAAGTTGATGTTCACTGCTGATGGTAACCAGCATAGTGCAATGTGTGCCAGTAACAGGATATAAATTAGCCCCGATACCCCTGAAGACGCTGCATGTCGGGGGGGGGGGGGCTTCTTTGAAATTTTAAACTTGTTACTGCTGATCCTTGATACTGATTCTGACCCTGTCAAAGTGCAGCGTGCTACAGCCGCTGACACTTTATATCCTGTTACTGGCACACATTGCACTATGCTGGTTACCATCAGCAGTGAACATCAACTTTTAATTTCTATGTAGTGTGTCTTGCTTTAATAGCATAATAAAAATTTGTTATTTTACCTCGTTTGTAGTTGAAAAAAGGGCCTTTGCCGGCAGGCAATTATTTCTATGTAGGAGATAGGGAACTTATAATCTGGTGACAGAGCCTCTTTAAGCTACATGCTCTTCACTTCTATTGAAGCATTGCTCCATGTGACAGATATGCGACCACGTGCATTGCTTGTGCCATCATTGCAACACTAAGGCTGGGGCTAGACATACTTTGTAGTGAGCAATAAGATCACTGTCCATAGTGGAGTATTAGGCTAGAGCATCTCGTGGAATTAACAGCCGCAAGCGGAGTCGCTCAACATTTTAGGTACATTTTGACTTGTGGAGCATTGTAAAAGGATTTTCAAAACAAGCAGGAACATTGAGAATACAAATCTTACGTAGGTTTGCTTTGCAAATTTCTACACATTTTTTTTAAAAACGAAAGTAGTTTTAGATTGTAATATTTTATTTATAAATTAAATGGTGTCCTAACTTTAAGATACATAGGCCTGTTCCACCCCTCAAGTACCAATCAGGGTGAAACAAGGGTAAAGTATGAATTTAATGGTCTCCTAGTGAACACATCTGTTTGTTCCCACTGTTTTACCACTCCTCAACACCAGGTTTTTGGGCTAAGAGACCAGCCAAGCAACTTGAATGCAGAGCATACAGTAGTGCCAAAGAGACCGAGCAGAGCTAAACCACCGATGGCACCTCTGGAACGTTTGCTTGGATCTAAACAGAGGGAAAAAAAAAAAAAAAAAAATGTAAATGTCAAACATTTTGATAAACAATTTATTTTGTGTTACTAAAAATGCCTACACTATTGTATGAAGTCTCTAAACACCACCACAGTGACTAGTGTGAGTTCAAGCATTTACATTGCCATGTCCATACAGGCAGCAAATAGTTTGTTGGTACGAGTGTGCGCGCACGCACATGTCTGTGTTATCAGACTGTCATTATTGCAGGTGCCCAGAATGCTTGAGCCTACACTGACATGGTTGTGAGCGGAGGCACAGCAGTTGCATCAGGACGCTGGCTAGGAGGACCCAGGTTAGTAATAAAAGGGGAGAGTTTATATTTGAGGGAGTGACTAGTGAGCTGCCATAGGAGGCTGCTTGTAGTGTGTTAATGCAGCCCAAGTACAGTATGGAAGAGGGGAAAGGTGAATGTGAAGCTAAGTGGAGTGGTACAGTGCGGTCTTGTGAAGCCGCTGTGAGAATGCCAGCGCACCCAAGGGAGAGACTAGAGTCCCTGAGGTCAGCACACTGGTTTCTCTCTCAGGCTGGGTTCACACGACCATGTTACGTCCGTAATGTACGGAACGTATTTCGGCCGGAAGACCCGGACCGAACACAGTGCAGGGGGCCGGGCTTCTAACATCATAGTGATGTACGATGCTAGGAGTCCCTGCCTCTGCGTGGAACTACTGTCCCGTACTGTAATCATGATTACAGTACGGGACAGTTGTCCTGCAGCGAGGCAGGAACTCCTAGCGTCGTACATAACTATGATGCTAGGAGCCTAGCCCCCTGCACTGTGTTCGGTCCGGGTCTTCCGGCCGAAATACGTTCCATACATTACGGACGTAACATGGTCGTGTGAACCCAGCCTAAGGGACAACTCTCTAGCCTATGAGAGAGACGGACTCCACTTGGTCTCCCAAATGAGCAGTGTGGGCTGTAGAAATTCCTGCACTCCGTTAAAAAGAGAGGGGGCAGCCAAGCTCACTAGTGCTGGTCAGAGGGCTAGTGGAAGGCCTGTTTCTCCGGGGATTAACAAAGCTTGCATAGACAGCCAATTAGTAGTTAAATCTGGTTTTTCCAGAGTCATTCTGAGCCATAACCTATTTTTCCCTCGAGAGCCTTATGAATGCTTTTGCAGGACCAGTTGAATTTTCTAAGTTTATTTCATGTACTGAGAAACTTAAATTATGCAGGGTAAAGTTGAAAAAAATATATGAAAAAAATGAAGCAGAATATATCAAGGCATAGGATTGTAGTTATGTATTCATATTGAAACCTCTGCTAGCAAAGCAGAAGGTAAATAAAAATGTAATGTGATGAGAAAGCGTTTTGTTCTCACCTCCTGTAGAATATCCAGAAGCATACAGCTCTCTGCCAACAATCCAGGTAACGCCAAGCAAACTAGTAGCGCGCTACAAATATATTAGAAAGAAAAGAAAAAAAAGTAAATCTATCAAATCTAGAGGCAATAAGTCAGTATTACTGTTCATACCATTATGTTCTACAGTGTAAACATTCCATCTTATTTTAGCTGATCTGTTCACAATATCTGAGGTTTTAAATGCTAGTCCATGACAAGACACCGGAGGGTGGCAAAGCTTGTGATTATTTATGAGAGAGTTAGTATGAGCGCCATCTACATGGATTTTTCTTCAAATGTCACGATAAAGGTCTATAAACAAGCAGAAACTATACCAGCTATAGCCTGTGGTTCATGTATGGTGACCACACAGGTGATTTAGGCGTTTACCTCCTTGTCCTGAATAAATTGCCAGTCACAGATCTTTTAAAAACACTTTAAAATTTCATAGAGAAATAGTGGGGTAAATGTGTAATATTCAGAGTTATGATAGCATTCTGGATCTGCCATTTCCTAGCCTCCCTTTTAACTCAACATTGCCGTGCAGTTCACCAGTACTAAGAATTTGTAATCCACTCAGAACACAAACGCTTAACTGGTTTATGGTGGGTGGTCCTGGATATTAAACCCACGCCAATGTATATTTAAGTTGTGCAGTTCGGGTTCAAGCTGGCTGCCAGAGTGATCAGACCGCCAAATATCAGGTGCCGAGTGGCGCTGCTGCCTCTATCGGTCCCGTTATCACTGGTGGCAATGACAATGCAGAATAATAATAAGTTCTATTTTAGGGTAACACTATTTATTTTCAATAGTTCACTGTCCTTTGTAGCTGGGATTATGGATAGCAAGATTGGAGGTTTTCAGTGCACAGTTTGCCTCATGCAGGGGCATAGCTAGGGAGGGGCAGGCGGGGCATGTGCTCCGGGCGCAACTAAGAGGGAAGGTGGGGGGGGGGGCGCTGACACCAGGGCCACACCATTCATGACCTCGGCCTGCTGCCTCTGAGGGGGCGGCACCACTGAAACCAGCCGTCGCCACCCCCTCCTGCGCCGATTAGCAGGGAACTGACTTGCCCTGTCAATCCGTGATCATGTCATTGCGCGGCTTGCGTCATTCAACCCCAGCAGGCCTGCTCAGAAGAGCAGGTTGGCATTGCCACAGGACGGCGCAGGAACAGGATTAAGGTGAGCATGTAAAGTTTTGTTTTTTTTTCTAATAAAAATGTGACAGACGTTATCTACAGGGGGGCTATATCTGTATACATGTACTGAGCTTGGTGCTGGCACTGTATATAAAGTCCAAATAGAGAGCAAGAAGGAGCTGCACAACAAGAGGTAATGGGTCTTGAACCTCCAGAGATCTGACCATGGATCTCAGACAGAGCCAAACAATGTTCCACAGGAGTAACCCCAAAGGAAAGGAGGCAGCACGTTTGAAAATGCCTTCGAGAAGGTGAAACGTTGCCACTTATACACTGGGTGACTAAACACCTTTGAATCCATGCTAAAAAAGAAATGGAGACAGCACTACCAAATTTTCAAAGTGAAGATCCTTTTATTCCACGGTGCAACGTTTCAGCTCAATGCGAGCCTTTCTCAAGCATGAATCCATGCTGGTGTGCTGCCTCCTTTCCTTTGGGCTGACTCCTGGGGAACTTTGTTTTGTGTTGATATATGTATGGAACTTTGGTCTGGTGCTGTATATATGTAGAGAGCTTGGTTATGGTGATGTATATAGAACTATATTGCTTGTAAAATGTACAACTAGCTTTATGCTTAAGGTACATAAAAATAACGACACCTCATTGATTGGTAGAGAAAACAAATCATGGCAAGGGGGAAGGAGATGTTGGGAAAGAGGTTTGGGTGCCAAACTGAATCTTTGCCCTGGGTGCTGGAGAACCTAGATGTGAGCATGTTGTTCACCCAGAAGCTCAGAGATCTGGAGGAGCAAAATGCAACACTGAGGGAGATAGACAATCTTGAACAGGGCTTGCTGCTCACTGAGCAAGCAGTTACTGGGATAGATCTGGAGGGTGAAGACATGGGTCAGGAGGACCAGGCAAGTAGCTGGGTTAATGTAGTTAGGAGCAGTAGAAAGGGGTCCAAGAAAAAGGCCAATCCGGTTTGTTATTCCAAGCAAAATTGCCAAGTTGGCTGATGATGCGAGGGTGTCAGTCTCAGAAATGGCAGCCCTAGTGGATACTGATCTCCCTAACAGCCGGGAGAACAGCCCAGCTAGTAGTCGGCGGGATGGTAATGCTGGTAAAGCAAGACAATTAGTACTTGTAGGGGATTCTATAATCAGGAAGACTGATAGAATAATTTGTAGTCAAGACCGCCTCAACCGAATAGTTTGCGGTCTCCCTGGTGCCAGGATTTGGCATGTGGTGAAATGGGTGGATAAATTATTGGGAGGGGCCTGTGATGATCCAGCTGTCATGGTCCATGTGGGAACCAATGGCAGAATACATGGTAGATTGATACTCAAGAATAATTTTTGTTCAAACATTTTATTTTATTTTTAATTTTTTGTTTCACCACATTCTTAGAGCCATAACTTATTTTTCCATGGATTGAGTGGCATTGGGGCTTATTTTATGCGGGACGAGCTGTAATTTTTATTGGCACCATTTTGGTATGTACAACTTTTTTTTGGGCGCTATGGTGACCAAAATAAGTGATTTGTGGTTTCAATTTTTTGTCTTTTACTGCATTCACAGTGCGAGTTAAATAATGGTATATTGTAATAGCTCAGACATACGAATGCAGAGATCCCAATTTTGTTTCTTTTTTACATTACTTTAACTTAATTTTTGTTCTTCACTTCGAACAACTAAGATAAGCCTCAGATTTCTGCTGTAGATCCACAGGTTAGATTTGCCCGTTGCAAATCTGACTCGTGTGTACAAAGATTGAAGATTACTAACCCTATAAACCCTGCAAATTCAAAACTTGTGATGACTATGCATGATACACTCGCAACCAAGTAAAACACAATATTCACTCACCGGATGCGTAAGTCCTCCAGCAGCAAGAAAAAACAGAAAAGCAGGGTATGATTCTAGACTGTAGAAGATAGAGGATTTACATGTTAAAATCTTCATAAATCCATTATAAGGGTAAGTTCACACAGAGCGGCAACGGATTTCATTGCGAAAAATACTCAGAACAGATCTCATCCACATGCTGTGTAAATTATGAGCAGAAAAGACGCTCATAAATTGGCCTGCGGTGCATTTTTTTTTTTTTTTAAATCGCTGCTTATTTATTGTGGGTTTTCCCTATTGAAGTCAATGGGGTGGTAAAATCCACAACAAATAGCAGAAATTCTGCTGCAAAAAAAATGCAACTCCCCAAAAATAAAAAATAAATACTTACCCAGACTTTCTTCATCCAGGCCGGACTTCTAGGATGATGTTTCATCCCATGTGACCACTGCAGCCAAAACACAGGCTGCAACGGTCACTTGGGTTTTTATCATACATCATCCCAGGAGGCCAGCCTGCACACAAACAAGTTACCATGGCTATGTATCAAACTTTTTTTTTCTTTTATGTGCAGTTTTCCACTTTCCCATTCTGGCCGAAAAACTTTGCCACAATATAGTGCAGTTTTTCACCCCGCAGCATCCAGGATGGATACTCTAATACGCAGCGTATCCGCCCTGTGTGAACATACCCCAACATACATTTTAGTGGCCCATTTTCTCAAAGACCACGACAACCTGTTATTGCTAACACAACAGGGGAGATTTACCAAGCTCAATGCTTAGACTTCTGACTCCATCTGCAGGATAGAGGAAGAAAACGAGGGAAAAAAAAAACCAGCAAACCGTGCACCAGATTTGTTATGGGCTTTAGACACTTAAGTGTCTGGAAAGGGGCATGGCCTTTAAATGCAGCAAAATATTGGTCTAAAGTAAGCCAACCAAAAGGTGGCATAAAGAAGAGAAAAGTGTCTATGTCACACACACTGCCCCCCAATCCTGTAAAAGCCCTCTAAAGAAACCCTAAACCTTAAAACCATTAAGCCTGCAAGACAAAACTGCTTGCTGAAGTCCTGGAGACCTCTTTGGCTGGAGGTTGCCTGGTATTAGAAGTGTGCACCAGCATGACATCTCTGCTGAAACGGTTATGGGAAAGAAAAAAAAAAAAAAGGGTGGAGCTGCGTCTCCATTATAGTAAAGTAGGACATCAGTGCAACGCCAAGGCAATAATTGCACGTGGGATATGAAAGTTTAAAGATGGGTTCCCACGGTTCAGATACGCTGCGTACAAAATCACGAAGAGTGTCAGACCTCCACCACATTGTGGTGCGTTTTTCGGGCGGATTTTGGACTGCAGAAAGAAACTGTAAAAAAAAAAAAACAAAAAAAAAAACTCATACTTGCCTATGCCGTTATGGCAACACATCCCTCCTATGCAGTACCGTCTTTCCTCCCTACATGATGCTGCAGCCCATATGACTGCTGCAACCTGTGATTGCATCCCATGTGACCTCCACTGCAGCCAAAGTCATCCCAGGAAGCCAGCCCTCTGACATATCCCTGGAGGCCGGCCTGGGTTTCATTGCATGTGACCGCCGCTACAGCCGGTGACTGGCTACAGCAGTCACATGGGTTGCAACATCATCCCAGGGGTCCAGACAGGATAAATAAACAGACTTTTTGGTAAATAGTTTTTTTTCTTTTTATTCCGTAGTTGCGATTTTTGCAGAAGTCGCAATCCTTGACTTTGTTGCGGGATTTGCATAACCATTGAATTTAATGGGGAAAACCAGCAACAGAAAATAAACTGAAACGCAGCATAAATGGACATGCTGCGGAATCAAATTCTGCACCGCAGGTCAATTTATTAAGATTTACGCTGCTTATTATCTCTGCAGTGTGGGCATGATATTTTTTAAATCTTATCCACTTTGCTGCTACAGTAAATGCTGCAGAATTTCCACACACAATGTCGTTGTGGCAATTCCGCAGTGTTTATGCTACGTGGGAACCCGGCCTAAGGCCAGGATCACACACAGTTTTGATGCTGTTTATGGAGCTAAACACAGGAGGGAACACAAAAGAAAGACAATGAATCAGTCTTTTCTTTATACCTTTTCTTACTTTTATGCAGTTTTGGATAAAAAAACAGCCAAAAAAAAACACAAAGTGTGCGATTCTGGCTTATAGGTTTGTGGTTTTCAGTTACTTTGTGTAGTGGGCAACTGTGGTTCTACACGTCTCAGCATTTGCGGATAAATATTTTCCTGCAAATTAAAGAGCAGCAAAAACTTGCAGCAGAAAAGCCACTTGTAAACAAACATTGGACAAGTTACCCAGGTTCCTGAAGGCAAATCTGCCTGGCTGTGGCATGATTTAGGAGCCAGGTAGATTTAGTATTCAGAAGTCTATCACAGCGCCACATGGTTTGTAACCCGGCTCTCCTAGGACTCAATGATAACTCTGCCTAGCTATGCGGTGGTAAATCCTCCATACTGTAACAGTTTTGTCCATTGCAGCTTCACAGGGATACTACCAGGCTCCTGAATAGCAAATCTGCCTCGTCATACAATGATAAATCCCCAAGTCTCAAATCTTAGATTAAAAACCTATGTACACCTTTGAACTGAATTATTTTTTTATGGTTTATTTGCTTCCTAAATTCAAACCTAAGCAACTTTCTAAATAGTCATACTATGTGACTGCTGTGGAGTCTAACTCTTGTAGACAGCTGCTCTCCTGCAAACACTAAGGCCTCATGCACACGACAGGGTTCGGTTCATGATATACGGAGCGCATGTCGGCTGCATTTCCCAGACCAAACAGTTCAGGGAGCCGGGCTCATAGCATCAGAGTTATGTATGGCGCTAGGTGTCCCTGCCTCACAGCGGGAATACGGTCCTGTACAGAAACATGCATCAGTGTCTCCACATTTTTATCCATTTTTCATGGCAGTTAAAAAATAAAGATAAATAAATAATGGTGACCAGGAGATCAGCCATCTACAGGAGTTGCAGACTACAGCAGCCAAATGGTAGGAAGTTTGAAGAACGAAGGCAAAACGAGCAATATATAAAGATTTAACAAAATTCAGTTCAGAGGTGTACATAGCCTTTAACCCCTTAAGGACACGGCCAATTTTAGCCTTGAGGACAGAGCAATTTTTTTTACATTTCCCTCTTTGCATCCCGACGCTCATAACGCTTTTATTTTTTGTACGACATAGTTGTATGAGACTTTGTTTTTTGCGGGACGAGTTGTACTTTATGTACGTACCATTTTTTGGTACAAATACATTATCGTTTAATTTCTATAAATTTTTAATTAGATTAAAATGCAGAAAAAAAGCAGTTGCGCAGCAGTTTTAATATTTTTTTTTTTACACCATACACCGATCATCATAAATAATGGTATACATTTGTTGTACACGTTGTTACGGTCGTGGCAATACATAATATGTCCATATTATTTCATGTTTTGGGACTTATATTTTAAAGTTTATTTATTATAAAAAATGTGTGTTTCTGTGTATTTGATTTACTTTTTATTTATTTATTTACCATTATTTTTTTTTACATTCATTTAACTTTTTTTGTTAATCCCATAAAGGGATTTATCATTTTGATTTTGATTTTGTAACTGTAATGTACTGGCATAGATCTATATGCCAGTACATTAGCCTGTTACTGATCGTACCCAGGCAGTTGTTAGGGCATACCTCAGTATGCCCTAACAGGAAATATGTTCAGACAGCCCTGGGGTCCTTCACTGGACCCTGGGCTGTCTGACCATACGAGTTGTGGGCTTTGATCGCGTCACAGTTATTTTCTGTGACGCGATCAATGTGCAGTCCCCTCTCTTTGAACGCCGCGATCAGCTGTCATCGCAGCTTTCAAAGGGTTAACAGCAGAGAGAAGAGGTTTCTCTCCTCTCCGCTGTCAGAGCGGGGCCGTGGCTGTATATTACAGCCGTTGCCCCGCTCTCGATCGCACACAGAGACAGCAGAGACTGCTGTCACACAGGACGAGTATGCTCGTCCTAATGCGCGAAGTGCTCGCCGCTCAGGACGAGCATACTCGTCCTGTGTCGGCAACCAGTTAACTAGGCAGATCTGGAATAGCTGGGCAACAACCTGTGTTGGACTGCGATAGAGGACATATTGTTTATGCAACATACAACCATGTATCAGGGCAACAGTCTGGTCACCACTGCAGCTCCTGTGTCACCCAACATTCCCAGGACCCTAAACAGCAAGCCAGTCTAGCTAGATGGGGAGGGATTCATCACCACAGAACTAGGCACATTTGGAATGTGGTCTGGGAAAGCTAGATAACCTCTGCAAAGATGTAATGGGGGTCAGACGTGGTACACGCACTGGGGCAGATTTACTAATACAGTCTAGTTGTTAGACAGTGCAAGCCAGTTTTGGTGCAAGTTTGCAGCACCTCAGCATGTTGCAAGTCATGCCCTCTTTTCCAAAGTGTTTAAAGGGAGTTTTTGGGACAAAGCAATAGGTTTGTCTAAATAAACTTGCAGCAAAAAAAAAAAAAAAAAAAGCACAACTTCGGACAGAGTTCTGGCACAATAGTAATTCTGCCCCAATGTGTGTAAATGTGACAAACGGGATATGCACTATTTGTGCCCATTTCTAAACTTCGCTTACAAACCTTTTGATAAATCTCACTCAGTTTCATGTACTTGCAACTTTTGAGAATTTCACATGAATGTTGCACAACACATCACTAAGGAATGCTGGCAAATGGTGTAACAGTTGGTATTGCAGCCAAAAGTCTGTTTTTAGTACCAGCCCAATAGGAGGTTGAGAATTTCAGGAAATATGGGAGGAGAACTGAAGTTACATACGTGTTTTGATGAGCTCGCTGGATGCAGTTGAAAACTTTGCCATTTTCAGGATCATCACTATATAGTTTGGGATACTAAAGAAATCAAACAAACGTTATAAACATAAGCAACACGGAATCTCAATTAAAAAAAAAAAAGTAACTAAATACGGTGGTCGTGGCACTACAGGATGACTAAAGGGTTATAATTGTAAACGCAATAAAAACATGCCCTCCCAAAGATTCTGTTAAAAAGTGCAAACAACTTTGTTGAACACCAGTCCATTAGTCGCCCACGCTCTTTTCTTAAATTCCGCAGTTTGCTTTGCAATGAGTTGCACACTATGACTGAGCAGAACGGAAATCAGAGGCACTCCATAGGAAGCGTTGGTCATCAGTACAATCCATATTGAACCCAAGCTTCTCTGGTTCAGTAAGACTATTCACATCTGCGTCAGACGCAGATTATGTCTTAGTTGGCAAACAAAATAATGAAAGAATGGGTTCCGTCGGCAGCTCCAGTTTCTCATTGTTCTGCTCAGGTGACTGAGCAGAACGGAAAGCCCTGACAGATGTGAACACAGCCTTACATATCTTCCACATATTCTAGTATAGAAACAAAGTGTGATCGAGACACAGCAGCTGAGTATACCCTATTAATCATGTCCACCATCTCTTCCCAAAATGACCCAAGCTGAGGTAGAGAAAGCAGTTACATCAAAACCTTCCCCAGGCACAGCACTTAAGGTAGCACTCTGCCCAGGAAAAGCATCCCACTGTCTATACAGGGGGTTACGTTGCAGCCTTCCGGTATAGGTCTTGATTCCCAATGTATACCTCTGACTGGGGACAAAACGTGATGTGAAGAGTGCCTTAAAAATAGATGATAGCCAGTGAGTGTCACATAAAGGGACACTCCGGCCAAAACTAAACTTTCCCATGTGTACCATTATGGTATTCCATGTGTCAATCTCACCTGTTAATTTTCCTGCTGCAACTATCTATATATTAGATGGTTGCTTAGCAGAGTGATTCAGGCTCGGTGCCTCGCTTTCTCTACTTGAGCCTATGGAGATCTAAGTGTCACCCATCACAGGCTTCAGCAGTTCCTGTACTACACTTGTTTTGCAAAGGGGGGGGGGGGGTATGACAAACTTCTGTCAGCTACCACGTATACTTGGACAGGTTCCTGCCACACAGGTATAATGTAGAAGAAGATCGTGCAGCCTCCCTGGCACTTACGGTTTCTCAACTTATTTAGGAGAATAGAGAATGATAATCAGTGTCACCCAGCATGCAATGGTATGGTCTTTAGCTGGTCATGTGATACTGTGGTGAAGCATCATGCGATTGTTAAAAAACAATACAAAAAATGTAGAAGGCTGGGTAAGTCTAAGGCCGGGTTCCCACGTAGCGTAAACGCTGCGAAATTGTGTGTGGAAACTCTGCAGCGTTTACAGTACAGTAAAGTGGATGAGATTTGGCTGCGGAAAAACAAAAAAAACGCAGTATAAACGTTAATAAATTGACCTGCAGTGCAGAATTTAATTCTGCAGCATGTCAAATTATGCTGCGTTTTTGCAGATTTTGTGTTTGCATCCCCATTAAATTCGATGGGGAAGCCAAGGCTGCAGCGTCATGTCCTGCCACGTCATCATAGGAGGCTGGAGCAGACGTCTAAGGAGGGGAAAGGCAAGTATGAGCGCTGCATTCCACAGCGGAAATAGTTAGAAAAACAGCACCACAACGTAGTATGATTTTTCGGACAGAAGGGCTTTGTGTCCCAGGTTCGATACGCTGCATGATTTTTTTTACACAGCGTATCTGCCCCGTGGGAACCCGGCCTAAGGGTATGTTCACATGCACAATTAAAAACTATAAAAACTATGGCGTTGTTTTCAAGGGAAACCAGCCTCTGATTTCAGCTGGTTTTGAAGCTGAAAAAGTAGTGAGACGTTTTTGAAGAGTTTTTTTTCAATTGACCCTATGAAAAAAAAAAATTCTCCAAACAGCAAAAACACCCCATCTGTACCAAATCCCATTGATTACAACGGAAAGCGGTTTGACAACATCTATGCCCAGAAATACGACTGAAAACACTGTGAACATACCCTTAGAATCAAGATGGAGGCTTGTTTTAAAGCACAGAAAAGGCAGCAGTTCAAAGAGTAGAGTATATAAAAAATAAAAAAGTGTAGTGTGGTATACAGTCAGGTGGGGAATGCAGACATGGAACGTTATGTTTCCACTGGAAGTCTTCCATAAAACGACAATTGAGGCACCGCACCCTTTCTGAACAAGATTTCCAATGATCATCAATAGAGCCAATGGTCCCTTCCCACTTAGGCTCTATTCACACGACAGGGTCCGAGAGTGGGCTGATAAAAACAGCTGCTCGTCAGTTTCTCTGACGTTTTGCATCCGTTCCAGGCAGTGTGTCTGTTTTTAAAGGACAATTTTGACCGGTTTTGCATCAGTTTTTTTCACTGTCCATTTTAAAAACAGATGAATTTCATTTGTACATTTTTTTTGCCACACACTTCCCTTTGTAGATAATGCCACACACTGCCCTCTGTAGATACTGCCACACAGCCCCCCTTGTAGGAAGTGCCACACAGCAATGTTTTACATAGCACCCCCCCCCCCTACCTTTCTGTAGATATCGCCATTGTAGGGGACCGTTCCAGGAGAAGTCCCTGACTTCACTGTCCATATATGGAGTGTGAAGTCAAAGACTTCTCCTGGAGCGGAAACCAGCTTGGCCGTCACTTGGATCACATCAGAGTGACAGCAGTGCTTTACACGGCCGAAAATAGGGCATGCACCATATTTTGACGGCCCGGTTTACTGTGCCGTCAAAAAAACGGCCATGTGAATAGCCCCATTTGGGGGTCTACTGTTCCTACTGCGGCCGTGTGACGGCTGTTAAAAAAAACAGCCGTCACATGGCCGGGAATCCCTGTCGTGTGAATAGGGTCTAACCTTACTGCTCACTGGATATTTGACCAAATTAGATCACCATATTGTCAGTATATTATTTGCTACTTGCAGTTGTGAAATGAACATAGTGCCAGTCACCACACCAAAAACATTGCTATGAACTATATAGTTGCTCATATCGAGAAGAGGGACAGGTTGCAAAATTAGCTACATCTCACATATACTTTAACAGATAGCGTTGAACCTATATAAATACACAGCACATGAGAATATTTCATAATGTGAAGTCTAGTTCCTACCTCTACGTTATAGGTCTTGCGGGCTTTTGACACATTTATTGCCAGGTGAGCCACCATTACAAAACTTGCTGCACCGGTCAGGAGCACGTAGCCATGTTCTTTGGAAAGGACAACCATTCTGATTCTGTAAAACAAGTGTAAAAATATTGTGTTAAGGCATCATGCACACGACAGATTCAATTTTGCGGACCGCAAAACACGGATCCTGGTGGCTTCCGTGTGCTGTCCGTTTTTTGTTTTTTTTCTTGCAGACCCATACACTAGAATGGTTAAGATGGACCGCAAACACAGACAAGAATAGAACATGTGCTATAATTTTGCGGAACAGACACTTAGCCGCAAAAAAAACCTACACACTCCAACGGAAACTGTTCTGGGTAAATGGTCATGCACACAGCAGTTTTTTCTTCCATGTGCTATCCGCATTTTTTGGTGGAGAACACACTGACCCATTAGTTTCTATGGGGCCATGCACACAGGTTTTGTGGATCTGTGGCTTCATTTTGCAAATATTAGAACAAGTCATGATGTCACCATTCAAATCTTAACGTCAGAAAAAACGGACAGCACACGGAAGCCATCCGTGTGTGGTCTGCATTTTGCAGATACATTGCTTCGAAATACATAGAAAATCCAATCACGTGACCGTCCTATGGTTGTGGACCACAAAATACAGACGACACGAGAACGCAGCCAAATCTATTTGTAATACTGGGTACAATTACACCCACTAAACAGCTCCACAATGTGCCAAACAGGGACGCTGAAAGAAAAAGCCACTTCCTGGACTTGTTACATGGACCATTAGATAACCCCCTCAAGTTGTCAGAATCTATGGGATTACAAAAGATACTTTAATATAAAACCTCAATATTAATTTATATGCAAATAAAAGTCAATACTGGATGGTGGTAAAATAATTTGGCCAAGGACTTTGTTAGTGACAAACCATCAATTAGATTGTAACAATAAAGCCTTTAAAGCTTTATAAATCAAACCCGATTTAGCCATAAACTCAAGCCTACCACAAATCAGATATGTCCACTCATGCAGAGCAACTTACACCTTTGAACACAGGCCATGACAAGATACAACATAAGCTAAACAGTAAGGGGGGGGCAGCATCACCCCTTAGGAATACGCCAGATGGTCTGCCTAGATTACTGCGTATTCCCACCTATCTACCCTGACTGTCAGGGCATTAGCAACAGTTGGGGATTGGTGGAATTTTGGTCAGCTGACAGTCACATAGGCCACAGCTGTAGCCCAATGACCATGATCACAGGGGAGTGTTCAGTCTGCCCAGCAACAGGCAGGAAAAACTTCTGCTAAACTACCCAGACCTACAGAAGGAATCCACAAGAATGCTTGTAATACCACGTGGATCCCTCCCCTAAGACCGGGTTCACACAGTTTTTTGCAGTTTGGAATTTTGAGGCAGATTTTGCTCTGCCTGCACGCTGTTTTTCGCCCACAGCCATTGAGCGCGACAGGCAAAAAATGCAGCAAAATACACTTTCTCTGCCTCCCATTGATGTCAATAAGAGGTCAGAGACGTAAACGTCCAAAGATAGGGCATGTCGCTTCTTTTTCCCACGAGACTTTACGCTTGCAGGAAAAAAACGCTTCCGTCTCCCATTGAAATCAATGTGAGGCCTTTTCGGACGTTTTTTTGGCATGTTTTCCGAAGCCGTTTCCACGTCAAAAAACTCTGTATGAACATACCCCAAGGGTCTGGGTTCCTTCACGGGAAGGATCAGGTGATGCAGTCTGTTGTGTGGTGCATGATTTATTCATTTCAAGAATTGTATGAAGGACCACATGTGTGGCGAAAAGGGAATTTAGACAGCAGTAAAAGCAGATCCAACAGCATTAACCCCTAAGTGTCCAGCCTATTTTAGGCCTTAACCCCTTCAGGACACAGCCTGTTTTGGCCTTAAAGGGACATTTATGACATATCCACCGAATAGGTCATACATTTCAGATAGATGCAGGACCCACCACTGGGACCCCCACCTATCTCTAGAACGGGGCTTCTAAACCCCATTCTACCTCTGTGTGTGTTGGCTGATTTCTGACCATGAAGGTGAAAACAGTGTAACTCACGGAGCTACGCTGTTTTCGTAAGCCCCATAGAACTGAATGGCAGTTAAGGAAACAGCGTAGCTCGCACGCCACGCTGCTTCCGTAATTGCCATTCACTACTATGGGCGTTACAGAAACAGCGTAGATCAGCGAGTTATGCTGTTTTCGTAACTCCCGACCATAAAGTCAGGAAGTGGCCAGGAGTCAGGGATAGACAGAGCTATAACGGGGTTTAGGGGGACCCGTTCTAGAGATCGGTTTCGGTATCAGATGTGGGACCCACATCTGACATATCCTGTCGACATGTCATAAATGTCCCTTGTGGGAAAACCCCTTTAAAAGATTAAGCAGATTTTTTTCAATGGATCACTTTCTGTGGTAATAACTCCGGAATGCTTTTCTCGTGACACATTGTACTTGGTTAGTGAAGAAAAATGTCATTTATTAAATATTTGTGAAAAACACAAACGTAGGGAAAATTAGCAAAAATTTACGCTTTCCTAAATTGAAATGCATCTGCTTGTAAAACAGATAGTAATACCACACAAAAGTTACTATTTCACATATCCCATAGGTCTACTTCATGGCATTGTTTTTTTGAACATTTTCTTTTTCTAGGACATTGCAAGGCTTTCGCTGCAATTTCTCACATATGCAAGGAAATTTCAAAAGGCTATTTTTTCAGGGACCAGTTCAGTTGTGAAGTGCCTTTGAGGGGCCCATACTTTACAGACCCCCATAAATAACCCCATTTTACAAATTGCACCCCTCAAAGTATTCAAGACAGCATTAAGACAGTTTACGGCGTTTAGGCGTTTCACAAGAATTAAAGCAAAGTGAAAAGGGGTGAAATTAGTAAATTATTTTTGCAGAAAATCATATTCAATCAATTTTTTCTGTAACAGAAGGTTTTAACAGGGAAATGCAACTCAATATTTATTGCCCAGATTCTTCTGTTTTTAGAATTATCCCACATGTGGCCCTAGTGTGCTTTTGGACTGAAGCACCGGCCTCAGAAGCAAAGGAGCTTCTTTTGGGGCCTCCTTTTTATTAGAATATATTTTACGTCCGGTATGAAGAGGTCTTGTGGTGCCAAAACAGTGGAAACACACACACACACACACAACGACACCATTTGGCAGACTACACCCCTCAAGCAATTTATCAAGGCGTAATGCAAGCATTTTGACGCCATTTTGTTTGCCAAATTTATTGGAATTAGGAAGGAGAAATTAATATCAAATTTGAGCCACTAAAAAATGTAATTCTCATTTTCACAAGGGATAAAGGAGAAAAGGCTACTTCTCCTGAGTACGGCAATATCCTGCATGTGGTCATAACCAGCTATTTGGACACACAGCAAGGCTCTAAAGGGAAGGAGCGCAATTTGGTTTTTGGAGTGGACGTTTTACAAAATCAGACTTATGACACCATGTTGCACTGAGCTAAGGTACCAGTAGAGTGGAAAGTCCCAAAAAGTGACCCCATTTTGGAAACTACATCCCTGAAGAAATTTATCTAGAGGTATTGTGAGCATTTTGACCCCACATGTGTTCTGCAGAAATTAGTGCACAGTGGATATTGCAGAATGAAAATTGCAATTTTCCCACTGATATGCCAAAAAAAAAACAAACAAAAACAAACAAACTAATTCTATGAGTTTTAAATTTACACAGTTAACCGTGCAGTGTGAACAGGTTACCTTTATTCTATGGGTCGGTACGATTACAGCGATACCACACATGGAGGTTTTTTTATGTTTTACTACTTTTGCACAATAAAAAAAAAAAAAAACTTCGAAGATGTAAGAAAAAAAATAAATTGCACTTCAGCTTTCCAATAGCCGTAACTTTATTTTTACGTGAATTTAGTTAGGTTGGCTTGTTTTTTGTGGGACAAGACAGTTTTCATTTGTACATGTAAATTTTTGGGGGGCAATGCGGAAAAATTGCAATTCTACCATAGTTTTTGCCTTTTTTTGTGGTGTTCACCTTGCGGTTTAAATTACATGTTAACTTCATTGTTTGGGTCATTACGGTCGCAGCGACACCATATATGTTTACTTTTATTTCTTTTTTTACACTTACTAAATAAAGCCACTTTGATGGAAAAATTTATGTTTTTTTAACCGTAAACTTATTTTTTATTTAACATTTATTACTTATTTTTTTAGCCCCACTAGGGGATCTTTTGATCACTTGCATGATGCTTTGATATACTTCGTATACCAAAGAATTATTGCCTGTCCGTGTAAAACGGACAGGCAATCTATTAGGCCATGCCTCTGGAACATCCTTATAGGCATATATCCAGGGCAGGTCTCGAGGCCTGTTAGTCCCCCGACTGCCATGGCACCCCATCAGAGGCCCAATCGGGTTTGGCCGATGAGTAAGAGCGAGCGCCGTCCCTCTAAACAAATTAAATGCTATTGACTGCAGCATTTAACGGGTTAAACAGTCGTGATCAACGTAAACTCTGATTACTACCGCTGGAGAAGGAGTTAGCCCTTATTCATACGACAGGGTTTCCCGGCCGGGTGACGGCCGTTCATAAATCGGCCATCATCCGGCTGCATTAGGAACAATAGACCCCTAATGGGGCTATTCACACGACCGATTTGACGGCCCGGGAAACCTGGCCGTTAAAAAATGGGACATGCCCTATTTTCAGACGTTTACCCGGCCGCCCGGCTCCCATAGAAGTCTATGGGGCCAGGTAATACACGGCCATCACCGGAATGTGTCCCAAGTGATGGCCATGTATTCCGTTGCTCGCGCTCTCTCTCCTTCTCCTCCTCACAGTGCAGAGTGCATGTGAGGAGGGGGGTCTTTTTACGCTCCCTGTAGAAGTCGGAATCTCCAATCCCCGGCCGGGGATTGGGGATTCCGCTACAGGAGAAGTGAGTGACTACACTGTCCATATAGGGAAACAGCGACGTCACTCACTTCTGCAGCGGAATCCCCGACCTGTGGCAGGGAATTCCTCTCCAGGAGAAGTCAGTGACTACAATGTCCATATATGCACATTGAAGTCAGTGACTTCTCCTGGAAAGGGGGGGGGGGGTGGGTGCAACCTACAGGGGACTGGGTGGCATTACCTGCAGGGGGCAGGGTGGCATTACCAACAGGGGCAGTGTGTGGCAACAAATTTAAATGAAATTCATCAGATTTTAAAACGGACAGGGAAAAAAACAGATGCAAAACGGGTCAAAAATCGGCCGTTAAAAACGGCAACACGGCCCGGAACGGATGCAAACCGGCCGGGAAAAACGGCCCATTTTATCGGCCGACACTTGGACCCTGTCGTGTGAATGAGGCGTAACACCTCATTCACACGACAAGGTCCGAGTGTCGGCCAATAAAATCGGCCGTTTTTTGCCCTGCCCGTTTTAAAATCGGATGAATTTCATTTAAATTTGTTGCCACACAGAGCCCTCTGTAGATAATGCCACACAGGCCCCTGCAGGTTGCACCCATCCCCCCCCCCCTTCCAGGAGAAGTCACTGACTTCAATGTCCATATATGAACAGTTTAGTCACCGACTTCTCCAGGAGAGGAATCCCCGGCCACGGGGTCGGGGATTCCGCTTCAGAAGTGAGTGACGTCGCTGTGTCCAAATATGGACAGCGTAGTCACTCACTTCTCCTGTAGCAGAATACCCAATCCCCGGCCGGGGATTTGAGATTCCGACTTCTACAGGGAGCGTAAAAAGACCCTCCTCCTCCTTACATGCACTCTGTACTGTGAGGAGGAGGAGGAGAGAGAGCGCGAGCGACGGAATACATGGCCATCACTCGGGACACATTCCGGTGATGGCCGTGTATTACCCGGCCCCAAAGACTTCTATGGGAGCCGGGCAAACGGCTGAAAATAGGGCATGTCCCATTTTTGGACGGCCAGGTTTCCCGGGCCGTCAAAAAAAATTATCGGTCATGTAAACAGCCCCATTAGGGATCTATTGTTCCTAATGCAGCCGGGTGACGGACGATTTATGAACGGCCGTCACTCGCCCGGGAAACCCTGTCGTGTGAATAAGGGCTTAGTCTGTCGCCAGACAGCCAAGCACCCCCTCCAGCTTGCACAGGACATCTGTGCAGGACTTAGACTAGGTTGCCATGAAAAGGCAGCGACCTAACCCAAGGCCTCATGCACACAACCGTAGCCATGTGCACGGCCGTGATTTTCGGGTCAGCCGGCAGCAGAGCGTCACATGCGAGCCACCCACAAATCATGGGCCGTGCACCTGGCCACGGCCATTATTTGCCATGAGCCATGCACGGACCGTGGAAGCCACGGTCATGTGCATGGCCCCATAGGAATGAATGGGGCCGCAATTCTCCCATGGATTTTCGGGGGAATTGCGGCCGCAAAAGCACGTTCATGTGCATGGGGCCTAAGGCTCCTTAGTGACCGCTGTGACGAGGCATGTTGGTGGTCACTAAAGGGTTAAAGGAACAGGGTTACCACAAAAAAAAAAATATGTTAAAGATGTTAGTGCTTTATTAAAAACGTTTGGATTAATTTGTGTTTGTGTGTTACTTTTTCTTATTTTTACACTTTTTCTTCCCTATGGGGGCTGCCATTTTTTTTTCCATTTCTGTATGTGTCGATTAACGACACATACAGACATGGAATACGGCAGCTCCAGTCCCATAGGGACTGCGAACGGGGCCCGTTCCATCCACTTCTGTGTACGCCGTCTGTGTGGGAACGGCGCATGCGCCGCTCCCACACAGTCCAATTTGAAATGCGCGCCGTCCGGCGCCATTTTCCTGTGGACCGGAAGTCGCGGCCGGACAGTAAGATTACTACTTCCTGTCGCGGCTTCCGGACTTGTGCACTTGGACCAGCGGCAGCAGACGGAGCGGACGGGCCGGAGGGAGCCGCGGCGGCAGGAGCAGGTAAGAGATTTCTATGTATGTTCGTGTGTGTTTACTACTGTATGTAAACCTACTACACTGTTAGCTCAAAAAATGGCGACACACAGTGTAGGAGGTTAGACCGTTCAATTCCCTCGTTTATCCCGGCACTAGCCAGGACAAAGGAGGGGGGGATGCTGAGAGCTCACTAGAGCGAGGGCTTTTTACCCAATTTTGCAGCATAAAGCAATGTGGTTGCTTTACCACATGCAATGCTGCAATTTTGGGAATGGCTCCATCTAGTGACCAGCAATGGGAAATATTATAAATTAGAATCCAATTGAATCCAATTTATAATATTTCCTGACTCGTGAAAAAAATAAATAAAATTAGAACAATGTTTAATCACCTATACACTAATTGTTTAACTAAAAAAAAATAAAAAATAAAAAATCATGTTTTGCTGGCAACACATTCCCTTTAAAAAATGAAACTATTCATTGGTGAAACAATGAGTGATGCACAATTGATCTGAGAAATATTTAACTTTTAAGGGTGGGGCTAGACTTAGACTTTTGTAGAGAGCGATTTAAAGTGTAACTAAACTTTAACTTTTGATCGGTGGGGGTCCAAGCACAGCGGCCCCCACCGAAGCGGCAGAGACTTGGGTGAGCGCTGTGCCGTTTCATTTCAGAGTACAGAAATTCTCTGAAAAGCATCAGAGTGTTGGTCTGTTCATTGCCCAATCAATTTCAGCTAAGTTTTTACTCTGCAAAACTTAATCTTTTGGCCTGTTGTGCGCATTTTTTCAAATACTACACAGAAATCGCAGATAGCACAGAGTGTTGTGTGTCAGTTTTAAAACTTTTAAATAGAATAGGTCGGGTAAAAGAAAGGGTAGGAAAAACAAAACAAAACACCCGTGCCGTGTCCTCTGCTAGTAAGGATGTTTTGTGCCATTACCAGCACTGTTGGCATTAGCTAAGTGCCCAGGCCAAGTAGTAACAGCAGCCATGTGCCTGGTAGTAGCAACAGCAAGCCAGAGTTGTCCATCTCCTCCAGTGGGCATGTTATTTCAGAGGATAGGACCATTGTGGACTGGTTGGCTCACGCTTGGTAATCTCAGGAGGAAGACTGACGCTATGGCTTTGAGCCAGGTTTCAGTGGATTCCTACAATTACTTGGCACACTAACAGAAGCCTTTTCCTTCCATTATCTGCCTTCACTACCTCCTCCTAGTGGGGCACCACCTTTTACCCTACGATCCAGCACCCCAGGTGCTACGGATAAGGAAGATACCCAACAACAGTGATGAGGACAGTCAGCTTTTGGAGGTGGCAGAGACGCATAGCTGTGGAAGTTACAGAGGTGGATATGGTGAGGGGGGAAAGGAGCCCATGAGACCTCAGAAGTGGCAGCAATGAGGAAGACGATGATGTGTTTTTGGACATGACGTGTGAACCAGGCAACGAGGAGGTGATTAAGTCAGAGGAGGGTAGTGGTGACGATAAAGAGCGGAGCTCATGTAGGGCCAGAACATCTGAAAACCTTCCAGGGGCTGGCCTGCTAGTATGGTCAGCTTAGGAGCGGGGGATGTGACGCTGCTGCTGCCAGTGTAGGCATCAGAAGAAAAGCCTGCCAGACGAGGGTCAAGCTGAGCTGGGGGTGGAAATACTAGTTCTTAAGTACTCTGCTGTGTGGCAATACTTCTGTACCTTCCCAGAGTAACAAAAACATGGCACAGTTCCGGGTCTGAAAGAAAAAGGTAAGGTGTGGCCTGGGCACAAATGTAGGAATAATAATAATAATAATAATAATCTTTATTTATATAGCGCCAACATATTATGCAGCACTTTACAATGTAGAGGGAACATGAAAACAATATCAGACATTACATAGTGACAAAGTTCATTTACAATTCAAACCTGGGGAGTGAGGACCCTGCTCGCAAGAGCTTACAATCTATGAGGACATAAGGGAGACACAAAGTGTAACAGTGTTTGTTCTGTACAATGGTCCGGCCATTTTTATACACATGCGGTGGTAACATAAAGCTGCATGAGCCGGTCACCAGCCAGTATCCGTGTATGACGGACATGAAGAGAAGGAGTGTGAGGGAATCTTATTCTGATGACTAATCTAAATGGAGGGCCATGAAAAGGAGTCAGATTAGGGAATTTTATAGGCCTGTCTAAATAGATGTGTTTTCAGGGCACGTTTAAAACTGTGGATATTGGGAATTAATCTGATTGTCTGGGGTAGCGCATTCCAGAGGACGGGTGCAGCACGAGAGAAATCCTGGAGACGGTAGTGGGAGGTTCGGATTATGGAGGATTTTAATCTAAGGTCGTTGGCAGAACGTAGAGCCCGAGTAGGGTGGTAGACAGAGATGAGGGAGGAGATGTAAGGAGGTGCAGCACTGTGGAGAGCTTTGTGGGTGAGAGTAATAAGTTTGAATTTTATTCGGAAGGGGATGGGCAACCAGTGCAGTGACTGGCACAGATTAGAGGCGTTGGTGTAGCGGTTGGTCATAAAGATGAGCCTGGCTGCTGCATTGAGGATAGATTGGAGAGGGGAGAGTTTAGTGAGGGGAAGACCGACTAGTAATGAGTTACAGTAATCAAGACGAGAGTGAATCAGAGCAACAATGAGAGTTTTGGCAGTTTCCTCCGTAAGAAAAGAGCGGATTCTGGAGATGTTTTTGAGGTGAAAATGACAGGAGCGTGAAAGTGATTGTATGTGAGGAGTAAAGGAAAGATCTGAGTCAAAAATAACCCCGAGACAGCGGGCGTGCTGCTTAGGAGTTATGATAGTGCCACACACAGAGATAGAGACATCAGGTTTAGGGAGGTTAGTAGATGGTTGGAACACAAGGAGCTCAGTTTTAGAAAGATTCAGTTTCAGATAGAGAGAGGACATGATGTTAGAGACAGCGGACAGACAATCACTGGTGTTCTGTATTAGAGCAGGGGTGATGTCACGGGAAGAGGTATATAATTGGGTGTCATCAGCGTAGAGATGGTAATGGAAGCCAAATCTGCTGATGGTTTGTCCAATAGGAGCTGTGTAGAGAGAAAAGAGGAGTGGACCTAGGACTGATCCCTGAGGAACCCCGATATCAAGGGGAAGAGGAGAAGAAGTGGAACCAGCAAATGACACACTGAATGAGCGGTCAGAGAGATAGGAGGAAAACCAAGAGAGAGCCGCGTCCTTGAGGCCAATAGAGTGGAGCATGTTAAGTAGGAGTTTGTGGTCTACAGTGTCAAAGGCTGCAGAGAGATCCAAAAGAATCAGGAGAGAGGATTTACCGTCCGATTTAGCCGCCAAGAGATCATTTGAGACTTTAGTAAGGGCAGTTTCTGTGGAGTGTAGAGTGCGGAAACCAGATTGTAAGGGGTCAAGAATGGAGTTAGAAGAGAGATAGCGGATAAGGCGAGAGTAGACCAAGCGTTCCAGGAGTTTGGAGATGAAGGGCAGATTAGAGACTGGTCGGTAGTTGGCAGCGCTGGATGGGTCAAGTGTTGGTTTTTTCAATAATGGGTTTATAATGGCATGTTTAAAAGCGGAGGGAAAGATACCAGAGGAAAGAGAGGTTAAATATTTTAGTGAGGTGACTAGTGACAGCTGGGGAGAGGGACTGGAAGAGGTGTGAGGGGACAGGATCACTAGGGCAGGTAGTAGGACGAGAAGAAGAGAGGAGCCTCGAGACTTCTTCAGTTATTGGGTCAAATGCTGAGAGTGAAGTAGAGGGAGTGTGGGGGGGAAGGGGATCGATGTTACTAGGGGACTGGGAGATAATATCATGTCAGATGTTGTCAATTTTAACTTTAAAATAATTGGCCAGGTCTTCAGCACTGAGATCTGTGATTGGTGTCTGCACTTTAGGACTAAGGAGGGAGTGAAAAGTATCAAAGAGGCGTTTTGGATTATTAGATAGTGTGGAGATGAGAGAAGTGAAATAGACTTGTTTGGCTCGGTGAAGGGCAGAGTTGTAAGTTTTGAGCATAAATTTGTAATGGAGGAAATCTGCATCCAAATGCGATTTTCTCCACAGTCGTTCGGCACATCTCAAGCACCGCTGAAGAAAGCGGGATTGAGGCGTGTGCCAGGGTTGTCGTCGTCTTTGTCGGGTGGTTCGGAGTGTAGTGGGGGCTGCTTCATCCAATGCATTTTTGAGAGTGTCGTTATAAAGTTTGGCAGCCAGATTGGGACAGGAGAGGGAAGAGATAGGGGACAATGAGGACTGTAGACTGTCTATGAGTTTAACAGTGTTAATGGCATGTAGATTTCTGTATGTCTGATACGTAGGGATGACCTGAGGAGGCAGAGAATATTTGATAGTAAAGCAGAGAAGATTGTGGTCAGAAAGTGGGAGAGGAGAGTTAATAAAGTCAGAAACTGAGCAGAGCCGGAAGAAGACCAGGTCAAGTGAATGCCCGTCTTCATGTGTAGGAGAGTTAGTAAGTTGTGACAGACCGAGGGACGAGGTTAAAGATAGAAACTGGGAGGCAGATGAGGAGATTGGGTTATCAATGGGGATGTTGAAGTCACCCATGATGAGAGTGGGTGTTTCAGAGGATAGAAATTGTGGAAGCCAGGCAGCAAAATGGTCCAGGAATTGGCGGGGTGAGCCCGGTGGGCGGTAGACAACTGCCACTCGGAGGGGAAAAGGGTGAAAGAGTCTGAGGGTGTGGACTTCAAAAGAGGGAAATGTGAGTGAGGGGACCGGGGGAATGACCTGGAAAGTGCAGTGTGGGGAAAGAAGTATACCTACTCCTCCACCCTGCCTGTTCTCAGGTCTGGGGGCATGAGAGAACTGGAGACCACCATAAGATAGAGCAGCAGGGGAAGCAGTGTCAGACAGGTGTAGCCATGTTTCTGTAAGAGCCAGAAGGTTGAGAGAGTTAGAAAGGAATAAGTCATGAATAAAGGTGAGTTTGTTGCACACGGACCGAGAGTTCCAGAGAGCACAGTTAAAAGAGACAGGAGAAGACCTACAAGGAATGGCAAGAAGATTTGCAGGGTTTCTATGTGTGGCAGGTAAGTGGTTGAGCTTGGCAGAAGAAAAGGGAGGCCCAGGGTTGGGAGAGATGTCCCCTGCAGCTAATAGCAGGAGAATGGAGAGTGACAGCAGATGGTTCTGTGATTTATGAGAGCGTTTTTTATGTTGGGCAGTGGGATGAGATGGGTTAAGTTGACTGAGGAAAGTGAATAGTGAATGGGAGCTGTACATGGGTGAGGCCAGGATAGAAGGACTGATGCGGACTGTGTTTGGGCAAGTCTTAAATGGGCGATAGGATAGAAAACCAAGAGCAGCTACAATGATGAGAGCGGTGGCAAACATGTTTGTTTACAGATAGTTAGAAATCTAATATTGAGAGCGTGGGCTAGTTTGTCTGGTTTGGTAATGCAGCTTACCTGTCACTGGCCCTGTCCAACTGCCATGTATAACTGCCATGTATAACTGCCATGTATAACTGCCATGTATAACTGCCATGTATAACTGCCATGTATAACTGCCATGTATAACTGCCAGGACACTTTGACAGTATGACACTTAGCCAGAGATGACTTCTGCCGTCGTGCCCCCCTGCACGAGTGCCTTCCCCATATGCTACATCTAAATTTATAGGGGAGTAGATGCTCAGATCTAGGCCTAATTAAGCTCGTTCAGCTATTAATCAAATCAACTAGACACATGAGGTGAAAAAGCTATGCAGAGATAAAACAAACTAGCAGGTCTGGATGCTCATAAAACTTGACGATCAAACACTTTGACAACTACTGCTCTAGGCAAGTACATGGAGCAGCATCACAAGCCACGTGAGTCGCATTGTCCTACAGCACGATCAACACCTTTCTGCTGCTGCTGTGACAGAACTTGCAGTTTTTTTTTGTTTTTTTAACAGCCATAAATCAATGCATGTCTATGGGGCAATTCACAAAAAAAAAAAAAAAAGCACATGCCCTAATTTTGCGCATTTTCACAGATCCTTCAATAGACCAGTCTGAGGGACCCGTGAAAACTGGTTCAAGTCAGCCACGAAAAATGGCCGACCCGGTCGTCTGAACAAAGCCTAACAGCTTGTTCGTGTGATACTCAGAATGACAGACCCAGAGCAGCACAAGACAACGTGAGATTAGGGTTTTCTTCTGGATCTTCAGGGACCTCTTAGGCCCTGTCAACACGTTTTTGGAACAAGTTTTTTTTACACGGAATCCGTGGCAAAAAATGGCCAAATTTGCCTCCAATTGTCTTCAATGGGAGGTTGAGGCGTTTTTTCCCTGCAAGCAGAAAAAAATAAATAAAAAAAAAAAACAGGAAAAAGCAACATGCTCTATCTTGAGGCGTCTTCCACCTCAAAAACCCTGTTGCAATGAATGGGAGACAGAAAAACACTGAACGGCCGACACGCTTTAGGTCAATAACTGATCACATTTTTTCCCTTTCGCCTGTTGAAGAAATGGGTTTAAAAAAAACCCAAAAAAAATAAACCATCAAAAACCACCTAGGGTGCAAAACCAGAGCTTTTCCAGGAAGAATTTTCTGCCTGCAAAACACTCAGTGTGAACATGTGCAAGAACCTGGGCTACTGGAGGTTTCTAATTTCCAATCTAGTGTGCCAGTCTGATCCTGTACCCACACACCAGGGGCACAGGTCAGTAGTGTGGTTGGTAAGAGGTTAGTGGTGATATCGTATTCATAAGGGTGCCAGTCTGTGCTGCGGAGTCTACACAACAGGTTTGGCCGGTCACAGGTTTTAACTGGCAGATCAATGTTACAATATTGGGACTCGCTTTCTTTTCCTGCCATGTTGGAGGTCATCTTTCCGCAACCCGTACCACCAGTTCCCAGCACTACAGACCACCTATTATACCTCTGCCCAGTTCCACTTCAGTAATCCCCTGAATAGAACAAGCCCAATATCGGAGAGCCGGCCTGACACTAGAGCGGGGACAACTTGCTCTCTACGTTCCCGGCCGCGGGAGCGGCACATGACTTTCCAGATAATGTCAAGGTTACATGGAGCAGGAAGTAGAAGTGAGAGCCCAAGACAGCGCCGCCGACCACCGAGCGGAGGCCACACGCACTACTAGACCCTCATGTGACCGCACTGTGGTCGCAGCTCTTCCGGTTAAATAGATATCACGTACCTTACACTTCACCCTGTGACTACCGCACTCTACCCGCCAGACAGTCCTGCGGTGTGTGAGAGTCGGAGGAGATATATAGCTGGGCGGGGCCTCGACTCCGCCCCCTCCACCACTGTGCGCCATAAGCAGTGGGCTGAGGGGCTGCTTGTGGTAATTTTGTTCTCCTTCCTTTCTGGTTTTTTTGCGACAAGCTACAAATAATCTATACCACTTATTATGGAGGACTTCACCTTATTAAATTCACACAGTCTGCTGCTGTCTGGGTTTCACTCGACTTATTGCATGACATGCTGTGAGATCGAACCTCAAAATCGCATGTGATAAGTACAGTGTTAATTTCTGCCATATTAGGCTAGGGCTACACGGTGACTTTGGCGCGACACAGGTCACACGTCCAAAGACCGCAGTGTCGCGCTGCCTGCGACGCAGGTAATGAAAGTCAATGTGACCTGCAAGTTACCACGACGCCACAGTTGCAAAAAGTCCAGCATGCTTGATTTTTTTTGTGACTGCACGACACAGCGGTCTTTGGCCGTGCGCCCGCTGTCCCGGTATAATGACTGCGCAGAGTGGATCACAGGAAAGATTGGTTCTTATGTCTAACCGAATTTTACATCATCTATTAACTGGAATAATCTACCTCATTGGATCTGTATTTCCGAAACCAGCGCCCAGCTTTAATTTTGGATTAGACTAGTTGCGCCCGGCGACAGAGTCACGTGCGACTGTTGCTGTAAAATCCCGGCTTTACTGCATCTTACATACAAGAGTTTCTATCAACCTTGTAAAATCCATCGCTGCTTGCGTCTTTTTACCGATAAGTCAAATCTTGACCCTAGTGTGTTCCGACTGAGGGCTGAAAGGCCGGGTCCACAAGGGACGGAAATGATGCAGATTTTCCATCCAGATTTATGGAGGAAAAATCTGCCTCGGAATACAGTAATTACAGGCAGGTGGATGAGACTTTAGCAAATCTCATCCACATGCTACAGACATTTTCAGCGCAGAAATTGACCCGCGTTGTAGATTTTGCAGCATGTCAATTTCTGTCGTGGAATGAGCATGAATTTGTTGTGGATTTCCCTTATTGAACTCCAGGGGAAGTTTTTGACTTCATTGGAGAAAACCTGCAACAAATCCGTGACCATTCCAGAGAAGAAATTGACACGCTGCATATTAAAAAATCTAGATCAATATCTATGCAGAAATTTTCCTCAGTGTCAATGAGATTTTTTTTTAAGGTCTCAAACACTTTGCTGCTACTATATTCCACTGCAGCTTTCCGGCCTGCAAATCCGGACGGAAAATCAACAGCAACTCTGCTACATGTGAACGTAGCCTTAGAGTATGTGCACACACACTAATTACGTCCGTAATTGACGGACGTATTTCGGCCGCAAGTACCGGACTGAACACAGTGCAGGGAGCCGGGTTCCTAGCATCACAGTTATGTACGACGCTAGGAGTCCCTGTCTCGCTGCAGGACAACTGTCCCGTACTGAAAACATGATTACAGTACGGGACAGTTGTCCTGCAGCGAGGCAGGGACTCCTAGCATCGTACATAAGTATGATGCTAGGAGCCCGGCTCCCTGCACTGTGTTCGGTCCGGTACTTGCGGCCGAAATACGTCAGTCAATTACGGACGTAATTAGTGTGTGTGCACATACCCTTAGGGTATATTCACACGCATACGGAGCTGTTTTCAAGGAAAAAAACAGCCCCTGATTTTCAGCCGTTTTTTAAGCAACTTGTGTTTTCTGCTGTGTTTTTTATGGCCGTTTTTGGAGCTGTTTTTCTATTGAGTCAATGAAAAACGGCTCAAGAAGTGACATGCACTTCTTTTTAACAGGGCGGGTTTTTACAAAAGCCGCATAAACCCCGGTGGGAAAGGAACGCCGTCTTTTCCATTGAAATCAATAGGCAAATGTTTGGAGGCGTTCAGACCCCGCATTTTTAGACGTTTTTTGGGGCGTTTACGGCCTGACAAATGGCTGAAAATAGCCCATGTGAACATACCCTTCGCATACAATGGGGATTCGGATCTCACGCAGTGCGCCCATATTACAACTTTTATTCAGAGAGTAAAATATTTTAAAATTTGAAACAAATGTGTTGGATTTATTAGTAAATGTGATTAAAAAGGACCTTTTATCAGATATTTTTACTGAACCTAGACCAGCGTGTTTTCAGCTGATTGTAACAAACCATTTGTAATGCTGTGTGACCTTTTTATATACTTATTGTACAGAAACCAATAAACCATTTTTAAAATATCAATTATACAAAATATAGTCTCGTCTTAAGTAGGTCATAGGTGAAAATATTGTTTTATGGGTTGTAGGTCATACTATATTGCTTTCATGAAATAAACTGAAGGTCCGCTTACTTTCTGCAATTGGATAAAAAGTTCAGAAACAAAGTAATATATGCACAAATAAAACTGCATGCAGCTGGCAATAAAAAAATGTGTACAAAGGTTGACAAAATCATTACATACAGTAAGTATGCTATCTACCCAGCTAGTAACTAGATAAGTATGCTATGTACCCAGCTAGTAACTAGATAAGTATGCTATGTACCCAGCTAGTAACTAGATAAGTATGGTCATGCTCTATGCTTAAATCCAGTCACTTGTATAATTTATATGAACATACTTATAAGACCAACATTTATCACCTATCAACAGGATAAGTGCAATACAGTATGTCTTCTCGCTGGGGGCCCCACCACTTGGACCCCCACCAATTACTAGAATGGGGATTCCGTGTCCCCCATGCCTCCTAACTTCACGACTGCAGCGAGGAGAATTTTCAACAGAGCAGCAAAGCAGCATGCGTGGTGCTGCTCCATTCAAAGTCTATGGCACTGACAAACAGCCAAATACAGCTCTTAGCTGTTTCCATCAGCCCCATAGACATGATGCATGCTGGACTGCCGCCCCTTTCAAGCTCCTGATTGAGAAGGAACAGGTGGCTCGGGATCACGGTTCTAGTGTTCGGTGGGGTCCCAGCTGTGGACCCCCAGTGATCTGACATTTATCACTTGTTTCTAGAAGCTATGTAGGGTATAACAACAAAAACTTTATTGAGACACAGACAATATTACAAATATAAACAACATGGTAACTCATGTATAACTCCTAACATCCTCTCTTTCTTGTGAAATTGAGTAATTTCCTATACATAAAACAAAGGGGATCAAATACAAGAATTACATCCTTGCTGCAGGTGATAATTTTCTATAGTATACACCTAACAATGTCTGTATATCTTGATGGTGTCGTGATAATTCTAGTTCGAGTACGTCGTAGTGTGGCTGGATTTTCACTCTGTTGTGCATTCCAATCTGTCTCTGGTTCTGTAATTGTCTTGTCAGGACTGTCAGCAGATGTATTTTTGATTGGTGTAGTCACTGTATCACCGGTGGCCGTAGGTCTCACTCACCCCAGCAGTCGCCAGCTTACCTGTCCTCAGCGCCTGTGTCTCTCTGCACAAGGACGCCAGAGTGCTCTGCTCTCCTCCTTCCCCGAGCTGTACCTGTAGGGTGTGTGCGCGCTCGTCCCCATTCTTAAAGGGCCAGCGCGCACAAGTAATATTGCTTCCAGCATATCCCAGCACACCCTGGACTTTTTAAGGAACTCTGCCCACTTCCTAAGGGCCTGAGCAATGTTAGTGCTAACCCAGAGTTAGTCTGCGAAGTTTCAGTTTCTAGTTCACTAAAACCTGTATCTGACTATACTGTATCCGTGTCAAGTCCTGTATCCGTGTCCAGTTTCCGTGATGACTCCAGTGTCCGTGATGACCACAGTATCCAAGACGACTCCTGTGTCCGTGACGAGTCCAGTATCCGTGCCCAGTGTTCATGACGACTCCAGTGTCCCTGACAAACCCAGTATCCGTGACGACTCCTGTGTCCCTGACGAGTCCAGTATCCATGCCCAGTGTCCATGATGACTCCAGTGTTCGTGATGTGTCCAGTGTCTGTGACGAGTCCAGCGTCCATGACCAGTTCAGCTTCCGATAATACTGCACAAGCCAGCATCCGATAAACCGGTACAAACCAGGTTCCGATAATCCAGCACAAGACAGATTCCGATAATCCAGCACAAGCCAGCTTCTAGTAATCCAGCACCAGCCTGCCATCAAAGTACCGTTACACAGTGACTGTTATATACTTTCCTGGCCAGCAGCTACTTCGTTACGCGGAGTATCCCAGTGGGTCCATATTTCCCATGGACGTGACAGTCACCACGCTCATTTCATTGTCAGCTGTATCATCCACACTCATGAGAAATTTCCCATTTCTCCTGTGCAGCTGTACATTTGCTTCCACAATGTAGGATTGTGGACCAAATTCCACCTGTTGATGGAGGTGGTGGTTGTATGCGCACTGGTTGGCCAACATTTGACTCTGGCAGTTCTTTGGCTCTTTAATCATAGAATACCCTTGCTTTTTGTTGTCTCTCAGTCAGATGCCCCACTACTACTTCGATGACCTTTGGAAATAGCCGTTTCTGAGCTGTGTGGAGCAAAGTCCCTGTCTGTCTTGACATCAGCATTTGCCGAGGACTACGGTTGGTTGCCATCTTGTTTAGCCTTCCTGATGAGTGTCTTATGCTATTTTGACAGCAGCTTTACCATTGGACTGACTGTGATATGAGGATGATGTGATATATTTGAATTCCCACTCTCTAGAAAGCTCTGTAAACTCGGAGCTGACAAACCTTTATCCATCATCTGTGATGACAGAGTCAGGGGTTCCATGTTTACTAAAATATGTTTTGCAGCCTTCCACAACGGTTTTAGAGGCAGTGTCAGAAACTGCATGAATCTCCTAGATGTCTGAATAGTAATAAAAAAAAGTATTCCTGTCCTGGTAAGCAAAATAAGTCCATGCCCAGTCGGCTCCAGGGGAGAGTGGGCAATTTAGTATTCATGAGTGGTTCTTTGTTTGCGAGAGAATGACAGTTCCTTATTGCCTCTTTTATATCTGGACCCATGTGTGGTGACAAAATAGCATCTTTGGCCTTGTATTGGCATGCTTTTATCCCTAAGTGGCTTCAATGAGTCCCTGCTATCATTTCTGGACGCATTGTTTTTGGTATGATGACCCTGATTCCTTTATACAGAATTCCATTTTGTAAGCTTAGCCCCAGTAGTTCCTGACACAAATGGGTACTTTCTCTTTCTTGTCAGGCCATCTGCTAAAAACAGCTGTTTTCAATGCTTGCAAGAATTCATTTGTTCAGTGCACTTTTGAATTTGTTGCAGACACAAATTACTCTTAAAGGGTCACTCCAGTCAAAAACAAAGAATTCAGATTTTGGATAGATTAATGGAGTTCTACAGACCCCCAAAGTGTTATTTATCTGAATGGTGCCATTACAGGGTTCCCCTGCTGTCCCCTACTATGCCGCAGCTGAAGCCGGTGCTGGCCATAGGACAGCATTGACGATGGGGCTTAGATAATGTTAACTCGTATAAATCCCTTATTTTTTTGTCAGTCAGGGTTCCATGACGCATCATTTGTAACTGACAGTTTCATTTTCCCAGCCTGGGATAGGCTTAGTTGTGTGCACCCGCCCACTAACATCTATGTAAGGAGTGGTAGAATATCTTCTACATCACAATTTTTCCGCTTTCATGGCTCGTTTTATATACAGATTGAAGGTGCCCCTATGGGCTCAAAATTCTCACCTTCTGTAGCCAATTTATATATATCGTGGTGGGAAGAAAAAGCTATCTTCTCAGAAGCTAATGCATTTGGTGAGGACATCGTGTGGTATGGAAGCTACATCGATGACCTGCTCCTTGCTTGGGGCGGTGATGTAGCGTCCATACCACGGTTTGTGGACCTCATCAATGACAATACTCTATAGTTTTCTCTACTGCTCATAGCTCTAATTATACAGAAACTATCAATATTATTAAAAAAAAATACATCCCAATGCTAAATCAAGATAATATTCTGTCTAAAATTATAAAACAAGGTTGCAAATATGTAGCCAAGAAAGGCAAAAATGTAGGTGATATTCTTTCACCCAGTCTTTTCTCGTCTAATACCACCAGTAACATATGGTTATCTCAAGAAGGTTTTTTTTAAATGTGGTGTTAACAGATGCAATGTATGCAAATACAGCTTGAAGATTAAAGAATTAAATTTATCTAATAATAAATTGAACAAAATAGATTCATTCATAAATTGTGACACACATCATGTAATCTATATGATTACATGTGCTTCCTGCAATCTGAGCTATATAAAAAATACACATAGTGGAACACATATCCGACATATTACAAAATTCCTCAAAAACTTCTGGTGCTGCTAAACACTTTACAATAATTCACTTGAGTTTTTCAGGTTTTTTGGCTTTGAGTCAGTGAGAAAACCGATTAGGAGAGGCGATTGGAAAATACATCTTTTTAACAGAGAGGCCTTTTGGATTCTTCAAATGGAAACTCACTGTCACATTGAGTGCATGGACCCACTGGGCAGTACCGCCTTAACAGTATGGCAGCTGGCCAACAGGACACAGGTAACAGTCTATAGTTCGTATAGGTGTACCTGTGGTTGCTTCAGACAGTAGCGAGGCAGGCTTGGAAGAGACTTTTGGCACCAGGCGTGGTGTAACAAGACAGGCGTGGCATGACTTCAACTCAATACGGTACTTGACCAGGACAGCACGGGATACAGGTTACAGCTAGCAGGAACGGGAAACACTGGGAACTGGAAGACACTAGGAGACCATTTTCAGAGACAAACTAGAATAACGACAACAAAGCTCAGGCAAGGCAGGAAGAGACTGGGCCCCTCTTATAGTCCAGGGTGCTCATGGGCTAATTTTGTACTTTAACTCTGTTGCGCACACTGGCCCTTTAAGAGCACGCACGAGCATGCGCGCGCACCCTACGGGACAGGCCGGGAGAAGCGGAAGTGAGCGCTAGCGTTTCCTGGGGAGGAGATGGGGGCCAGCGCTCACAGATCCATGGCTGCGGCCGTTAGGAGGTGAGTGGTCCCGTGGCCATGGGCATGACACTCGCTATTCCAAAGGGTTGAATTGGAGAGGAGACCTTTTATATGTTTATTATGGTCCCCTTCTATCGCTATTTAACTTTTACACTATTTATACACGGTCTCCTTCTATTTTTTTTTGTCTAAAATAACATCTATGTCTTATAAACGTTTTCGATTGCAACATCAGGAAATATTATACATTACGGTATATTATATACAACATATTTCCTTAGAAAGTTTGTTTTCAGGATCATTATACACTACTTTATCATCCTGTTATATAATCTTAAACAGTGTAGTTTTAAAAATAATGTATTTTACACATCCTTACCGATAAACAGTAAAAAAGGGTGCTTTGTGTTATTAAGTGTCTCTGTTTGAATCTGCTTAAAACCGATGTTACATAGTTACATAGTACATAGTTACATAGTTAGTACGGCTGAAAAAAGACACATGTCCATCAAGTCCAACCAAGGGAAGGGAAAAGGGAAGGAAAAATTTCTACACATAGGAGCTAATATTTTTTTGTTCTAGGAAATTATCTAACCCTTTTTTAAAGCCATCTACTGTCCCTGCTGTGACCAGCTCCTGCGGTAGGCTATTCCATAAATTCACCGTTCTTACTGTAAAGAAGCCTTGTCGCCTCTGCAGCTTGAACCTTTTTTTCTCCAGACGGAGGGAGTGCCCCCTTGTTTTTTGAGGGGGTTTTACAAGGAACAGGATATCACCATATTTTTTGTATGTGCCATTAATATATTTATATAAGTTAATCATGTCCCCCCTTAGTCGTCTTTTTTCAAGGCTAAATAGGTTTAATTCTTTCAATCTTTCCTCATAACTTAAATTCTCCATGCCCCTTATTAGCTTCGTTGCTCTTCTTTGTATTTTTTCCAACTCCAGGGCATCCTTTCTATGAACTGGAGCCCAGAACTGAACTGCATATTCTAGATGAGGCCTCACTAATGCTTTGTAAAGTGGTAATATTACATCCCTGTCCCGCGAGTCCATGCCTCTTTTAATACACGACAATATCTTGCTGGCCTTTGAAGCAGCTGATTGACACTGCATGCTGTTATTGAGTTTATGATTTACAAGAACACCCAGATCCTTCTCAACAAGTGAATCCGCCAGTGTAGCTCCCCCTAGGACATATGATGCATGCAGGTTGTTGGTACCCAGATGCATAACTTTACATTTATCTACATTAAACTTCATCTGCCAAGTGGACGCCCAAACACTTAGTTTGTTTAAATCTGCCTGTAATTCATGAACATCTTCCATAGTCTGAACTATATTACATAGCTTGGTGTCATCTGCAAAAATAGAAATAGTGCTATTAATCCCATCCTCTATATCATTAATAAATAAGTTGAATAATAGTGGTCCCAGCACTGAACCCTGGGGTACACCACTTATAACCGGTGACCATTCAGAGAAGGAATCATTGACAACAACTCTCTGGATACGGTCCTTGAGCCAATTCTCAATCCAATTACAAACTATATTTTCTAAACCTATAGTCCGTAATTTACCCATTAGGCGTCTATGGGGGACAGTGTCAAATGCCTTTGCAAAGTCCAAAAACACTAAATCCACAGCGGCCCCTCTGTCTAGACTTCTGCTTACCTCTTCATAAAAACAGATTAGGTTAGTTTGACAACTTCTGTCCTTAGTAAAACCATGCTGGCTGTCACTTATAATGCTATTTATTGTCACATAATCCTGTATATAGTCCCTCAATAGCCCCTCAAACATTTTCCCCACGATGGATGTTAAGCTTACTGGTCTATAATTACCCGGGGAAGACCTAGAGCCCTTTTTGAAAATAGGCACCACATTTGCCCTGCGCCAGTCCCTTGGCACTATACCAGTCACTAGAGATTCTCTGAATATTATGAAAAGGGGGACAGAAATAACTGAACTAAGCTCTTTAAGAATTCTAGGGTGTAACCCATCTGGTCCCGGAGCCTTGTGCACATTTATTTTATTTAATTTAGCTTGGACCATCTCTACATTCATCCAATTCAGTATATCAGCCGATATATTAACAGCACTGGCACCGGCTACATCAGCTGCTCTTTCTTCAGTTGTATATACAGAGCTAAAGAACCCATTTAGTAACTCTGCCTTCTCTTGATCCCCTGTGATCAACTCCCCATTACCATTATCTAGGGGTCCTACATGTTCAGACCTTGGCTTTTTTGCATTTATATGCTTGAAGAATTTTTTAGGATTTGTTTTACTATCCTTGGCCACCTGCCTTTCATTTTGTATTTTTGCTAATTTTATTACATTTTTACAGATTTTATTAAGCTCTTTATATTTTACAAAGGCTACAGCTGTACCCTCAGATTTGTATTTTTTAAATGCCCTTTTTTTGTCATGTATTGCCCCTTTCACAGAAGGTGTAAGCCATGTGGGGTTTAATTTGAGTCGTTTATACTTATTACCTGTAGGAATAAATTTTGCACTATAATAACTCAAAGTAGATTTGAAAATCTCCCATTTATCATTTGTTCCATTATTTGACATTAGTTCTTCCCAGTCCATATCCTGAATTGCAGCCCTCATCCTGGGGAAATTGGCTTTCTTAAAATTAAATGTTTTTGCCCTCCCAGCCTGCGTTTGTTTTTTACAGTATAGGTAAAATGTAACTATATTGTGATCACTGTTACCGAGGTTTTCACGAACATTGACATTCCCAACAAGATCTGCATTATTAGAAATGACCAGATCCAACAGAGCTTCACCTCTAGTCGGGTCTTCCACAAACTGGCCCATAAAATTTTCCTGCAACAGGTTGAGGAAATGTCTCCCCTTTGCAGTTGAAGCCGAACCATGACACCAATTAATATCCCGGAAATTAAAATCTCCCATTATCACTACAGTACCCGCCTGTGCAGCCCGCTCCATCTGTTTATATAGCTGAACTTCCATCTCCTCAGTTATATTGGGGGGTCTATAGATTACACCAAAAGTAATTTTTTCAGTGTTTACCTCCCTTTCTAGTTCCACCCACAAGGTTTCAACCTCCTCACAGTCTTCACCCACTATTGTCTCTTTCACACTCGCCTTCATATCACTTCTCACATACAGACATACACCACCACCTTTCCTATTTGTCCTGTCTTTACGAAAAAGTGTAAAACCCTGTAGATTTACAGCCCAGTCATGTGAAGAGTCCAGCCATGTTTCAGCAACACCAACTATATCTATATTTTCTTCCAGTATCAAGGCCTCCAGCTCCCCCATTTTACTTGCTAGACTTCTGGCATTTGTGAACATACACTTTAACTTGCCTGTCAGTTTTTCACTTTTATTATCAGAAATGTGATTTGACATTAATCGGTCCTTTTTATTTACACTGATGTTTTGTAACGAAAGGATCTCCTTATCCTGTTGTCTAGTCCTCTCCCCACATTCTGTTTCTCCCCCCACCAATATAGTCTGACCCCTCTCTAACCTGGCTACCCCTTTTTTTTCTACATTGACCTCCCTCCTCAGCCCTAGTTTAAATACTCCGCCACCCCAGCTAGAATTCTCTCCCCCAGCACAGCGGACCCCCTTCCATTTAGGTGCAAATCATCTGCAGAATACAGTTTGTACCCCAATGAAAAGTCAGCCCAGTGCTCTAGGAACCCAAATCCTTCTCCTCTACACCAAGACTTCAGCCATGCATTTAACTCCCTAAGCTCCCGCTGTCTTTCCTGTGATGCGCATGGCACAGGCAGTATTCCTGAGAATACAACCTTGGAGGTCCTTCCCTTCAGCTTGTAGCCTAGTTCTTTAAAATTATTCTTAAGGCTCCTCCACCTACCATTTATTCTGTCGTTGGTACCGACATGGACCACGACAGCTGGATCATCACCAGCCCCTCCCAGCAATTTGTCCACCCGTTCCACCACATGCCGAACCCTGGCACCAGGGAGACAGCAAACCATTCGGTTGAGGTGGTCTTGGCGACAAATAATTCTATCCGTCTTCCTGATTATAGAATCCCCTACGACTATCAATTGTCTTGGCTTACCTGCATTACCATCCCGCCGACTACTAGCTGGGCTGTTCTCCCGGCTGTTAGGGAGATCAGTATCCACTAGGGCTGCCATTTCTGAGACTGACACCCTCGCATCATCACCCAACTTGGCAATTTTGCCTGGAATGTCAGAAACCGGATCGGCCTTCCTTGTCTTTGACCCCTTTCTACTGCCCCTAACTACATTAACCCAGCTACTTACCTGATCCTGCTCACCCATGTCTTCACCCTCCAGTTGTAACCCACTAACTGCAACTGCATGCATGCTGCATGTATTCTATAGTATATTTCGTTTGGAATACTTATTTCTAAAGGAAAAATTCTATCTACTACTTTAAAATGTTCAAAAATTTATGTTTATACAGATGCACACAGTCTCTAAATATATACAATAATTGTTTATACTCATCTCTAAGGCTTCGTTCACATCTGCGCTAGGGTCCCGTTCCGACTACGCTTTTCATTCCGTCAAAACTACGGAACCCTTGCCCAACTGAGATAAACGGAAACCATTTGCACCGGATCCGTCACCATTGAAATCAATGGTGATAGAAACCTTTGGTTTCCATTTGTGTCAGTCAGGGTCTCGTTCCGTCGGAAAGCTCAGACAAAACGTCAGAAACGGGACCCTAGCACAGATGTGAACGAAGCCTAAGATGTGTTATAGACATGTTTCATGTCTGAAATTATTTTTGTTGATATATTTCGTTTATACACTCTGTTTACTAACGAAAAGTGTATTATTTGTAATCCAGATGCAGAGTAAAATTTTGTAGGTTTCTACTTGCACACATACATGTCGTAATATCATTATGCATGAAACCTGTTTCCTTTACAAATGCTGTAACACGCCGAACCTGTTCCCTCCTTGGATTTTTAATATGAACAAATAAAGCTCTTTTTTATACTTTATGCATGTGTTGAGGAACTTCCTTCTTTTCCATCTTTGCAGAGATAATTAACACCTTCCCGACATTTGTCGTAAGTACACTACCGTTCAAAAGTTTAGGGTCACTTAGAAATTTCCTGATTTTTGACAGAAAAGCACAGTTTTTTTCAATGAAGATAACATTAAATTAATCAGAAATACACTCTATACATTTTTTAATGTGCTAAATGACTATTCTAGCTGCAAACGTCTGGTTTTTAATGCAATATCTACATAGGTGTATAGAGGCCCATTTCCAGCAACCATTACTCCAGTGTTCTAATGGTACATTGTGTTTGCTAACTGTGTTAGAAGGCTAATGGATGATTAGAAAACACTTGAAAACCCTTGTGCAATTATGTTAGCACCGCTGTAAACAGTTTTGCTGTTTAGAGGAGCTATAAAACTGACCTTCCTTTGAGCTAGTTGAGAATCTGGAGCATTACATTTGTGGGTTCGATTAAACTCTCCAAATGGCTAGAAAAAGAGAGCTTTCATGTGAAACTCGACAGTCTATTCTTGTTCTTAGAAATGAAAGCTATTCCATGCGAGAAATTGCCAAGAAACTGAAGATTTCCTACAACGGTGTGTACTACTCCCTTCAGAGGACGGCACAAACAGGCTCTAACCAGAGTAGAAAGAGAAGTGGGAGGCCCCACTGCACAACTGAGCAACAAGACAAGTACATTAGAGTCTCTAGTTTGAGAAACAGACGCCTCACAGGTCCTCAACTGGCAGCTTCATTAAATAGTACCCGCAAAACGCCAGTGTCAACGTCTACAGTGAAGAGGCGACTCCGGGATGCTGGCCTTCAGGACAGAGTGGCAAATAAAAAGCCATATCTGAAATTGGCTAATAAAAGGAAAAAGATTAATATGGGCAAAAGCACACAGACATTGGACAGAGGAAGATTGGAAAAAAGTGTTATGGACAGACGAATCGAAGTTTGAGGTGTTTGGATCACACAGAAGAACATTTGTGAGACTCAGAACAACTGAAAAGATGCTGGAAGAGTGCCTGACGCCATATGTCAACATGGTGGAGGTAATGTGATGGTCCGGGGTTGCTTTGGTGCTGGTAAAGTGGGAGATTTCTACAAGGTAAAAGGGATTTTGAATAAGGAAGGCTATCACTCCATTTTGCAATGCCATGCCATACCCTGTGGACAGCGCTTGATTGGAGCCAATTTCATCCTACAGCAGGACAATGACCCAAAGCACACCTCCAAATTATGCAAGAACTATTTAGGGAAGAAGCAGGCAGCTGGTATTCTATCTGTAATGGAGTGGCCAGCGCAGTCACCAGATCTCAACCCTATAGAGCTGTTGTGGGAGCAGCTTGACCGTATGGTACGCAAGAAGTGCCCATCAAGCCAATCCAACCTGTGGGAGGGGCTTCTGGAAGCATGGGGTGAAATTTCTCCCGATTACCTCAGCAAATTAACAGCTAGAATGCCAAAGGTCTGCAATGCTGTAATTGCTGCAAATAGAGCATTCTTTGACGAAAGCAAAGTTTGAAGGAGAAAATTATTATTTCAAATAAAAATCATTATTTCTAACCTTGTCAATGTCTTGACAATATTTTCTAGTCATTTTGCAACTCATTTGATAAATATAAGTGTGAGTTTTCATGGAAAACACAAAATTGTCTGAGTGACCCCAAACTTTTGAACGGTAGTGTATACATCATGTAAAGCTAGTGCTTCCCGCAAATTGTCGTATACTTACGACAAATGGATGGCACCGGCTCAGAAGCTGAGTCGGTGCCATCATCCCTGGATGTGAGCTGTATCTTACAGCTGACACCCTGCTGTAATTGGGGGGACCGAAGTTAGCTTCGATCCCCGCCATTAACCCCATAAATGCAGCAGTCAAAAGTGATCGCTGCATTTAAAGTGTTTGCAGCTCATCGGCACCCCAGCAATGAAATGGGGTGCCGGTGGCTGCAATGGCAACCGGAGGCCTAATAGTGGCCTCCTGGTCTGCCTATTACGGAAAACTAAACAGCTTTTGTAGCCGTCGGCAAGTGGCGCCTGCTCAGGAGATGAGCCGGCGTCATCAGCGGTTGATGTCAGCTGTATGTTACAGCTGACAACCACCCTATAATGGCAGGAACCAGAGCTAGCTCCAATCCCTGCATCTTAGTGGTTGGTAGCAGATTGGCATCTCTGCCATTCAATTGCCCGTCTGCCGACTGCTGCTGTGGCAACAGGAGGCCCGACAATGGCCTCCTGCTCTTCCATTACGGAAGCCGATTAGGCCCCGCCGCGGAGAAGCCTAATCGACTTGCTGTCAGTGAACGACTGACAGATCTAATACATTGCACGATAGGTAGTGCAATGTATTAGAAAAAAATCTGACAGTTGGACCTTTAAGTCCCCCAGTCGAACTAAAAAAAAAACCTGTAAAAAATATAATAAAACTTTCAAGTAATAAAATAAAACACTATCGCCCTTTCTCCCTTGTCAAGTCCTTTATTATTGAAAATAAATAAATAAACCATACATATTTGGTATCGTGGGACTGTAACGGCCTGAACTATAAAATTATTATGTTATTTATTTCACGCTGTGAACGGCATAAATAAAACGTAAAAATTGCAGAATTTCAGGTTTTTTGGTCACTTTGCCCTCAAAAAGTGATCAAAAAGTCGCATGTATCCAAAAATGGTACCTATAAAAACTATAGCTTGTCTCACAAAAAACAAGCCCTCATACAGCTCTGTCAACAAATTTTTTTTAAAGTTCTCACAACATGGCGACAGAAAAAATACATTCTTTTTACAAAAGTAATTTTATTGTGCAAAAAGTTGTAAAACATAAAAAAGTGCTATAAATTAGGTATCGCCGGATTCGGACTGACCCGCAGAATAAAGTTAACATGTAATTCATAATGCATTGTGAACGCTGTATAAAAAAAAACTAAATAGCTATGCCAGAATTGTTGTTTTTTGGTCACCTTGCTTCCCAAAAAATAGTATAAAAAGTGATCAAAAAGTCGCATGTACCCCAAAATGGTACCAATAATAGCTACAGCTCGTCCCGCAAAAATAATAGCCCTCATATCACTACGTCTATGAAAAAATAAAATTAGTTAAGGCTCCAATAAGTCAGGAAATAAAAAATATGCAGTTGTGCAGGCCCGAGGGCAACATATCTTCTGTTTCAAGAGGCGATTTATCAAGGCCCTAAAATTAGGGAACCAGGAATGAGAGGACTTAAACATATCAGCTGGAAGCGAGGGCGCCCGTATTCTACCAGGACAACACTTACCAGCAAAATTCCCTAAACTGCAAAGGTGCAGAGTGTGGACCAAAAGGGGGATAAGTAAGGACATTTATCAGTGCGACACTGGCCTGTGCAGAAAGGATTGCTTCACAGCGTAACAAATATCTATGGCTTATTCTATTGTTTTTATACCCCATTATTATACCACCAGACTATGCCCCTGACGTACTCTGCCCAGCTTACATGTACCCCCACATTATAAACTGAAATACCAGTAAAATTCCAAACAAAACTACCAAGCAAAATCCATGCTCCAAAAGCCAAATGGTGCTCCCTCCCTTCTGAGCCCTACAGTGTGCCCAAACAGCTGTAAACTTCCACATATATGGCATCGCCATACCCAGGAGAACCCTTTTAACAATTTTTGATGTGTGTGTCTCCAGTGGCACAAGTTGGGCACGACATATTTGAAACTGAAATGGCATATCTAGGGAAAAATTTTCATGTGGGGTGAAAACGCTCACTACACACCTTAATAAATGCCTTGAGGGGTGCAGTTTCTATAATGGGGTCACTTCTCAGGGGTTTATTTTATTATTTCACATCAGAGCCTGTGCAATTGTGAACCAATACTGTGTAAGTCGCCAAATTGGGCCTCAACTTCACATGGTACTCTTTCACTCCTGAACTTGGTCGAATGTCCAGGCAAAAAAATAGGGCCACATGTAGGGTGTTCCTAAATTCGGGAAACACAGCATAATAATTAGAGAGCTGTCTTGTTATGGTGGCACAAGCTGGGCACCACATATTGGCATATCTATGGAAAAATCCAATTTTCACTCTGCAACATCGAGTGCACACTAATTTCTGAAAAACACCTGCGGAGTTAACATGCTCACTACACCCCTAGGTGAATACCTTGAGGGCTGTAGTTTCCAAAATGGGGTCACTCTTGCGGGGTTTCCACTGTTTTGGTCCCACAGGGGCTTTGCAAATGCGACATAGCGCCCAGAAACCAATCCAGCAAAATCTGCACTCCAAAAGCAAAATGGCGCTCCTTCCCTTCTGAGCCCTATGGTGTGCCCAAACAGCAGTTTATGACCAGATATGGGGTATTGCCGTACTCGGGAGAAATTGCTTTAAAAATGTTGTGCTTCCTTTTTTCCTTTATTTGTTGAGAAGATGAAAAAAAAATTCTCATTTTTCTCCTTTAGTCCTTGTGGAATTGAGAAAAAATTAGCTAAACCTACATTTTCTTTGAAAGAATGTAGATTTTCATTTTCACGACCTACCTCCAATAATTTCTGCAAAAAAACAGTGGGGTCAAAATGCTCACTATACTCCTAGATAATTTCCTCAAGGGGTGTAGTTTCCAAAATGGGGTCACATGGGGGTTTCCACGGTTTTGTCCTGTCCGGGGCTTTGCAAATGCGACATGGCCTCCGCAAACCATTCATGCTAAATTTGCAAATCTGAGCAATAAATGTTGAGTTGTGTTTCTCTGATAAAACTTTCTGTTACAAAAAAATGGATTAAAAATGTATTTCTGCAAAAAAAATTTGTAAATTTCACCTCTACTTTGCTTTAATTCCTGTGAAACATCTAAAGGGTTAAGAAACTTTCTAAATGCTGTTTTGAATACTTTGAGGGGTGAAGTTTTTAAAATGGGGTGACTTATTCTGGGTTTCTAATATATAAGGCCCTAAAAGCCACTTCACATCTGAACTGGTCCCTGAAAAAATTGTCTTTTGAAATTTTCTTGAAATTGAGAAATTGCTGCTAAAGTTCTTTGCCTTGTAACATCCTAGAAAAATAAAAATATGTTCAAAAAACGTTGTTAATCTAAAGTAGACATATGGGGATGTTAATTAGCAAAATTTTGTGTGGTATAACTGCCTGTCTTACAAGCAGATACATTTAAATTTAGAAAAATGCAAAATGTTGGTGTTTTTCACAATTAAATACTGAATGTATCGAGCACATTTTGCCAGTAATATAAAGTCCAATGTGTCACGAGAAAACAGTGTCAGAATCGCTTGGATAGGTGAAAGCATTCCGAACTTATTACCACATAAAGTGAAACATGTCAGATTTGAAAAATGAGGCTCTGTCAGAAAGGTCAAAAGCGGGAAGGGGTGACCGTGGCCCCTGACTCAATGTCATGGAGTTATGGAGATAGCAGCCAGTTGATGCAGAAAATATGTAGTAACAACAAATAACAGGAAGCATAAAGACTATACAATGTAAAAAGTAAAGAACACATATAAACACCATGTGCTGGCTTATTTTTCATTTTTGACCAGACTGCTTCTTTAAAGGGTAACTAAGCGTTCAACAAATTTCTGACATGTCGCTGAGCCGCTTAGTTTCTGTTTGAATTTTTCCGGAAAGCCGATGCAGCGGTGTACGGGCTTATAGACTTTCTATTGAGTCTGTACAACGCTGCATCGATTTCCTGAAAAAGCCGAACAGAAACACACGAGCGCATCTGCGGCTTCATTTTAGCGATTGATGGGGGTCTCAGTGCTCGGACCCCCACCAATCAAAACTTCTGACATGTCACTAAAACATGTCAGAAGTTTGTTGAATGTTTAGTTACCCTTTAAATATTCTGCAACAGTTTTTCTGCTCTACTTCCTTGTACTAGGTATCGTGTTTTTATGGAGAATACCTCATAATCAGGAATATCTTGTCCATTTTTTTTGCGAGGCAATGCTTCTCTTTATAAGAAGTCTGCAATATACATTTAAGATCCTTTTCTGTAGACCACATCTGTATCTTTATAGGTGTAGCATCACGTGCTTCAAACATTTTGGTGCTCCAAAAAACAGATTTTTAAAAAATTCTCTCTAGTTGCTTGTGATCACTATTAATCTTGATATTTTTTTTTCCATGCAAATGCTCATTAAATTTCTGACCTGCATTTACAATGATGAGACCTTCTTTTTCAATCTGGGAATATCTTTGTTCTGTTGTAGACAGTGTGTATGACGCAAAAGTGATTGGTTGACCCTTTTGTAAGAGTTGCTGAAAGTCCATTCTTCATTGACATTGTAGTATCTCAGGACAGGGTGTTTCATAACAAGATTTTTTTATTTGCTTGAGGGCTTCACCATAGCTGGATTGCCAGGCTTAGACACTATGTTCGTTTGTCAGTCTGCGTAGCAGTTCACACGCATCTGAAAGGTGTGGCAAGAATTTTTAAAGGTAGTTTACAAACCCCAACAGTCTTTGAACTGCCTGTACATTGTCAGGCTTTGGCATCTGTATAGTTGCTCTGATTTTAGTCTGGATCAGGGCACAGAGCTTTTGTTGTCAGTAAATGTCCTCACCATCCATGAAGCGAGATGAGCTTCACACTTCAGGTGGCGGCCTGCTGCCTCTCTGAGAGTGGCGGCGGCGGCACTGTAACCAGCCGCCACCCCCCCTCCTGCATTATAATTGTATCTGCATCCATAGGATGGAGATACAATTACATTCATAAGCGCCTTCTAACAACGCAAGTGGCGAGATGACGTCATCGCGCCAGCTTGCGTCGTTGAAAGACGCTGATTGCCAGGGCAGAATGCCCTGCCACTCAGCACCTTTTACGGATGCAAGTGTGTTTTTTTTTTTTTAGTGAAGCAGCAACTCCCAGCATATCCTTAACATTGTTCAGGCCATGCTGGGAGCTGTAGTTTTACTCCATACAAACCTATATGGCAGGGGTTGCACTAAATTGAGCTGTATTTGTTCTGGTGCTGTATTTATGTAGAGGGCTTGGTTCCAGTGTTGTATATATACTGAGCTTGGTTCTGGTGTTGTATATATGTACTGAGCTTGGTTCTGGTGTTGTATATATGTACTGAGCTTTGTTCTGAGGATGTATTTAGCTGTGTAAAACGGTGCACACTATATGCTAATTACTCTTTAAAGGGTCATGGGGTGGTGCCGCTATCCCAAAGAGTCACATATTCCTGCCTCCAAACCCACCTTTCCATGCTTGATTGACATCCCCCTGGCTGTTATACATCACTAGCTGCCTCCTCCAACTTTCTCTAATGCGCCACTGTCTCATACTAGTTGGGCACACACTGTTCAGCGAGGTGTACTCTGCCGGCCTCATCGCTGCACCGCGCATGCCAGGGGAGTTCTATGCAACCGCGCATCCGCAAGAGTTGGAGGAGGCTGCTAGTGATGTAGAACAGCCAGGGGCATGTCACTCAAATTCTGGGTGGGCGCCATTTCAATTTTCGCCTCAGGCAGCAGAAAAGCTAGAATTGGCCATGAATGTCCCATATAGAGTACAGAAGACATCCTCAATCACAGCTTCTTTCTGTTAAATTTTAGGTTCATCTTTCATGCTCTCTCTAAGAGCCCAATCAGTCTTTTGTCATGATCTTTTGGGGATTCTACTGTGGTGTCACCACAGCCATACACCAGAATATCATCTGCTATAATTTACACGCCAAGCAGGCCATCTATTGCTTCATGTTTTCTGCGTTGGTATTCTTCCGAAGCAGGGGCAATGCCAAAACACATGCATAGCCGCTGAAGAAGCCAGACAAGTCGAAACCCTAGGGTTGGGCAGGAGAGGCCTGGTGTGCAACGTGAAGATTTTAACATTTCTGAGCAATTTTTACTTTCTCACTCTGTTAGTATATGGAATAAAGTACTGAAAGGTTTTATCCAACACTGCAGTCTGTGCTGTGTTTGTCTGCTTTTATCCTCTGCAGAACCACTTTATGTGAAGACTTGCCGTAGAAAAATCAAATCAAATGTGTTTTGATACTTTATCTACCACATCTAACCTCCTTCATATTGTGGATGGTGAGAAACCATTTCTGGTGACAATATGTTGAATTTTTATCCGGACTATACAGTGTGTAGCCCCTTTGCACATACCCTTTATATATATGTATTTCTGAGTGGATTGTTGAACTTTATCCACTGCAATTGGGTGATCCACTGAATACCGATTAGTTCAAACCATATGTCATTACACTTTTTTATTACTCCCAGATTATCTATCATCTAATTTTTTTATTTTTTTTTAAGCTTTGTTTTGATTTGGTGTTATCAGGCACCATACTGTATAAGGCAGGTGCACATAAAGATAGGTCAGTTAAAAGGGCATATACAGGTCAAGGCGGGAATACAGATTTTTCTTTTATCCCTCATTCACCCCTACGCTCTTTGTTGTTGTTATGCAGTAAAGGAAATGGGGTGTATTAGCTATTTAACCTATGAACTTGCTGGCCTTGCCTCTCTCCAGCCTGATCCAGCAGAGTTGCCCTCCCTCCCTTTCTGCTTGGGATTGTGGGCATATTCTTTCCTTGCTGGGATTCCAGTGGTGGGTATTTTCGTGGTAAATTTTGTTATGACATACATTGTATTATGTTTTATTGGTTTTTGTTGTGGTATATTTTGATGCCACAACTGGCCGGTAATTGGCTTGCCCAGCAAGCCACTTTAGCCATCAAGCGAGGTACACACGTCCACTGCAAGGCAGTGCTTGGTCATACGGGGGCAGCAGGATGCCCAGGTTGGGCATGAGTGTTGTGTATGTTATGGAATCACTGGTTGAGCAATTCCCCAAAGGCTGCTGGAAACTGTCAGGAATGAGAATGCAAGTAAATCCGCAACCCCAAGTCTGTCTCAACTCTGATCAACAGAGTCTAATGCTGCTCTATGGTTTTCGTCAGAGCCCACCGCAAGGCAGGTTGGATTTTGCAGCATACAACCAAGGTTGCTTTAACAGAGTTCGGTGTTAGAGGTGCAATGCAGGCAAAACCAGAACAGATACAAGACAGCCAGAGGGTAAACAGAAAGTTCAAATAGCAAAGCTAGGGGATATCAGGAATTGCAGAGGTCAAAACCAACCGGGAGCAGAGAGTCCAAATCAGTAAGCAAAGGGTAATTCAGACACAAGCCGAGGTCCAGTTCCAAAAAGTCCAATTAGTCAAAAGTGCAAGGTATAGTCAGAACCTTGATCAAACACATGCAGCAAGGAAATTCACAAGCAAAGAAAGCAGAAACAACCCATCTTTAAATACTCCACCCTTCAATCAGATAAGAAGAAAGACAGAGAAGTGGGGTAGGCTCAACAATTAAAACCAGAGCCGTCCGGATGCTAGACTAGAAGTCATGATAATCTTAAATGGACAGGAGTTTCCTAACAGTACCCCCTTTCTACAAGGGGTCACCGGACCCTTAAACCTCGGTCTAGGTTTCAAAGGATACGTCAAATAAAAGACTTTAAATAAACGGTCAGCATGTACTGAATAGCATGTACTGAATAGGCAGGAAGCCAAGTTCGTTCTTCTGGCCCATACCCCTTCCAGTGTACCAAGTACTGGAGAGTACCCCTGACCCTTCTGGAATCCACAATCCTCTGAACCTCAAACTCCATATCTCCTTCTACCTGAACTGGAGGAGGAGGTTTCTTGAGTGGATTAGATGGTGGAAAACATTTTTTAAGGACAGATTTGTGAAAAACTTCATGAATTTTAAAAGACAGAGGAAGAGCCAGACGAAAAGACACAGGGTTAATAACTTTACGAGACGGTACTTTCAGTCACAGATTCTTAGTAGAAAGCCACACCTTTTGACCCACACTAAACACAGGACCCACCGTACGTTTCTTGCCAGCATTTTTCTTTTGAATAACTTAGGAGTTCTTCAAGTTTAATTGAACCTAAGCCCAAACTGTGCGCAGTTTATTTGATTCAACTTCCACCTCAGGGTTATCACTAGAAAAGGCGGAAAATGGACCAAAACGAGGATGAAAACCATAATTACAGAAAACCGGTGAGATATCAAGAGAAACATGATGACGATTATTTATAGCAAATTCTGCTAGTGGAAGATACAAGACCCATTCAGCCTGGTTATCCGCAACTTGGAAGATATTGTTCCAAGGTTTGAGTAAAGTGCTCGGCTTCACCATTAGTCTCAGGTTGAAAAGAAGAGAACAATAACTGTACACCAAGTTTCTTACAGAAAGCTCTCCAGAAATTAGCCACAAATTGTACACCTCTATCAGAAGCAATATATTCCAAAATACCATGCAGACGGACTACTTGATCAATAAATAATTTAGACAAAGTTTTGGAATCAAGAAGTTGAAGCAAAGGAATGAAATGACACATTTTACTGAAACGCCTCACCACAACCCAAATTACCGTTTTCTCTTCAAAGGGAGGCAAATCGGTGATAAAATCCATAGACAGATGAGACCAAAGTTTCTGCGGAACAGACAATGGACGTAGTTCACCAATAGGACGTACTCGAGGAGTCTTAGCGCGAGCGAAGACATCACAAGCAGGGACATAGGAACTCACATCATGAGACAAAGACGGCCACCAGTAAAGCCACAACACTAATTTTTTAGTACCAGTTATCCCTGGATGACCACACAAAACAGAATCATGTAACTCATTGAGCAAACTAAATCTGAATTGTGGAGGGACAAATAATCTCCCAGCAGGAATGGTTTGTGGAGCGAGTTGCTGACATTTTTTAATCCCAGTTGCAAGATCAGGCAATATTGCAGAAACCACTATCCCTTAGATAAAATAGTTCCAGGTTGAATGTCGGGGACTTGTGAGGAACAGAAACTTTGAGATAAGGCGTCGGCCCTGACATTTTTAGACCCGGGTCTGTAGGTTGCAATAAAGTCAAATCTGGTAAAAAACAAGGCCCACCTAGCCTGCCTGGGATTGAGTATTTTGTCTGATTCTAAAAAAGTTAGATTTTTATGGTCAGTCAATACAGTAATTTGATGTCTAGCCCCCTCTAGAAAGTGGCGCCACTCTTCAAACACCCACTTAATAGCAAGAAGCTCAAGATTACCTATATCATCATTTTTCTCAGTGGCAGAAAATTTGCCAGAAAAAAAAGCACAGGGACGCATATTAGTCAATACAGAGGATCCTTGAGACAACACAGCCCCCACACCTATTTCTGAGGCATCCACCTCAACAATAAAGGAGCTAGAATGGTCAGGTTAAACAAGTACAGGCGCTTCTATAAAACACTGTTTTAACATTTTGAAGGCAGGGACCGCACTAGGTTTCCGATTTACAAGGTCAGAACCAACTTTGTAAGATCCGTCAAAGGTTTGGCAATGGAGGAGAATTTATGAATACAAATTCAGTAATAATTAGCAAGACCCAAGAACCTCTGCAGAGCTTTTAGTGAAGAGGGATGGACCCAATTAAGAATAGCCTGAACCTTAGTGGAGTCCATACGAACATCATGAGGAGACAGATCATACCCCAAGAAATTAACTTTCTGAACTCCAAAAAGAAATTTTTCAAATTTCGCGTAAAGACAATTTTCCCCTCAGTACTTGAAGGACGGATCTTAAATGTTGAACATGAGGGGACCAGTCGGAAGAAAACACAAGAATATCGTCTAGATACACAACCACAAAGTGTCCAATAAAATTTATGAGAATATCATTAACCAGGTTCTGAAAAACTGCTGGAGCATTACTTAAACCAAAGGGCATGACCAAATACTCATAATGACCATCTGGGGTATTAAACACTGTCTTCCACACATCCCCTCTGTGGATACGAACCAAATTGTAGGCTGCATAAATCCAGTTTAGAGAACCACCTGGCACCTGAGATCTGATTAAACAGGTCTGGAATGAGTGGAAGAGGATACTGATTCTTAATGCTAATCTTATTTAATTCACGGTAGTCGATACCGCCATCTTTCTTTTCAACAAAGAAAAAACCTGCACCCACCGGAGAAGTAGATAGACGAATATGACCCTTATGGAGACTGTCCTTAATATAATCTTTCATGGCCTGTCTTTCCAGAGTAGAAAGATTATTTATCCGCCCCTTAGGCAGCTTAGCATTAGGGAGACGTACAATGCGACAGTCATACTGCCTATGAGGATGGAGAGATTCACAACCAATTTCAGAAAAGACATCCTCAAAATCTTGAATACACTCAGGCAACGATGGTGCGTTGCAAGATACATTAGTGGTATACAAAGACATGCAAGAATCGTAAAATTTAGAATTCCTCCTAATCAAATCTGCTTTTACCCAATCAATAACAGGATTATGTGTCTGCAACCATGGAATAGCCAATATTACCTCAGAAGGCAAATTTTCTAGAATAAAGAAAGAGATTAGTTCAGTATGCAAAGTACCAACTTCCAAAGTTACAGGCCGAGTGGAGAACTTGACCGACCCCTGAGAGAGAGAGGTATTATATATAGCAGATACTTTGACCGGCGGACTCAGCTGAACAAGGGGGATAGCCAATCTTTTTGCAACCTGAAAATCCAAGAAATTAGCCGCAGGACCACAATCTACAAAAGCTTGATTAGAAATACAAACATTATTAAACCATACATTAACAGGCAAAAGGATTTTTTGGGAACACGTGGGAAAAACTGGCTGCCCAGATGGCATTCCTGGGGAGCATCTAGGCTCTGAAGTTTTCCGGAGCTGGGATGTTTGGAACAGTTCTTGAGCATATGACCAGCGTCCTCGCAATAGAAACACAGCCCTCTGCGTTTCCGAAAAAGTCTCCGTTCTTGAGAAGACAAAGTGGAGCCCAACTGCATGGGCTCTTGTGCATCAAACGAAGGGACCTCAGCGCAGAGAAGGGTAGAGGCCATTGCTGATCTTTCATTTTTGCACTCTCGTAGTCGTCGGTCAAGACGCACTCCAAGATTCATGGTATCCTCTAATGCCAAAAGCGGAGGGTAATTTATTAGGGGATCTTTCAAGGTTTCAGAAAGAACTCAGCGGAATTGACATTGGAGTGCAGCATCATTCCACTTTGAAGAGACGGACCACCATCTAAATTCTAAACCATAATCTTCGACAGGACGCCGTCCTTGCTGGAGAGATAACAGATTGGCCTCAGCTACTGCAGTGATATCTGGTTCTTCATATATTAGACCTAAGGCCGCAAAGAAGATCTCCACAGAAATAAGTTCAGGGACATCAAGTCTCAACGAAAAGGCCAAGGTTTGAGAATCTCCCTGCAAAAGTGAAATGACGACACCAACTGCTCAGTTCCTGAGAAGAAAGGTCTTAGTCGAAAATACAACTTATAACTCTCCCGAAAATTAACAAAAGACTTACGATCATCAGAAAAACGATCGGGTAAGTTCATGGGTTCCATAGTGAAAAAAATATGATTTGAAATGGCTTGTGAATATGCTATGAAATCACTGGTTGAGCAATTCCCACGAAGGCTGCTGGAGACTGTCAGGAATGAGCGTGCAAGTAAATCCACACCCCCAAATCTGTCAAAGCTCTGATCAACAGAGTCTAAGGCTACTCTATGGTTTTTGCCAGAGCCCAGGTTGCTTTAACAGAGTTCAGTAATGGATAAGAGGTGTAATGCAGGCAAAACCAGAACAGATAACAAGACAGCCAGAGGGTAAACAGAAAGTCCAAATAACAAAGCTAGGGGATATAAGGGATTGCAGAGGTCAAAACCAGCCGGGAGCAGAAAGTCCAAATCAGTAAGCAAAGGGTAATCCAGACACAAGCCGAGGTCCAGTTCCAAAAAGTCCAAATAGTCTAAGGTACAGGGTATAGTCAGAATTTTGATCAAACACATGCAGCAAGGAAATTCACAAGCAAAGAAAACAGAACCAACCCCCGTTTTAAATACTCCACCCTTCAATCAGATAGGAAGAAAGACAGAGAAGTGCGATAGGCTCAACAACTAAAACCAGAACCGCCCAGAATCTAGACTAGTAGTCATGGTAATCTTAAAGGGACATTGTATTAAATTTTATATAAATAAAGCTGTGGTCTTCTACTTAAACCGAAAAGAGTGCATTAGGTCTAACTCTTCTTATTATGTATGTGAATGTTTTTATTGGTTAAGTTATAAGTATGGTAACACCATGTTTGAGCTTAATGGGCCACGTATCTGAGGTTAACAAGAGACACATTTTCATATATGTCTAGGTGTAGGTGCATATATTTCTCCCTGTAGACATTCCAGTCCTTGGAAAATTTCTCTATATTCAGTTTTGATTGTGTCATAGGATAGGTGTAAGCATCTTGACAAAGACCCTGCTACCATTTTGGGTCAAAACTTTGCTGCTGCCTTCTGGATGTATTTTTTGGCACAATAAACATTTTTGAGGAAGGATGCTGCCGCTACTATTTTCTTTTGGATAGGAAAGAGATAAGCTTTTAGCTATATGATGGCCATCATGCAGTAAGACATTAGGCTCCACATTCACATTCAGTGTAAGCAGTCTAATTTTCTCACATGTTTCTGCTGAGAGAAGTGACTGGTATTTACCTTTCACAACTTAAAATTGTAGTGGATATGTTTTACTTTTATATGTACAATTTAGATTACACTGACACATAGGCATCATATATTTGTCATTGTTTCATTTTAATTTGTCATTGCTGTTTTGTAATGTTGGTTTTAACTCTTTAGCAAGTTTGCAATAGTCTTTATATGTCATAAGTTTGCCAACAGCCCCACAGTCTTACTGGCAGAGTAAGTTATTCTTGCTTTACTGCCAATTCTGAGTTCTATAGGTACAAACCCCTGCGCCAGATTACCACTATAGGTAAGTGCACCCCGGCCAGATTACCCGTACCAGCGACTACAGATCGACTACATACCCAATATAGGTGTGTATGAATATGTGCTCGTGTGCGTAGACCTGTTCAGGGTGGCCTGAAGCCTGGCCAGTATCCTCCCCCACTGCAAAGAACACGGCCAAGAAAATTCTCAGTGAAGTTGTGTGTAGATATGGGGTCCCCAAGACCATAGAAAAGTGACAGGGGCAGCCATTTTACTGGAGAAAAATTATGAAGGAGGTCATGGGATCAGTGGGGATAGAACAGGCTTACCACACTCCCTCCCACCAATCCCAGAGGAGTGGTGGGGTAGAAAGAATGAATGGTACCCTGAAGTTGAGGATACAAAAAGCAATGGAAGAAACAGGGAGGCTACAGACTGAGTGTCTATCCCTTGCCTTGTACTCAGTCCGGGTAATGCCTAACCGGAAATTACCCTTAGCCCTTATGAAATTTTGTTTTGAAGTGTCCCCAAGACAGGCTTGTACTTTCCTCAGCAGTTACTGGCAATGCATGGGGACCATACCCAGTATGTCTTGGCCTTACATAAGCATTTACAATAAGTGCATAAACAAGTATTTTCTTCCATTCCAGACCCTAACTCTACAGACGGAACACACACAATACAACCCAGAGATTGGGTCATCCTCAAAAGACACATGAGGAAAAACCTCAAGCCAAGGTTTGACGGGCCCTACTGTGGCCACTTCAGTAAAGCTTGATGGAAAACCGACATGGGTCCATGCAAGTCACTGCAAGCAGGTGCAGGATCCTGGACTGTCGTCCTCATCTGCCTGATGACACCCTGTGCCTCAACCCTAAATGAACATTTGAAAGATGAATGGGACAATAAGTGGACAAGTGTTAGTGTCCCTCTTCCAATAATGAGACATGTTTTTGACCTTTAGTGAGTCATTGGAAAAGGGTCAATGTGACGGCACTTAGGTTAAGGGATACTACTAGTTGTAAATTGAAAATTATCCACTGTTTGGGCCAGTATGCGCATTATTTTTCTTTAACACTTGTAGGTTTAGCAGGCATAATGCAGGCAAGAGCAGAGAGCCAAATAGTAGACAAAATAAGAAGGAAGTGACTCCAGGAACAACAAAACAAAGTGGATTCATGGTGGTGGGGGGGGGGGGGGGGTGACACTTTCTTATTTATAAGCCCAGCTAATTAGTTTAGGGGGATAGGTGGATGGATCCCCTGATTACTACATGTTGCAGCCCAGTTGCTTATAGTCTTATTGCTGCTATATCTCGCCTTTAAGTTGGCTATGTGGGCAATAAGTAAATGTGTATCAAATGTTGTTAAAACAGTCACACACAGTCCAGCCACTAGGACAGAACTCCTAACCTATGAGTCCTTACAAGATGGGACAAAGGGCCCAGACGAAGGCTTCCGCGCGTCGGGGTGGACGCCAGACATCTGTACTTTGAGATGGGTAAGTGACATTCTTACACGTGCAACAGTTATTATTTTTTCACTTGCGATGTGGATACCCTTTCTTGTAATGCACTGTAACCACGTATGGGCTGTTGTCCCAGATATATCATGAAACTACATAGCGAACGCATCGTTGTTGCATCCTGTACTCAGCACTTGGGATTGATATATAGTGTGCTTCTTACACACCATTTCATCAAATATGTATTTGTATTAGACCAGGTGTGTGTAGTCTGTCCATACAGTGCCGCTCTGTGATGTATATTCTGGCTGTCCATTTTTTCTTGTGGCATCATCTCTATGTTTTTACACGTTTGTTTATTTTAAATTGATCTAATAAACTTTCATTGTTTTAATTAACTTTTCGTGTGTCAGACTCCAATTTATAGGTTTTGTTTCTCATTCAGCGGGCTCACCGTTACCACCATGCGTATCATAGGCCTGTGGCCTGGTTCCCGATAGTGCCCGTATTCCATTGTGAAGGGCCATTTACCAATAATAATTTTTTTAGGGAACTGCTTGGTATCCTCCATCTAGGTAAAGTATGGGACAAAGGGCTACTGAATTTGTTACAATACAAAGAGAGTGAAACTGCACATCAGGCAGGTGCAATCCCAGGGGGAATGGAGTGAAGTTGGTAGGTGAAGTATCCCTGCACCGGTTGGGCATCAAACACCGGGTTGTGTAGAATGTCAAGCGTCAATGCCTTTTATGATTAAGTGATAAATTATTAAACAAAAGAAGGGTTTATGTCCCTTCCCGGAGATGCAAGCACATGCGGCCGTCCCGGCCTGCAGGGACCACAGGGGTGCACGCTCGAGCTCAGTCCCGGCCTTAAAGGGCACACATGTTTTGTATTGTCTAATCACCCTGGGGTATAAGAAGGGCACTGCCCCCTCACTCATTGCCTGAGCGTTGTTGTGTTTACCTGTGTTAGTCTTTGCAAATGGTCCCTTAGTGTTTTCTAGTTCCCAGTGTTCCCGTTCCTGCTACCTGTATCCCATGCTACCTCGTTCCTGTGCCGTTGAGAGTTGGAGTCGTGTTGTGCCGTATTCTATGCTTGCTGTATTTCACCGCGCCTGGTGTCTGCCTGCTGCCAAGGTCCCACCCGAGCCTGCCTTCGCTACTTTCTGTATTGCCACAGGTACCCTCATTGGAACTATAGACTTTGCCTTGCTATCCTGTTTGGCCAGCTGCTATCCCGCTACGGCGGTACGGCCCAGTAGGTCCACACACCCATCATGACATAATAAGACTTATCTTCTCCAAACAAGATATCAGGTGCAAAATTAACAAAGCTGAAACTTTAATTCCAATGGAGGGGGCTCAAGAGCATTTTCAGAGGCCATATATAGATATGCTTCCGTAGTTTCTTTATGCAAGTAATATATTTATATACTAAGAAGTGACCTTTAATGTGATTGGTTAAGCTACCGCTATAACTGGGCTGGAACTAAATCATATATGATTTCTATTGGTCTTCAAACTTGCATTGGCTTTTTGTGTATAAATAAACTCCACGGCCTCAAGCACCAGAGAAATGTCATTGTGATACTGATGAACTTCCGTGTCTGCGTCTTCTCTCCAATGCATCGTTATCTGATTTGGACTCAGAGGCTGGATTCTTAAAATACCTTTAGCTCTCCCAAACCCAGGCTACTCCGACACTGTATATTCTGCTTGTCAACATCAGAGATTGTGAGGTACTGATAAATGTGCAGGCAGTCTCTCCCTCTCACTGAGCGTAAGGTTGCTATCCTTATCTTGGGGTCTTTGTTTTCAAGTTCAGTTGCCACCTCGTAATCTTTCCACTGTGATATGAAATATGTCCAGGTAACTGCTAGGTCCCTTTCACAGTCCATAGGAGATGGAACAGGGAAATTGTTTGTAGCCATTTTCTGTTTTGCTGTTTGTCATTTCTTAATAAATTATCTGAGAAATAATACTTGTCCATTTCCTTTGATCTTTAAGGATTTTAGTGGTTTATAAAACACCAAAGTCTATCCCACTTCTGCCACAATGTTTCTAGTAGCTATATAGGGTATAACGACAACAACTTTTTAGCGACACAGACAAAATAACTAAGGTTAACAACTTTTATATCAATATAGGCTGTAGATGGCAGCATACATGATAACACATGTGTAACTCCTGACATCACCTGTCTGGTGCATAGGTGATAAATGTTGATCTTGGGTACCTATCCCTTTAAAGGATAGGTGATAATTGTACGATTGTTGGAGGTACCACTGCTTGGACCCCCACCGTTCACAAGTATGGGGGTTCCGAGGCCCCGTTCCTCCTCACTGCAAGGAGTTTGAATGGACTGGCCGCATCATTAGATGTCTATGGGTCTCATGGAAAAAGCTGAGCACTGTCCTTGGCTGTCTTCATCGGCCCCATGGACATAGAATGGAACAGCAGGGCGCATATGTGACCGCTGCTTTATTCAAGTAGATGGGGCTTAGCTGGAGCGGGCGTGGCCACCACAGCTCTACAAATCATTATAATCTACTCCACCTCATAGCTGGCGAATATTTCCCTTCCCAGGGCAAGGACAGAAAGAGATGCGCCTAATTTATTAAGAAGCGTGTGCCTCTTAATAAATTTGGCACATTTTACTACAGCTCTGTTGATATTAAGACTGACGTATGAAACGCCAGTATTAATAATCCATCTGTGTTTTATTTGTGGAAAAACACCAACATTATTAGAAATTTGTATTTCTAAGCTTGTAACACAGCTTTTCCTACCAGATAAAATAGTAATAACCATTTACCATATGTCTAATTTATGCTGGCATAATTTTTTAAATGTCCTTTTATTTTTTTAGGACGTTAGAAGACTTAGTCGCAATTTGTAAAGTTTTCTAAAAAATTTCCTAAACTTATTTTTGTAGCGACCAATTCATTCCTGAAATGGCTTTCAGGGGCCTGTATATTAGAAACCTTCATAAATCACACCACTTTAAGAACTGCACGCTTCAACGTATTCAAAACAGCATTTAGGAAGTCTGTTAAATTACTTCTTTGCACCGCATACGTCGTTTCAAAAAAATTAAAGGAATGTGGAGGTTAAAAGTAAATAAATTCATTTTTTCTTTTAAAGATATTCAAATTTAATATTTTTTTTCTTTAACACATCAGGTGTTAATAGGAGAACACAACACAATATTTATTACCCAGATTCTGAAGTTTTCAGAAATATCTCACATGTGGCTCTGGTGTGCAACTTGACTCAAAAGCAGGCCTCAGAAATAAAGAAGCACCTTATGGATTTTGGTGCCTCATTTTAATTGGAATTTTTTCCAAGGCACCATTATAGTTTTACAGAGGCCTTGGGGTGTAAACTACCTCAAAGAGGACCCCATTTAGAGTCTACACCCCTCAAAGAATTCATCTTGCAGTGTAGTGAATATTTTGACCTCACATGTGTTTTGTATTTTGTTTTTAGAATTGGGCTGTGAAAATGATAAACAATTTTTCCCCAATAATATGTAGTTTTAGCGAAAGAAAAATATTTTCACAAGCGGTAATAGGAGAAAAAGCACCGCAGAATTTATTATGCAGTTTTTCCTCAAGTGTGACAATACCCCATATGTGGTCAAAAACTGTAGTTTGGGCACATGGTACGGTTCAAAAGTGACCCCATTATGGAAACTAAACCCCTCAAGGTAATTATCTATGGGTGTAGTGAGTGTTTTGACCCCACATTTTGTGTTTTACACAAATTGGTGCGCAGTGGATGTTGCAGAGTTAACATGGCATAGACATGTCATTTCTGTGCCCAATATGTTGTGCCCAGCTTGCGCCACTCTGAAAAGACATCTTTCTAATTACTATGCTGTGTTTCCTAGTTTCAGTTACACCCTACATGTGGTCCTAATCTTTTAATTGCACATACAACGTGGTTTAGGAGTGAAAGAGGACTATGTGCATTTGAGGTCTAATTTGAACACAAATTTACACTGTGTTTACACAGCATTGGCTCACAATTGAAGAGTCTCTGAGGAGAAATAATAACCCCCGAGTGGTGACCCCATTTTGGAAACTACATCCATCACGGCATTTATCAAAGGGTGTAGCGTGCATTTTGACCCTATAGGGGTTTTCCAGAAATTAAATGGGTTATCCCATGAAGTTTATTATGTATATTTAAATAAAGCCCCAAATAAGGAACTCATTTTGTATTTGGGCCATTTCACACAGATTTTTTTGGCGCTGATTTTGACGTGGAAACCATATCGGAATCAGCAGCAAAAAACAGATGATTTCAATAGGAGGCGGAGGCGTTTTTTTTTTATTCCCGTGCAGCTTTTAGCACATATATGCCATTTAAGTGCCTAATATATTGGGCTCAGATTGCCCCACCAGAGAGACACACCTCATATATTGTTTAGCGGCTTCTCCCATGTACAGCAATGTGAACGTAAACTGCTGTTTGGGCATAATAAAATAATCCCCACTCTTCAGTCATTGCTAAATTGTTGGATTTTATTCTTCAAATCCACATATTGTAAATCAAGGAGCATTTGCACTAACATGGCTTATAAATTATAGTAGCTGCCTTCCAATTTTCAGTATTATGGTTTTCTGTTATGTAGAAGAGGAATGTGCCAAGTGAGTTGCACGTACTGTTCTGAAAGGGTGTGGTAAGAGGAAACTTTTTACAATGTATCATTATAACATTAAGTGAGTCATCAAGTGGCAACACCCTGCTTCTACCTCAGCTGATAGTGCCACATACTTGCTTTTGTCAAATCTCAGCAGTCCATTAAATCTTTTTTTCTAATGTAGGGTACAAACTTTTCAATCTGTCTTTACAAAATAAAATTCCTGCCACTAATAAGAAAATTTTTACATTGCCATTATTTCCCCCTGTAAGGCCTGATTCAGACGAGCGTGTCCGTTTTGCGTCCGCAAAAACCTGAGGGTATTTAATGCATTTCAGTTCCGTGTCCCATCAGTATTTGTTCTGTGTGGCATCAATTATTTATGTCAGTGTTGGTGTACATTTTTTAATTTATTTTATTTTTTCTCAACATCTCTTTAGCAACTGTTGCGTGAAACATGGACAGCTCACGGATGACGTCCGTGTGCTGTCCGTGATTTCCACGCACCATTAGACTTCAATGGGCGACGTGGTCCGCAAAAACAGATTAGAATAGGACATGCAGTGAGTTTCACGCAACGGAAATCACGGACGTCTGAATAGCCCCATTGAATTTCACAGGTCAGTTTGCTGTCCGTTTTTTTACTGGACAGCCAGGGACATTGCTAGGTGGGGCAGACGGGGCATGTGCCCCGGGCACAACTAAGAGGGAAGGTGAGTGCACCAGGACCGCACCGTCCATGACGGTGACCTGCTGCGTCTCTTCACGGGGAGGTGATGCCACTAAAACCAGCCGCCGCCACCCCCTCCTGCACTGTAGGCGACGATTGACCGGGTACGTTCCGTGCCCGACCATTCAGCGCCTTTCCACCACTCAAGCGGCGCAATTACTTCTTTGCACCGCATACGTCGTTGAAAGGCGCTGATTGACAGGGCAGAATGACTTGCCCTGTCAATCAGCGCCTTTCAACGACGCAAGTGGCGCGAGTATGTCATTGCGCCGCTTGCGTCGTTTAACTCCAGCAGACCTGCTCAGAAGAGAGCAGGTCTGCATTGCCACCGGACAGTGCGGGAACGGGATTAAGGTGAGTATGTAAAGTGTTTTTTTTTATCCTAATAAAAATGTGAGTGACATTATCAACAGGGGGGGCTCTATATACAGGGGTCGTCTCTATCTACAGGGGGGCTATATACAGAGGTTGGCTCTATCTACACTGGGGTCTATATACAGGGGTGGGCTATATGTAGTGCACTATAGGGGGATCTATATGTGAGGCACTATATACAGGGGTGGGCTATATGTGGAGCTCTATAGGGGGAGCTATTAGTGAGGCATTATATACAGGGGTGGGCTATATGTGCAGCACTTTATAGGGGGAGATATATGCAGGGTACTATCTACAGGGGTGGGCTAAATGTTGGACACTATATACAGGGGTGGGCTATATCTACAGGGGGGGCTATATATGGAGCACTATAGGGGAGCTATATGGGAGGCACTATATACAGGGGTGGGCTATATGTGGAGAACTATTTATAGGGGCAGATATATGTAGGGCACTATCTGCAGGGATGGGCTATATGTTGGACACTATCTACAGAGGGGGCTATATGTGGGGCACTATCTACAGGGGTGGCTATATGTGGGCACTATCTAAAGAGGTGGCTATATGTGGGACACTATCTACAGCGGTGGCCACATGTGGGTACTATGTACAGGGGTGGCTATATGTGGGACACTATCTACAGGGGACTGTATGTGGGGCACAATCTACAGGGGCTCTATGGGGGTCACTATCTACAGGGGGATCTATATGTGTATGGTGCTATTATATTCAGGGACCTTGTATTGTGCTATTATAATTAGAGGTGCAGTGTATGGTGCTATTATATTTAGGTGCGCAGTGTCTGGCACCATGATATCTTTATCTTTGTTTATAGGTCTAGAAATGTTTGAACAGTGAAAATCTGAAGACATCTGAGTTGCAAACTGCAGAAATGGGTTGTGGCCGGGAGAAGTCATAGAGGTCTGGACTGAATGGAGAAAAAAAGAGAAAACGAACAACTAGAATCTGAGATAGTCACTGGTGAGTCACCTAATGTAAATGTTTATTCTGCCTCTAATCAGTACTGTAGTCACTGTATGATCTGCAGTGAGATGATGGGCGCTATGATTTTTTTCTTGTGAAACAGCAACTCCCAGGATATCCTTACAATTGTTTGGGCCATGCTGGGAGCTGTATACAATTTAGTGCACACCTATACTGCAGGGGTTGCACTAAATTGAGCTGTATTTGTGCTGGTGTTGTATTTTTGTACTTGGCTTGGTTCTGGCACTGTATATATGTACTGAGCTTGGTTCTGGCACTGTATATATGTACTGAGCTTTGTTCTGGTGCTGTATATATGTACTGATCTTGTTTCTGGAGCTGTATATATGTACTGAGCTTGGTTCTGGTGCTGTATATATCTACTGAGCTTTGTTCTGACACTGTATATATGTACTGAGCCTGGTTCTGGCACTGTATATATGTACTGATCTTGGTTCTAATGCTGTATATATGTAATGACCTTGGTTCTGGTGTTGTATATATGTAATGAGCTTGGTTCTGCTGTTGTATATATGTAATGAACTTGGTTCTTGTGCTTTATATATGTAATGAGCTTTGTTCTGGTGCTGTATATATGTAATGAGCTTTGTTCTGGTGCTGTATATATGTACTGAGCTTGGTTCTGGTGCTGTATATATGTAATGAGCTTGGTTCAGGTGTTGTATATAGAACTATATTGCTTGTGAAATGTACAAATGGCTTTATACTCGATTTCCATAAAAAAATGTGGGGAAAAAATGAAGTCGGGAAAGAGTTTGGGGGGGGGGAGAGAGGGCGCCAAACTGAATCTTTGCCCCGGGTGCTGGAGAACCTAGCTACACCTCTGTAGATAGCACATGGACATATACAACGTTTGTCTGAATAAGGCCTAAGACTAGTTTGGTTGTGACACACTCTTTTTAGGGCATGTAGCAAAAATAAGTTGAAAATGTGCACGCTGATGTATTTTTCTGTCTTCAGAAAATGCTGAGGTCTAGGAGAAGGGAGAAGTGTCAGGTTGCTTTCGTACATATGACTTGTATATGTTCCCTATGTGGTGTAGAGCTGTGTGTAGATGTCTTTTTTTAACTATGAGGTTTTAAATTGATTATAAGATCTCTGTGTATATATGTAGATCTCATCCTAAATGCACTTTTTGTATACAGAGCCATATTTCTAGGTATGAAAAAGGAGGAATCCTTTATACAACAATGGTATTTTGAGTCTTAGGCCTCGTGCACACTTCCTTCACCATTTTAGCGGCCGTTTTTGACGGAGAAGTCATAGAGGTCTGGACTGAATGGAGAAAAAAAGTGAAAAAGAACAACTAAAATCTGAGATAGTCACTGGTGAGTCACCTAATGTAAATGTTTATTCTGCCTCTAATCAGTACTGTAGTCACTGTATGATTTGCAGTGAGATGATGAGCGGTATGATTTTTTTCTTGTGAAACAGCAACTCCCAGGATATCCTTACAATTGTTTGGGCCATGCTGGGAGCTGTATACAATTTAGTGCAAACCTATACTGCAGGGGTTGCACTAAATTGAGCTGTATTTGTGCTGGTGTTGTATATTTGTACTGGGCTTAGTTCTGGCACTGTATATATGTACTGAGCTTGCTTCTGGCACTGTATATATGTACTGAGCTTTGTTCTGGTGCTGTATATATGTACTGATCTTGTTTCTGGAGCTGTATATATGTACTGAGCTTTGTTCTGGTGCTGCATATATCTACTGAGCTTTGTTCTGACTCTGTATATATGTACTGAGCCTGGTTCTGGCACTGTATATATGTACTGATCTTGGTTCTAATACTGTATATATGTAATGAGCTTGGTTCTGGTGTTGTATATATGCAATGAGCTTGGTTCTGCTGTTGTATATATATAATGAGCTTTGTTCTGGTGTTGTATATATGTAATGAACTTTGTTCTGGTGCTGTATATATGTAATGAGCTTGGTTCTGGTGTTGTATATATGTAATGAGCTTTGTTCTGGTGCAGTATATATGTACTGAGCTTGGTTCTGGTGCTGTATATAGAACTATATTGCTTGTGAAATGTACAAATGGCTTTATGCTTGAGTTCCATAAAAAAATGTGGGGAAAAAAAGTCGGGAAAGAGTTTGGGGGGGAGGGCGACAAACTGAAACTTTGCCCCGGGGGCTGGAGAACCTAGCTACACCTCTGTAGATAGCACACAGACGTATACAACGTTTGTCTGAATAAGGCCTAAGACTAGTTTGGTTGTGGCACACTCTTTTTAGGGCATGTAGCAAAAATAAGTTGAAAATGTGCTCGCTGATGTATTTTTCTGTCTTCAGAAAATGCTGAGGTCTAGGAGAAGGGAGAAGTGTCAGGTTGCTTTCGTACATATGACTTGTATATGCTCCCTATATGGTGTAGAGCTGTGTGTAGATGTCTTTTTTTAACTATGAGGTTTTAAATTGATTATAAGATCTCTGTGTATATATGTAGATCTCATCCTAAATGCACTTTTTGTATACAGAGCCATATTTATAGGTAAGAATAAGGAGGAATCCTTTATACAACAATGGTATTTTGAGTCTTAGGCCTCGTGCACACTTCCTTCACCGTTTTAGCGGCCGTTTTTGACGGATCCGTGTGCCCGTTTTAGCGGCCGTGTGGTTTCCGTGTGCACTCCCGTGTGCACTCCGTGTTCCCGTTTCCGAGCGCCGAGCATGTCACTGTCCAGGGTGCTGAAAGAGCAGGGTTGTTCAGCGCTAGTCACTGTACAGGGTGCTGAAAGAGTTAATGGACCGCACTGATCGGCGGTAACTCTTTCAGCACCCTGGACAGTGACTAGCGCTGAAGAATGACCATGCTCGGCGCTCGCAAAATACAATTTTAATGAAATAAAAGAACTCCCTGCATTTTCCTCCTGTCCGGCCTCCTGGGATGACGTCACAGGCTGTAGTGGCGGTCACGCCGGACAAGATAAATATATATCATTTTGACAATGTGATTTTCTGTTTTTTTTTAAATATAATCTATCTCTCACTGGTAAAATTAACCTAGCCTAAAATTTCTAGACTGTTCATGTCTTTGACAGTGGGCAAACGTACAAAATCAGCCAGGGATCAAATACTTATTTCCTTCACTGTATATATATACAGTGAAGGAAATAAGTATTTGATCCCTGGCTGATTTTGTAAGTTTGCCCACTGTCGAAGACATGAACAGTCTAGAATTTTTAGGCTAGGTGAATTTTACCAGTGAGAGATAGATTATATAAAAAAAAAAAACAGAAAATCACATTGTCAAAATTATATATATTTATTTGCATTGTGCACAGAGAAATAAGTATTTGATCCCTTTGGCAAACAAGACTTAATACTTGGTGGCAAAACCCTTGTTGGCAAGCACAGCAGTCAGACGGTTTTTGTAGTTGATGATGAGGTTTGCACACATGTTAGATGGAATTTTGGCCAACTCCTCTTTGCAGATCATCTGTAAATCATTAAGATTTCGAGGCTGTCGCTTGGCAACTCGGATCTTCAGCTCCCTCCATAGGTTTTCGATGGGATTAAGGTCTGGAGACTGGCTAGGCCACTCCATGACCTTAATGTGCTTCTTTTTGAGCCACTCCTTTGTTGCCTTGGCTGTATGTTTCGGGTCATTGTCGTGCTGGAAGACCCAGCCACGAGCCATTTTTAATGTCCTGGTGGAGGGAAGGAGGTTGTCACTCAGGATTTGACGGTACATGGCTCCATCCATTCTCCCATTGATGCGGTGAAGTAGTCCTGTGCCCTTAGCAGAGAAACACCCCCAAAACATAATGTTTTCACCTCCATGCTTGACAGTGGGGATGGTGTTCTTTGGGTCATAGGCAGCATTTCTCTTCCTCCAAACACGGCGAGTTGAGTTAATGCCAAAGAGCTCAATTTTAGTCTCATCTGACTACAGCACCTTCTCCCAATCACTCTCAGAATCATCCAGATGTTCATTGGCAAACTTCAGACGGGCCTGTACATGTGCCTTCTTGAGCAGGGGGACCTTGCGGGCACTGCAGGATTTTAATCCATTACGGCGTAATGTGTTACCAATGGTTTTCTTGGTGACTTTGGTCCCAGCTGCCTTGAGATCATTAACAAGTTCCCCCCATGTAGTTTTCGGCTGAACTCTCACCTTCCTCAGGATCAAGGATACCCCACGAGGTGAGATTTTGCATGGAACCCCAGATCGATGTCGATCGACAGTCATTTTGTATGTCTTCCATTTTCTTACTATTGCACCAACAGTTGTCTCCTTCTCACCCAGCGTCTTACTTATGGTTTTGTAGCCCATTCCAGCCTTGTGCAGGTCTATAATCTTGTCCCTGACATCCTTAGAAAGCTCTTTGGTCTTGCCCATGTTGTAGAAGTTAGAGTCAGACTGATTAATTTAGTCTGTGGACAGGAGTCTTTTATACAGGTGACCATTTAAGACAGCTGTCTTTAATGCAGGCACCAAGTTGATTTGAAGCCTGTAACTGGTCTGGAGGAGGCTGAACTCTTAATGGTTGGTAGGGGATCAAATACTTATTTCTCTGTGCACAATGCAAATAAATATATATAATTTTGACAATGTGATTTTCTGTTTTTTTTTAAAATATAATCTATCTCTCACTGGTAAAAGTAACCTAGCCTAAAAATTCTAGACTGTTCATGTCTTTGACAGTGGGCAAACTTACAAAATCAGCAAGGGATCAAATACTTATTTCCTTCACTGTATATATATATATTTTTTTCTTTAAGTGTTCCTTTTAAGCTTTCTTTCCCTAATGGCCATGTTGTATCTGGCTGGTTATGAAAAATGGGGTGGGGGGGGGGGGGCGCCCCTAGATCGTTTCTTCCAATTATTATTATTATTATTATTTTTTTTTTAATTACGTGGGGTCCCCCCCCCATTTTTCATAGCCAGCCAGACACAGCAGCAGTAGGCTAGCATTTCCAGGGTGGAAAGGGCCACGGTCTGACCTTTCCCAGCCTAATAATACCAGTCTGTGCCACTCCAGTCCCGGACCATCACTGCAGATGGTCGGGTACTGGATCACACCAGGCTCTTCCAGGTACCCCTGGTAGCAGTGGGTACCGGGGTAATTATTAAGGTAGGTTACTGTTAGTCTCTGCACTGGCTAGTACTAAGCCCCGCTTTAGTAATGGATGCTGTCAATTAGCCAATGGCCATTACTAAGGCAGTAGTAATAAAGTTTCAACAAATACAAGGACAAAGAAAAAATATGTTATTGACATAAAAAAACACAACTTTAATTAAACATTTTATTGAAAATAAAAAGACGCTATCAATTGAAGTAGTCCTCGAATCTGATGTAGTCCAACAACTGAACCTGTAAAAAAACACCAAAAAAAAAGCAAAACAGTTATCATACTTACCTTTCCTAGGTCTGTGTCAGTTAACGAAGCAGTGATGGCTCTAAGCTGTCATTGGTTAGTTTACATCATGTGGTCCCAGGTTATCCCTGGGTCATTGGCCTACTTTTAAAAGTAGGAAATTAACTGAGATAATCAGGCACCACGTGATGTAAACGAACCAATGACAGCTTATAGCTGTCAATGCTTAGTTTACTGATGCGCAGGATGACCTGAGATGTGCCAGAATTTTGGCCCATCTCGGGCGCATGTGCCAATAAAAAAACCCAGTGCGGGGACTCCTTCAGAGACAAAGGAGTCCCAGCGGTAGGAGTTATTAGCGGTCATTCACCTACTTTCAAAATTAGGTGAATGATCACTAGTAACTAGGTAAGGCTCTGTTTACATCTGCGTTCGGCATTCCATTGTCTGCTCCATAAGAGAAGCAGAACAATGAAAATGCCGGAAGTGCAGAAGACAACCGGAACCCATTGACTTTAATGGGCTCTGTCGCGGTGTCTGTGGTTTTACAGGAAACAATAGCGCAGCATGCTGTGCTATAGTTTCCTGTATTTTCAGTGAAATCTGCGACAGAGGCCCCTAATGGAGCCTCCAGCACAGATGTGAATAAGGCCTGGGAGAGTATGGGTGAAGAATACAACTGTATAGCATCCGTCACATGTATCCATTAAACGTATACCTCGGGTAGTTCGCGACATCAATGTCTATATATGGACAGTGACGTTGGGAGCAGTGCTGGAGTCCCCGGGCAGAGCGCTAGTGTCTAGTGGCAAATAGAGGCCTGGATACAGGGCCCAGCAGACAGTACAACACCATAGGCAACACAAAAAAGACATTATTTTTACAAAAAAGTAGTTTTATTGTGGAAAAAGTGGCAAAACACTAAAATATTATATAAATTTATCACCGGAATTGTACTGACCCGAAGAATAAAGTTAGCATTTAATTTATAGCGCATGTTGAATGCTGTAAAAAGAACGAAACTAAAAAAGAACAGAATTGCTGTTTTTTGGTCACCTTGCCTCCCAAAAAATAGGATAAAAAGTGATCAAAATGTGGCAGGTACCCCAATATGGTACCAATAAAAATTAAATCTCGTCCAGCAAAAAACAAGCCCTCCTGCAGCACTGTCGACAGAAAAACAAAAAAGTTATTCTCAGAATTTGGCAACACAAAAACATGATTTTTAAAATAAATTGTTTTATTGTGTAAAAGTAGTAAAACATATAAAAAAAACATATAAATCTGGTATTACCATAATCGTACTGACACGCAGAATAAAATTAACATGTCATTTATACAGCACGGTGAACGCCGCATTGAACGCGGTGAAAACCGCATTAATCACTTTGCCTCCCAGAAATGGAATAAAAAGTTATCAAAAAGTCGCATGTACCACATAATGGTACCAATAAAAACAACAGCTCGTCCTGCAAAAAACAGCTCTCATACCACTACATCTATGTAAAAATAAAAAAAGTTATGGCTCCCTAAAGTCAGGGATGAAAAAATATGCTGATGTGCTGGCCAGAGAGGAAGAATTCTTCTGTTTCAAGAGGTGATTATCAAGGTCCTAAAATTTGGGAACCAGGAAGGGGAGTTCCCAAACTCATCTGCTATAAGAGAGGGTGCCAGGATAACACTTTCCAAGTGGAATTCCCCAAACGGCAAAGGTGCAGAGTGTGTACCAAAAGGGGGAATAAAAAAAGGACACTATTTATCAGTGCGACACTGGCCTGTACATAAAGGATTGCTTTAACCCCTTGGAGACACAGCCAGTTTTGGCCTTGTGGACACAGACTATTTTTTCCAAATCTGACATGTGTCACTTTATGTGGTAATAACTTGGGAATGCTTTTACTTATCCATGCCATTCTGAGATTGTTTTCTCATGACATATTATACTTTATGTTAGTGAAAAAAATGTATTCATAAATTCAATATTTATTTGTGAAAAACTCCCAAGATTTTGAGAAAATTTGCAAAATTTTTCATTTTTCTAAATTTAAATGTATCCGCTTGTAAAACAGATGGCAATACCACATAAAATAGTTTACATTTCCCATATGTCCACTTTATGTTTGCATCGTTTTTTGAACATTCTTTTATTTTTCTAGGACGTTACAAGGCTTAGGACTTTAGCAGAAATTTCTCACATTTTCATGAAAATTTCAAAAGGCTATTATTTCATGGACCAGTTCAGTTCTGAAGTGGCTTTGAGGGTCTTATATATTAGAAAGTCCCCATAAACACCCTATTTTGAAAACTGCACCCCTCAAAGTATTCAAAACAGCATTTAGAAAGTGTTATAACCCTTTAGGAGTTTCACAGGAATTAAAGCTATGCAGAGGTGAAGTTTACAAATTTCATTTTTTTTGCCAAAATGAATTGCATTTTGACCCGACAGGTTTTTTGGACTCAGAAGGGAAAGAGCGCCATTTGGTTTTTGGAGCTCAAATTTAGCAGGAGTGGTTTGCTGAGGCCATCTCGAATTTGCAAAGCCCCTGAAGGATCAAAACAGTGGACACTACCTAAAAGTGACCCCATTTTGGAAAAACGACACACCTTATGGAAATTATCTAGGGGTATAATGAGCATTTTGACCCCACAGGTTTTTTGCAGAAATTAATGGAATAAGGCCGTGATAATGAAAATCAAATTTTTTTTTAAAGAAAATGTAGGTTTAGCTAAAAAAAAAATATTTCCACAAGAACTAAAGGAGAAAATACACCACAAAATTTGTAAAGCAACTTCTCCCGAGTAAAACATTACCCCTCATGTGGTCCTAAATGGCTGTTTGGACACAGGGCATGGCTCAGAAGGGAAAGAGCGCCATTTGGCTTTTGGAGCTCAAATTTAGCAGGAGTGGTTTGCTGAGGTCATGTCGCAAGTGCAAAGCCCCTGAAGGATCAAAACAGTGAAAACTCCCTAAAAGTGACCCCATTTTGGAAACTACACACCCTATGGAAATTATCTAGGGGTATAGTGAGCATTTTGACCCCACAGGTTTTTTGCAGAATTAATTGGAATTAGGCCGTGAAAATGAAAACCTACATTTTTTTTCCCATAAAATGTAGTTTTAGCTTAGTTTTTTCAATTTTCACAAGGTCTAAAGGAGAAAAAGCACCCGAAAATTTGTGAAGCAATTTCTCCTGAGCACAGCAATACCCGATATGTGGTCCTAGACTGCTGTTTGGGCACATGGTACGCCTCAGAATGGAAGGAGCATTTTTTGGCGGTCAGATTTTGCTGGATTGGTTTTCAGGGGCCATGTCGCATTGGCCAAACAGTGGAAACCCCCTAAAAGTGACCCCATTTTAGAAACTACACCCTTTAGGGCATCTCCAGCTAGAGGTAAAAATAAGAAGTAGTATTTTTTGGGGGACTTTGCGTGTATTTTAATTTTTGATTGTGTGGGGCATATGTAAACTGTGCGGAGAGCATCAGGGTATAAAAAGGTGGTATAAAAAAAGGCTACATGAATAATAAAATTAATAATTCATAGATGTGTGGTATACTTTGAAACACTCCTTTATACACAGGTCAGATTTTTCTGGGCAGGTGTCACAGTGATAAGTGGTGTCCCTTCTTATCCCCCTTTTGGAACACACTCTGCACCTTTTTTGGGTCCTTCCCTTCTTTCCAGTTTGGGGAACATTGCTGGGAAAGTGCTGCCCTGGTACAATATGGCTGTCCTCGCTTCCAGCAGATGTACTTGGTCCCTCTCCTTCCTGGTTTCCCAATAGAAGTGCCTTGATAACTACCTCTTGAAACTGAAGAAATACCCCTGTCCGGCCTGCACATCTACAATGCCATCTATGCAATGTGCACGGACACTTTTTTGTACCACGCCCTTGTCTTCCGATTGCACTATATGGCTTCAGCACTTGATCGGAAAGATCAACCCTCCCCATGTATTTATTATATCCCAGGATGCAATTTAGCTTGGGGGTCATTGTACTGGTACCTCGTACAGGGACAAGGGTGCTGCCATTCCCATGTATTGTGGTCAAGAGAAGGACATCCCGCTTGTCCTTGTACTTGACAAACAACACGCTGCATAGTGCCCTGCTCTCACCCCTTCTGAGACTTTGGCCAAGCAGGGTTTTAGGATGGCATTACTGGTTTTTGCACACGGTGCCGCATGCTGCAGTATTTCTCATGGAGAGGCATTTAAATAATGGGATGCTGGTGTAGAAGTTATCCACATAAAGGTGATAACCCTGGTCCTGGCACCAAATCCCACACTATTTTCCCACTAACACCCAGGACGGGGGGGGGACGGGACGGGGGGGGCATACTGAAAGTTCAATCCTGGAGCCCTTCCTTTCATAAACCCGAAACCTGTGGGTGTATCCTGAGCTACTCTCGCACAGCTTGTACATTTTTATCCCATACCTTGCCCTCTTACTTGGCAGGTATTGGCGGAATATTAGCCTCCCCTTAAAATGTACAAGGGACTCGTCTACTGCAGTGTTCTTTTCCGGGGGGTGTACACTTCTTGAAATTTGGTGCTAAAGTGATCAATTACTGGCCTGATTTTAAATAGGCGGTCATATGTGGGCTGGCTTTAAAGCGTGTCCGGTTCATGTCCATGCGGTAAATTGGGGTGTTATACAAAACATCTGTACTCCAGTACTGCCTAATCTTTGGCTTCTTCACTAGACCCATGTGCAGCTCCAGGCCCCAAAATGTCCTTATATCCGCTGCATGGACTGGGGTCCCCCTGAGGGGTCTAGTATATGATGACGTGGGTTTCTGGGCAATAAATTCCTGGACGTATAAATTGGTCTGGGCCACCATTAAATTCACAAATTCCTCACTAAAAAAAACCTTAACAGAATCTATTTCTGTGAGTGTCATGAACAAATACACAGTAAACAGTGAGGTCCGTGTTCTTCCCAAACCTTTGTCCCTACCTACTTGTACGACACGACCTAAACGACGGCGCACAACTGGGCGGTGTTCCCTATATTGGTACAAGTGAAACTGACCAACAGATAAGACAGAAACAGTACGAAATAACAAAGGGTCACCTGGGAAGTACACAGAGGGAAAGACGGGGCAATTGTGCCACGGACAAGTCCGGGCGCAAAAGGAGGAGTCAGGCAGGCAGGGTCAAACTGGGAGAGTGCGGAAAAAACAAAAGTCAGAAGGCAAAGAAAAGTCAGGAGTCCAGCCGAGGTCAGGTCACAAGAAGTCAAAAAGCAAGTCGCTCAGGGGAGTCTGAAACAAGGGATAGCACCAGGCAGGGAAACTCTAATTACAGACAAAGGCCAACTATCCCAGACTGAACTAAATAAGGAGAGAGCGGGAGCTCAGGAACATCAGCCAGGCTTTGATTGGCCCGACGGTCCTGAGCTCCTATTGGCTGCAGACTGCCGCAGTCTGCCAGGCCGGGCGACGCCCGTGCGAGTAACTCTCGATGTCCTGGAGACCGAGGGAGCCGCAGGCAGAGAGTACGTGACAGTACCCCCCTTTTACGAGGGGCCACTGGACCCTCAACCCCCGAACCAGGTTTATTCAGAAACTTTTTATGAAAGTTTTTTATAAGGGTCCGATCGTGGATATCTCGGACTGGGACCCAAGTCCTCTCCTCTGGACCATATCCTTTCCAATGCACCAGGTACTGGATAGACCCCTGAACATTTCTACTGTCCAGCAACCTGGCCACCTCGAACTCCTGTCCCTTGGGTGTCAATACTGGGACGGGGGGTTTCCCTCTGGGAAGGATGGGGGGAACAAATCTTTTCGGAAGGAAGGAATGAAACACATCATGGATGCAGAAGGAGGGGGGCAAAAACCTGAACCATTTATCCTGAGCGTCAGCCACGAAACATCTGAGATACTGTTCCAGAGACTTTTTGGTCCTCTCAGTCTGGCCATTATATTCTGGATGGAAGGCCGATAAAAAAGACAAGTCTAGTCCTAACTGCTTGCAGAACGCCCTCCAAAACAAAGATACAAATTGGACCCCCCTGTCAGAGACGATGTTAACAGGTACACCGTGCAAACGTAAAATATGTTTAATAAAGAGGTTAACTAGCTCTTTAGCATTGGGCTATTTCTTCAGGGGAATGAAGTGGGCCATTTTACTACCACTACCCAGATCACCGACCTGCCCTGGGACGAAGGGAGATCGGTGATAAAATCCATGGCTAGATGGGTCCAGGGTCCTTGGGGCACCGGCAAAGGACACAGCAAGCCTGCAGGACGGGATCTGGGAGTTTTAGACCGGGCGCAGGTCTCACATTAGACCACGTAGGCTCGGACATCCCGTAGCAGCCCTGGCCACTAGAAACCATGGTTGACAAGGTCCCTGGTACCAGAGATGCCTGGGTGACCTTACAGGACTGAGTCATGACACTCCTGGAGGTGCCTCAGCCGGAGGTATAGGGATACAAACAAATTTGCCCTCTGGAACGGCTTCAGGGGCAGAGTCTTGGCTGGCCGTGATCTCCGTGGCAAGGTCAGAGTCTACGGTTGCCACTACCGCACCAGGAAGCAATACTCCTTCGGGTTTGGTCTCAGGCGGAGGGGTGGCCAGAAAACGACGGTACAGAGCATCCGCTTTAATATTCTTTGAACCAGGCCTGTAGGTAACAACAAAATTGAACCTGGTAAAAAATAGATCCCATGTAGCCTGTCTAGGGTTGAGTCTCTTGGCTGAGTACCAAATTTTTATGGTCAGTGAGGACCGTGACCCGGTGTCTTGCCCCTTCGAGAAAATGGCGCCATTCCTCCAAAGCCCATTTGATGGGCAGCAGTTCCCGATTACCCACATCGTAATTTTGCTCAGTGGGAGAGAACTTACTGGAAAAGAAGACACAGGGTTGGAGGTGAGTGTGAGAAGTAGGACCCTGAGACAATACTGCTCCCACACCCACCTCGGAAGCATCCACCTCCACAATAAAGGGTTGAGTTTGATCCAGTTGGATTAGTACCGGGGCGGAGGAAAAGTACCCCTTAAGGGGCTCGAAGGCTCGGACCGCCTCCAGAGACCAGTGGAGGAGATCCGCACCTTTACGGGTAAAGTCGATAAGGGATTTGGCGATTACTGAGAAATTTTGGATAAAACGTCTGTAATAATTAGCGAACCCTAAAAACCTTTTGAGGGCTTTCAGGGAAGCAGGCCGAACCCAGTCAGACACCGCCTGGACCTTGGCAGGATCCATGCGGAAATCCTCAGGGGTAAGGATGTGTCCCAAGAAAGGCATCTACATTTTTCAAATTTAGCGAACAAATTATTCTCCCTGAGAATGTGGAGGACAGTCCTGACATGTTTGACGTGTGAGTCCCAGTCTTTGGAAAACACCAAAATGTCATCTAAGTATACCACCAAAAAGAGCCCCAGATAGTCTCTAAAAATATCATTTACGAAAGTCTGGAACACAGCTGGCGCATTACATAGACTGAAGGGCATAACCAGGTACTCAAAGTGCCCTTCGGGGGTGTTAAAGGCAGTCTTCCACTCATCCCCCTTACGAACTCTAATCAGGTTATAGGCCCCCACAGGTCAAACCTAGCGAACCATTGGGCCCCCTGAACCTGATTAAAGAGATCGGGGATGAGTGGAAGTGGGTGTTTGTACTTTATGGTAATATTGTTAAGCTGACGGTAGTCGATACAGGGTCGGAGCCCCCCGTCTTTCTTCCCCACAAAGAAGAAACCAGCACCTGCAGGTGATGAGGAGGGTGGATGTACCCCTTGGCCAGGCTCTCCTGGATATACTCCCTCATTGCTTCACGCTCAGGGCAAGATAGATTAAAGATTCTACCTTTGGGAGCTTGGCTCCAGGTACTAGGTCGATTGCGCAATCGTGTACTCGATGAGGAGGTAACTCTTCAGAGGCTTTTTTTGAAAAGACGTCACTGAAGTCCTGAATAAATTCAGGAAAAAGTTCCCCATCACCCAATCTAAGATGGGGTTATGCTTGCGAAACCAGGGGAGACCTAATAACATTTCGGTGGATAGACCCTTAAGGACAAACATAGTACATTCCTCCAAGTGAATTGAACCAATCTTTAAACAAAAAACAGGGGTAGACTAGAAAATGTGCCCGCAAGCTAACGGGGAGGAGTCTACACCTACCAGGGGAATAGGAACAGACAAATCAATAAGGGGTAAACCAATTGACAAAGCAAAACTGTGGGAAATAAAATTGGCAACGGAACCTGAGTCCACAAACGCAGAACCTATCCCAGTCTTGCCCAATAATGACACATGGGCTGGCAACAAGACCTTATTAAAACGAATGGGAGATACCTGTGCACCCAAGTGACCTCTCTGATGACCACTTAGGCCCGAAAGTTTTCCAGAGTCTTCTTTTTTGCGTTTGGGACAGGCGCTGAGTAGATGGTCCGCGCCTCCACAGTAGAAGCATAAGACATTTTTGCGACGGAACTCCCTGCGAACTTTCGGATCTCCTGTGATCCCTATCTCCATTTGTTCCTCCTGGTAGTCAGCTGAAGAAGATGGCACTGGGGCAGCTCAAGACCTAGGAGGATCGACTGGAGTAGGAAGACCGGACCGTTCCAGCCGACGCTCCCGGATGCGTCGGTCGAGACGGACAGCGAGATTCATGAGCTGATCTAGGGAGTCGGGGAGGTAACCTACTAGCAGGTCTTTCAGGGCGTCAGTAAGTCCTAGTCTGAAGTGGTACTTCAGGGCTGAGTCACCACAGACCACTTTCTTAAACTCAGAGCAGTACTCCTCTACCGTTCTCTACCCTGATGAAGTCCCCCTAACTGAGTTTCAGCGAACGCTGTCCTGTCGGGTTCATCATAGAGATGTCCCAGGGCAAAAAAGAAAGGGTCGACAGAGGAGCGTTGGGGACTAGTGGGAGATAAGGAAAATGCCCAATTCTGGGGGTCCCCCAGTAGACAGGATATGATGATCCCCACACATTGATACTCAGAGCCAGAAGAATGGGGCCGTAACTGAAAATAAAGCATGCATCTCTCACGAAAAGATGCAAAAATTTTTTTATCGCCAGAGAAACGATCGGGTAACTGGATTTGGGGTTCCAGCACAGGTGTGGGAGGGTAGGGTGCCACGTGTAACACAGGGGCGGCCACCAGCAGGGCAGCTCCTGCTGGTAGACTCTCTGGGCCAGATCCTGCACCAATTGGGTGAAACTCTGCATTTGCTCTGTTAACACTACCAAAAGGTCCATGGCAAACAAAGCCAGACAACAGGGAAGAGCAGGTAAAAGGTCTGTAATTCTGTCATGAACAAATACACAGTAAACAGTGAGGTCCCTGTTCTTTCCAAACCTCTGTCCCTACCTACTTGTACGACCTGACCTAAACGACGGCGAACAACTGGTACAAGTGAAACTGACCAACAGATAAAACAGAGACAGTACGAAATAACAAAGTGTCACCTGGGAAGTACACAGAGGGAGTGGCAGGGCAATTGCGCCGCGGACAAGTCCGGGTACAAAAGGTGGAGTCAGGCAGGCAGGGTCAAACAGGGAGAGTGCGGAAAAAACAAATGTCAGAAGGCAAAGAAAAGTCAGGAGTCCAGCCGAGGTCAGGTCACAAGAAGTCAAAAAGCAAGTTGCTCAGGGGAGTGTGAAACAAGGGAAAGCACCAGGCAAAGAAACTCTAATTACAGACAAAGGCCAGCTATCCCAGGCTGAACTAAATAAGGAAAGAGTGGGAGCTCAGGAACATCAGCCAGGCTTTGATTGGCCTGATGCTCCTAAGCTCCTATTGGCTGCAGACTGCCTCAGTCTGCCAGGCTGGGCGAAGCCCAAGCGAGTAACTCTCGATGTCCTGGAGACCGAGGGAGCCGCAGGCAGATAGTACGTGACAGTGAGGCCTTCAGTCCCAAAATTAATTCCTGATTTGCCCATGAAATCAGATATCTGAGGCTGATAATTTACGGGGGCTGGGTTCCACATGAGCTCACTAATTTGGGGGGTTTCCTCAGCTGATGTTCTGGGGTGCCTTTGCGGGGGTTCCTCATCACCGTATGATGAGGAAGGCGAAAAGGACAAGATGTATGGGGAAAATTCCTCTTCTCCCTCGCTGGCCGAATCAGTGTCAGAGGCCAGGATGGCGTATGCCTCCTCTGCTGAATAGACCCTTTGGAATGATTGGGACATTTTTATTAGGGGTGTGTGTAGTACTTCAACACGTGTAACACTCAATTTATTTTTAAACATGGTGTTGTGTGTGTTGTGCTTTTATACGTGTATAGATGTACTAAATAAAAACAATTTGGAGAATAAAAAGTACTAAATAAACTTCAATAAAAAAAATATATATGGCAATATGAAACTGCAAAAAAAGTTCTGACTTCCTGACACGAAAAAATGATCCCTTAGGTTATTCAAATGACAGTTAAAAACGGCCGTGTGACGGCCGTTCTTTTAACGGCCATCACACAGCCATTTTTAGAACAATGATGTTCTATGGGTGTATTCAGACGGCCAGTTTTTTTAACGGCCAGTCAATAACGGCCATCAAAAAATAGGACATGTCCTATTTTTGGCCGTTTTAACAGCCTGACAGCCCCCATAGAAGTCAATGGATCAGTTTTTAACTGCTGTCAATACATGTAACAACCGTTAAAAATGGATCTGTGTCATGGGGATTGGCAAGGGAACCATTGGTTCCCTTGCTGGCTATCGGCGGATCAATGATATACTCACCGATGCAGTGCCGACTTCTTCTGGTGTGGTCGCTAGTCTCACAGGTTCTGCGAAGGCGACGAGATGACGTAATCGCACCACCTTCGCAAATCCCATGAGACTAGTGACCACACCAGAAGAAGACAGCGCTGCATCGGTGAGTGTCGTCGCCGCAGATCCTGTGAAGACTAGAGGAGAGATCTTACCTGAAGAAGACCTCGCTGCATCAGTGAGTATGTAGGGCATTCATGTCGGGCTGTGTGGCATCATCTACATCGGGGCTGTGTGGCATCATATACAGGTGGGCTGTGTGGCATTATATACAGGGAGGTGTGTGGCATCATATACAGGGAGGCTGTGTGGCATCATTTACAGGGAGGCTGTGTGGCATCCTATACAGGGAGGCTGTGTGGCATCCTATACAGGGAGGCTGTGTGGCATCATATACAGGGAGGCTGTGTGGCATCATATAAAGGAGGGCTGTGTGGCATCATATACAGGGGGGGCTGTGTGGCATCATATACAGGGGGGCTGTTTGGCGTCATATACAGGGAGGCTGTGTGGCATCATATGCAGGGAGGCTGTGTGGCATCATATACAGGGAGGCTGTGTGGCATATACACTGAGGTGTGTGACATCATATACAGGGAGGTGTGTGGCATCATATACAGGGAGGTGTGTGGCATCATATACAGAGAGGTGTGTGGCATCATATACAGGGAGGTGTGTGGCATAATGTACAGCGAGCTGTGTGGCATCATATACAGGGAGGTGTGTGGCATCATATACAAAGAGGTGTGTGGTATCATATACAGGGAGGTGTGTGGCATCATATACAGGGAGGTGTGTGGCTTTATATACAGGGAAGAGTGTGGCATGATATACAGTGAGGTGTGTGGCATCATATACAGGGAGGTGTGTGTGGCATCATATACAGGAGGGCTGTGTGGCATCATATACAGGGAGTTGTGTGGCATCATCTACAGGGAGGCTGTAAATAGTGTCTAGTTGAACATGTGACCTTCCTTTGGGTGTTTTCAGGGGGTTGGGACAAAAAAAAGCCTGACCAATAAAATGCATCAGTTTTTTTAACGGCCATGAAAAACTGATGCAAAACGGATGTCAAATGGCCATTAAAAACGGACAGACGGACTGGAAATGGATGAAAATTTAGAGACACACTGATGCAAAACGGCCATGAAAAACGACAGTTGATCAGTTTTTAATGGACATTTTTTTTCACTGCCGTGTGAATATAGCTTTACTGTAGTATAAAAAATATACTACAGTAAATTTAGACTAAAACTATAAAGCTATGCTATGTAAAATTTAGAGAACGAACTTCAGTAAAAACCAAACTGAACGTCCGTCACTAACTGACGCTAATCCTGTAACGCTATTTATTAGTGCTAAAAAAACTGTAGTAAAAGAAAATTACTACAGTAAATTTAGACTAAAACTATAAAGCTACGCTGTGTAAAATTTAGTGAAAGAACTTTAGTAAAAACCAAACTGAACGTCCGTTACTAACTGACGCTAAGGCCTCATGCCCACTTCAGTGTTTTTCTTCAGGGTGCTAGCCGTTTTTCTGACGGCTAGCACCTTGACCCATTCATTTCAATGGAGCCATGCACACTTCAGTTTTTTCGACGGTCCCGTTGCTCCGTTCCGATCCAAAGTAGAGCATGTCCTACTTTGGTCCGAGATTCCGTGATCGTGAGGCCCATGCAAGTCAATGGGGCCGTCAAAAAAACTGAAGGCACATGGAAGGCATCCGTGTGCCGTCCATGTGTGACAGAGCCGTTGCCTAGGAACGGCCGGGCGGGCAGAAATACATTACAGAAATATTACACTAATCGGCAGCCACTTGTCTCTATCAATCACTGATAGAGAAAAGAGGCTGCTGATTAAAAATAAAATAAAAAGCAGTTCATACGTACCCAGTCGTTGTCTTGGTGACGAGTCCCTCTTCTTCCTCCAGTCTGACCTTCCTTTTTGAAGCGGCAGCCTGTGATTTGCTGCAGAGGCCGCTCCAGCCTGTGATTGGCTGCAGAGGTGGTCACGTGGGATGAAGCGTCATTCCTGGAGACCGGCCTTCTGACGTCATCCTGACGTGCGTGACCGCCACTACAGCCTGTGACTGGCTGCAGCGGCGACATGGATGAAACGTCATCGCTGGAGGCCGGACAGGAGGAGAGTAAGTATGAACTTATTTTATTTATTTTTTTATTTCATTAAAATTGTATTTTCTGAGCGCCGAGCATGGTACTGTCCAGGGTGCTGAAAGAGTTACCACCGATCAGTGCAGCCCATTAACTCTTTCAGCACCCTGGACAGTACCATGCTCGGTGCTCGGAAACGGAAACACGGAGTGCACACGGGAGTGCACACAGCCGCTAAAACGGGCACAGGGATCCGTCAAAAACGGCCGTGAAAACGGTGGCGGAATTGTGCTCGAGGCCTAATCCTGTAACGCTATGGTATCACTAATTAATGCTAGCAAAAAACTGTAGTATAAACAATATACTACAGTAAATTTACTCTAACTCCCTACCTAAGCAGGTACTAGCTACACCTAGCTATATATTTTTTTTGTATTTTTCACTTTTGTTACCGTTTTATAGAAGGTCGAAAAAAAGCCTGCGTAAACAAATTATGGGCTCAGCACTCAGTGGCCGCAGGGCGCACACAAAAAGATGGTGCAGTAAAAAAGGCCCAAAATAAAAAAAACCTGCGCCAGAAACGGAGCACAAATACTGATCAATGATGTCGGTCAGTACTCAGCGGCTGCAGGGCACACACACAGAGATGGTTCTGTTAGAAAAATGAAAAATAGAAGCAAAAAAAAAACCTGCGTAAAAAAAAATTACCACAGATGCTGATCAGCACAAAAATTGACAAAAGAAAAAGTACTGTAGCAAAAATTGAGCACTGTGGCCGCAGGACAGGGAAGGGTGGTGGGGAGAAGGGTCAGGGACTGGGACAGGGATATTTAGGGACAGATCAGTGCTGCTGCTAAAAAAAGCAAAACCACAACAGGAGCACAGTTGATGATGATGATGACAGAAGGATGCAGGAGACGACGATCAAGCAACACAGGCCTCAAAAACGGTCAGTATGGTTCACAGTAGGTATGCACCAGCTCTTCTCACCATTCCTAACTGAAATTAGGCGGCCAGAGCTGGTGCAGGATGTTTGAAACCCCCGCAATGGCTACGATTGGTCGGTCTGTGCAGACCGACCAATAGTTGCGATCAGGGAGGGGGTGCCGGGTTCCACCAGCCAGTGAGTCCAAGGCAGGTATTGGTGCTGTCCTAGACAGCACTAATCACCACCTCTCACTGTGCCGTGTGGTATACCGATAGGTATATGATGAAAAAAAGCTGCGATTGGCCGATTGACCGGCCAATTGCAGCGGTTCGCCAATGCGTCGGGGGGGGGGGGGGGGGGGCGTGTTCTCCCTGGGCTATAAGTAAAGATGGCCTGCTGCCATCTTTACTCCGTCACCGTGTACTTACACACGGTGAGTGCTTAACGATCCAACGTAACTGTACATTGGATTGCGTTAAGATCTTGGCGACCGCGACCTAATAGTACGTCGTATGTCGCCAAGGGGTTAAAGTGTAGCAAACATCCATGGATAATTGTATTATTTACCCCATTATTATACCACCTTTTTATGCCCATATGTACTCTGCCCACTTTACATACAGATGTAGCCATCTTTATCTTGACTCTTAGGGTATGTGCACACACACTAATTACGTCCGTAATTGACGGACGTATTTCGGCCGCAAGTCCCGGACCGAACACAGTGCAGGGAGCCGGGCTCCTAGCATCATAGTTATGTACGATGCTAGGAGCCCGGCTCCCTGCACTGTGTTCGGTCCGGGACTTGCGGCCGAAATACGTCCGTCAATTACGGACGTAATTAGTGTGTGTGCACATACCCTTAAACACACGGTAAGAAACTTTTTTTTTTCTTTTTATTCTGAATACAAAATTCAATGGTTTCCAACTATAAAATCACTTCACACATAAATAGATCAAAATACAAAATAATAAGTTAAAATTTCCCCCATCCCCCCCACCCCAGAGGAAAAAACAGAGAGCATTACACCATCTTCACCATCGCTGAGAAAACATTTTAATTGCATTCGTATTTTTACGTGTGACTCCCTCGAAATGAATATACCTGAGGACCGCAGCCTTCCATTCCTTCGATCCCGGGGCCTCGTTAGAGATCCAATATCTCAATATCGTTTTTCTCGCAATATATAAACTACAACCAAGTGAACGTTTTTGAGGGTTACCCAAATATGTCCCAAGGCTGCATCCAAGTATACATATAATTGGGTTACTATCTATCTCAACATTATAAATTTCATTCAACATATCTAGAAACCTTTTCCAGTATCTTCTTAACTTTGGGCAATTCCACATCAAGTGGATCAAATATCCCTGCGAGGCCTTACATCTTGGACATCTGTCTGTTTATTACAGTCTGAAGGAATGATTAAAATACTAATACTTTATTAATGATTATATTATAAAAACTGGCTCTCAAGCCCAATAAATCCTAGGTACAGGCAAAAGCAAGTGGTCAGATATGTGAGAGGCGTCAGTAAGTGTTAGGACGTATATCCACCCACTGATAATGCACTCTGTTTATAATATATACTCTCTCTGAAACCCTTGCCACAGATGATATAATCCAATGCGTTTCAGTACCCCCAATTTATGGGGTACGTCATCAGGGATTACGTTTAATTAATATTATAGCCGGTTAGCACTGTTTCGTGCTTTTTGAAGTCTCCCAGCGTGTACACGGCACTAATGCATTGGCCGCCAACTTAACTTAATGACGCCTCTCACATCTCTGACCGCTTGCTTTTGCCTGTACCTAGGATTTATTGGGCTTGAGAGCCAGTTTTATAATACAATCATTAATAAAGTATTAGTATTTTAATCGTTCCTTCAGGCTGTAATAAACTCTAAATTACGTGAACGAAACTCCATTACAATCAAATACAGTGAAGACATCTGTCTGTTTCTCTATGGGCAATTTTTTTTTAATCTACTCGGTGCATAGTGAACTCTATGTAAAATAAAAAGTTGAGAGGGCCTTTGAGAAGGGAATATGGACAACAAGGGAACTACCCCACCTATGTTCGCCCATTGCGCTTCCGTTATTTTCCCTACATCATTCTCCCATTTACCCACCAGGGGTCCCCAGTTCACCTCTATTTCGTTCATCAACTCCCTGTAGATTTTTTTTAATCCCTTTTTTAAAGGTGGGATTTAAAAACAGCTCTTTTAACTGTGTTATACCTTGTGCTTCAAGGGCCAAAGCCATTTGTAGATACTGGAAGTACCATGTAATCCTAATTCCAAACTCCTGACACAAAGTCTGAAAGGTCTTGATTTTCCCTCCTTCCATCACCTGTCCAGGGACATAGGTAAAGGCTCATGGGCCCCGATGCAAAAGTTCTTATTGGGCCCCCCTGCAAACTTCTCATGGCCGACGGTCCGTAGCTTTCAGCTGCATCGCTGGGTCTCCTAAGTGACCCAACAATGCAGCACTAGCAGCCAGGCGCGTCACTAAGGACTTAAAATGTCAGGGGAAATAGCCCCAATATATATGTCGTCGTCCCCAAGAAAATGTGTGTGTGTGTGTGTGTGTGTGTGTGTATAGGAGACAGCATAGCATATCTATAGCCCTACGACCCTATAAACTATGGATATGATTAGATACAGTGGCTCAGCAGACAGTATCAAACATGATGGGATTAGATACAGTATCTTAGCAGACAGTATCACACATGATAGGATTAGATACAGTGGTTCAGCAGACAGTATCACACATGATTGGATTAGATACAACAGCTCAGCAGACAGTATCACACATGATAGGATTAGATATAGTGGCTCAGCAGACAGTATCACACATGATAGGACTAGATACAGTGGCTCAGTAGACAGTATCACACATGATTGGATTAGATCCAGCAGCTCAGCAGACAGTATCACACATGATAGGATTAGATACAGTGGCTCAGCAGATAGTATCACACATGATAGGATTAGATACATCAGCTCAGCCGACAGTATCACACATGATAGGATTAGATACAGTGGCTCAGCAGACAGTATCACACATGATAGGATTAGATACAGTGGCTCAGCAGACAGTATCACACATGATTGGATTAGATATAGGGCCCAGCTCGCTGACATTGCGGCTCCAGCGCTGGACCCAGGAAAGGTAAGAATAATAATTGTTTTGCTTTTTTATGTGTTACTAATTATTTTTGTGTGTTTGTGTTATTTTACAAGTTCGGTTGTTGGACTACTTCAGATTCGAGGACTACTTCAATGACAGCGTTTTTTTATTCTCAATAAAATGGTTAATGGGGGTTGTGTTTTTTTATTTCAATAAAATATTTTTTCTATGTGCTTCTACTTTTTTAAACTTTATTATTACCGCCTTAGTAATGGCCGCTGGCTGATTGACAACCTCCATTACTAAGGCGGGGCTTAATGTTAGCAGGTGCAGAGGTTAACACTAACCCCCATTATTACCCTGGTACCCACCACCACCAGGGGTACTGCGAAGAGCCGGGCACGAACCAGTACCCGACCATCTGCAGTGACGGTCAGCCACCGTGGCGGCCGCAGGCTGGTAGTATTAGGTTGGGGAAGTACAAAAACAGTGGCCCTTCCCACCCTGGTAATGCTGCCGGCTGCTGCTGTGTTGTATCTGGCTCATTATGAAAATTGGGGGTGACCCCACATCGTTGTTTCCAATTATTTTATTATTTTATTTTTTTAAATGACGTGGGGTCCCCCCATTTTTCATAACCAGCCAGATACAATAAAGCAGCAGCCTAGCATTACCAGGGTGGGAAGGGCCACTGTATCTGGCCTTTCCCAGCCTGATAATACCAGCCTGCGGCTGCTCCATTGCCCGGCCATCACTACAGATGGTCAAGTACTGGATCGTACCCGGCTCTTCCCAGCACCCCTGGTGGCGGTGGGTATCGGGGTAATAAAGGGGGTTAGTGTTAGCCTCTGCACTGGCTAACACTAAGCCCCGCCTTAGCAATGTCAATCAGCCGGCGGCTATTAATAAGGCGGTAATAATAAGGTTTAAAAAAAACACAAAGACATAGAAAAAATATTTTATTGAAATAAAAAAAAAAAACACACAACCTTCATTAACCATTTTATTGATAATAAAAAAAAGCCATCATCGAAGTAGTCCTGGAATCCGACGTAGTCCAACGACCAAACCTGTAAGAAAACACACAAAAAAACGATTACTGTAGTAACACATGTGTTAGGCTTAGATACAGGGCCCATGTATAATACTGTCTGTGGGACCCTGTATCTAAGCCTACCACAAGGTAGGCTTAGATACAGGGTCCAGCAGACAGTAATCTTATTCAGTAATACAGGGCCCATCAGACAGGATCACACACGGGCCATGTATCTAAGCCTACCATGTGATTGGCTTAGATATAGGGCCCAGCAGGGAGCATCACACAATCTGTGATCCTGTCTCATGGGCCCTCTAAGCCTGCTACATCGTAGGCTTAAAGGACTTGTCCAGTCCCTAAACATTGATGGCCTATCCTCAGGATAGGCCATCAATAGCTGATGGGTCGTGGTCCGTCTCCCGGGAGCCGGCCAATCAGCTGTTTTGAAGGGGCCGCAGCACTCGTACGAGAGCTGCTTCCCCTTCATTTCCCTTACTCGCTCACACTGTGAATCGCCGACACGGATTCACAGTGTGAGCAAGTGAGCGGACTGAAGGGGAAGCTGTTAGAGATCTGCCAGGTACTACGTCTAGGTATACTCCTGGGATTAATCAATCCACACCTGAGGCCAGACCTGTTCGACTGACACCATCTCCCACCAACCAGGGTGGCAGGCTCAGGAGTGGGAGAGCCTATCGCGGCCTGGTCAGTCAGAGTTAGCTCCGCCCCCTGTCCTTTATTTCCTGCCGTGTTCTCTTCCTCAGTGCTTGTAATTCTTCTGGATTCCTGGCCTCACTGCTGCTTGCTCCAGCCTGCTTCTGCCGTGCTTCTGCCTTGCTGCAGTTCCGCTTAACCTGCTTTGCTTTGCCCCTGCCTTGCTTCCTTCTCCGTGCTCTCTTTGGTATACTCCACTTCATCCTGGTCCTACTACTCATTCACCGCTCCGTTTCCTCGCGGCGTTCCGTGGCTACTGCCCCTTCCCTTGCGTGTTCCCTGTTTGTTCTCCCGTGCACTTAGTCAGCGTAGGGACCGCCGCCCAGTTGTACCCCGTCGCCTAGGGCGGGTCATTGCAAGTAGGCAGGGACAGGGCGGTGGGTAGATTAGGGCTCACTTTCCCTTCACCTCCTTCCTGCCATTACATAATTACAAGCCCTTACCTAGTCTACCATTTCTCCTACGCTGACGCTATCATGGACCCCCTTGAGACCCTGACCCAGCAGATGCAGGGCCTCTCCCTACAGGTCCAGGCCCTGGCCCAGAGGGTCAACCAGGGTGACGCTGCTTTAGTAGTACCCCTCACCTCACCTCTAGAACCCGACCTCAAGTTACCTGACCGGTTCTCAGGGGACCGTAAGACGTTTCTCTCCTTCCGGGAGAGTTGCAGACTGTATTTCCACCTAAAACCCCACTCCTCAGGTTCCGAGAACCAGCGGGTGGGTATCATCATATCCCGACTCCAGGAAGGGCCCCAAGAGTGGGCCTTCTCCTTGGCTCCTGACGCCCCTGAACTTTCCTCTGTTGATTGTTTTTTCTCTGCCCTCGGACTCATTTACGACGAGACTGACAGGACTGTTTTAGCCGAGAGTCAGCTGGTGACCTTACGTCAGGGTAGGAGACCGATTGAGGAATACTGTTCTGATTTTAGAAAGTGGTGCGTAGCTTCTCGGTGGAACGATCCGGCCCTAAGGTGCCAGTTTAGGTTAGGATTATCTGACGCCCTGAAGGATCTGCTGGTTAGCTACCCCTCTTCTGACTCCCTTGACCAGGTTATGGCCCTAGCAGTACGACTTGACCGACGTCTCAGGGAACGTCAGCTTGAACGCTTCAATGTGCTCCCCTCTGACTTTTCTGCGATCCCCCCCCGAGGTCCCGTCTCCTCGCCCCTCCACGGAGGACTCGGAGGTACCTATGCAACTCGGGGCCTCCATGTCCCCTCGACAACGTAGGGAGTTTCGCAGAATGAATGGTCTCTGCTTCTACTGTGGGGACGACAAGCATCTACTGAACACCTGTCCCAGGCGCAAGAATAAGAAGCCGGAAAACTTCCGCGCCTAAGTGATCATCGGGGAGGTCACTTGGGCGCACAGGTATTTCCCGTTAATGTGAAACGCAATAAAATTTTGCTTCCCTTTCAGGTCTCGTTTGCTGGCCGGTCTGCCACGGGCAGTGCTTTCGTGGATTCTGGCTCATCTGCTAATATCATGTCTGTGGAATTTGCTATGTCTCTAAAGATGCCTTTTATTGATTTACCTTATCCTATCCCTGTAGTAGGTATCGACTCAACTCCCCTTGCTAATTGTTATTTTAATCAGCATACTCCTGTTTTTGAACTCCTGGTTGGCTCCATGCATTTGGAGCAGTGCTCTGTACTGGTGATGCAGGGATTATCGTCTGATCTGGTATTAGGTCTTCCCTGGTTGCAGTTGCATAATCCCACGTTTGATTGGAATACTGGGGATCTCACCAAAATGGGGTAGTGAATGTCTTATGTCATGTCTTTCTGTTAACTCTATTTCTCCCCGGGAGGAGGTAAACACGCTTCCTGAGTTTGTTCAGGACTTCGCCGATGTGTTTTCTAAGGAGGCCTCCGAGGTGTTGCCCCCCCATAGAGATTACGATTGCGCCATCGATTTGGTGCCTGGTGCCAAGCTTCCTAAGGGTAGGATATTTAATCTTTCATGTCCTGAACGTGAAGCTATGAGGGTGTATATCCAAGAATGCCTGGCCAAGGGTTTCATTCGCCCCTCGACTTCTCCTGTAGGTGCTGGCTTCTTCTTCGTGGGGAAGAAGGATGGTGGTCTTAGGCCGTGCATTGATTATCGTAACCTGAATAAGGTCACCGTAAGGAACCAGTACCCACTTCCTTTGATCCCGGATCTTTTTAATCAGGTTCAGGGAGCCCAATGGTTTTCTAAGTTCGATCTACGGGGGGCATATAACCTTATCCGCATTAAAGAGGGGGATGAGTGGAAAACTGCGTTCAACACACCCGAGGGTCATTTCGAATACCTGGTCATGCCCTTTGGGTTGTGTAATGCCCCTGCTGTCTTCCAGAATTTTATTAATGAAATCCTGAGAGATTACCTGGGTAATTTTCTTGTTGTGTACCTTGATGACATACTGGTGTTTTCCAAGGACTGGTCCTCCCACGTGGAGCATGTCAGGAAGGTGCTCCAGGTCCTTCGGGAGAATAATCTGTTTGCTAAGACTGAAAAATGTGTCTTTGGGGTACAGGAGATACCATTTTTAGGGCAAATCCTCACTCCTCATGAATTCTGCATGGACCCTGCCAAGGTTCAGGCTGTGGCGGAATGGGTCCAACCTGCCTCCCTTAAGGCGTTACAGTGTTTTTTAGGGTTCGCCAACTATTACAGGAGATTTATTGCCAACTTCTCGGTCGTCGCTAAGCCTCTTACGGACCTTACTCGCAAGGGTGCTGATGTCCTCCATTGGCCCCTTGAGGCCGTCCAGGCCTTTGAGACCCTCAAGAAGTGCTTTATCTCGGCCCCCGTGCTGATTCAGCCCAACCAAGAGGAGCCATTTATTGTTGAGGTTGACGCATCCGAGGTGGGAGTGGGGGCCGTCTTGTCCCAGGGTACCAGCTCCCTCACCCATCTCCGCCCCTGTGCTTACTTCTCTAGGAAGTTTTCGCCCACGGAGAGTAACTATGATATTGGCAACCGCGAACTTCTAGCCATTAAATGGGCTTCTGAAGAGTGGCGGCACTTCCTGGAGGGGGCCAGACACCAGGTAACGGTCCTTACGGATCACAAGAATCTGGTTTTCCTAGAATCGGCCCGGAGGCTTAATCCTAGACAAGCTCGGTGGGCACTATTCTTTACCAGATTTAATTTCTTGGTTACCTATAGGGCTGGGTCCAAGAATATTAAGGCTGATGCTCTGTCACGTAGTTTCATGGCCAATCCTCCTTCCGAGAAGGATCCTGCTTGTATTTTACCCCCTGGTATAATCGTTTCTGCCACGGATTCTGATTTAGCTTCTGATATCGCGGCTGATCAGGGTGCAGCTCCCGGGAACGTCCCTGGGGACAAACTGTTTGTTCCCCTGCAATACCGGCTAAGGGTACTCAGGGAAAACCATGACTCCGCTCTATCTGGTCATCCTGGCATCTTGGACACCAAACACCTCATTACCAGAAACTATTGGTGGCCTGGGTTGCCTAAAGACGTTAGGGCTTACGTCGCCGCTTGTGAGGTTTGCGCTAGGTCCAAAACCCCTAGGTCCCGACCTGCGGGCCTACTACGTTGCTTGCCCATTCCCCAGAGACCTTGGACCCATATCTCCATGGATTTTATCACCGATTTGCCTCCATCTCAGGGCAAGTCAGTGGTGTGGGTGGTAGTCGACCGCTTCAGCAAGATGTGCCACTTTGTGCCCCTTAAGAAGCTACCTAACGCCAAGACGTTAGCTTATTTGTTTGTGAAACACATCCTGCGTCTCCATGGGGCCCCAGTCAATATCGTTTCTGACAGAGGGGTACAATTTGTTTCCTTATTTTGGAGAGCTTTTTGTAAAAGGTTGGAGATTGATCTGTCCTTCTCCTCCGCCTTCCATCCCGAAACTAATGGCCAAACGGAAAGGACTAACCAATCCCTGGAACAATATTTAAGGTGTTTCATCTCTGACTGTCAATTCGATTGGGTCTCATTCCTTCCCCTTGCTGAATTTTCCCTGAATAACCGGGTCAGTAACTCGTCAGGGGTCTCCCCGTTTTTCTGTAATTTCGGGTTTAACCCAAGGTTCTCCTCCGTTTCCCCTGGTTGTTCCAATAATCCTGAGGTAGAGGATGTTCATCGGGAACTGTGCACTGTCTGGGCCCAGGTTCAGAAGAACCTAGAGGCGTCCCATAGCGCACAAAAGATTCAGGTGGATAGTAGACGTTCTGCTAACCCCCGGTTTGTCGTCGGCGATTTGGTCTGGTTGTCGTCCAGGAACTTGCGCCTTAAGGTCCCGTCCAGGAAGTTTGCTCCCCGATTTATTGGACCTTATAAGATCATTGAAGTCCTCAACCCTGTATCCTTCCGTCTGGAGCTGCCCCCATCCTTTCGCATACATGACGTCTTCCATGCCTCCCTCCTTAAACGCTGCTCCCCGTCCTGGTCCCCCTCGAGGATACCTCCTGTTCCCGTTCTCACCCCTGAGGGGGTGGAATTCGAGGTGGCCAAGATTATGGACAGTAGGATGGTCCAGGGCTCCCTCCAGTACCTGGTCCATTGGAGAGGATACGGGCCGGAGGAGAGGACTTGGGTACCTGCCCGTGATGTTCACACTGGGGTATTGATCAGGAGGTTCCACCTTCTCTTCCCTACTAAACTGGGTCCTCTTAGGAAGGGTCAGGTGGCCCCTCATAAAAGGGGGAGTACTGTTAGGGATCTGCCAGGTACTACGTCTAGGTATACTCCTGGGATTAATCAATCCACACCTGAGGCCAGACCTGTTTGACTGACACCATCTCCCACCAACCAGGGTGGCAGGCTCAGGAGTGGGAGAGCCTATCGCGGCCTGGTCAGTCAGAGTTAGCTCCGCCCCCTGTCCTTTATTTCCTGCCGTGTTCTCTTCCTCAGTGCTTGTAATTCTTCTGGATTCCTGGCCTCACTGCTGCTTGCTCTAGCCTGCTTCTGCCGTGCTTCTGCCTTACTGCAGTTCCGCTTAACCTGCTTTGCTTTGCCCCTGGCTTGCTTCCTTCTCCGTGCTCTCTTTGGTATACTCCACTTCATCCTGGTCCTACTACTCATTCACCGCTCCGTTTCCTCGCGGCATTCCGTGGCTACTGCCCCTTCCCTTGCGTGTTCCCTGTTTGTTCTCCCGTGCACTTAGTCAGCGTAGGGACCGCCGCCCAGTTGTACCCCGTCGCCTAGGGCGGGTCGTTGCAAGTAGGCAGGGACAGGGCGGTGGGTAGATTAGGGCTCACTTTCCCTTCACCTCCTTCCTGCCATTACAGAAGCAGCTCTCGTACGAGTGCTGCGGCCCCTTCAAAACAGCTGATTGGCTGGCTCCCGGGAGTCGGACCCCGCCAATCAGCTTCAGCAGACAGGGATATTAATCTTACCCCCCTCTTCAGCCGCGGTGGAATTTCTGTCCTGACTCTATCCAGGATCACGATGTTGTGCGCGGCACATAGCATTGTGACGTCATGCGCTGCGCACAGCGCTGTGACGTCAGGACTTCCGCTGCGATTCCGGAACCAGGAAGGTAAGTACTGTCAGTTACTATAGTAACAGGGGCCCGCGGCCAGAGTTACTATAGTAACTTTTTATTGATGTGGTGCGGGGGGCTGCGGGCTCGGGGCCCGGTTGCAATTGCGACCGCTGCGACCCCTATAGCTACGCCACTGGTCCCTACCTTGCCGAGAGCTGTAAATGATGACACCTGTTATCACAGAGTCCGGTCTGCACCGCTAGTTCTATCCTGTAAGTAAACTCTCGTTTACTTACAGAACTAGGAGATGATTGATGGCAACTACTACCTTACTGTGGATTCTTGGGGGAGAAGCTCTGCCGGCTGTCACATGGAAGCATGATTTAAGACTTCCTCCCACCCCAGAAATATAGAGACAGCAAGCTGTAAACCCAGGCTAGATAAGAGCTAAAAAACAACATTTAACTGTGTGAAACAGGCTCGTCCTGCACTTACACCTAGGGGGAAATAAGTTGTGACGTGCTCGAGCTCCTACCTTACACAGCGCGATGTGCTGCAGCGTGTGTATCTAGCATCCTCCTCCCCTGCCTCCTCCAATCAAGTGCCTTAGAGTACAAGAGGGGAGGAGACAGGAGAGTATTCTGGATACAAACGCTGCAGCACATTGCGCTGTTTAAAGAAAGAGTTCATTAAAGAATTAATTGTATGGCCAATCTTAGAGTGGTGATGGGGGCCTGTGGGCCCCCCTGGCTTAGGGGCCCGGTCGCAATTGCGACCGCTGTGACCCCTATGGCTACGCCACTGCACCTGTCCCAACCTACAAATTCCCCTTCCTACCCAATCTTGAAACTTCTTTAACTTATAACATTCCTCCATCTTTGGGTTCTCCATACGTACAACATTTCAGTGCAGTTCCCCATACCCAGTACTTTCTTTACTTTATGCCAAATCTTCTGAAGCATAACCCCAGTAGGACATTTACAGGAAAAAATCTTGGAGTTGGATTCTAGTATAACCATAGCCGAGTTACCACCTCCATAATACCCGGAACGACGACAGGCGGCGCAATGACGTCATCGCACCGCCTGCGCTACAAGAAAGCGTTGAATGATGAGGAAGGGAACTAATGGTTCCCTTGCTCCACCTGCGCTTTCAATTATATCCGCTTCCTAAGGACGCGGATACAATTGAAGACAGTGCATTATATTATGATTGTCACGATACCAGAATTTGGAATTCGATACTGATACTTTGTGTAGTATTGCGATTCTCGATACCAAAACGATACTTTGCCAACAATAATAATAAAAGTTCTTCTATTTTCTGATGTGAGGCACATAGTGTTTTGAATTTTGAACCTCCGTGTGCCTCACATTAATAGTAATTAACCCATCGTGTTTCTCGGTCATAATGGACAACATTGGGTTAATGTGTGAGGTACATGATTGGGTTAATTACTGTTAATGAGAGGCACATGGAGGTATAAAATTCATGAAAGAAAGTAGTTTTTATTTTAGTTTTTTATAGTGTACACATCATAAATGACATTATAAATCTGTTGTGCAGGTTGTTACGGTTGCGACAATACTAAATGTGCATATGTATTATGTATTTAGACTTTTATTTTATGGGTGTGCGTATTTTTTTATTTATTGAACATTACTTTATTTTCACTTTTTTATTTTTAAACTTTAACCCCTTCCCGCTGCAGTCACTTTTGATCCCTGCTGCAGCCACTTTTGACCTTCCTGTGCAGAGCCTTAGGGTATGTTCACACGGCCTATTTACGGACGTAATTCGGGCGTTTTTGCCCCGAATTACGTCTGAAAATAGCGCCTCAATAGCGTTGACAAACATCTGCCCATTGAAAGCAATGGGCAGACGTTTGTCTGTTCACACGAGGCGTAATTTACGCGCCGCTGTCAAAAGACGGCGCGTAAATAGACGCCCGCGTCAAAGAAGTGACCTGTCACTTCTTTGGCCGTAATTGGAGCCGTTATTCATTGACTCCAATGAATAGCAGCGCCAATTATGCCCGTAATTGACGCGGCGTTCAAGCGCCTGCACATGCCGTTACGGCTGAAATTACGGGGATGTTTTCAGGCTGAAACATGACCGTAATGGACGCCCTCGTGTGAACATACCCTAATTTTTCAAATCTGACGTGTCACCTTATGTGGTAATACCTTTGGAATGATTTTATCTATCCAAACGATTCTGAGATTGTTTTCTCGTGACACCTTGGACTTTCACTTCAGTATTTAATTGTGAAATAAACACCAAAATTTAGCGAAAAATTACAAAAATGTGTCTACATTTATGAAACTACACCCCTTGAGGAATTCATGTAGGGGTGTAGTAAGCATTTTGACCCCACAGGCAATATTCCCTCTAAGTCTTGGCAGCTACTGAGCGGAGCAGTTAGGGAGCAGGTTGAGTCTCCATCAATGGTGGGCGATCTGATGACCAAAAGTAATACCCCGAGTAAACGCTAATATAGCGTACTAAATGAGAGAATAAGATAACTTATTTTAAATTAGTTTTAATTACGTTTTTAAATACTGGAATATTACAAGTACACCAATAAAATAGACAGTTGTAAATACCAATTATAGGCATCAATGAAAGAATCCCTCATTACACCACTGTCCTTATAGATAGCGCCACAGACCCCGGACTCCCTGTAGATAGTGCCACACAGATCCCCTGTAGATAGTGCCATACAGCCCCTGAAGATAGTGTCACCCCCCTGTAGATAGCGCCACACACAGCCGCCCCCTGTAGATAGCATCACACATCCCCCTGTAGATAGCGTCACCCCCCTGTAGATAGCATCACACGCAGCCCCCTGTAGATCGCACCACACGCAATCCCCTTGTAGATAACCACACAGACCCCCCTGTAGATACTGCCACACAGCTCCGCTATAGATAGTGCCACACAGCCCCCTGTAGATAGTGCCACACAGCCCCCTGTAGATAGTGTCACACACATCTGGCAGCAGACCAAGTCTGCAATTGTGCAGGCAGTGTAACGCATGAAGAAGTACACTGAAAGGAAAAAAAGGTTGCCTCCCGAGTTCCTTCCCAGTGTTAGGGCTTATTCAGACGAACGGGATATACGTCCGTGCAATGCGCCTGATTTTCACGCGCGTCGCACGGACCTATATTAGTCTATGGGGCCGTGCAGACATGTGTGTGATTTCTACTCAGCATGAGTCCGCTGTCCGTTCTTTGGGCGTTTTTCGCGCCTCACACACCCATTGAAGTGATTTAATTGATTCGCGCAACAGCTGTGAAAAGGATGAATGAAAACAGAAAAGCACCACGTGCTTTTCTGTTTACAAACATCCAAACGGAGTGTCATAATGATGGCGGCTGCGCGAAAAGCACGCAGCCGCGCATCATATGCTGAGGCTACATGGAGCTGTTAAGTGCCTTTTGCGCAGCGTTTTTTGCGTGCGCAAAAAGCACACGCTCGTGTGAACCCAGCCTTAGGGTCAGATTATCTTCTAAGAATATTCGGCTAAAGATTTCCTCCTACAAATTTGCTCCTAAATTCCTCGGTCCCTTTGAAGTCCTGCAACAGATCAATCCTTTGTCATACAAGCAGGGGCGTAACTAGGAAACACTGGGCCCCATAACAAACTTTTGACTGGTCCCCCCTCCCCTGGGTGCCACACACAGCCCGTCCTTGTAGATAGTGCCCCCCTGTAAACTCTTTCCTTTTTCTATTTTTGGCATTGTGGTAGCACAATTGATTGTCAATACGTACCTGGTATTGTCTTATATGTTATTTGCTGCATGAGCAGATCTTTTGGGTTATTTGATTCCCATAATTGTGATTACACAATTATTTTCTTTTCTGTATACGACTCTTTGTGACATTTTGTATTTTGCCTTTTTTTGTTTTATTAAATTATTCTATTTTTCTACTATTTTGACAGACGGTTTGAAAAACTTCTTATAATTGACCGAAATGTCACCATTTGTGTATGTGGATTGCAAAATAAAAATTAAATAATAATAATAATAATAAATAAATAATAATAAGTATTAATTTTAATCAATTTTTTCAGTAACACGTAAGGTTTTAGCAGAAGAATGCAACTCAACATTAATTTCCCAGATTGTGCATTTTTTTTAAATATCCCACATGTGGCACTAGTGTGCTACTTGACTGAAACTCCGGCCTCAGAAATGAAGGAGCACCTAGTGGATTTTGGGTCGTCCTTTTTATTAGAATATATTTTAGACACCATGTTAGGTTTGAAGAGGTCCTGTGGTGCCAAAACACAGAAAACACTCCCCCAAAATACACCATTTTGGAAACTACACCCACGAAGGAATTCATCTTGGGGTACAGTGAGTATTTTGACCTACAGGTTTTATGCTGAAATCATTGGAATCAAGCCATGAAAATTAAAATCTATTTTTTTTTCTGATAAAATTAAGTTTTGGCTCAGATTTTTTCATTTTCATAAGAAATAGAGCACTCAAACAATTGTAGAATAATTTCTCCTGAGTTCGGCAATACCCCATATGTGGTTATAAACTGCTGTTTGTACACATGACAGAGCTCAGAAAGGAAAGAGTGCAATTTGGCTTTTGGAACTCAAATTTTGCTGGAAAGGTTTTTGGGTGCCATGTCGCAGTTGCAAAGGCCCTGAGCACCAAAACTTGAGAAACCCCCAAAAGTGACTCCATTTAGGAAACTACACCCTCAAGGAATTCATCTAGGGGTATATTGAACATTTTGACCCCACAGGTTTTTTGCTGAATTCATTTAATTGGGCCGTGAAAATGAAAATCTACATATTTTCCAATAAAATGTAGACTTTTTTCATTTCCACAAAAGATTAAAGGAGAAAAAGCATCCCAGCATTTGTAAAGAAAATTCTCTGGAGAATGACAATACCCCATATGTGGTCATAAACGGCAGGGTTCAGAAGGAAAGTGTCACGTAGGGTGCGTGGACCCACTGGGCCGTACCGCCTTAACGGTATGGCAGCTGGCCAACAGGACACAGATCAAAGTCTATAGTTCGTATAGGTGTACCTGTGGTAGCTTCAGACAGTAGCAAGACAGGCTCGGATGGGAGCAGGCAGGCACCAGGCGTGGTGGATCAGGACAGGAGTGGTACTCAGTGCAGCACGACTCCAACTCTATACTTCACTTGGACTAGGATAGCTCGGGATACAGGTTACAGCTAGCAGGAACGGGAACACTGGGAACTGGAAGACACCTAGGGAACCGTTTGCATAGACGAACATAGGTAACGACAACAATGCTCAGGCAATGCAGGAAGGGGCAGGGCCCCTCTTATAGTCCAGGGTGCTCATGGGCTAATTTGGTCTTTAATTCAGGTGCGCGCGCTGGCCGTTTAAGAGCAGGCACGAGAGTGCGCACGCACCCTACAGGACACAGCAGAGTGGAGCGGAAGTGAGCGCTGGCATCTCCTGAGGAGGAGATGGGGGCCAGCGCTCAGTGATACATGGCTGCGGCCTTCAGGAGGTAAGTAAACCTGGCGGCCCGCGGTCATTGGCATTACAGAAAGGAGCGCCATTTGACTTTTGGAGCTCAAATTTTGCAGGAAGGGTTTTTTGGTGCCATGTCACATTTGCAAACCCCCTTAGGGACCAAAACAGTTGAAACCCCACAAAAGTGACTCCACTTGGGAAACGACACCGCTTAAGGAATCTAGTGGTATAGTGAGCATTTAGACCTTAGAGTACTTTTGCTGAATTTATTGGAATTAGCCTGTGAAAATGAAAATCTAATTTTTTTTCAACTAAAATGTTTTTATTTCCACAAGGAATAAAGGAGAAAAAGCACCCTAACATTTATAAAGCAATTTCTCTTGAGTACGGCAATATACCATATGTGGTCATAAACTTCTGTTTGGACACACGGCAGGGTTCAGAAAGGCAGGAGCGATTGTTTTTTGGATTTGCAGAGCCGCTGAGGGGCCAGTACAGTGGAAACCCCTTAAAAGTGACTCCATTTTGGAAAGTATAACCCTCAGGGCATTTATCTAGGGGTGTAGTGAGCATTTTGATTCCGCAGGTGTTTCATAGATTTTATTAGAAATAGGCAGTGAAAATGAAAAATTTATTTTTTTCTATAAATCTGTAGTTTAAGCTCCCAATTTTTTATTCTCACAAGGAGTAATAGGAGGAAAAACTCCACAAAATTTGTCACTCAATTTCTTTACAGCAGTACCTCATGTGTGGCCTTAAACTGTTGTTTGGGCACATAGCAGGGCTCAGAATGAAAGGAGTGCTATTTGACTTTTGGAGTGCAGATTTTGCTGGATTAGTGTTCGGGCGCCACGTCATATTTGCAAAGCCCCTGACGTACTAGAGTACATAGGAAACACCCAAGAAGTGACCCCCTTTTGGAAATTACACCCCTCAAGGCATTTATCATTTGCCTGGACATGGGTAAGGAGTGAAAGAGCACCATGCACATTTGAGGTCTATTTTGGTGATATTCATAGCATTGGCCCACAATTGCAGGGCTTTGAGGTCAAATGGTAGAACAAACCCCCAAGAAGTGACCCCCATTTTGGAAACTTCACCCCTCAAGATGTGAATGGTAATTTTGGAAACAGTGTAGCATGGCAAACTTTGCTGTTTCCATAGCTCCCGAGTTCTGGAAACAGCGTAGCTCAGCGAGCTCGGCTGTTTCCGCAATTCCTAACCACCTTATTAGGAAGTGGCCGAGAGGCAGCCGTTGCCGAGCAAGGTAGAACGGGGGTTAGGGGGTCCCGTTCTAGAGATAGGTACAGATTCCAGAGTTGGGATCTGCATCTATTGGACATTTATGGCATATCCTGTGGATATGCCATAAAAGTCCAAGATGGAAAAACCCCTTAAAGCATCCAATATTGTATTTGAGACATATAAAATGAATTTCCAGGGGGTACTGAGGCTCATTAATCTCAGTAAACAGTATATGTGGGAGTTGCCTGATCTTTTTTTCCTCGCTGGTAATAGAGATGAAAGCAATTTATAATAATTCTGTCCTTGCTGTAATAGAAATCAGCTCTCTATGTGATAACTTTATGCTGAACTTGTTCTCATACTTACCAGCCAATGAGGAACAGCAGTGCAGGCGAGAGACAAGGCATCAGCATGAGCCTGTGATGAGAGAGCTGTATTTCAGAAATCAGACTCCCTGCCAGCACTAAAGCTACGTTCACAGGTCACAGCTCTGCTCCAATGTAGCACAACCAAAAGGACAGCTATGTACAGGGGCTGGCTGGCAAATTTTAGCCTGGGGGGCAAGCACATAGCACTAGCCCATGAGTAGCGGCCCTTCCTCAACCTGTTTACCTCCGAATACTGTATAAAGGCAGCAGAGGTAACTGGGCTTTAAATCGTTAACAGACGACGGCTGGTTGTGTTGTTTTTTTTATGCTGAGACTGCACACACTTGTACAATCCCAGATACATGATTGAGCTGGTATGCAGTATAATCCCATAGAGCCCCTACTTGCAGTATATTGACAGAGCTCCCCTTGCAGTCTAATGACAGAGAGCCCTCAGCGCCCCTATGCAGTATTATTGACCCCACCAGGGCTGTATTTACAGCTGGTGCTGCCCTAGGCAATGAGTCTAAATACGCTCCACATCAGCAGTTGCATTTGTCCTTGGGTACTCTGCTTATTTAGGCCGGGATCACACATGGTATTTTAGTGGTGCTTTTTGAGCAACTGTAAGTGTTTGGAAAACATAATTTCAACAGTAATAAATCATATCAAACCAGCAAAAATGCTGTGATTTGTGTTGTGTCAGTGGTAAAGGTCCTAACAGCACCGCTAACCCTCAGGACAAAGTATGTGTGAAGAAGACTTTAAACAGCTTCCCAGCGTAGTTCCCTATTTCTACACCTGTCTTCTAATTCTCCTCCCCAAATAAAGGCCCTATCCAGGGCCGGCTCCACGTTTAGGGGGGGGGGGGGGGGGGCCTTGGCCGACAGAGCATTAGTGGGCCTCTTTGCGGTGCAACTCGAGCGGCTGCGGTATAAAGGCACAAAGTTGACAGTGAATATGAAAACATTTTATATGATATACTTAGATACAGGGCCCCAGCAGTAAGTATCCTTGCTGTGTGTGTGTGTGTGTGTGTGTGTGTGTGTGTGTGTGTATGTAACTGCTTTACTTTGTTACGTGTTACAATTTTTTTTGTGTGTTTGTTTTTTTTTACGGGTTCGGATGTTGGACTATTTCGGATTCAAGGATTACTTCGATGGCAGCTTTTTTTATTCTCAATAAAATGGTTAAGGAGGGATGTGTGTTTTTTTTTATTTCAATAAAATATTTTTTCTATATTTTTTTAAACTGTATTACTACCACCTTAGTAATGTCCGCTGGCTGATTGACAACATCCATTACTAAGGTGGGGCTTAGTGTTAGCCGATGCATAGGCTATCGCTTACCCCCATTATTACCCCGGTACCCACCGCCACCACGGATGCCGAGAAGAGCAGAGTACGATCCAGCACCCGACCATCTGCAGTGATGGTCGGGCACTGGGGCGGCCGCAGGCTGGTATTATTAGGCCGGGAAAGGCAAGAAACAGTGGCCCTTCCCACCCTTGTAATGCTGTAATGCTGCCTGCCATTGCTGTGTTGTATGTGGCTGGTTATGAAAAATGGGGGTAGTTTTTTCCATTTAAAAAAAAATAAGTTACGTGGGGTCCCCCCCATTTTCCATAACCAGCCAGACGCAACACAGCAGCAGCAGCCTAGCATTACCAGGGTGGGAAGGGACACTGTTTCTGGCCTTTCCCAGCCTAATAATACCAGCCTACGGCCGCCCCAGTGTCCGTACAAATGGTCGTGTACTGGATTATACCCGGCTCTTCCCGACACCCCTGGTGGTGGGGGTACCAGGGTAATAATGGGGGGTTAGTGTTAGCCTCTGCACCGGCTAAGCCCTGCCTCAGTAATGACGCTGTAAATCAGCCAGTGGCCATTACTGAAGCGGTAATAATAAAAGTTTAAAAGAAAATACAAGGACAGAAAAAAAATATTTTATTGAAATAAAAAAAAACACACAACCCTCATTAACCATTTTATTAAAAGTAAAAAAAGCCATCATCGAAGTAGTCCTAGAATCCGACGTAGTCCAACGACCGAAAATGTAAAAAAACAAACACACAAATAACCCATTAGTAACACATGTGGTAGGCTTAGATACAGGGCCAATGTGTGATACTGTCTGTTAGACCATGTATCTAAGCCTACCACAACGTAGGCTTAGATACAGGGCCCCAGCAGACAGTAATCTTATACTGTATAAGATTACTGTTTGCTGGGGCCCTGCATCTAAGCATGCCATGTGGTAGGCTTAGATACAGGGCCCATCAAACAGTATCATACATACATGGACATACATACATACATACATACATACATGCCCCCATATAGAAGTTAGTCCGTTGTTCTCCCATGTAAAAGTCAAGCGATCCCCCATTTTCGGCCCTGCCCCAGTTTATGCCCCCATGTGAAAGTTTTAGATCACAGGTTTGTGTCCCCGGCCAGTTTGGTGCCTTTGCTCCAATAAAAATAATTAAAACAAACTCACCTAACACTGTCCCGACTCCCGTCACTGTCTTCTCACTGGCACTTGACTTGGCGCCACTCGGATCCACAATAACATAGCGATGCGGCGCTGTCGCACAGATGATCGGCTGATCGTTGCCCTTTTACATGGGCCAATTATCGGGCAACGAGCGTTCATGTGAATGCTCGTTCCCGATCATTGTCCTGTGTAAAGAGGGCAACGATCAGCCGATGAACGATCAAACACTTGTTCATTGCTTGTTCGGTAGCACACCTTTCTGTGTGAACAGGGCTGTTGACATGATAGAAATGTATAGGGACGAGCGATCAGAGTAACTAACGCTCGTCCCCATACATAGAGTATCAAAGGAGCAAACGAGCGCCGATCAATAGGCCGTGTGTAAGACCCAGTTCACACAGAGTTTTTTGGCGCTGATTTTGACGCGGAAACTGTTGACGTGATAGAAATGTATGGGGACAAGCGCATTAGTCCCCTTTACCAGTTTGACACAATGTAATTCATGGGGACAGAGTATGGTGCTATTATAGTCAGGGGCACAGTGCACAGTACTATTGTATTCAGGGGCGCAGTGTGTGATACTATTATATTTAGGGGTGTAGTGTGTAGCACTATGAAAATGTTATCTTCGTTTATAGGTACGGAAATGTTGGAAAAGTGAGGAGCCGAAGACATCTGAGCGGCAAACTCTGCAGAAATGGGCCGTGGCCGGGAGAAGTCATCATAGAGGTCTGGACCGGATGGAGAAGAAAAGAGAAAAAGAACGAAAGAAAGAATCTTAGATACACCTGTGAGTCACTCAATGTAAATGTTTATTCTCTCTGTGACTGATCAGTACTGTAGTCACTGTATGATCTGCAGCGAGATGCCTGATGGTAGTATTCTTTTTTGTGAAACAGCAACTTCCAGCATATCCTTACCATTATTCAGGCTATACTAGGAGCTGTCGTTTTATGTCGTACAAACGTATATGGCAGGGGTTAAATTTAATTTGCAAATGATCTCTGTATTTGTGCTGGTGCTGTATATATGTACTGAACTTGGTTCTGGTGCTGTATTTATGTACTGATCTTGGTTCTGGGGCTGTATATACACTACCGTTCAAAAGTTTGGGGTCACCCAGACAATTTTGTGTTTTCCATGAAAACTCACACTTATATTTATCAAATGAGTTGCAAAATGACTAGAAAATATAGTCAAGACATTGACAAGGTTAGAAATAATGATTTTTATTTTAACCCCTTCCCGCTCCTTGACGTACTATTACGTCATGGCAGCTGTATCGTTAGCGCTCCATGCCGTAATAGTACGTCTCGGGAGTAACGGCCGTTTCGGCCGTCCTCCCGACACATACAGGAGCTGTGACGCTGCTGTCTTGTTCAGCAGCTGTCACAGCTCCTACAGCGGGGACCGATCGCTGTGTCCCCGCTGATTAACCCCTTAAAAGCCGCGTTCTATAGAGATCGCGGCTTTTTAGGGGTTAAGCTGCCATCGCCGGCCTGCTACGCGATAGCGGCCGGCGATGGTGACTATGGCAACCGGACACCAAACAATGGCGTCCGGCTATGCCATAGACGGAAGCCTAGTGGGTCCTGACAACGTCAGGACCCACTATGCTTGCTGTCAGTGAGTAGCTGACAGTTCTAATACACTGCACTACGCATGTAGTGCAGTGTATTAGAATAGCGATCAGAGCCTCCTGCCCTCATGTCCCCTAGTGGGACAAAGTAATAAAGTGAAAAAAAAGTTAAAAAAAGATGTGTAAAAATAAGAAAATAAAAGATTTAAAAGTAATAAAAGTAAAAATCCCCCTTTTCCCTTATCAGTCCTTTATTATTAATAAAAATATATAAACAAACAAATAAACTATACATAATTGGTATCGCCGCGTCCGTAACGGCCTGAACTACAAAATTATTTCATTATTTATCCCGCACGGTGAACGCCGTAAAATAAAATAATAATAAACCGTACCACAATCACAATTGTTTGGTCACTTCACCTCCCAAAAAATGGAATAAAAAGAGATCAAAAAGTCGCATGTACCTAAAAATGGTACTGATCGAAACTACAGTTCGTTACGCAAAAAATAAGTCCTCGCACGGCTTTATTGATTGAAAAATAAAAACGTTATGGCTCTTAGAATAAGGAACACAAAAAGTGAATGATTGTTTACAAAACGTATTTTATTGTGCAAACGCCATAAGACATAAAAAAAAACTATAAACATCTGGTATCGCCGTAATCGTATCGCCGCGCAGAATAAAGTGAATATGTCATTTATAGCGCACGGTGAACGCTGTAAAAAAAAACGAAAAAAAAAACAATCGTACAATTTCTGTTTTTTAGTCACCACGCCACCTAAAAATAGAATAAAAACTGATCAAAAAGCTGCATGCACCCCAAGAAAACTACAATGGATTCCTCAAGGGGTCTAGTTTCCAAATTGGGGTCACTTTTGGGGGGTTTCTAATGTTTTGGCACCACAAGACCTCTTCAAACCGGACATGGTGCCTAATAAAAAAGAGGCTTCAAAATCCACTAGGTGCTCCTTTGCTTCGGAGGCCGGTGCTTCAGTCCATTACCGCCCGAGGGCCACATGTGGGATATTTCTCAAAACTGCAGAATCTGGGTAATACGTATTAATTTGCGTTTCTCTGATAAATCCTTTTGTGTTATAAAAAAAATGGTATAAAGAGGATTTTCTGACAAAAAAAAAATTTAAATTTCACCTCTACTTTGCTCTAAATTTTTGTGAAACACCTAAAGGGTTCATAAACTTTCTATATGCTGTTGTGAATACTTTGAGGGGTCTAGTTTCTAAAATGGGGTATTTCATAGGGGTTTCTAATATATGGGCCCCTCAAAGCAACTTCAGAACTGAACTGGAACCTAAAAAAATAAATAAATGAGGCAATACTTAGCTTCTTACATTATACTGATAATGAGCCGTGCCCACCCCGAGATGACCCCAGTTTTGACCGTTTGTATAAACGGAGACCCCTATTAGACCGTTCCAGTGCCCGGATTTCCCAAGCATACACACCGAGAAGTGTATTTCTATTGATGAGTCCCTGGTACATTTTAAAGGGAGGGTTCAATTCCGCCAGTACCTGCCGTGTAAGAGGGCAAGGTATGGCGTGAAGATGTATAAGCTGTGAGAGTGCATCCGGGTATACCTACAGGTTTAGGATATATGAAGGAAAGGCCACCCCCAAACCAGACTGCATCCTGGACTACAATAGGTACATGGGAGGTGTGGACTTGTCAGATCAAGTCCTGAAGCCCTACAGCGCCATGCGGTGTGGTATAAGAAGCTGGCCGGGCACATCATACAGATGGCTTTGTACAATGCGTACGTGCTACGTCGATGTGCAGGCCAGACGGGAACTTTCCTGGAATTTCAAGAGGTGATTATCAAGAACCTAATCTTTAGGGACCAAGAAGGGGGGGCACCCAGTACTTCTGGAAGCAGGGCCACACGCATCGTACCAGGGCGGCAACACTTTCCAGGGGAAGTTCCCCAAACTGGCAAGAAGGGAAAAAGTCAAAAGAGGTGCAAAGTCTGCTATAAGAGGGGGATAAGGAAGAACACAATATATCAATGTGACGCGTGTCCCGAATAACCAGAGCTCTGTATGAAAGTGTTTTAAAATTTATCATCCATCCCTTGGTTTATAATTTACCCCAATTTTACTTACCCTGATGCACTCCACACAGCTTATCCCCCCACGTCTTTCCCCTCTGGGCCCTGCTGTGTGCTCAGGCAGCTGATAACAGCCACATGTAGGGTATTGCCATACCCGGGAGAACCCACATTACACTTTATGGGGTGTAGGTCTCAGGTCAAAATGCTCACTACACCTCTATATGAATGCCTTAAGGGTGTAGTTTTTAAAACGGGGTCACTTCTTGCGGGTTTCAACTGTACTGGTACCTCAGGGGCTTCTGCATACATGACTTCGCACTCGAAAATCCCCAGTAGGCCAAATGGTGGTCCTTTCCTTCTGAGCCCTCCCATGGGCCCAAACGGCAGTTTATCACAACAAATGGGGTATTGCGGCACTCAGAACAAATTGCGCAACAGAATGGGGTATTTTGTTTCTTGTGAAAATAAGAAATTTTCTGCCAAAACTACATATTATTTGAAAAAAATAATTTTGTTTTCATTCCCAGCCCAATTCAAATAAGTTCTGTGAAAAAACTATGGGGTCAAAATGGTCACAACACCCATAAATGAATTCCTTGAGGGGTGTAGTTTCCAAAATGGGGTCATTTGTGGTTGGTTTCTATTGCTTTGATACCTCTGGGGCTCTGCAAATGCGACATGGCACCCGAAAACCAATCCAGCAAAATCTGTACTCCAAAGAACACACAGCGCTCCTTTCCTTCTGAGCCCTCCCATGGGCCCAAACGGCAGTTTATCACCACAAATGGGGTATTGCCGCACTCAGGATAAATTGGGCAACAAAATGGAGTATTTTATTTCTTGTGAAAATAAGAATTTTTGAGCTAAAATGACATATTATTGGAAAAAATATATATTTTTTGAATTCCCAGCCCAATTCAAATAAGTTCTGTGAAGAAACTATGGAGTCTAAATGGTCACATTACCCATAAATGAATTCCTTGAGGGGTGTAGTTTCCAAAATGGGGTCACTTCTGGTGGGTTTCCATTGCTTTGATAACTCTGGGGCTCTGCAAATGCGACATGGCACCCGAAAACCAAACCAGCAAAATCTGTACTCCAAAGAACACACAGCGCTCCTTCCCTTCTGAGGCCTCCCATGGGCCCAAACGGCAGTTTATTGCCACAAATGGGGTATTGATGCACTCAGGACAAATTGGGCAACAAAATTGAGTATTTTGTTCCCTGTGAAAATAAGAAATTTTGGTAAAAAATTACATCTTATTGGAAAAAATGTCATTTTTTTTAATGTCACAGCCCAATTGAAATAGGTGCTGTGAAAAAACTGTGTGGTCAACATGCTAACAACAACCATAAATGAATTCCTTGAGGGGTGTAGTTTCCAAAATGGGGTCACTTTTGGTGGGTTTCCATTGCTTTGATACCGCTGAGGCTCTGCAAATGCGACATGGCACCCGAAAACCAATCCAACAAAATCTGGACTCCAACAAACATATAGCGCTCCTTTCCTTCTGAGCCCTCCCATGGGCCCAAACGGCAGTTTATCACCACAAATGGGGTATTGCCACACTAAGGACAAATTGGGCAACAAAATGGGGTATTTTGTTCCCTGTGAAAATAAGAAATTTTGATCACAAATGACATTTTATTGGAAAAAATGACATTTTTTTCATTTCAGAGCCCAATTCAAATACGTGCTGTGAAAAAACTGTGCGGTCAAAATGGTAACAACAACCCTAAATGAATTCCTTGAGGGGTGTAGTTTCCAAAATGGGGTCACTATTGGGGGATTCCTACTGTTTTGGCACCTCAACACCTCTTCAAACCTGGCATGCTGCCTAAAATATATTCTAATAAAAAAGAGGACTCAAAATGCACTAGGTTCTTCTTTGCTTCTAGGGCTTGTGTTTTAGTCCACGAGCACAGTAGGGCCACATGTGGGACATTTCTAAAAACTGCAGAATCTGGACAATACATATTTAGTAGTGTTTCTCTGGTAAAACCTTCTGTGTTACAGAAAAAAAAATGAATAAAATTGAAATTCAGCAAGAAAAATGAAATTTGCAAATTTCACCTCCACTTTAATTCCTGTGAAATGCCTGAAGGGTTAAAAAACTTTATAACTGCTGTTTTGAATACTTTGAGGGGTCTAGTTTTTAAAATGGGGTGTTTTATCAGGGTTTCTAATACATAGGCCCCACAAAGCCACTTCAGAACTCAAGAGGTACCTTAAAAAAAAGGCTTTTGAAATTTTCTTAAAAATATGAGAAATTGCTGTTTATGTTCTAAGCCTTGTAACGTCCAAGAAAAATATAAGAATGTTCAAAAAACGATGCCAATCTAAAGTAGACATATGGGAAATGTGAACTAGTAACTATTTTGGGTGGTATAACCATTTGTTTTACAAGCAGATGCATTTAAATTCTGAAAAATGCAATTTTTTCAAAATTTTCTCTACATTTTGCAATTTTTCACCAATAAACACTGAATATATCGACCACATTTTACCACGAACATGAAGCCCAATGTGTCACGAGAAAACAATCTCAGAATCGCTTGGGTAGGTTTAAGCATTCCGACGTTATTACCACATAAAGTGAAATATGTCAGATTTGAAAAATGGGCTCTGAGCCTTAAGGCCAAAACTAGGCTGCGTCCTTAAGGGGTTAAATAATAATTTTATCCTACAAACTTTGCTTTTGTCAAAGAATGCTCCATTTGCAGCAATTACAGCATTGCAGACCTTTGGCATTATAGCTGTTAATTTGCTGAGGTAATTGGGAGAAATTTCACCCCATGCTTCCAGAAGCCCGTCCCACAAGTTGGATTGGCTTGATGGGCACTTCTTGCGTACCATACGGTCAAGCTGCTCCCACAACAGCTCTATGGGGTTGAGATCTGGTGACTGCGCTGGCCACTCCATTACAGATAGAATACCAGATGCCTGCTTCTTCCCTAAATAGTTCTTGCATAATTTGGAGGTGTGCTTTGGGTCATTGTCCTGTTGTAGGATGAAATTGGCTCCAATCAAGCGCTGTCCACAGGGTATGGCATGGCGTTGCAAAATGGAGTGATTGCCTTCCTTATTCAAAATCCCTTTTACCTTGTACAAATCTCCCACTTTACCAGCACCAAAGCAACCCCAGACCATCACATTACCTCCACCATGCTTGACAGATGGCGTCAGGCACTCTTCCAGCATCTTTTCAGTTGTTCTGCGTCTCACAAATGTTCTTCTGTGTGATCCAAACACCACAAACTTCGATTCGTTTGTCCATAACACTTTTTTCCAATCTTCCTCTGTCCAATGTCTGTGTGCTTTTGCCCATATTAATCTTTTCCTTTTATTAGCCAGTGTCAGATATGGCTTTTTCTTTGCCACTCTGCCCTGAAGGCTAGCATCCCGAAGTCGCCTCTTCACTGTAGACGTTGACACTGGCGTTTTGCGGGTACTATTTAATGAAGCTGCCAGTTGAGGACCTGTGAGGCGTCTATTTCTCAAACTAGAGACTCTAATGTACTTGTCTTGTTGCTCAGTTGTGCAGCGGGGCCTCCCACTTCTCCTTCTACTCTGGTTAGAGCCTGTTTGTGCTGTCCTCTGAAAGGAGTAGTACACACCGTTGTAGGAAATCTTCAGTTTCTTGGCAATTTCTCGCATGGAATAGCCTTCATTTCTAAGAACAAGAATAGGCTGTCGAGTTTCACATGAAAGCTCTCTTTTTCTAGCCATTTTGAGAGTTTAATCGAACCCACAAATGTAATGCTCCAGATTCTTAACTAGCTCAAAGGAAGGTCAGTTTCATAGCTCCTCTAAACAGCAAAACTGTTTACAGCGGTGCTAACATAATTGCACAAGGATTTTCAAGTGTTTTCTAATCCTCCATTAGCCTTCTAACACAGTTAGCAAACACAATGTACCATTAGAACACTGGAGTGATGGTTGCTGGAAATGGGCCTCTATACACCTATGTAGATATTGCATTAAAAACCAGACGTTTGCAGCTAGAATAGTCATTTAGCACATTAACAATGTATAGAGTGTATTTCTGATTAATTTTATGTTATCTTCATTGAAAAAAACTGTGCTTTTCTTTCAAAAATAAGGAAATTTCAAAGTGACCATAAACTTTTGAACGGTAGTATATGTACTGAGCTTGGTTCCGGCATTGTATATATGTACTGAGCTTTGTTCTGGTGCTGTATTTATGTACTGAGTGTAGCGATGGCGACCTCCGTTCACCGCTATTTGGCTTCCCATGTCGGCCGCCATCTTAACTCACCGCTCTGCCGGCGTTCTCCTCCTCCTTCTCAGAAATGCAGACAAGTACTGCCTCTTTCTGCTGCTCATTGCCATAGGGTGCGCGCGCTCACTCCCGGCCTTAAAGGGCCAGCGCAAGCACCTAGTAAAAGTGTCCCACCAATCCAGTTAACACCTTGGACGTTAAAAAGGGCTCTGCCCTTTCACTCCTTGCCTGAGTGTTGTTGTGTCTACCCATGTTCATTACACAAATGGTCCCTTAGTTGTATCCTGCTCCCAGTGGTACCATATCCTGTTTCCTGTATCCTGTTGTTACGTATGTTCCTGTGCCTCAACTCCTTGTTGGAGTCGTGTTGCCTCATCTGCCACATCCGTGACAGTTATTGACTATTATCTGGCCAGCTGCTTCTCTTCCACAGCTGTGACACTGAGATTTGTTCTGTATTTATGTACTGAGCATGGTTCTGGTGCTGTATATATGTACTAAGACTTGTTCCGGTGCTGTGTTTATGTACTGAGCTTGGTTTTGGGGCTGTATATTTATGTACTGACCTTGGTTCTGGGGCTGTTTCTATGTACTGAGCTTAGTTCTGGCCCTGTATATATGTCCTGAGCTTGGTTCTGGTGCTGTATATATGTACTGAGTTTTGTTCTGGAGCTGTATATATGTACTGAGCTTGGTTCTGGCACTGTATATATGTACTGAGCTTGTTCTGGGGCAGTATATATTTACCTTATCTTAAGGTAAAATTAGATGTTAAATCTACTTTTACCTTAAGATAAGGTAAATATATACATACAGTAAAAACTAAACCCAAAAAATCAACCACAGTTTTTTTCTCCAATTCACCCATTATATGGTACTTTAAATGGTGCCAATAAAAACTACAACTGCTCCCGGAAAAAAGAATCTTTCACACACCGCTCCATTGACAAAAAAAGAAAAAAGTTACGTCTATAGGAAGGTGGTGAGTGAAAATGAAAAAAGATAAAAAATAAATATGGCTTGGACTTTTAGGGGTGAAACAACAGGGACTGGTTCTTTATATTTACGCACAGCAGCTTATTTTTTCCCGGAAACCACTAACAATTTAAAGCTCCTGACCTCTTTAGTGTCTCAAAGTATACTGCTTTTTCTCTTCTGTATGGCTCATTCTGCTTTTACAGCAAATTCAAAACCGTGCCAGATCTGTGGCCACGCAAAGTGAAATCTACAAATATAAGGTACAGCGTCTTCAGAGTTGGGGGGGGGGGCACACATTGTGAACTGCCCGGGGGCTCATGGTACCCTTAATCCGCCCCTGAGCACCAAATAATAAACAGCATATAGGAGAGGTGTTCAAAGGCGGGCACCTAGATTAAAGGGGTTATTCAGCTTTTTAAAATTCATGGCCTATCCTTAAAAGGAACCTGTCACCAGCATTTCACCTATTAAACCAGCAATACCTGGTGGTAGTGGGTGAAAAATCATTTTTATATAACCTATAATTATCTTCTTAGTCGGCTCTGTAGCTTTAGTATTCAGTTTTTAGTATTCCCACACCGTATGCTAATGAGCAGAAAAGAGTCATATTTTCGTTTGAAAAGAGTCAAATCTTCGTTTGAAAAGAGTCATATCTTGATTCCTGAAGTCTTTCCGTGTTTGCCCCGCCTCCTTACTTTTGATTGACAGCTTCTCACCTTCCCCCAGCACACTAAATCCTGCGCTTGTGCATTGATGTCCCATTCTGGTGTGTGCACACAAAGGGTCACTGGATTATTAGAATAAAAAGCGCAAAATGATTGCAGACCTTTATTTACAGTCAGAGGAGGAGTTTAGGAGAGGGGATAATGGCAATGAACTTTTGATAGCAGCGGCCAGTGAGGGATAAATTTCAATAGGTGAAATGCTGGTGACAGGTTCCCTTTAAGATAAGCCATCATTATTAGATCAGTGGGGTCCGACTCTCGGCACCAGTGTTCCCAATAAGGTGCGCCGCGCACCTTCCACTGTCCGCCCACTCACTGATGTTTAAAGCCATGGGCAACAGGCGGATGCAGTGGCGTCGCTAGCACCACAGGGGGCTCCGGTGCTAGCGACAGCCACAGTCACTTGTATGTGCGTCCTTAGGACGCAGATACAAATGAATACTATAGGCTGCAGGCCACGTTAGCCTGCAGCCTATAAGGCACTGGAATGTCACGCAGGCTGGCGTGATGATGTGACATCACGCCGGTCTGCGCATGCGTCCCGCCAGAGGGGCAGTGTAGCGCTCCGTCTGTTGCGGGACCGGGGCAAGGTAAGTACAATCTTTTTCTTTTTTAAGGGGCTGTGTAGCGCTATATACAAGGGGAGGAGTGGGGCTGTGTAGCGCTATATACATATTGCTGTGTAAAACTATACACAAGGGGAGGAGGGGGGCTGTGTAACACTATATACACAAGGGGAGAGGGTGGCTGTGTAGCGCTATATACAAGAGGAGGAGGGGGCTGTGTAGCACTATATACAAGGGGAGGAGGGGGCTGTGCAGCACTATATACAAGAGGAGGGGGGCTGTGTAGCACTATATACAAGGGGAGGAGGGGGGCTGTGTAGCACTATATACAAGGGTAAGAGGGGGGCTGTGTAGCACTATATACAAGGGGAGAGGGGGACTGTGTAGCACTATATACAAGGGGAGAGGGGGACTGTAGCACTATATACAAGGGGAGTGGGCTGTATAGCACTATATACAAGGGGAGAGGGCGGCTGTGTGGCATGATATACAAGGGGAGGGGGGCTGTGTAGCACTATATACAAGGGGAGAGGGGGCTGTGTAGCACTATATAAAAGGGGAGAGGGGGGCTGTATAGCACTATATACAGGGGGAATTGCTCTGTAGCACTATATACAGGGGGATTGCTGTGTGGCACTATATACAAAGGGGCTGTCTGGCACTATATATACAAGGGGACTGTGTGGCACTATATATACAAGGGGGCTGTGTGTGGCACTATCTACAGGGGGGCTGTGTGGCAGTATCTACCGGGGGGTCTGTGTGGCAATATCTACAGGGGGTCTGCGTGGCAGTATCTACAGGGGGGTCTGCATGGCAGTATTTACAGGGGGGTCTACATAGCAGTATCTACAGAGGGGTCTGTGTGGCACTATCTACAGGGGGGCTGTGTGGCAGTATCTACCTGGGGGTCTGTGTGGCAATATCTACAGGGGGTCTGCGTGGCAGTATTTACAGGGGGGTCTACATAGCAGTATCTACAGAGGGGTCTGTGTGGCACTATGTACAGGGGGGTCTGTGTGGCACTATCTACAGGGGGGTCTGTGTGGCGCTATCTATAGGGAGTCTGTGTGGCGCTATCTATAGGGGGTCTGTGTGGAGCTATCTATAGGGGCACTGGTGTAATGAGGGATTCTTTCATTGATGCCTATAATTGGTGTTTATAACTGTCTATTTTCCTGGTGGACTTGTAATATTATATTATTTAAAAAAGTAATTAAAACTAATTTAAAATAAATTTTCTTATTCTTTTATTTAGTCGCTATATTAGCGTTTACTGGGGGTATTACTTTTGGTCATCAGGTCGCCCACCATTAATGGAGACTTGTCCTGCTCCCTAAATGGCCCGCTCAGGAGCTGCCAAGACTTAGAGGGAACATTGCTCAGCACCCCCGCCGATTAGCTGTTTGAAGGATCTGTGGCACGTGAAGAAGACAGTGGTGCAATACCTTGAACAGCCGTTACAAATGTAACAGGGCGTTCAAGTACGAATGAGAACCATGTAAACAATGAAGAGGCTGCGGTGGTCATACAAGCACTGTGGCTCCTTCATGCAGCTGATCAGCTAGAGTTCCAAGAGTCGGACCTTCACTGATCTAATAGTGATGGCCTATCCTAAGAATAAGCCATCAATTTTAAAAACCTGGATAACCAGGGCTTGTACAGCTAAAAAAAAAAAAAAGAGGCCTTAGACGTGATCTTATTAACATGTATAAACATACTGTATGTGTGGTCAATACAAAGAACTAACACATGATTTATTTATTCTAAGTAGTGTGCAAAGCACCAGGGGACATATGTTACGTGCGGAAGAAAGGTGATTCAAACATCAATATTTTACAGTTAGAGTAGTCAAACTATGGAATGCCCTACCCCAAGAGGTAGTAATGGCAGATACTATGACAACATGCTTATCTAATGACAATTGTCATGGAGGGTTATAATTAATTTATTAATGAATAATGTGTAATTCATCTGAGAAAGGTTGAACTTGATGAACACTTGTCTTTTTTTTAACCAAAGTAACTATGCAGCATGTCAGTTACAACAACATTTTGTTTTTCTTGTCCATGCTAGTTGCCAATTCTAATATTATTTCCATCCCTTAAATCTTTGACTTGCCGCAACCATTTCTTGGTTTTTCACTTTCGTTCTTTCCTTCCCACATTCCAAAAGCCATAACTTTTTTATTTTTACATTGATATAGCCGTATGAGGGCTTGTTTTTGTAGGATGATTTGTAGCTTTTCACTGCATCATTTATTGCACCATATAATGCACTGGGAAACAAGAAAACAAAATCTTTGTGGGATGGAATGGGAAAAACGCAGTGAATCCTTCATTGTTTCTGGGGTTTCATTTTTGCGGTGTTCACCGTGCGGTATAATTTACATGTTAGCTTTATTTTGCGGGTCAATACGATTATGACGATACTACATTTTTTTTTTATTACTAATTTAACAAAGAAAAGACTAATCTTTAAAGAAAATAGTTTTGTTTTGCCAAATTCTGGGACCCATAACAGCAATTCTGCTGTTTTTAATTTTTGTACAGCATGCAGGTTAAATGTAATATTGTAGTAGTTTGAACATTTACGGACACAATTATGTTTATTTTTTAACTCCACTCCTCATCATGTGACCAGCCCCGCTGTAATCTATGTAATCACTGTAGCAGTAGTACAGCGATTGCATAGAATACAGCGGGGCCGGCCACACTACGAAGAGTTTTGTCGTCATGAAGAAAGACTGTGCCACTAGACTTGAAATGTATATTAGCAAGGGTATTCACATATTGCATTGAGTACAACCGCTAATACTTTTCGGTCTCCACATAACCCCTTTAATGTTGCTGAGCTGCAATACCAGAGCTGCAGTACCAGATTCGTGGGATGGACAAGAGTGGTGCTGATCTTAGAAACAAATAAATTATAATTTTTTCAGACTACAAGACACCCTTTTTTTTAAAATAAAATACAACAACAAAAAACTGCAGCAATGTGCTTTTGCATCGAATAGTCTGAATACATGCAGCAGGAGAATGTGAGCTCTGTTTTATCTAAGGTCCTGGAAGTACAGTTTTGTATCAGATCACACATGAAATATTGTGTACAATTTTGGGCACCTTTGTATAAGAAGGGCATAGCTGAACTAGAGCGGGCACATAAGAGGAGGACAGAGGATTAAGGGAATTGGTGGATTGTAGTACCAAGACATTTAGGCTATGTTCACACGGGGTATTTTGCCGAGTTTTTTGACGCGGAAACCGCGTCACAAAACTCGGCAGAAACGGCCCGAGAACGCCTCCCATTGATTTCAATGGGAGGCGTCGGCGTCTTTTTCCCGCGAGCAGTAAAACTGCCTCGCGGGAAAAAGAAGCGACATGCCCTATCTTCGGGCGCTTCCGCCTCCGACCTCCCATTGACTTCAATGGGAGGCAGGAGAAAGCGTCGATCTAATTACTCTTCTCTTTACAGAAACAATAAATTCTCAATCTTCCTAATCTCTTACTCCAAGCCAACTAGATCTCAAAACAACAGCAGAGATCTAGGAATAGAGATTATGTTCCTCATGAGAAGAAGACTGGTGCCAGAACACTGGAAGGGAGTTGACCTGATTTCAGGTTACAAATGAGGAACTTCAGCAAGTCCCTGTCCTGGAGAAATTTGATGTATGGATTCACTGATGAAAAGGCTGGAAGTTTCCCTGTTCTGACAGATGTTATGGTTAGGGGCCGACACCCATCATGTGCAAACCGTACCGATGCACAGGAGCCCAGTATAATATAATTGAGGGACCAAAACCGTGCTCACAGTTACTGGTGCACCTTGAGGATGACACAACCCAGTCTGCCATGGTAAACTATTGGCGAGTATGGGGTCCCACCCACCCCACCCCCTACATGGGGCTCTCCACCACCTTTGTCCGTCCTTGATTATGACCAGAAGCAAAGACGGTAATTATGTGGGACCTCCTCCCGAGGTTCAGAGGTAGTTGATCATAAACTTCTTATGACTAATGCAAATTTTCTTTTTGCAATAGGTCTGAGGATAACAGATCTAATTTAGCAGACCGTTTCAGGAACCTTTTCGCTAAGGGCTCTTGTGACCAGGATCTTACCCAAAATGCGGCCTGGACTTAATTTTAGACCTTCCGGGTTGATAGACTCAGTCTTTTCCTGAATCCTTCCTGCTGGAAGTGTAGGATATTGTTAAGCCACAGGTTGTAACTATCCACTCCTTAAATGGAATAAAAAGCTGAAACAATCAATGCGCCCCTTGTGTGAGCCTTCTTGGTAGTTCCAGACCTGGACTGCAGGCAGGTCTTCGTGAATTGATTGGAGAGCCCTTTAGCTTCTAAATGGGCTTGTCAACCTTCAGGCTGTCAGGTTGAATGTCAGGTTGAATGTCTTCAGGTCCTGGCAGAGTTGAGTGCCCTGAGACACCAAGGTCTGCACTGGGGAAGTCTCCAGCAACACTCGACTCATCTGAATGAGGTGGGAATACCATGACCTCTGTGGCCAGAATGGTATGATGGCTTTTACCGTGGTATGATTTTGATTTCTGTAAATATGACCTCCTGATGCTGCAAATTCAACAAATTACCATTTTAGTTCTCTTTACAACCTTTAAAATGTTTTGATCTCTGTTGTGCATAATAATTTGAAACAGTGAATTTTGAATTTTTTACTTCTAAAATAATATCTTTTTATCATTAGGAGATTTGTTCAATAAAATTAGCATTATACTCCAACGGTTGATGGCTTGAAGATTATACTGACTGTCATTTGCATCGACTATTTAGGAAAATCAGACAAAAATAACATTTGCATAATAATTTGGAACGCGGTGTATCTGAAGGGGTGGCCGTGTGTGGCGCTATCTACAGGGGGGCCTTGTGTGGCGCTATCTATAGGGGGTCTTGTGTGGCGCTATCAACAGGGGGGCTGTGTGTGGAGCTATCTACAGGGGGCTGTGTGTTGTGCCATCTACAGGGGTGCTGTGTGTCTGGCGCTATCTACAGGGGGGCTGTGTCTGGCGCTATCTACAGGGGGGCTGTGTCTGGTGCTATTACATATATCTAACTTTATTTTTTTGTTTTGCAGGTTCCGCTGGATTGTTTGGACTACGTCGTAGATTCGTTGGACTACTGCGATGATCTACGTTTTTTTAAAATAAAATGGAGAAAGAGGGTTGTGTGGGGGAGTTCTTATTTCAATAAAAAAATATTTTCTTATGTCTCTGTGTTTTTTTAATACTTTAATAGTGCCTTGGTAATGACAGTTGTCTGAACGCGCCTATTACTAAGGTGGGGCTTAGTGTTAGCCGTTAAAAAGGCTGCAACTAACCCCCATTATTACCACGGTAACCACTGCCATCAGGGGTGCTGGGAAGAGCCGGGTATGATCCAGTACCTGACCATCTGTAGTAATGGACGGGTACTGGGGCGGCCGTAGGCTGGTATTATGAGGCTGGAAAGGGCCAAAACGATCCAGTACACGACCAACTGTAGTGACGGACTGGCACTGTGACAGCTGCAGGCTGTTATTATTAGGCTTGGAGAGGCCAGAAACAGTGGCCCTTCCCACCCTGGTAGTACTAGGCTGCTGCCGCTATGTTGGATATGACTGGTTATGAAAAATGAAATGACATTGCGTCCCCCCCCAGTTTCAGAACCTTCCAGATACAACACAACACAGCATCAGCCTGTCATTACCAGTGTGAGAAGGGCCACTGTTTCTGGCCTCTCCAAGCCTAATAATAACAGCCTGCAGCCGCCACAGTGCCCGTCCGTCACTATAGTTGGTCGGGTACTGGATCGTACCCGGCTCGCTCTTCCCAGCAGCACTGGTGGCGGTGGGTACCAGGGTATTAATGGGGGTTAGTTGCAGCCTTTTTACTGGCTAACCCTAAGCCCCACCTTAGTTATGGACGCGGTCAGACAACTGCCATTACCAAGTCGTAATAAAGTATTAAAAAAAACACAGAGACATAAGAAAATATTTTTTATTCAAATAAGAACTCCACCACACAACCCTCTTTCACAATGTTATTTTAAAAAGACGTAGATCATCGCAGTAGTCCAACGAATCTACTGCATAGTCCAAACAGTCCAGCGGAACCTGCAAAACGAAAAAATAAAGTTAGTAATATGAAGAATAAAAAAGTTTCTCACCTCCAGTGACTTCTGTCTTCCCTACGCTGCAATAGAAACTAGACATCAATGAAAAATAATTCCCCTTCATGTAACTCTGCTACCTGTCAGCTGAAAAGTCATCCGCCACAGGGAAAAATGTTTCCCCATCATGTCTGATTCCAAGGTATTTCTTTGTGGTACTCCGCCATGGGGAAACATTTTTCCCTCTGGGGGATGATTTTTCCAGTGACCGGTAGCAGAGTTACACAACTGGAAAAAAAAAATCCCCATCATGTAACTCTGTGACTTGTCAATTGAAAAGTCATCCACCGTAGGGTCTCCCTCTTGACTTTCATTGTTCTCAGCCTTTTGGTTTGGCCTGCAGCTGCTGCCGTGATGAGCAAATGATATACCCAAGTTAGGAAAAGTAACACAATGATGATATAACCTGATCCATAATATCTGTGATATCCATACAATCAAGAGATCTGCAGTGAGAATATGCATTTGTAATTTGAAGCAGGATCTGGCCGTGAATTTATGTGTTTATGCGGGATATTGAGTGTGGTTAGGGGTGTGGCTTTAAAATGTCCCTCTTTTCCGAATTCAAAAGTTGGGAGGTATGTGGTATGTACAGTAAGGGCACGTCAAGACGTGGCAGAGTTTTTCCACTGCAAATGTTGGTGCAGATTTGGGGCAATTACGCAACGAATCTGCACCAACATTTGCATATTTGACAGGTTATTCAGACGTTGCAGAAAACACAGCGGACGTGCCACAGATTTCAGTTTTTGCATTGCAAAGGCTGAAATCCGCAGTGAAATTCCGCTTCTTCTCCGCAACAGACAGTGCATGCTTCGGTGGGAAAATTCTGCACCGCAGCCTATGGTCCGCAATGTCTGAACTAACTTGCCTAAAAATGTATTGAAACAAATGTAAAAATTGTCCGCTGGAGAATTCCACTGCGGACTGTCCGCAGTGGAATTCCACAGCAATTCCGCCACGTCTGGCCGTGCCCTAAGAGTCTTTTTTTCCGCCCACTTTTTAAGCTTTTAATTATTAAAGCACCTGTCTTAAAAATGATAATATTCGCATACAGCACAACCCCTTTTTAAAGAGACTCTGTCACCACATTATAAGTGCCCTATCTCCTATATAAGGAGATCGGCGCTATTATGTAGGTGACTGTAATGCTGTTTATTTCGAAAAACTATCTATTTTAACCCCTTCAGGACTGAGCCTGTTTTGGCCTTCAGGACAAAGCCGATTTTTCAAATCGGACATGTGTCACTTTCTGTGGTAATAACTCCGGAATGCTTTTGCATATCCAAGAGATTCTGAGTGACATATTGTACTTTATGTTAGGGAAAAAATTTGTTCGATAAATTCAATATTTATTTGTAAAAAATACCAAGATTCGGAGAACTCTAAATTTAAATGCATCTACTTGTAAAACAGATTGTAATACCACACAAAATACTTACTATTTTATATTTCCCATATGTCTGCTTTATATTTGCATCGTTTTTTGAACATTCTTTTATTTTTCTAGGACGTTACAAGGCTTAGAACTTTAGTAGCAATTTCTCATATTTTCAAGAAAATTTCAAAAGCCTATTTTTTCAGGGACCAGTTCAGTTCTGAAGTGGCTTTGAGGGCCTTATATATTAGAAAGTCCCCATAAATTACACCATTTTGAAAACTGCACCCCTCAAAGTATTCAAAACAGCATTCAGAAAGTGTTTTAACCCTTTAGGCGTTTCACAGGAATTAAAGCAAAGTAGAGGTGAAATTTACAAATTTCATTTTTTTTCCCGAAAATTAATATGTAATACATTTTTTCTGTACCACAGAAGGTTTTACCAGAGAAACGCAACTCAATATTTATTGCCCAGACTCTGCAGTTTTTCGAAATATCCCACATGTGGTCCTAGTGCGGTAATGGACTGAAACACCGGCCTCAGAAGCAAAGGAGCAGCTAGTGGATTTTGGGGCCTCCTTTTTTTAGAATCTATTTTAGGCACCATGTCAGGTTTGAATAGGTCTTGTGGTACCAAAACAGTAAAGACCCCCCAAAAGTGACCCCATTTTGGAAACTATATCCCTCAAGGAATTTATCTATGGGTATAGTTATCATTTTGAACCCACAATTTTTTTGCTAAATTTATTTGAATTAGTATGTGAAGATGAAAATCTATTTTTTTGGTGAAAAAACGTAAAAATTTTCAATATTTACATGGAATAAAGTAGAAAAAACACCCCAACATATGTAAAGCAATTTCTTACGATTATAGCAATACCCCATATGTGGTAATAAACTGCTGTTTGGACCCACAGCAGGCCTCAGAAGGGAAGGAGCACCATTTGGATTTTGGATTTCTGATTTTGCTGGAATAGTTTTCAGTGCCGTGTCACGTTTGCAATGCACTGGAGGGATGAAAACCGTGGAAACCCCCCAATAGTGACCCCATTTTGGAAACTACACCCCTCAAGGAATTTTTCTAGGGGTAAAGTTAGCATTTTGACCCCACAGTTGTTTTGCTGAAGTCATTGGAATTAGTCTGTAAAGGTAAAAATCTACTTTTTTTCTGTAAGAACTTAGACATTTTTAATTTTTACAAGGAATAAAGGAGAAAAAGCACCCCAACATTTGTAAAACAATTTCTCCTGATTACGTAAATACCCCATATGTGGTAATAAACTGCTGTTTGGACCCACACCGGGGCTTAGAAGAGAAGGGGCACCATTTGGCTTTTGGAGCTCAAATTTAGCTGGAATAGTTTTTGGGTGTCATGTCGAATTTGCAAAGCCCCTGAGGTACAAAAACAGTGGAAACCTCCCAAAAGTAACCCCATTTGGGAAACTACACCACTTAAGGAATCTATCTAGGGGTATAGTGAGCATTTAGGCCCCACACGTCTTTTGCAGAATTTATTAGAATTAGGCCGTGAAAATTAATATCAACATTATTTCCAATAAAATGTTGAATTTTTTCAATTTCACAAAGGATAAAGGAGAAAATGCCGCCCAACATTTGTAAAGCAATTTCTCCCGAATACGGCAATACCCCACATGTGGTCATAAATGTTTTTTCATTAGAAAGTAATTAACCCTTTCCGAACTGATCCACGTTTTGCTTTTTTCTTTTTCGTTTTTCCTCCCCGCTTTCCGAGAGCCACATCTTTTTTATTTTTCCGTCAATAGAGTGGTGTGAGGGCTTATTTTTTGCGGGATGAGCTGTAGTTTTCATTGGTACCATTTTTTGGTACATAAGACTTTTTCAGCACTTTTTATTACATTTTTTGGTAGAGCGAAGGTGACCAAAAAACTGCGATTTTGCCATTTAAAATTCTTTATTTTTCACGGCGTTCACCGTGCGAGTTCAATAATGGTATATTGTAATAGCTTGGACTTTTACGGACGCAGCGATACCAATTTTGTGTATTTTTGTTCTTTTTTTACATTACTTTAGAGAAAAAATATGAAAAGGTTTTCTTTTTGGACTTTAAATATTAATTTAATTTTTTCCACTAATAATAACTATTTACTTTTGTTTTTACATATTTTATTAGTCCCCCTGGGAGACTTGAACCAGCAATCATTAGATCACTGGTAGAATACACTGCAATACTAATATATTGCAGTATATTGTGATTTTTACAGGCTCCTGTAACAGCGCGATCGCTGTTTCTGTCCGTTAGTCCCGGTATCAGCTGTAATACACAGCTGACACCCGCAGCGTATGGCGCTGGCTCAGCGCGTGAGACGCTCCATATATCACCCCCCACACCACGACGACATGCTATTAAGTCATGGTGCGCGAAGGGTTTAATGCGCAGCCGATGGTGGAAAGTGAAAAATTACAATTTTCCACTGATGTGCCATTTTAGTGCACTATATGTTGTGCCCAGTTTGTGCCCCAAATACCACAAATAAAATATTAACAGGGTTCTCCCGGGTATGGCGATGCCATATCGGTGGACGTAAACGGCTGTTTGGGCAGACTGTAGGGCTCAGAAGGGAGGGACGCTATTTGGCTTTTGGAACGCAGATTTTGCTTGGTAGAAGCTCTGCCGTTTTGCTGGTATTTCAGTTTATAATGTGGGGGCAAATGTAGGTTGGGAAGAGTACATCAGGGGCATAATAGGAGGGTATAATAATGGGGTAAATAAATAATAATCCGCAGATATGTGGAAAGTGTTGCACTTATATTATAAATGGCGCCCGATCTTATCCGCTTTTGGATCGCTCTGCACATTTTGCATCGCCATATTCTGGGAGCCGGAACTTTTTTTATTTTTTCACCACCGGAGCTGTGTGAGGGCTTATTTGTTGCGGGACAATCTGTAATTTTCATTGGTACCATTTTGGGGTACATGCGATTTTGTTGATTACTTTTTATTCCATTTTTCGGCAAGCAAGGTGACCAAAAACCATCAATTCTGACAATGATTTTTATTTATTTTTTACAGCGTTCACCCTGGGCTATAAATGACCATTATATTTTATTCTGCAGGTCGGTACGATTACGGCGATACCATATGTATATAGGTTTTTTTATGTTTTGCAGCGTTTGCGCAATAAAATAACTTATTTAGAAAATAATTAATTTTCTGAGTCACCATATTCTGAGAGCCGTAACTTTTTTATTTTTCCGTCAAAAAAGCTGTGTAAGGGCTTGTTTTTTGCGGGACGGGTTGTAGTTTGTATCGGTACAATTTTGGCGTACATGTGACTTTTTGATCACTTTTTATTGTATATTTTGTGAGGGGTGGTGACCAAAAAATAGTGATTCTCGCTTTGTTTTTCATTTATTTTTTTTGCGGTGTTCACCGTGCGGGAAAAATAATATTATAGTTTTATAGTTGGGGTCGTTACGAACGCGGTGATACCAAATATGTGTACTTTTTTTTTAAGTGTTAATTTTTTTTCCTATAATAAAAGACTTATTATAGGAAAAAAAGCAGTTCATGTTTATATCACTTATAACTTTTATTTTTACACTTTTTTTAAAAAAATTTTATTCTTTTTTTTACTTTTTTCACTTGTCCCACTAGGGGACACTTAGACTTGCAGCTCTGATCGCTGCTGGAATACATTACACTACACATGTAGTGTAATGCATTCCAACTGTCATTGTGACGTGACAGTTAGGGGGGATTCACACGAGCGTGTATTCGGTCCGTGCGGGCCGCGTGGTTTTCACGCGGCACGCATGGACCAATGCAAGTCTATGGGGCAGTACAGACAGTCCGTGCTTTTTGCGCAGCGTTTGTCTGCTGCGCAAAAAGCGCGACAGGTTCAATAACTCTGCGTATTTCGCGCATCACGCACCCATTGAAGTCAATGGGTGCGTGAAAACCACGCAGGTTGCACGGAAGCACTTCCATGCGAACCGACTGAGACAGCGCACCAGCTGTCAAAAGGATGAATGTAAACAGAAAAGCACCACGTGCTTTTCTGTTTCCGAACATCCAAACGGAGTGTCTTTGCGATGAGCGAAGCCGGACAAACGAACCGAACTTCACCGGGTTCGGCCGAACTCGTTTTGGCCGAACCCGGCAAAAAAATTATCGGTACGCGACGTCAGGAGATAGTCCCTGTCCATGGTGCTGAAAGAGTTAAACTGTTTCAGCACCATGGACAGTGACTTCCGATCCCAATATACATGAACCTGTAGAAAAAAAAACGAAGTTCTGACTTACCGATAACTCCCGGCTTCTTCCTCCAGTCTGACCTCCCGGGATGACAATTCAGTCCAAGTGACAGCTCCAGCCAATCACAGGCCAAGCACAGGCTGCAGCGGTCACATGGACTGGCGCGTCATCCAGGGAGGTGGGGCCCGATGTCGAGAGGTGCGTCACCAAGGACGCGTCACCAAGGCAACGGCCGGGAAGTTCTCGGTAAGTACGAACTTTTTCTTTTTTTTCAACAGGTTTTTCGATATTGTGTTCGGCATTCACTGTCGAGGGTGCTGAAAGAGTTAGCTCTTTCAGCACCTTGGACAGTGACGGGCGTTGACTAGCCTCATCTCTATGATGGCGGCTGCGCAAAAATCACGCAGCCGCGCATCATACACGGATGACACACGCAGCTGTCAAATGTTTTTTGCGCGCGCAAAACGCTGTGTTGTTTGCGCGCACAAAAACGCAACGTCCGTCTGTATCTGCCCTTACACTGACAGGAAGCCTACGACAACCACCCTCCGGGTGGTCCTCATAGGCTTCTGTACATGGCAACCCGGAAGCCATTGTCTGGCGTCCGGTTGCCATGGGTAAGATCGCCAGCCCCCGTGATTTCACATGGGGGCTGCCGATCGGTGCTAAACACCTTAATTGTGGCGTTCAAATCGAACGTCGCAATTAAGGGGTTAACTGCCGAAATCAGCGGCGATAGGCCGCTGATCGGCAACGAGGAATGCAGGGCAGACACCCTGCACAGTTAACCGCTGCTGCGGTGTAGCGCCGCGCGCCGGTTAACTGTCAAAGCACAGACGTAACTGCACGTCAAGGTGCGCAAACTTACTGCACACATTCACGTGCAGTTACGTCAAGGTGCGGGAAGGGGTTAAACCACTTTCTGAGCGATTTTTAGCTTTATGCTAATGAGTTTCTTAATGCCCAAGTGGGCATGTTTTTATGTTAGACAAAGTGGGCGTTGTACAGAGGAGTGTATGACGCTGACCAATCAGCGTCATACACTTCTCTCCATTCATTTACACTGCACTAACAATATAGTTATATCGCTATGTGCAGCCACATACACAAACACTAACATTACTGCAGTGTCCTGATAATGAATATACATCACTACCAGCCAGGACGTGATGTTTATTCAGAATCCTGACCACTTCTGAATCTTTTCTGTGAGATTCCAGCAAGGCAAGCGTAATCTCGATTGAAATGACAGGTTACATCGTAATCTCGCGAGATTATGCTTGCCTTGCTGGAATCTCACAGAAAAGATTCAGAAGTGTCAGGATTCTGAATAAACATCACGTCCAGGCTGGCAGTGATGTATATTCATTATCAGGACACTACAGTAATGTTAGTGTTTGTGTATTTAGCTGCACATAACGATATAGCTATATTGCTAGTGCAGTGTAAATGAATGGAGAGAAGTGTATGACGCTGATTGGTCAGCGTCATACACTCCTCTGTACAACGCCCACTTGGTCTAAAGTAAAACACGCCCACTTGGGCATGGAGAAATTCACTAGCATAAAGCTAAAAATCGCTCATAAAGTGGTTTAAAATAGATAGTTTTTCTAAATAAAAAGCATTACTGTCACAAACATTATGGTGCCAATCTTCTTATATAGGAGATAGGGCACTTATAATGTGGTGACAGAGCCTCTTTAAGGTTTAAGTGCAGGTCCTCCACTTTAAATGTACGGCTATGTTCACACGCTTAACAAAAAAACGTCTGAAAATACAGAGCTGTTTTCAAGGAAAAACAGCCCCTGATTTTCAGCAGTTTTTTTAAACAACTAGCGTTTTTTGCGACGTTTTTTACGGCCGTTTTTTTTAAGCTGTTTTTCTATTGAGCCAATGAAAAACGGCTCCAAAAACGTCTCAAGAAGTGACATGCACTTCTTTTTACGGGGAGTCTTTTTATGTGCAATTATTTGAAAATGAGGCGTAAAATAACTCTCCGTCGGTACAGAATGCCGTATTTCCCATTAAAATCAATGGGCAGATGTTTGTAGGTATTCAGGTTCCAATTTTTCAAAATAACCCATGTGAACATACCCTAACTATTGCTACATATCCCTGTTCCACTTTTGCTGTGTGTCCCCAGTCAGTGCCCAAATGCTCCGGATACATACATAATATTTCTGTGTTAAATCAGCGGTGTACAGATAGGGACCACATGAAATTATCTAATTACCTAATATAAACTTATCTGTTTCTTTTTCATAGAGCACATTTTAATAAAATGACCATAATCACACCAAGTGGTAATATACATGAATGCAGACAGTAGTATAAATATATGTTTTATTATTAGACAACTTTATAATACTACATTTTGTGAAATTAAATCAGAACAGGATACACCATTATTTTATTTTTTGTAATGTATTTATTAATTAAATAAATTATTATAATTCTTGTTATAGATTCCTATGTTAGGGCCTGTTCACGCTGAGTTTTTTGCCAAGGTTTTAGCCGTTGAAACCGCGTCGGAAACCGTGGCAAAAACTGCCAAAACTTGCAAAATCGCATCCCATTGATTTCAATGGGAGGCAGAGGCGAAAAAAAATGCTCGCAGGAATAAGAAGCGACATGCCCTTTCTTCGGGCGTTTCCGTTTCTGACCTCCCTTTAACATCAATGGGAGGGAGAGGAAGCGGTTTTCGTTGCGTTTTTTTTGCCTCAATGGCCGCGGCCGAAAAACATGGCAAAAAACATGGCAAAAAACATGGCAAACTGCGTGTAGGCGGGTCAAAATCTGCCTTAAAATTCCAGACGGAGAAGATATTTCTGCCTGCAAAACACTCTGTGTGAACAGTGCCTTAAGCAACTAAATGCTATTTTACAGTTTATATCTACTCTACATAAAAACCTGAGTAAGCTTGCAATTATTATAATTAAATAAAATCTGTCACAAAGCTACATCCTGCACTAAGTATATAGTATGCACCTTCGTGTCACAGGAGCTCCTGCTCTCTGCAAATGCAATGGCAAATATGATGGCATGTTTACAATGGTGCTTTTATTTGCATATATAGCGCGGCCCATGTTCGCAGCGGGAGTGGGATTTCCCAAGTCACTGAGGTATGTCCTGCATGATTATTGCAGCACGCAACTCTGGGACAGCTTTTCTTTGAAGTCTTTATTGTAGGTCAGAGCTGCATTCACAATTCTGCAGGGTTTGGAACTTAGGCCCTGTTCACACTGAGGTTTTTTTGCAGGCGGAAAAATCTGCCTCAACATTCCTTCAGGAATGTTGAGGCAGATTTTGACCTGCCTGCACTCTCTGTGCTGCGTTTTTTGGCCGCGGCCATTGAGCGCCGCGGACAAAAAAAGTTGCTAAAAACGGCTTTTCTGCCTCCCATTGATCTGAACGAGAGGTCATAGACGGAAACGCCTGAAGAAAGGGCATGATGCTTCTTCCCGCAAGCGTTTTTTTTCCGCTCGTGTGAAACAAAACACCTTCACCTCCCATTGAAATCAATGGGAGGCGTTTTCGGATGTTTTTTAGCGCAATTTCTGATGCAGTTTCCGAGTCAAAAACTGCGCAAAAAAAAAAACCTCTCTGTGAACAGGGTCTTAAAAAGACACATGTCCCTCAAGTTCAACCAAGGGATGGGAAAAAGGTTAAGGATATGGGTAAACTATACAGTAGAACTTTGTTTTATCCCTAGTAATCATGAGCAAGGTAAAAAAAAAAAAAAAAAAGCCCTACAAGGTCAAATTTCCCTGGTGACCCCAAGTGGCGATCAAACTGGATCAAAATTTAAACAAAAATTCTACACATTGACGCTGATATTTTTTTGTTCTGAGAAATGATCGAAGCATTTTTTGAAGCCATCTACTGTCCCTGCTGTGACCAGCTCCTGCGGTACACTATTCCATAGATTCACAATTCTCGCAGTAAAGAAGGCTTATTGCCTCTGGAAATGTAACCTTTTTTTTCTCTAGATGGAGGGAGTGCCCCTTTGTCTTTTGAGGGGATTTTAACCCCTTTAGGACGCAGCTTGTTTTGGCCATGTGGACACAGACAATTTTTTAAAATCTGATACATGTTATTTTATGTGGTTATTACTTTGGAATGCTTTTATCTATCCAAGCGATTATTAGATTGTTTTCTCATGACATATTGTACTTTATGTTAGTGGAAATATTTGGTCGATAAATTCAGTATTTGGCTGGGTTCACACGACCTATTTTCAGGCGTAAACGAGGCGTATTATGCCTCGATTTACGCCTGAAAATACGGCTCCAATACATCGGCAAACATCTGCCCATTCATTTGAATGGGTTTGCCGATGTACTGTGCCGACGACCTGTAATTTACGCGTCGTCGTTTGACAGCTGTCAAACGACGACGAGTAAAATGACTGCCTCGTCAAAGAAGTGCAGGATACTTCTTTAGACGTAATTTGAGCCGTTTTTCATTGAATTCAATGAAGAACAGCTCTAAATTACGGCCGTCAATGACGCCTCGCAAAATGCGAGTACGAGCAATTACGTCTGAAATTATGGAGCTGTTTTCAGACGTAAATGCAGTTTACGTGTGCAGATACCCTTTATTTGTGAAAAACACCAACATTTTTAGAAATTTTGCATTGTTCTAAACTTAAATGTATCTACTTGTAAAACACATAGTAATACCCCACAAAATAGTTACTAGTTAACATTTCCCACATGTCTATTTTATGTTTGCATTTTCAATGTAACTGTTGCATTTTTTTGAAAGTCCTTTTATTTTTCTAGGAAGTTACAAGGCTTAGAACTTTAGCAGCAATTGCTCAGATTTTCAAGAAAATGTCAAAAAGCTATTATTTCATGGACCAGTTCAGTTCTGAAGTGGCTTTGCGGGCCCTATATATTAAAAATCCCCCATAAATCACCCCATTTTAAAAGCGGCACCCTTAAAGTATTTAAAACAGCATTTAGAAAGTTTCTTAACCCTTTAGCCGTTTCAAAGAAAGCAAAGCCGAGGTGAGATCTACAAATTACTTTTTTTTTCCCAAAATCAATTTGTAATACATTTTTTCTGTAACACAGAGGGTTTTACCAGAGAAACGCAACTCAATATTTATTACCCAGATTCTTCAGTTTTTAGAAATATCCCATATGTGACCCTAGTGTGTTAATGGACTGAAGTACAGGCCTCAGAAGCAAAGGAGCACCTAGTGGATTTTGGGGTCTGCTTTTTATTAGAATATATTTTAGGCACCATGTCAGGTTTGAAGAGGTCTTGTGGTGCCAAAACACTGCAAATTAAATTTTTGAAACTACACCCCTCTAGTGGAATTCTGAATATCAACATTTTTTCCACTAAAATATTGAATTTTTTCATTTTTACAAGGGATAAAGGACAAAAATATTTGTAAAGCAATTTCTCCCGATTACGACAATACCCCACATGTGGTCATAAATGTTTTTTCATTAGAAATTAATGAACTCTTTCAGGACTGATCCTTTTTTGCTTTTTCATTTTAGTTTTTCACTCCCCGCCTTCCAAGAGCCCTAACTTTTTTATTTTTCTGTCAATAGAGTAGTGTGAGGGCTTATTTTTTTGCGAGAGGAGTTATAGTTTCTATTGACACCATTTAAAGTATCATTTAATGTACTGGGAAACTGAAAATATAATTCTTTGTGGGCTGAAATTGGAAAAAACTGTGAATCCTTCATTGGTTTTTGGGTTTTGTTTTTACGTCTTTCACTGTACGGTAAAAACTACAACTTAACTCTGCGGCTCAATATGATTACGGTGATACCAAATTTATATAGTTTTTTTTCTATATTCGATTGAGCGGTATGAGGGCTTATTTTTGGCGGCACAAGCTGTGATCTTTATTGGTACCATTTTTGCTACATACAACTCTTTGATCACTTTTTATAAAAAATTTTTGAAAGCTATAATGACCAAAAACAGGGATTTTTGCGTTTTAAATTCTTTATTTTTTACGGCGTTCACCGTGCGCTATAAATGACATTTTAACTTTATTCTGAGGGTTGATATGATCACGGTGATACCATATGTATATCGTTGCATTACGTTTTGCAGCGTTTGCTCAATAAAATCACTTTTTTTTATCAAATTATTTCTTTTTTGTGTCACCATATTCTGAGAGCTGTAACTTTTTTATTTTTCAGTCAAAAAAGCTGTGTAAGGGCTTGTTTTTTGTGGGACGGGTTGTAGTTTTTATTGGTACATGCGACTTTTTGATCACTTTTTATTGTATATTTTGGTAGGGCTGGTGACCAAAAAATAGCGATTATGGCATTGTTTTTTATTTTTGCGGTGTTCACCGCGCGGGAAAGATAACATTATAGTTTTAGGCCTCATTTACACGAGCGTAATATACGCGCGTGCGACGCGCGTGCTTTTCACGCGTGTCGTACGCACCTATATTACTCTATGGGGGCATGCAGACATTCCGTGAGTTTTGCTCAGCGTGAGTGCGCTGAAAAAAACTCACGACATGTTCTATAAATCTGCGTTTTTTGCGCATCACGCACCCATTGAAGTCAATGGGTGCGTGAAAACCACGAAGGTCGCACGGAAGCACTTCCGTGCGAACTGCGTGATTCGCGCAAGAGCTGTCAAACTGAATGTAAACAGAAAAGCACCACGTGCTTTTCTGTTTACAAACATCCGAACGGAGTGTCTTACAGATGACCGAACCGAACTTTACCGGGTTCGGCCGAACTCGTTTTGGCCGAACCCGGCAGGAGACAGTCACTGTGCAGGGTGCTGAAAGAGTTAAACTGGTTCAGCACCCTGGACAGTGACTTCCGATTTCAATATACGTGAACGTGTAAAAAAAAAAAAAGTTCTGACTTACCGATAACTCCCGGCTTCTTCCTCCAGTCTGACCTCCCGGGATGACAATTCAGTCCAAGTGACAGCTGCAGCCAATCACAAGCCAAGCACAGGCTGCAGCGGTCACATGGACTGCCGTGTCATCCAGGGAGGTGGGGCCAGATGTCAAGAGAGGCGCGTCACCAAGGACGCGTCACCAAGGACGCGTCACCAAGGCAACGGCCGGGAAGTTCTCGGTAAGTACGAACCTCTTTTTTTTTAAACAGGTTACTCGATATGGTAATCGGAATGCACTGTCGAGGGTGCTGAAAGAGTTACTGCCGATCAGTTAACTCTTTCAGCACCATGGACAGTGACTGACGTCGGCTAGCCTCATCTCTATGATGGCGGCTGCGCGAAAATCACGCAGCCGCGCATCATACACGGATGACACACGGAGCTGTCAAGTGCCTTTTGCGCACGCAAAACGCTGCGTTTTTTGCACGCGCAAAACGCACACGCTCGTGTAAATGAGGCCTTATAGTGTAATGTATTCCAACTGTCAGTTTAACACTGACAGTGTCCACTGAGAACGAATCAGTAACTATACGTCCTCGTGCGGGAAGTAACCTCACGTGACAATGTATAATTACTGATTCATGTGGGTAGGGGTTAAATTGAACAGATTTTCACCATATTTTTTTGTATGGGCCATTTATATACATATACAAGTTTAACATTTCCCCTTAGTTGTCTCTTTTGAAGACTAAATAAATGTAATTCTTTTAATCTTTCCTTATAACTTAGATTCTCCATGCCCCTTATTAGCTTCGTTGCTCTTTGTATTTTTTCCAACTCCAGGGCATTCTTTCTATGAACTGGAGCCCAGAACTGAACTGCATATTCTAGATATGGCCACACTAATGCTTTGTAAAGTGGTAATATTATATCCCTGTCCCGCGAGTCAATGCCTCTTTTAATACACAACAATATCTTGCTGGCCTTTGAAGCAGCTGATTGACATTGCATGCTGTTATTTAGTTTATGATCTACAAGTACACCTAGATCCTTTTCAACAAGTGACTCTCCCAGTTTAACTTCCCCTAGGGCATATGATGCATGCAGATTATTATTACCCGGATGCATAACTTTACATTTATCCACATTGAACCTCATCTGCCAAGTGCAAAAAACACTCAGTGAAGCACATTTACTAAAAATTTCTGTGTTTACGCCATCTAAGTTTACAAATCAATAGCCTAAAATTAGACACATTTACGAATTTGGTGCACAGTAATTCTGGCGCATCCGTAAAACCGCCTCAATGTGCCACAATTTAAGGCCCCATGCACACGAACGTAAAAACACCCGTAATCACGGGCCCATAGACTTCTATTGGCCACGGGTACCTCCCCGTATGCTTACGGGAAGGTGCCCGGGCCGTTAAAAAATATAGCACATGTCCTATTTTAGGCTGTAATTACTGCACGGGCAGGCCCATAGAAGTCTATAGGGCTCCCGTAATTACGGGTGACTACGTGTGTGCACCCATAATTACGCGATCGTTGTTAGGCGACGTCAAGGGGATAGTCACTGTCCAGGGTGCTGAAAGAGTTAAACGATCGGCAGTAACTCTTTCAGCACCCTGGACAGTGTTACCGATCACAATATAGATCGTGTAAAAAAAAAAAAAAACGTTCATACTTACCCGGAACTCCCTGCTTCTTCCTGCAGTCCGGCCTCCTGGGATGACGTTTCAGCCGATGTGACCGCTGCAGCCAATCACAGGCTGCAGCGGTCACATGGACTGCCGCGTCATCCAGGGAGGTCGGGCTGGATGTCGAAAGAGGGACGCGTCACCAAGACAACGGCCGGGTAAGTATGAATTTCTTTTACTTTTACTGTGGAAAGGGCTATCCCTTCTCTCTATCCTGCACTGATAGAGAGAAGGGGCTGCCGATTAGTGCAGTGCAATTTTGCAGCGAAAACGTGCCCGTAAATACAGGTGGAATACTGGTGACACCGCACCCGTATTTACGGGCACGGGTCCGTAAATACTGGTGCAATACGGGTCGAATACATGTGACCAAGGACCCGTATTTACACCAGTATTTACGGAAGGAAAAAAATATGTTCGTGTGCATGAGGCCTTACCTATATTAACTAAGTGAATATCAACATGAATGAACATGTGTAGAACTCCACTTGTCAAATAACTGTTCCAGTGAACATGGCTTCATTATTTAACACATTTTTAGAAGCAAGGGCCCTTAAGTAGAGGAAAGTAGGTTTAATACTGATAAATATCCCTTGTCGATTAAACAATCAACCACTGATACAACACAAAGAACTGTTAGTCAGGAAAGGGTAATTAAAAAAAAAATATTGAAGATGAGATTTCTACAGAAACATCTGATTCTAGGGTGGAGAATTTTTTTTAAATTTCACATAAAGAATTTTTTTTTAGTAGAGGAGGTAAATTACTTATACATGTGTGTATTTCCCCATGGAGTACAATGTGAATGTCTATGAGGTGGCAAAGATGGAGCAATTGTGGAGTGAAGTGACCTATCTGTTATTCGACTAAAACCATTGTCCGCATGTAAGTCAAGCAAGACTGACATATCTAGTGCCACTTGTGTGGGGCAAGCAGGGTCTGTGCCCCGGGCTCCGCCCATCCTGGGCAGTGCACTTGCCGCCACCGCTATTAACATTGTAATTTAAATATACTTACCTACCCCGCTAGTGAGTTGGGTTTTCTTCATCTCCTGGCACAGCACTGGGTCCCGTTTTGCCATGTGCATATAGCCACTTGTGTATATTTCTCCTTTTTTGAATTTTTAAACATTCTTATTATTTTTTCTAACTTTTTTTTTTTTACATATTTTTCGTATTACTTTTGCATTAAAAGGGTATTCCCATCTCAGACATCTACAGGATATGCCATAAATATCTGATAGATGTGGGCTCCAGCTCTGGCACCTGCACCTATCTAGAGATCGTTGTTCCCCCGACCACATCCCCATTTGCTGTAGTGGCTGCTGGCAACCAAATCCAGGCAGAGGCTGTGTGGCGAGTTAGCCGGGCTTATGTAAATAGCATTGCTCGCTGTGCTATGCTGTTTCCGTAACTGCTATGCTGTTTCCAGTGAGCTATGCTGTTAAAGTCTGGCGACCTCCCCACACAGGCTGGGGGACCCCCGATCTCCAGATAAGTGCGGTTCCCAGAGCTGGGACCCACGTTGATCAGACATTTATGGCATATGCTGTGGATATGCCATACATGTCTGAGATGAGAATACCCCTTTAATGTTACATTTATTTTGAAAAATAAAAAATAATAATTTCATAATTGTCTGCAATATATGTTTATGAAAGCGGAATTTCAATGTATGAACGTCTTCCTTAGAACTGTAACCACTACTGACATTTTCTTTCCTAAAACTAAAGAAACCTTTTATGCAATTAAACAAATCAATACTACGTGAAAAGTTAAAATATATGGAAAGGCAATTATTTTGAAGCAGTATTAAGAATGCAGAATGGAAACTTTTTAATTTCACACCAAAAACTTTATGATTAACTTTGTGCCAGATATTTGCGCCAGAATCACAGTTTAGACTTTCATTAATATGTCAAAAGCGTGGACACACCCACTTTTGTGCTAGACATTCAAAACGGTCGAGCATGTTGTACTTTTTTGTTGTTTTTTGGCGCACATTCCTAGATGTGTCTTAAATGCTGTGCGCCATAATTTTGATGTCAATTACGACTCAAATCTGGAGCAAATGGTTTAGTAAATGTGCCTCAGTGTGTCCAAGTGGGCTTTTAATTTGATAAACATCTTCCATATACTGAACTATACTACATAGCTTGGTGTCATCTGCAAAAATAGAAAGAGTGCTAATTATCTTATCTTCTGTACCAGGGGTAGGCAAACTTTTTGGTATGGCGTGCCGATAGAAAAAAAAAATCAATGATGATGTACTCCATGTGCCATGCAAACAGGAAAGTCATATAAGACAAACTGTTACCACATATGTAACATAAATCAATTAACCAGCAAATTAAACCTACATTTAAGGCCTTATTTACACGAGCGTAGTTCACGTCCGTGATATGCGCGTGAAAATCATGCGCGTCGCACGAACCTATTTAACTCAATGGGGACATTCAGACATTCCGTGTTTTTCATGCAGCGTGTGTCCTATACTTGAGCATTTTTTGCGCACCACATTGAAGTCAATGGGTGAGCGAAAATCACTTCCGTGTGCTGCGCGTGGTTCGCGCAACTGTAGATCAAGAAATTAAGGGAAAAATAAAACCACCTCCTTCATTTCTTTTTCTAAACCTCAAAACCGCGTGTCATAAGGATGGCATATGCGCGAAAATCACGCAGCCAAGCACAAAACACTTATGACACACGGAACTGCAACGCGCAAAAAACGCTGCGTTTTTTGCGCGCGCAAAACGTACACGTTCGTGTGAATTTTGCCTTAGTGTAACCCTTGTCCCTTACTTTCTTTGCAAAGCTGATCCATCTGTGGTGCATACGAGGCTACTGAACACCAGATTTGGAAGTGTGGGGTGCACATAGGCGAGACTGCGGCTACTGAACACCAGCTTGGGGGAACGTGCGCATAGGAGAGACCACGGCTACTGAACACCAGCTTGGGGGTAGGTGCACATAGGAAAGACCACGGCTACTGAGCACCATCTTAGGGGGGTGCATGTAGGAGACAAAGCTGCAAACTTTTGCTAACCTTTTCTTTTATAGAGCGGATACAGAACTCCGTCATTGCAGTACTGATCACCAGGAGAGAGCAGGGCTTCATTATGCACTTGGTGACACTGAACAACAGGAAAGAGAACAGTTCTGCATTGTGTTTGTTAAGTGTTCAGCAGTGACAAAGACAATGAAGCACTTCTCTCCCTCCTGGTGATTAGTGCGGCCAAGCACATAATGAAGTGCCGCTCTCTCTCCCTGTGTTCAGCGCTGCCAATCCCACAACGGCACTGGACACTGGCAGGGGGAAGTGTGCCCGCAAACTATGCCCCACGTGCTGGCTGTGACACCTTTACCATAGGTAGCTGACCCCTGCTCTATATCATTGATAAATAAGTTGAATAATAGTGGTCCCAGCACTGAACCTTGGGAACACCGTTTATAAACGGAGAACATATGATGGACAGTATCAAGTGCCTTTGCAAAGTCCAAAAACACTGTATCCACAGCGGCCCCTCTGTCCAAGATTCTACTCACCTCTTTATAAAAACAAATCAGGTTGATTTGACAATTCCTGTCCTTAGTATATCCGTGCTTGCTGTCACTTATTTTCTGTCACATGCTCCTGTATACAGCCCCTTAAATGCTATGTAAACCTTTGAAAGCAATTTTTTTTAAATAATAAAGTTAATCAGTGTGTTTTGTGCAATTTTATAATTCGTTTTTATGAAAAATTATTTTTACTTTTTGAGATACAGCTGCTCTGTATTCTGCATACGGAGCAGCTGTATCTTACGCTGAATCCTGTCCCCGTCAGGTCTGCGGGAAAAAGCCGAACAGACACGAAGCAGCAGAGCGCTCACACGAGTGCTTCAGCTACTTCGTTCTAGCGATTGGTGGGGGTCTCAGTGCTCGGACCCCCAGCAATCCAAACTTCTGACATGTCACTATGACATGTCAGAAGTTTGTCGAACGTTTAGATACACTTTAAGGCCTCATTTACACGAGCGTAATATACGCGCGTGCGACGCGCGTGCTTTTCACGCGTGTCGTACGCACCTATATTACTCTATGGGGCAGTGCAGACGATGCGTGAATTTTGCGCAGCGCGAGTGCGTTGCGTAAAACTCACGACATGTTCTATAATCGTGCGTTTTTCGCGCATCACGCACCCATTGAAGTCAATGGGTGCGTGAAAACCACGCATGCCACACGGAAGCACTTCCGTGCGAACTGCGTGATTCGCGCAAGAGCTGTCAAACTGAATCTAAACAGAAAAGCACCACATGCTTTTCTGTTTACAAACATCCGAACGGAGTGTCTTAGACATGAGCGAACCGAACTTTACCGGGTTCGGCCAAACTCGTTTTGACCGAACCCGGCAGGAGACAGTCACTGTGCAGGGTGCTGAAAGAGTTAAACTGGTTCAGCACCCTGGACAGTGACTTCCGATTCCAATATACGTGAACGTGTAAAAAAAAGTTCTGACTTACCGATAACTCCCGGCTTCTTCCTCCAGTCTGACCTCCCGGGATGACAATTCAGTCCAAGTGACAGCTGCAGCCAATCACAAGCCAAGCACAGGCTGCAGCGGTCACATGGACTGCCGCGTCATCCAGGGAGGTGGGGCCAGATGTCAAGAGAGGCGCGTCACCAAGGACGCGTCACCATGGACGCGTCACCAAGGCAACGGCCGGGAAGTTCTCGGTAAGTACGAACCTCTTTTTTTTTTAAACAGGTTACTCAATATGGTGATCGGAATGCACTGTCGAGGGTGCTGAAAGAGTTACTACCGATCAGTTAACTCTTTCAGCACCATGGACAGTGACTGACGTCGACTAGCCTCATCTCTATGATGGCGGCTGCGCAAAAATCACGCAGCCGCGCATCATACACGGATGACACACGGAGCTGTCAAGTGCCTTTTGCGCACGCAAAACGCTGTGTTTTTTGCGCGCGCAAAACCCACACGCTCGTGTAAATGAGGCCTTACACTTCAATTGTTTTTGTTACCACATCCTAAGAGTCAACTTTTTTTTTTTGTACTGTCGATGGAGCTTCATGAGGGCTCTTTCTTTACATGATGAGTTGTAGTTTTAATTGGTACCATTTTGGGTTACATATGACTTTTTGATTACTTGTTATTGCTTTTTTTGTGAGGCGAGCTGACCAAAGAATTGCAATTCTGCCATTGGTTTGTCGTTTGTTAATGAGATTCTCCTTTCTGGGATAAATAACATTTTATTTTTATAGTATGGTCATTACGAACGCGGCGATACCAATTATGTGTAGTTATTGTTTTCTTTGTTTAGTTTTTTTTTTACATTTTTCCCACTATAAATCATTTTGCAATAAAAAAAAACAACTTTTTTTTAATTTTTTTACTTAGGATTTGTAAAAATTTCCCTATAAACTTTATTAAACTTTTTTTTTAACTTTACACAATGCACCGTAAAGTAAGCTGAAATAGGAAAAGCCACAGCATTAAGGTCCCCTGCACAGCATCTGTGTGGAATTTCTGAGTGGAAATTCCACAGCGTTTACACAAAGTAAATTGACATTCTGGAGATTTAGAATCTGCTCCGCAGGTCAATTTCCGCTCTTGTATTATTCAGATTTTTCCCTGCAGTGTGTGGATGAGATTTAACCAGAGCTCATCCACTTTGCTGCTACTGCATTATATTGCAAACATGTCCTGTGTGCAGGGGTCCTAAAGGAGCTCTGAAAAAGCGGTTAGTGATGTGTTTGTTGAAAATCTTGCCAACTGTTTCCAATGACAACCAACAGAATTGTGAATGCAGATAACTGGTGTAAAAAAAAGTTAAAGGAGTTGTCCAGCACAGGGCGGTTTTTCACAATGATGACCCATCCACAGAATAGGTCATCAGTATATGATCAGTGGGAGTCCGACACCCAGACCCCGCATTGATTAGCTGCTCTGGCTGCCCCCGGCAACCGGATTTCCATGCCGGAAACAGATGACTCCGGTCACAGTATAGGGGCCGTGCTGCAGTTTGATCTATCCTGTGGATAGGTCATCCGTATGAAAAAACATCCTGTGCTCGGACAACCCCTTTAATAAATTCCCCCCGTGAACTTATAAATGTAATAAACTTTTTATGTCGATTTTACAGATACATAAGCTGTAAGATGGTGAACATGTTCTTTAATTACAGATTTCCATCAACCCTCAATGCTGGCACGTTTCATACTACCTTTGCACACATTTTGTTTTGGCTAAATATACTACTTTATGTTTCGCTATATGGATTCCATTATTTATATCATCAGAAGCAGAAAACACATTGGGCCTCATGTACGAAAACTATTAGGGTATGTGCACACACACTAATTACGCCCGTAATTGACGGACGTATTTCGGCCGCAAGTCCCGGACCGAACACAGTGCAGGGAGCCGGGCTCCTAGCATCATACTTATGTACGATGCTAGGAGTCCCTGCCTCGCTGCAGGACAACTGTCCCGTACTGTAATCATGTTTTCAGTACGAGACAGTTGTCTTGCAGCGAGGCAGGGACTCCTAGCATCGTACATAAGTATGATGCTAGGAGCCCGGCTCCCTGCACTGTGTTCGGTCCGGGACTTGCGGCCGAAATACGTCCGTCAATTACGGACGTAATTAGTGTGTGTGCACATACCCTTACAGACAAGAACAGGAGCTGTTTCCCAAAGCGGTTTTTAATTTTTTGGACCTGCTTGGGAATAATAAAAGCGAAAATCAGATTAGTTGCTGAGGGCAACACTTCCAGCTCTGCATTAGCTTAATATATAAGGCTTAATGTAACTGAAATAAAGAATTTGGGGGTATGTATGAAGAGTTATGTTTCTGTGAGAAACGTGTTACATGTGAAACCAGTAACGACAGTTACAAGTGTTGTTATTGTATGGCCTTGTTCACACAGTGCAGGTTTTGCATGATTTTTTTTAAGCCGTGGTCACAGCGACGCGTCCCTCTATTCTTGGTGCAGTCCGGCCTCCTGGAGTGATGCTGCAGCCCATGTGACCGCTGCAGCCCGTGATTGGCTGCAGCAGTAACCGAATAAAACGTCTTCTCAGGAGGCCAGCCTGGCGGAATGCATCTCTATGACAACTCCCAGGAAGTAAGTATTAACTTTTTTATTTTAAACAAACATGTTTTTTTTTTAAATATCTATAGATGGACTATATCTACTGTCTATAGTCCATGCTGCCAGCAGCTCATAGCTCTGCATTAGGAGACAGTGTATCCTGCTCTGTCTCCTAGGCTCCCATCTCCAGTGCTAAAGAATCACATTATATTCTACACCGCTGGCGGCCGCTTTAGATACGAGAGCCATGCAGACAGTGCAGGACGCTCTGTCTCCTAATGCAGAGCGATAAGCCGCCGCCCTGCTTCTTAAAACGTATCTAACCTTTTAAGTGACTTTTCAGAATAAGCTGTTATATGTGTGTGCATAATGCATAACACTTTTTCTGGTCCTTATATGACTTGTATGTGGCCTTTTTAAGCAGTTTTGCTAGTCTTGCTGCCTCTAATTCTCAGTTTTCCCTGAGCTAGTGGGTGGAGGCTAACTGCTATTATTTCTACCATACACTGCACATAGAGAAGAGTAGGATCCTGTTCCCCTATCTCTATCTCTTACATATATAGAAACAGCAGCATCATGGAGGAGATTATACAGCAGTAATGAACAGTGTAGCTGTGAATTCAGCATACAGTACAGAGTTTCTTATATTTGCTTGTACTATTCAATTATGTAGATTGTTGAAAAGTTAGTGTCCATTTAACTGCCTTGCTCTCTAACAACAAAAGCATTGCCCCCTGCACACGTTGTGTATTCGCTGCAGAACGTCCGTCCGTCCAGATTTTCTGCATGGAAATTCCACAGCGTTGTATTTGCAAAACATAAATTGACAAGCTGTAGATTCTGAATCCAAATCTCATCCACTTAGCTTCTGCCGTAATACGCTGCAGGATTTCAGGATGGAACATCCGGACAGAAATTCCGTACCAAATACGCAATGTGTGCAGGAGGCCTTAGAGCAAACATTGCCGAGCAAATCTCCTGACATGTCCGTTTTAGTAAATACTCGTATTCCCCATCTAATAACAATTCTGGAACATTTTTTCTTAGAACTCTCTGTTGTGCTGTTCCTTTGTTATTCCTCTGGGAAATGTATGAATAAATTGACAACTGGGTGTTTCCATTTTCTTTGCCAATGAAGCGAGTTTGTACACACTCTGAAACTGTCTAATTATCGTTGACAGTGTTAGACACTCACATTGCATGAGCCAACCCTAATAGAGAATGAGTAGACCTGCAAGTTCTGGATCCTGCTTCGCTGAGGCAATGCTTTATTCATCTATTAGAGAAATATTTTTCCTTATTAAAATTTGCAATATGAAATAGAACATGGTGACAGTCTGTGATTGAAGACATCCTGTGCATGCTTACATTACAACAGTGCGGGGTCAGTTCGACATAGGAAGACAAGAAAGCTAACCCTTCTACAGCCGGAGAGAAGCATGAAAAGACAATAAAAAGGCTCAGAAAAGTGCTGAAAGGATGAATAAATATAGTAATTAATAAATTATTGCTAATGAGATGCCTAAATGAGCCGAATAAGGAACTATTTTAACCAGTGTGGCTGAAATTCCTCTTTAAGCACATCTTACAGTACAGATCTCCATGCTAATCCTGCGGAGTTATAGTTAGCCAGGCTATAAAGATCTTTAACAGTTACTAAAAAGTATCTCATACTCACAGTGTTGGAAAATAAACACATGTATCTATATTCAGGAAATATGAATTCCTCATGACTGCTCTTTCCTATTACTCAAATGGCTCCCATATAGATTTGAGAACTGTTCATAATGCTATTTCTTAATATGTTAGATGGGACTTAGATATCTTTTTAATGCTACCAAATAGAGTTTAAGAAATATGTGGTTCCATGATATGCAATATTTTTAGAAATAGATTATTATGTTAACCAAGAAGAGATTGGATTTAGATTTAGCTGACAATTGACAGTTATTTGATATTTCTTCATGTGAAGCCACATCTTACTAGAACTGCTAGAAGGCAGAAGCTGGTGGTTGCATTGATTTAAAGACATGTTTTTAGGCCTCTTCCTCCTTTCTCTTGGGTTTTGGACGTGGTGGAGATTCTTCATCGTCTTCATCGTCATCATCATCGGTGGAGCCACACAATCGGTCGTAGATTACAACACAAATACCAGTTAGCCATGCTACTACTGTACCAGAACCAAAGATAACAAATCCCACCAGCATTAGGAAAACGTAGTCTCTCTCATATAGATTGGTGAAACACATTAGATTAATATGATTTTCTGTATCTTTCAGCGGTTCCCCATGAATTTGAAGAGGGGTTGCACAGGTCATATTTTCTTCATCTGCAAAATACAGAAAGAATACAAGTTTATAGAAGTCTTAGTTTATAATAAAATAGTGAACATTTATGGAAGTAAAGCTGTAGATCAAAAAAGACAAACAGACATTTGATTTGGTTTGATTGTCAAAGGGATTTTCCAGTTTTATGTAAACACCGTTTTTATATAAATCTAAAGTTTCAGTGAATGAGAACATTATTGTTTAAAAGCTTAATCTGGAAAAAAAAAACTATTCATGGTCATGTGTGGCACACACAGGTGCTGGGCTGTTAACATCAGAGCTCTCTCTGTAATGAGCCATATACATTGTGTGAGCAGCATGTGGCCTCTGGGTATAAATATGAATGTTCTCATTCACCGACAGTGAGCAGAGATTTTAAAATGAACAGAAATTGGAACATAATATATATTCGAAAATGTCATTTACGATGGGCACCGAATTCCCTTCCTTCTTGTATGAATGTCTCCTGTGTTGCCATTTTGTATACATTTCTTGTACCACAGTTGTACTAGTTCAATAATTGAACCCTGCCCATAACTTATACATTGAATACTACAAAGTATTTATGGGTGTAAAACAACTTACAGAGCCACGAACCAAGTTTTTAAGGTCATCATGGTAATTATAATAAAATATTAACTTTTATGATCCTAAAATAACATACCTTATACATAATATAATAATAATAATAGAAGCAGGGGAATTTTTTTTTTATATGTAACACCCCATTGGGCCGACCTCTGTAGGCAGGGTGTATTGTAGTTCTCACCTCACTATGGCGCAGTGCTTCCACCCGAATCTTGCTAGGAGCTCTATAGGAAAGCAGGAGGGTCTTCCTCTTATGCTAGGGGTCGACTCGGGAAACCCCTACCTGAGCTCAGTACACACTCACAAGCGGTTATGGTGAAACTACTGAGCCCAGCCTTCTTCAGCCGATCCAGTACCTTGAACAATCTCTGGTTGTGCTCTTCTATGGTTTGCCCAAACACGATCAGGTCATCTAGGTAGACCAGTACTTCCCGGAAATTCATGTCTCCCATCACCTTATCCATGCCCCTCTGCAAAGTGGCGGGAGCACCAGTAACTCCTTGGGGCATCCTCTGGAACTGGAAGAACCCAATGGGGCATATGAAAGCGGTCTTCTCTTGATCCTCTTTATTCATGGGTATCTGGTAATAACCACTCCGGAGATAAAGCACAGAAAACCACTTGCTGCCTTGTAGGCAATCCAAAGCTTCATCAATCCTGGGCACAGTGTATTGGTCAGCAACTGTGCGCCTGTTTAAAGTACGGTAATCCACACACATCCGGATATCCCCATTTTTATTCCGAGCAACCACTATGGGAGAAGCGTATGGGCTGTTGGACTCTAGGATGACTCCAGTATCTAGCAGGCCTCTTAGATGCTGCCTGACATCTTCAATATCGGCAGGAGCTAGCCTTCGGGACCTCTCTCGGAAAGGCTTCTCATCATTCAGTCGGATGAGGTGTTCCACTCCTTGTGCCAGGCCCAGATCCCAGTCTCCTAATGAGAAGGCGGCACCACACTCTATCAGGCCGTTTATTAGTGGCCCTTTTTCTTACTCCTGCAGGTCACTATCTTCAAAACAGGGATTGAAACATTCAGGACGTAGTTCCCTTTTTTTCCCTCCTCCTTTCTCACGTAAGCAGCCAGACAGGCTGGGTGAATGGTGAGGGTCTGTGAATAATTATTGCCCCTGATTTCTCGACACCACTGTGCTAGGGTACGGAAGATGTTCGCATTTGTCCCCAGTATATAGGCACAGATCTCTGGACTGCTTCAGACTCTGGACAGACTAGTGCTATGATGGGTATCCCCTTCTCCACTCCAGCAACTGTCTTCGGGAACAGTAGCATAACAGACACATATCCTCTGTATGGGTAGCTATGTTCACTCAACCCCCAAACCACGAGTCCCTATAGGGGCTGTATGGGCACGTCTGACAGGTATTTGTTGTACCGTTTCTCAAAAATAATGGAGACTTGAGATCCGCTATCCAACAACACAGTACATGGTTGATCATTGATACAGGCTGGTACATGTGGGGCCAGTCCTACTAGACCTTCAGGAAGTTGTTCCAACCGAGCAACAGTAGATGGGGCAGTAGAGTATGCCTTTGATGTTGACGGGGGGCCAGTATGGGACTCCACTGACCCCCTTTCCCGTTTCCCGACAGCCTATTCTTCTGATGGGAGGAGACAGAGACTTCTTTGAATGCCACCTCTTCGGGCACTGGCGAGCTGTGTGGCTGGACTCCCCACACACAAAGCACCCCTCTGTTTTCATATCTCTACCTCTCCGTGGATCATCATTTGCCCTTCTCGGGGACTGCTGATGTCTCCCAGTGTCAGCCTCAGCAACCTGTTTTAACCACTCCACTTCCTTAGCCTGGGCACTTAAGAGTTGGGCAATTTGCTCCCCCTGCTTCTCTATGATTTTAAGAAGCTCCTCCTTACGACAATTTGGCATAGGCTTTAGAGCAACAGCAGCTACCATCTTGGGTGTCTGCTCCCTGGCTGCCAAAGTAACTTCCTCTAGTCGCACTTCCTTAAGTAACTGAGGGAAGGAATGGGGAATTTTCTCTTTATTTATAGCAGCACCTCAATCTTTGAGCGATAGGGTCCTGGGTCAGAGCTCCACGCAGTACTTGATCAAGGCGGCACCGGTCAACTTCTCCAGGGCTAAGCCCGCCTTTGGATACTATTCTGTGAACCAGTTTGTCTAGTCTGTAAAGATAGTCAGACATTTTCTCACCAGGATCTTGGTATTTAGTACGGAGTTTATAAAGTAGGTCTCTGGCATCCTCTGGGGACCCAAAAGCTTCCTCTAGAGCAGCCATATAGTCTTGGAAAGTTGCTTGGGGCTTGCTTCGCCATGCAGTCTGTACCACTTCCATAGCCGGACCCCTCAAACTCTCCACTATTCTCTGCTTCTTTGCAATATCAGTACACTGCCACTCTTCTAGGTACAGCAGGGTAACATCTCTCCATGTGTCACACCCTTCTTCTCCAGCTTGGGTAGGGGTGACACCTGAGAATGTCCTCCGACGGCGGTAGCTCCCCTCAGGCTGCATCTTTGCAAATTGGCTGACTAACTTCTCCATGGCTGCCATCAGCACGTCAGCAGTAGCAGAAGTCTCCTCTGACTTGGCCTGAGGTGGAGTAGTAGGTAAGCATCTACTGGGCCTCCTATTCTGAATGAATGGATCCTGATGCAAGGTTGCTGCAGGCCTCATAGGCCATATGATCTTCCATTGCCGACCATGTTCTGGTGGCGCAGCTATAACAGATGGGAAGTATTCTCTCTCTAAAACCCTTTCCGTGGCTATTAAAGCTGCTGACAATTGCCCCCCTCCTTCTTCCCGGCGGTCAATCACTTTGGGGTGGACAATCCCATGAAGCCTGTTTACTATCTGCAGTATGTCATCATTAGACGCCTTAAAAAGTTCGCCCCACACTACAAAACTATGTTCCGCAGCAGCGCTCATCTTCTCACACTACGTGTACACCTCTCCCTCGGTGAACGTTTCCATGGCGGCTATTTCTTTCGTAATCTCAGCAGTGCCTCCACTGTAACACCCCTTTGGGCCGACCTCTGTAGGCAGGGTGTATTGTAATTCTCACCTCACTATGGCGCAGTGCCTCCACCCGAATCTTGCTAGGAGCTCTATAGGAAAGCAGGAGGGTCTTCCTCTTCTGCTAGGGGTCGACTCGGGAAACCCGCACCTGAGCTCAGTACACACTCACAAGCGGTTATGGTGAAACTACTCAACCATTTTATTTATGGAAAGGTAAACAAGGGAGATCTGAATAAGAATGATGCAAATAAAGAAATAAAGCACAAATGACAAAACAGTTACAGTTCTGTGTGATTGACCCCTTAGTGGTGGGCATGGACTATATGCCAGGCCCGGCTGGTACAACACATCAATATTCCCTGAAATGTTATGGGGATAACAATGGGTTAAGATACTGTCTTCACAAAACATATACAGTATCTCAGTGACCCACACAGGATAATGATCACTCACCCACACTGATACTGCTGGTAATAGCTGGCACACACTAATACTGCTGGTAATATCTGGCACACACTTATACTGCTGGTAATAGCTGGCACACACTTATACTGCTGGTAATAGCTGGCACACACTTATACTGCTGGTAACAGCTGGCACACACTAATACTGTTACTAATGGCTGTAGTAATGCAATAAGCACAGTCCAAACGTTGGGGCCCTGTTGCTACGGACGTTGGCGCGCTTTTCTGTAACCGTTGGTGCACTTAATTACTAGAATTCCTCTCCAGAACAGTTCTCTCACTAAGCCCTCAATATCCGCACAATAAGTTCCAGCAATGTGTGCTCACTACTTCTTGCAGCAAAGATGATATTCCCCCGGGATCCAGCTCGGGGCCGCAGCATTCAGACGCGTGGTAGACAATGGAGTGGCAGGCAAAATCCTCCTGTGCTGCAGAGCAGGGCACCTCCCTGGAATTAGGCTGTTTTGCAGATGTGATGCTGCTGCAGCATTTCTTCCTCTCGTACAGTGATCTGCTGGGCTGTCAGGACTGCCTCTGTGTCTCTGTGCTGTGTGCCCCAGTGCAGGACTCTCTTCTCTCTGCAATGCACTCACAGTCTCCCTATCTCCTGACCATGTGTCTCTCCCAAAGATGGCCACCGTCTCTCCTCCCTGCTCAGCCTTGTCCCACAATCCCCTGCTCAGCCAATCAGTGCTCCCCTCTCCTGCTCCTCTCCTAGGCTGCAGGGGTATAGACAAGTAAGTGTTGCTGGGACATGTAGTCCACTGCACTTCAGAAGAAGAAGTGCTAATGTCTGTTGATGTGAGTCCCTGCTTGGCATTAACTGCAGCATCCTCTATACACAATGCTTTCTCTGCAGGTGTTACATATATGACTTGTGGCCGGGCTCCATATGGCAGTAAGTAACTGGCACAGTGATAGAAAACAGAGGGTGGTTTTTTAATGGTACATATTCCGACATGACCATGTAGAGTCATTGCACAGTAAAATTTCACTTTTTGCAGATAATACTAAACTGTGTAAAGTAATTATCATAACGGAGGACAGTAAACTTTTACAATTGGATATGGTGAAGTTGGAGGCTTGGGTAGAGAAGTGGCAATAATGGGAACTAAATAATGGAAAAGGACTTAGGAATTTTAGTTGACAGTAAACAACCAGTAGCAACCAGGTGTCAGGCAGCTGCTGCCAAAGCAATTAAGATTGTGGGGTGCATCAAAAGGGACATAGATGCACATGTCTAGAACATACAGTAGTTCTACCAATTTATAAATCTCCAGTAAGATCGCACATGTAATATTGTGTACAGTTTTGGGCACAAGTGCCCAAGAAAGACATAGTAGAGCTTGAGTGTGCTCTATGGTGGGCAACTATATTACTTTAGTAGCCCACCATAGAGCGCGCTCAAGTTCTACTATGTCTTTCTTGTGCACTTGTGCCCAAAACTGTAAACAATATTCCATGTGCGCTCTTACTGGAGATTTAGCTCTAAATATATCACAGGTCAATATAGAGATCTCTCTCATCTTTTTATACCCAGGACTAGAGATGAGCGAACTTATGAAAAGTTCGGTTCGGCTAGTTCGCAGAATTTCACGAAAAAGTTAGATTCGGACCGAACTAGTTCTGACCAAACCTGTAATTTCCGTGCGCCGAGCATGGTAATGTCCAGGGTGCTGAAAGAGTTAATGGGCTGCACTAACTCTTTCAGCAACCTTGACAGTACCATGCTCGGCGCGCGGAAAATACAATTTTAATGTAATAAAAAAAATATATAAATACGTTCATACTTACATTCCTCCTGTCCGGCCTCCAGCGATGACATTTCATCCATGTCGCTGCTGCAGCCAATCACAGGCTTTAGTGGCGGTCACGCACGTCAGGATGACGTCAGAAGGCCGGCCTCCAGGGATGACGCTTCATCCCACGTGACCGCCTCTGCAGCCAATCACAGCCTGCAGCGGCCTCTGCAGCCAATCACAGGCTGCAGCGGCCTCTGCAGCCAATCACACGCTCCTCTCCTGAAATACTCTGTGCTGCCTTAAACTCTGTGGACAGGTCAGGATCCTGTTTCTTTTAAATGCTGCTGGGGAACCCGCTCGATCCACTATATAAGGCTGCGCTACAGTGCAGCATTTAAAAGAAACAGGATCCTGACCTGTCCACAGAGTTTAAGGCAGCACAGAGTATTTCAGGAGATGAGCGTGCAGATTCAGTGCTGCTGTGAACTCTGCTCTTACCATTACGTAGCTCTCAGTCTGTTACCTCTCCTCCACTCCTGTCCTCAATAACACCTTCACATGATTGGCAAGTCACCACGTAATGGTAAGAGCAGAGTTCACAGCAGCACAGAGTATTTCAGGAGAGGAGCATGCAGATACAGTGCTGCTGTGAACTCTGCTCTTACCATTACGTAGCTCTCAGTCTGTTACCTCTCCTCCACTCCTGTCCTCAATAACACCTTCACATGATTGGCAAGTCACCACCCCGCACAAGATCCGCACGCTCATCTCCTGAAATACTCTGTGCTGCTGTGAACTCTGCTCTTACCATTACGTGGTGACTTGCCAATCATGTGAAGGTGTTATTGAGGACAGGAGTGGAGGAGAGGTAACAGACTGAGAGCTACGTAATGGTAAGAGCAGAGTTCACAGCAGCACTGAATCTGCACGCTCATCTCCTGAAATACTCTGTGCTGCCTTAAACTCTGTGGACAGGTCAGGATCCTGTTTCTTTTAAATGCTGCACTGTAGCGCACCCTTATCTAGTGTATTGAGCGGGTTCCCAAGCAGCATTTAAAAGAAACAGGATCCTGACCTGTCCACAGAGTTTAAGGCAGCACAGAGTATTTCAGGAGATGAGCACGGCCGGCCACGGGCAGCCGGTCGTTTTTCAGAGTCGTGCTCCCATTATAAAGTATAGGAGCACGGCCCGTAAAATAAAAAAATAGAACATGTTCTATCTTTTTAACGGCACGGGCACCTTCCCGTGAGAAAACGGGAAGGTACCCGTGGCTAACAGAAGTCTATGGGCCCGCTATTTCGGGTCGTAATTACGACCCGTAATAACAGGTGTTTTTACGGTCGTGTGCATGAGGCCCCGTAATGACGGGTGGCTACATGTGTGCACCCGTCATTACGGCAGCGTTGCTAGGCGACGTCAGTAAATAGTCACTGTCCAGGGTGCTGAAAGAGTTAACTGATCGGCAGTAACTGTTTCAGCACCCTGGACAGTGAATTCCGATCAGAATATAGAGTAAACTGTAAAAAAAAAAAAAAAGACGTTCATACTTACCGAGAACTTTCTGCTTCCTCCAGTCCGGTCTCCTGGACTGGACCGGTCTTCCTGGATGACGTTACAGCCCATGTGACCGCTGCAGCCAATCACAGGCTGCCGCAGCCTCTGCAGCCAATCACAGGCTGCAGAGGCCTCTGCAGCCAATCACAGGCTGCCACGTCAGAAAAGAAGGTCGGACTGGAGGAAGACGAGGGACTCGTCACCAAGACAACGACCGGGTACGTATGAAATACTTTTTATTTTATTTTTAATCAGCAGCCTCTTTTCTCTATCAGTGATTGATAGAGACAAGTGGCTGCTGATTTGTATAATATTTTTGACCGGGTTCGGTCAAAACGGGTTCGGCCGAACCCGGTGAAGTTCGGATTCGCTGCGAACCGAACTTTTCCCGATGTTTGGACCGAAACCGGGTTCGGTTGTCCCGGTTCGCTCATCTCTACCCAGGACCTTAACAAGGGGGTATCCTCTATTCAGGGAGGAAATAAGGTTTCTACACAAATATTAGGAGATTCTCCACTGTAAGAGCAGGGAGACTATGGAACTCTCTACCTAACAGAGGAAGTTGTTTTGGTGAATACACTGAAAGAGTTCAAAAGAGGCGTGTATGCCTTTCTTGAGTGTATTTTGCAAGTTCATTTTACTAGATTACTGTAGATGGGTCATTGATCCAGGGATTTATTCTGATTGCCAAATTGGAGTTGGGAAAGTATTTTTCCCAAGGATTAGGAAAATTGGCTTTTGCCCCCCCCCCCCCTCTGAATCAACAATACAACATAATGCATTGAACTGGATAGACATGCGTCTTTTTTCAGCCCTACAAACTGCGATATTAAGTTCAGCCTATTGTCCTACAATGTTCATCCAGAAGAAGATAAAAAAAAACAATTTTTGCCAATTGCATGATATTAGGGGGGAAAAATCCTTTTGCGACTACAAATATGGCAGAGATCAGAATACTGTAGATCCCTTGATACAAGACTCATCTCCATTAATCTAGTACCAATAATGTATTATATCTTTCAAGAAAAGTATCCAGACCAGGGGTCAGCATACTATGGCATCTATGATAAGAGATCTAGCCATTGTTTAATTAATGCGTTAAAAGTCAAGGTAAAGTCAGCTACATCTGTAGGTCACATACTTGGTAGCAGTTTGTTTTATGTGACTTTCATGTTTGGATGGCACACTGAGTAATTCATCAATAATTCTTTATTTTTATTTCTTTATCGGCACGCTACACAAAAAAGGTTGCCTACCCCTGATCCAGCCCCTTTTTGAACTCTTTAAACAAATTGTCCATCACAGCATCTTGTAGCAGAGTTATAGTACGTCGCGGCTTGCAGCTCCTTAACTGCGGTGCCCACAGGTTGTTATGGCACCCGGAGGCCTACCAATGGCCACCATGTCTGCCATACACAGAAGCCTATTACGCTCTGGTGTGTTCAAGTTTCATAGTGGGACAAAAAAAATATATAAATTTACAAGAGCCAAAAGTACACCCCCATAAATGCATTAAGGGGTGTATTTTCCAAAATGGGGTCACTTCTTGGGGGGTTACTATTTAACCTTAGACCCCCTGTAATTATGGTCCAATGTTGTGTAACTCACCAAAATGCAATGCATTCGGAAAGTCTTCGAACCCTTTCTATTTTTTAACATTTTGTTACGTTGAGGCCTTGTGCTAAAAAAAAAAAAAACAATTAGAAAAAAATCTTATTCCCCATCATTCTGCACTCAATACCCCATAATGACAAAGTGAAAACAGAATAAAATAATCTCTGCTAATTTATTGAAAAGGAAAAACTAAAATATTGCATTGACATAAGTATTCAGACCATTTTACTCAGTGCTTAGTTGCAGCACCTTTGGCAGCGATAACAGCCCCCAGTCTTCTTGGGTATGATGCCACAAGGTTTGCACACCTGGATTTGGGGGGTTTACTGCCATTCTTCTCTGTAGATCCTCTCAAGCTCTGCCAGGTAAGATGGGGACCGTCGGTGGACAGCCATTTTTAGGTCTCGCCAGAGATGTTCTATTGATTTCAAGTCAGGGCTCTGGCTGGGCCACTCAAGGACATTCACAGAGTTGTCCCTAATCCACTCCTGTGTTGTCTTGGCTGTGTGCTTAGGGTCATTGTCTTGCTGGTAGATGAACCTTCGGCCCACATCTGAGGTCCAGAGCACTCTGGATCAGGTTTTCATTAAGAATATCTCTGTACTTTGCTCCATTCATCTTTCCCTCAACCCTAACCAGTCTCCCTGTCCCAGGCGCTGAAAAACACCCCCACAGAATGATGCTGCCACCACCACCACCATGCTTCACTGTACGGATGGTATTAGGCAGGTGATTAGCAGTGCCTGGTTTCCTCCAGATATTATGCTTAGAATTGAGGCCAAAAAGTTCAATCTTGGTTTCATCAGACCACAGAATCTTGTTTCTCATTCTGAGAGTCCTTTAGGTGCTTTTTTTGCAAACTCCATATGGGCTTCCAAGTGTCTTCTACTGACGAGAGGCTTCTTTCTTGCCACTCGGCTATAAAGCCCAGATTGGTGGAATGCTGCAGTGATGGTTGACCTTCTGGAAGTTTCTCCCATCTGCACACAGGATCTTTGGAGCTCAGCCAGAGTGACCATTGGGTTCTTGGCCACCTCTCTTACCAAGGCCCTTCTCCGCCGATTTCTTAGTATGGTGGGGGTGGCCAGCTCTAGGAGAAGTCCTGGGTGTTCCAAACTTTTTCCATTTAAGATTTATGGAGGCCATGGTGCTCTTGGGAACTTTCAGTGCAGCAGATCTTTTTGTGTACCATTCTCCAGATACGTGCCTCCACACAATCCTGTCTCTGAGCTCTATAAACAGTTCTTTCCTCCTCTTGGCTTGGTTTTTGCTCTGATATGTCAGCTGTGAGATCTTATATAGACAGGCGTGTGCCATTCAAAATCATGCCCAATCAAATGAACTTACCACAGGTGGACTCCAACTGTAGCGCCCTTCACCGTCATCCCCCTTTCCAGGGACACTATCATGATGTGGTCTCTGCTTTCTCTCCCCGGCTGTCCCATTGGGCGTGCTCGTGCCAAGCCTTAAAGGGCCAGCACGTGTACCAGTAAAATTATCCACAACCTATCCCTGAGCACCCTGGCCCTTAAACGAAATCCTGCCCCTTTCCTCTGTGCCTAAGCAATGTTGTGTCTTTCCAATGTATGTCATGCAAATGGTTACTTAGCTGTATACTGTATCCCGTATATTGTACCGCATATCCAGTATCTGTGTCTGATGCCGTGCCAAGTCAAGTGTCCGAGACCACTTCTTTGTTCAAATCAAGTGTCTGAGACGACTTCACATCTGTGTCCGGTGTCCTTGAAAAGTCCATTGTCCGAGACGACTTCTGTGTTTAAGTCTATTGTCCGGGACGACTTATGTGATCAAGTACATTGTCGTAATGACTTCTGTGTTCAAGTCCATTGTTCGGGACAACTTCTGTGTTCAAGTCCATTGTCCGGGAAGACTTCTGTGTTCAAATCCATTGTCCGAGATGACTTCTGTGTTCAAGTCCAATGCTCGGGACGACTTCTATGTTCAAGTCCATTGTCCGAGACGACTTCTGTGTTCAAGTCCAGGGCCTGTGACGACCACAGTTCCTGTGTCCTGTATCTGAGACAAGTCCTGTTATCCAGCACTAGCCAACATCCAATAGTCTGGCACAAGCCAGATTCTGATAGTCACTAGCTTGCTTCTGATTATCTGTCACAACCCAGCAATCCAGGTACTCTCTCCTTAGTGACTGTCATTAACATTCAGTTTGACCAGCTGCTACTCCACTATGGCAAAGCGGCCCAGTGGGTCCACATAACCCATAGCCGTGACAGTTTTCTCAGGCCATGGATCCCGCTGGTCAATCCAAGACTCCGGTCCAAGCAATGCAAGCAGACATGCGATATCTCCGAGCACGCCAGGATCAGCTCCTGCAAGCGGTCAGTGCTATTGCCACATGCTTGGATCTTGCGTCAGTTGCTGCCCCACCTACACCAATGCCCGCCAGCACTCCAGTCAGTTCTGGGTCTGGAGTTTGCCACTTCCACCTCGTTACAATGGAGATGCCACAACCTGTAGGGACTTTCTCAACCAGTGCAAGATCCATTTCCAGTTACACGCACATCTCGTCCCCTCTGATCTGACCGAGGTAGCCTTTATTGTCTCCCTCCTCTCTTTCAAAGCTCTGGCCTTGGCGAACCCTATCTAGGAACGGGAGGGGGCGGAATCTTCCAACCTACAGCTATTCTTGGAAACTTTTTGCACAGCGTTTGAAGAACCAGGCCGAACGTCTTCTGTAGCTGCTTCGCTTCTAACTCTCCATCAAGAGGAATCGACGGTAGGAGTGTATGCTATCCAGTTCCATACTTTGGCAGCAGAGCTTGCCTGGAATAATGAGGCATTGGTAGCAACCTTTTGGCAAGGATTAGCTCCCCAAATAAAAGATGAGCTGGCAGCTCATGATCTTCCATCTTCCTGTGATGCCCTAATTCTTCTGGCTACATGGATCAACATGAGGTTCCAAGAATGTGCCCTGGAACCTCATATTGATCCTACAGACTGGCGCCCAAGTTCCAGAGACCGCTACTGCTTCCTTCGGTGGTTCTCCCTGAAGAGTGTATGCAGGAGGAGAGAGTCAGACTGTCTGACCAGGAACGGCAGCGCAGACGTTCAGCAGGTTTATGTATGTACTATGGCCACAAGGGCCAATTTGTGCATCAATTACTTCAGAAACCTAGAAACTCCAGCACCTAGGGTTGATAGCAGATTCTACCCTAGGTGGATTGACGCCAACTGCAAAATTCTCTCCCAAATGATCAATTCCTGTGACATTCTCCACTGGTGAAGAATCACACTCTATTCCTGCTCATCTGGATTGTGGAGCGGCTGCGGATTTCATTCAACAGGCCTTAGTAGACCGTCTCCACTTGCCCACAATTCCTCTGGAGAAACCTCTGGAGGTCGCTTCTGTGAATGCTCAACCTCTGCCAGATCCAATTCTTTCCGTCACTAAACCTCTGAAGTTACAAGTGGGAGTTCTTCACTCGGAACAAATATCTTTTTATGTCCTGCCAAATACTATTAACGCTAGCCTGCTCGGACTGGCATGGCTTCGCCAACACGCTCCTGTCCTCAACTGGTATTCCGGAAAGGTTCTCCAGTGGGCATCCCGATATCTTCATCGCTGCCTGCCTCAGGTTGGTCCTGTACTGTCCCCGATGCCTCAGTCACTTTCTGGACTGCCTCCACAGTATGTCTGTTTTGCGGATGTCTTCAGCACGAAGGAGGCTGAGGTCCTTTCTTCCTACGATTGTCCAATTGAATTGCTCCCTGAATCTTCAAATCCTCGTGGACGGGTTTATCCTCTCTCCTTGCCTTTAACCCAGGCCATGTCAGCATATGTCAAGGAGAACCTCGAGAGGGCGCTTATCAGGAAGTCTGCTTCCCCAGGCGGAGACGGATTCTTCTTCGTAGAAAAGAAAGATAGTTTTCTCAGGCCATGTATCGACTACTGTGGTTTGATCAAAGTCACTGTCAAGAACAAATACCCCTTGCCGCTAATCTCTAAACTCTTCGACAGAATTAGTGGGGCCAAGATTTTCACAAAGCTGGATCTACACAAGGCCTAAAACTTGATTCGTATCCACAAAGGTGACCAATATAAAACCGCATTCAACACCTGAGACGGTCACTACGAATATCTCATGATGCCCTTTGGACTGTGTAATGCTCCAACTTTGTTCCAGGAATTCGTGAACGACATCTCCCGGGATCTACTGTATGTCTGTGTGGTGGTATATCTGGACAACATCTTGATTTACTCACCAGATCTAATGATGCTTCAGAAGCATGTTAACCAAGTCCTGTTGTGGTTAAGGGGGAATAACCTCTACTTCAAACCCGAAAAGTTGGTATTTGAAAAAAAAATCCTTGCCCCTTCAGGGCTATATAATTTCTGACCGTGGACTCCAGATGGATCTAGAGAAAGTGAAGTCCGTCTTAGAGTGGCCACATCCTCAAGGTCTCCGTGCCACACAGAGATTTCTTGGTTTCGCAAATTTCTATCGTCAATTCATTCCAAACTTCTCGTCTCTTACTGCTCCAATCCCAGCTCTCACCAAGAAGGGAGTGAAGGCTAAATTCTGGACCCTGAGGCAGAGTCGGCATTCACCAACCTCAAGAGAGCCTTCACAGTTTCCGTTATTCACCATCCATTTTTCAAAGAAACTCCAAGGTTAAGGCAGTATCCTGAGGCTTCTTCTCTAAAGTCTTCTTTCCTCCAGAACGGAACTACTCCATTGGGGACTGTGAGTTACTGGCCGTCAAATTAGCCTTAGAAGAGTGGAGGGACCTGCTAGAGGGGGCTGCTCATCCTATTATCATCTACACCGATCACAAGAATCACACTTATTTACAGTCTTCACACCGACTGAACACTCGTCAAGCCAGATGGTCAATGTTCTTTGCCAGATTCCAGTTTCTACTTCACTTCCATCCTGCAGATAAAAATATAAAGGCCGATTACCTGTCTTGGTCGATTGAGACAGATGACTCAGAAGAAGACCCATCCTTGTAGGATTATTTTTGGTAACCCTCTGCAGATTAGAGACATTCCTCCTGAAAAATTTTTTGTTCGTCCTGCTGACAGAAAAAAAATTCTCATCTGGGGTCATAATTCCAAGTTGGCTGGACGCTCAGGTGTTCGTAAGACTTGGGACTTTATTTCTCGTCATTACTGGTGGCCCACTCTACCTAAAGATGTTGAGGACTATGTCTCCTCTTGTACCAACTGTGCCCAAAACAAGGCTACCCATTCTAAGCCTGCTGGTCTGCTTCAACCTCTGCCTGTTACTGATGGTCCCTGGCTACATATTGCCATAGATTTTATTACCGATTTTCCTCCTTCTGCTGGATGTACCACTTTCTGAGTCGTGGTGGATCGTTTTTCTAAGATGGCATATTTCGTCCCACTGTCTGGCCTCCCCTCTGCTCCTCGTTTGGCAAATTTGTTTGTTCAACATATCTTTCGTCTGCATGGACTAACCCTCCATATCATGTCTGATCCGGGTGTACAATTTACGTCTAAATTCTAGAGAGCCCTGTGTAATCTTTCGAACGTGAAATTGGACTTTTCTTCTGCTTATCACCCACAATCTAATGGCCAAGTTGAAAGGATTAATCAAGTACTAGTGAATAATCTTAGTCATTTCTATATCTGTTCAACAGGACAATTGGGTGCATCTTCTTCCATGGGCCTAATTCTCTTACAATAATCACACTAGTGAGTCTACTGCTTCTTCGCCATTCTTTATTGTTTACAGTCAACATCCACGTGATCCTCTTCCTGTACATCTCAAGGGCCTGCAGCCAATTCTAATTTTGGATGCTTTCTTCACATCTGGCAGCAAACCAAGTCCGCGATTCTGCAGGCAGTGGATCGCATGAAAAAATATGCTTATAGGAAGAGAAGAATTCCTCCTCAATTTCTTCTCGGAGTCAAAGTCTGGTTATCTTAAAAAAAAATGTTCGTCTGAAAATCCCCTCCTACAAATGCGCTCCCAGATTTCTTGGTTCCTTTGAGATTCTACAACAAATCAAACCTGTGTCTTACAAGCTACGGCTACCATCTACGCTCAAGATTCCCAACTAGTTCCATGTGTCCCTCCTGAAGCCTGTAGTCCTGAACCGATACAGTAAATCTCCGGGCTCTGCAATTACTCCCAGTGGTGCTTCAATTGTATTCGAGGTAAAGGAGTTCCTGGATTACAAGAAGGTAGGAGGGAAGACCTTATACCTGGTAGATTGAAAGGGTTTTGGTCCTGGGGAGAGGTCCTTGGGAGAGGTCTTGGGAGCCACAATAAAATGTGGATGCTCCAGCTCTCATAAAAAATTCCTCCTGCACTCTGGACCTATGGAAAGGGGGCGTAAGGGAGGGGGACACGTCAGCATCCCCCTCTTACCAGCGGCCGCGACTGCAGGACTGGGTCCCTTCACCGGTGTCCACATTCCCAGGGACGCCGGCAAACTGTGCTCTCTGCTCTCTCTCTCCCCGGCTGTCCCATAGGGTGCGTGCGCTGGTGCCAAGCCTTAAAGGGCCAGCATGCATACCAGTAAAATTATCCCCAACCCATTCCTGAGCACCCTGGCCCTTAAAAGGGATCCTGCCCCTTTCCTCAGTGCAAGAGCAATGTTGTGTCTTCCCAGTGTTTGTCATGCAAATGGTTCCTTAACTGTATCTCGTATCCTGTATCCCACATCTGTGTCCGTGCCAAGTCAAGTGTCCGAGACGACTTCTGTGTTCAAGTCCATTGTCCCAGATGTCTTCTGTGTTCAAGTCAAGTGTCCGAGACGACTTCTGTGTTCAAGTCCTGTGCCTGTGATGACTACAGTTCCTGTGTCCTGTATCCGAGACAAGTCTCGTTATCCAGCACTAACTAACTTCCGATAGTCAGACAAAAGCCAGCTTCCGATCGTCCGGCACCAGCTTGCTTCTGATTATCCACATTGCACAACCCAGCAATCCAGGTACTGTCTCCCTAGTGACTGACATTGACATTTTGTTTGACCAGCTGCTACTCCAAATTGGCGCCATAGCTGTGACACCAATCAAGGTGTAGAAACATTTCAAAGGTGATCTATAGAAATGTGAGGCCCCCCAGAGCTAAATTTCAAAATTCATAGCAGAGGGTCTGAATACTTATGTCCATGAGAAATTTCTCCCCCAGAGGAGCAGAACAAGGGAATAGCGGAACAAACGGATACCACCAGTTGCCGAAGGAACCCACTGACTTTAATAGGTTCCGCCGGCTTTCCGTCGAGGTGCCCGTGATTCCACCGGACACAATAGCGCAGCATGCTGTGCTATTTTCTCCGTTAAAACCTGCCGGATCTGACACTGAGGCCCCGAACGGAGCCTCCGACCCAGATGTGAACAGAGCCTGAGTTAGCTGAAAAACTCTAAAAAAAAATGGTTAAGTTATCCAACATAGTTCATAAGTTATAACTGTGTAAAAGAATATATGCCAAAACTTTAAACTTAGGCCTGGTGATTGAGGCATCGATGACCCTTGGTCCTGAAAGTTAATACATTTGCAAAAATTTCTAAAATTCTGTTTTCACATTTTTATTATGGGGTATAGTGAGTGCAGGATGATGGGGAAAAGCTTTATTTTCTTTTTATTTTAGCAAATGGACTCAACATAACAAAATGGGAAAATAATTTAAAGAGTAGAAAGACTTTCCGAATGCACTGTAGGCCTCACATGTGCATGGCGCTCTTTCCCCACTAAGCCCTGTCGTATTTCCAGGAATAAGATTAGGGTCATATGAAGGGTGTTTCTAAAACCAGGAAACAATGCATAATACTTAGAGAGCTGTCTTTTAACAGTGGCACGACATATTTGGCACTGAAATGGCATATCTATGTAATAATTACCAATTTCACTCAGCAAATGTTTTGGTACGTGTACCTCAGGGGTTTGCAAATGCGACATTGCATTCCAGCAAAATCTGTGCCCAATAAGCCACTCTTTCCCTTCTGAGCTCTGCCGTTTGTGTCCAAATAGCGGTTTATGACCACATATGGGGTATTGCCGTATTCGGGAGAAATTGATTTACAAATGTTGGGGTGCTTTTTCTCCTTTATTACTTGTGAAAATTAAAAATGTTGAGTTAAAACTACATCTTATTGGATAAAATAAAATGTTTCTTTTTCACTGTCCCATTCTAAAAAATTCAGCAAAAAAACCTGTGGGGTCAAAATGCTCACTGTACAGCTAGATTAAATAATCAAGGGGTGTAGTTTCTCAAATGGAGTCACAATGGGGATTCCCTCTGTACTGGTACTTCAGGAGATTGGCAAATGCGACATGGCACCTGGAAACCAATCCAGCAAAATCTGCACACAAAAGCCAAATGGCGCTCCTTCCCTTCTGAGCCCTGTCGTGTGTCCAAATAGCAGTTTATGACCACATATGGAGTATTGCCGTACTCGGGGAAATTGCTTTACAAATGTTGGGGTGCTTTTTCTTCTTGTGAACATTATTTTTTTTTAGTTAAAACTACATTTTATTGGACCTATTATGCCAATCTACTCTTATCGATTTGTGATATGCCACTTAGATTTCTGTATACTTTAATTGATAATATTAATATTGATTCTTGCGGGAAGGCTGGGATCAGGAACATTAAATGTCTCGTTCACTATTCTATTTTGCGGTCCTTTTTGGATTTATCCTCCACATTCAATATCCCTCGATCAGACTTATATATATATATATATATATATATATATATATATATATATATATATATATATATATATATATATATATATATGTTTGTATAAGACATGCCTTGTCCTCTATAAATATCTCCAGTCCATCATTAGTTCATCAGGCTTTCCTGCTCTATACCAATTAACACCCCAAAGTTAAAGGTATCTCTTTGTTTTATAGAATATTTAATGCTTATATACCTTTCTCTAAACCATCCTTTATGTCTAAATGGGAACTAAAACTTATCCTAGAGGTCTCTATTCATTCTTGATTTAACCGAATGGCATGGGTAAAGAAGATATCTAAAAGCTCTGTTCATTGAGAAATTTTGCGTAAAATGATCTTCCGTTGGTACCTTACACCTGTTTGCCTTGCCAGATATGTGCTGGAGTGGTTATGGGTCGAGAGGAACGTACTTGCATACCTGGTGGACTGCCATTTAGTTCACAATCTTTGGTTGATCGCCTCTCAATTGGCCGCACAAGTTCTTAAATTTCACTCCACCTTAAGTCCCAGCCTGGCCATATGTTTATTTGGTCTGGAAAATATTAGAGACATGGGTGCACTGTGTTTACTCATATTATTTTGGCCGCGAGGCTTATGATTGCCCGTAAATGGAAGTGTGCGGACATCTTCTCAAAGGCGGAATTATTTCTCCTATTTGATGGAAAGATTGTGGTCTATCAGATCACATAATATAGATCAATTTAACATAAATTGGCATTCCTGAATCGTGTTTTTATAAGGTAACGCTAAGTCTCCACCTCTCCTTCCTAATCCTTAGCCTTCTCCCAGGTAACGTGTTTATTTGACTGGTGTACTATACTTATTGCTAGTGAATACCTGTATATGGTGACTTTTTATTTCACACGAGTCTTTTCTTTTATGTGACTGTAAATTACTGTAATACTTCCTGCAGTTTACTGTTGTTTGTATGTGTTTCTTATGTGATGCTCCTTGCTGGATAAAATAAAATGTTTCATATTCATGGCCCAATTGTAATGAAATCTATGAAACACCTGTGGGGTCATTTTTTTAAATGCCACCTTCACTTTGCTTTGCTTTAACTCCTGTGAACCTTCAAAATGCTGTTTTGAATATTTGAATTATATTGAGTGGTGCAATTTTTCAAAATGGGATGATTTATAGTTTTGTTTTGTTTTTGTTTTTTAACATATAGACCTCTTAAATCTACTTCAGAAATGAATCGGTTCCAAAAAAAAGAATTTGAAATTTTTTTGAAAACGTGAAAAATGTGCTGGTAAACTTATAAGCCTTGTAATGTCATCAGAAATTAGACCTATGGGAAATGTCAGTGACTGTTTTGTGTGGTATTACGATCTCTCTTACAAGCAGAAAATCTAATTTTGGAAAATGCTAATTTTACCAAATTTGCAATGTTTTGGGGTTTTCAGAAATAAATTCTAAATATGTATTGCACAAAATTTACCACTAACACTGTACAATGTGTCATTAGAAACAAATCTCAGAATCATTTGGCTAAGTAAATGCATTCCAAAATTATTTCCATAAAATGTGGCTCTGTCAGGAAGGTCAAAACTTGAAAAATGTGGCTCTGTCAGGAAGGTCAAAACTGGGTGTGGCGTCAAGAGGTTAATCCCTTTAAGGAGGTATGGTCTTTGCTGTCGGGTACCCTCCAGAAAAGTCTATGATCAGTTGGCATTGCACGACAAAAAAAGCAAGAAAAGGAAGTTGGGTCAGATGGGAGCCGTAACAGGGGTAAAAAGAGAGACCAGTTCACAGATGTAGCCAAAAGTTGGGATCAGAAGTCAGCAGCCAAGATGTCACAAACATGAAAAAGCACAAAAACGGGAACCAGTAATAGAACAAGTATCAGAGCCATTAACAACCAGGATTTCAGGAGTCTGGGTTAGGGGCCGGCAAAATAAATTATATTTACTTTGGCAGTGAGTGTCAGGATAAGTGAAGTTCAAATCCTCTGCCCGAGTGACATCATCAATGAACATTGTAACAGTCCCAATTACATAACCATACATTTATGTACATTAATACATTAATTCTCAGCCCAAGCTTCCAGCTCCACCAAATTACTCTCTTTTCTGTATTGGTTACTTGACAACCCATAGCAACATATGCAAATATTGATATTATACTCTGTAAGACCCAGTGGGATATTAATATGATCTTGGGCCCTGGGCTGTACATAAGTGTCCCGACTCTCCACCGACAGTAGACATAGAGAGAATTAAGAGTCAAGTATGTTGGATTTATACACGCCCAATCCTTTTGTTCTCACAGAAGATATGTTTTGCTCCCCAAGCAAAAACAAACAAACAAGGGAATTAAAATAACATTTATAACACAGGACAAGCTTAGATGCAGCACCTCACCAGTACACAGTCTATGGATATATTTTATAATTAAAATCAGCACTGTGGGGCCTACATTTAATTTGCCTCTTCAAAAGCATTAATCTATGTATGATAGTATACCTCTAAATAATACAGTCATAGAGTTATCAAATAAGACCACTAAACAAGGAGCAAATATTATTACCATCATACTGTTACTGAACACAACCCAGTAAACCAAGTCCAACATTTATCAATAATACCACTATACAAAGTCCAAATAATTCCGCTTCACCATAACCACATATTACCACCACATAGAGACTGAATGATACGACCATACGGTTACTCAATAAAACACACTATACAAAGACCAATATTAACACCATACAATGTGTAGACCTGGTCTATACCACTTAAAGGTCAGATGCAAGGCAGACCATATAAGTGAATACAGTATAGTTATATCCATGTTACCCATAGATGACGTGGTCTGATTGGAGTCGTTCACTTTCCCTTTTCTTCTTTATCACAACTTGTCTTTGCAGAATTTGACATACAGGCTTTTTTTGGCTCCTTGTTTTTCCATTACACTCCCCACCTAGCCCCCAATCCTCTACACAAACTCCCCTATTACTTTGCTGGCCAACAATATTACCATCTTGGGTGGGTAGTATAGACTACCCCAGACGGTAATATTGGTGCCCAACAAAGTAATAGTTCCCCCAATGTGTGCCTCCTTTAGGCTCCGCACAGTAAGTGCCCCCTTTAAACCCCTCTCAGTGAGTGTCTTCACACACCACAGTAATAATGCCCCTTGTATGTCCCAACTCTGTACTAATGCTGTAATGACAGGAAGGAGGTGAAGGGAACAAGTGAGCCCTAATCTACCCACCGCCCTGTCCCTGCCTACTTTCAACGACCCGCCCTAGGCGACGGGGTACAACTTGGCGGCGGTCCCTACGCTGTCTAAGTGCAAGGGAGTACAAACAGGGAACACGCAAGGGAAGGGGCAGTAGCCCACGGAACGCCGCGAGGAAACGGAGCGGTGAATGAGTCAGTCAGGATCAGGATGTAGTGGAGTATACCAACGAGAGCACGGAGCAGGAAGCAAGCCAGGGGCAAAGCGAAGCAGGATAAGCGGAACTGAAGCAAGGCAGAAGCAGGCTGGAGCAAGGCAGCAGTGGGGCCAGGAATCCAAGAAGAATAACAAGCACTGAGGAAGAGAACACGGCAGGTATAAATGGACAGGGGGCGGAGCTAACTCCGACTGACCAGGCCGCGATAGGCTCTCCCACTCCTGAGCCTGTCACCCTGGTTGGTGGGAGCCGGTGTCAGTCTAAGAGGTCTGGCCTCAGGTGTCGACTGATTAATCCCGGGAGTATACACAGACGTAGTACCTGGCAGATCCTTTACAGTACTCCCCCTTTTATGAGGGGCCACCGGACCCTTACTAAGAGGACCCGGTTTAGTGGGGAACAGAAGGTGGAACCTCCTGATCAATACCCCAGCGTGAACATCACGAGCAGGTACCCAAGTCCTCTCCTCCGGCCCGTATCCTCTCCAATGGACCAGGTACTGGAGGGAGCCCTGGATCATCCTACTGTCCATAATCTTGGCCACCTCGAATTCCACCCCCTCAGGGGTGAGAACGGGAACAGGAGGTTTCCTCGAGGGGGACCAGGACGGGGAGCAGTGTTTAAGGAGGGAGGCATGGAAGACGTCATGTATGCGAAAGGATGGGGGCAGCTCCAGACGGAAGGATACAGGGTTGAGGACTTCAATGATCTTATAAGGTCCAATAAATCGGGGAGCAAACTTCCTGGACGGGACCTTAAGGCGCAAGTTCCTGGACGACAACCAGACCAGATCCCCGACGACAAACCGGGGGTTAGCAGAACGTCTACTATCAGCCTGAATCTTTTGTACGCTCTGGGACGCCTCTAGGTTCTTCTGAACCTGGGCCCAGACTGTGCACAGTTCCCGATGAACGTCCTCTACCTCGGGATTATTGGAACAACCAGGAGAAACGGAGGAGAACCTTGGGTTAAACCCGAAATTACAGAAAAACGGGGAGACCCCTGACAAGTTACTGACCCGGTTATTCAGGGAAAATTCGGCAAGGGGAAGGAATGAGACCCAATCAAATTGACAGTCAGAGATGAAACACCTTAAATATTGTTCCAGGGATTGGTTAGTCCTTTCCGTTTGGCCATTAGTTTCGGGATGGAAGGCGGAGGAGAAGGACAGATCAATCTCCAACTTTTTACAAAAAGCTCTCCAAAATAAGGAAACAAATTGTACCCCTCTGTCAGAAACGATATTGACTGGGGCCCCATGGAGACGCAGGATGTGTTTAACAAACAAAGAAGCTAACGTCTTGGCGTTAGGTAGTTTCTTAAGGGGCACAAAGTGGCACATCTTGCTGAAGCGGTCTACTACCACCCACACCACCGACTTGCCCTGAGATGGAGGCAAATCGGTGATAAAATCCATGGATATATGGGTCCAAGGTCTCTGGGAAATGGGCAAGGAACGTAGTAAGCCCGCAGGTCGGGACCTTGGGGTCTTGGACCTAGCACAAACCTCACAAGCGGCGACGTAAGCCCTAACGTCTTTAGGCAACCCAGGCCACCAATAGTTTCTGGTAATGAGGTGTTTGGTACCCAAGATGCCAGGATGACCAGATAGTGCGGAGTCATGGTTTTCCCTGAGTACCCTTAGCCGGTATTGCAGAGGGACAAACAGTTTGTCCCCAGGGAGGTTCCCGGGAGCTGAACCTTGATCAGCCGCGATGTCAGAAGCTAAATCAGAATCAGTGGCAGAAACGGGCTTGTTATTATGTAATGGCAGGAAGGAGGTGAAGGGAACAAGTGAGCCCTAATCTACCCACCGCCCTGTCCCTGCCTACTTGCAACGACCCGCCCTAGGCGACGGGGTACAACTTGGCGGCGGTCCCTACGCTGTCTAAGTGCAAGGGAGTACAAACAGGGAACACGCAAGGGAAGGGGCAGTAGCCCACGGAACGCCGCGAGGAAACGGAGCGGTGAATGAGTCAGTCAGGATCAGGATGTAGTGGAGTATACCAACGAGAGCACGGAGCAGGAAGCAAGCCAGGGGCAAAGCGAAGCAGGATAAGCGGAACTGAAGCAAGGTAGAAGCACGGCAGAAGCAGGCTGGAGCAAGGCAGCAGTGGGGCCAGGAATCCAAGAAGAATAACAAGCACTGAGGAAGAGAACACGGCAGGTATAAATGGACAGGCGGCGGAGCTAACTCCGACTGACCAGGCCGCGATAGGCTCTCCCACTCCTGAGCCTGCCACCCTGGTTGGTGGGAGCCGGTGTCAGTCTAAGAGGTCTGGCCTCAGGTGTCGACTGATTAATCCCGGGAGTATACACAGACGTAGTACCTGGCAGATCCTTTACAAATGCTCCTTGTAAACCCCACTCAGTAGTGTGCCCCAATTATTAATTCCCCCTCTGTGCCCCTTAAAACCCCCCCCCCCCCCAATATGGGACTTTTCTGGTTGCGTTCACTGGCCCAGCACAAGTGGTGTGATGCTGTGATGTCATTGCAACGCCTGCCCAGAGCTTTTGGCTGTCGTCCCTCTGGTAATCCACCATTGGTAAGCCCTCTATAAGGTCATTAATAAAAATTTGGAAAAGAAGAGGGCCCAGTACTGTGGACGTTATCCCACTGGCAACGGTGACCCTATATGAGTATGTACCACTAAAAACCACCCTGTGTTTTATTTTTTTTCTCTGTTTATGTTCCACTCCTGGTTTTGGCTTACAAATACTGAAGCAAAATAATGTTATGTAAAAGAGACTTTAATTTTCATTCAACAGTTTTCCCCACACTCCTTGCACCCTAAGGCCTCATTCACACGACAGGGTCCGAGTGTCGGCCGGGAAAATCGGCCGTTTTTGGCCGATTTTCCCGGCCGGTTTGCATCCGATTTGCATCCGTTCCGATTCCGTTCCGGGCCGAGTTGCCGTTTTTACCGGCCGATTTGGACCCGATTTGCATCCGTTTTTTTCCCTGTCCGTTTTAAAATCGGATGAATTTCATTTAAATTTGTTGCCACACACAGCCCTTTGTAGATAATGCCACAGCCCCCCTGGTAGGTAATGCCACCCAGCCCCCTGTTGGTGATGCCACACAGCCCCCTGTAGGTAATGCCACCCAGCCCCCTGCAGGTAATGCCACCCAGCCCCCTGCAGGTGATGCCACACAGCCCCCTGTTGGTGATGCCACCCTGCCCCCTGTAGGTGATGCCACCCAGCCCCCTGTAGGAATACCACCCTGTCCCCTGTAGGTAATGCCACCCAGCTCCCTGTAGGTAATGCCACCCAGCCCCCTGTAGGTAATGCCACCCAGCCCCCTGTAGGTAATGCCACCCAGCCCCCTGTAGGTAATGCCATCCAGCCCCCTGTGGATAATGCCACCCAGCCCCCTGTAGGTAATGCCACCAAGTCCCCTGTAGTTGATGCCACCAAGCCCCCTGTAGGCGATGCCACCAAGCCCCCTGTAGGCGATGCCACACAGCCACCTGTAGGCGATGCCACACAGCCCCCTGTAGGCGATGCCACACAGCCCCCTGTAGGCGATGCCACACAGCCCCCTGTAGGCGATGCCACACAGCCCCCTGTAGGCGATGCCACCCACCAGCCCCCTGTAGGCGATGCCACCCACCAGCAGGCGATGCCACCCACCAGCCCCCTGTAGGCGATGCCACCCACCAGCCCCCTGTAGGCGATGCCACCCACCAGCCCCCTGTAGGTGATGCCACCCACCAGCCCCCTGTAGGTGATGCCACCCACCAGCCCCCTGTAGGTGATGCCACCCACCCTGCCCCCTGTAGGTGATGCCACCCACATTGCCCCCCTGTAGGTGATGCCAGCCACCCTGCCCCCTGTAGGTGATGCCACCCTGCCCCCTGTAGGTGATGCCACCCTGCCCCCTGTAGGTGATTCCACCATGCCCCCTGTAGGTGATTCCACCCTGCCCCCTGTAGGTGATTCCACCCTGCCCCCTGTAGGTGATTCCACCCTGCCCCCTGTAGGTGATTCCACCCTGCCCCCTGTAGGTGATGCCACCCAGCCCCCTGTAGGTGATGCCACCAAGTCCCCTGTAGGTGATGCCACCCTGCCCCCTGTAGGTGATGCCACCCTGCCCCCTGTAGGTGATTCCACCCTGCCCCCTGTAGGTGATTCCACCCTGCCCCCTGTAGGTGATTCCACCCTGCCCCCTGTAGGTGATGCCACCCAGCCCCCTGTAGGTGATGCCACCAAGTCCCCTGTAGGTGATCCCACACAGCCCCCTGTAGGTTGCACCCATCCCACCCCCCTTCCAGGAGAAGTCACTGACTTCAATGTCCATATATGGACAGAGTAGTCACTGACTTCTCCTGAAGAGGAATTCCTGCCACAGGTCGGGAATTCCGCTTCAGAAGTGAGTGACGTCACTGTGTCCATATATGGACAGTGTAGTCACTCACTTCTCCTGTAGCGGAATCCCCGGCCATAGAGTCGGGGATTCCGCTGCAGAAGTACGTGACTTTGCTGTGTCCATATATGGACAGTGTAGTCATGCACTTCTACTGTAGCGGCATCCCCGGCCATAGAGTCGGGGATTCCGCTGCAGAAGTGCGTGACTTCGCTGTGTCCATATATGGACAGTGTAGTCACTCACTTCACTTCTCCTGTAGCGGCATCACCGGCCATAGAGTCGGGGATTCCGCTGCAGAAGTGCGTGACTTCGCTGTGTCCATATATGGACAGTGTAGTCACGCACTTCTCCTGTAGCGGCATCCCCGGCCATAGAGTCGGGGATTCCGCTGCAGAAGTGAGTGACTTCGCTGTGTCCATATCTGGACAGTGTAGTCACGCACTTCTCCTGTAGCGGAATCCCCAATCCCCGGCCGGGGATTGGGGATTCCGACTCCTACAGCGAGCAATAAAAGACCCTCCTCCTCACATGCACTCTGCACTGTGAGGAGGAGGAGAGAGAGTGCGCGAGCGACGGTAGACCCGGCCATCACTCGGGACACATTCCGGTGATGGCCGGGTATTACCCGGCCCCATAGACTTCTATGGCCTCATTCACACGACAGGGTCCGAGTGTCGGCCGGGAAAATCGGCCGTTTTTGGCCGATTTTCCCGGCCGGTTTGCATCCGATTTGCATCCGTTCCGATTCCGTTCCGGGCCGAGTTGCCGTTTTTACCGGCCGATTTGGACCCGATTTGCATCCGTTTTTTTCCCTGTCCGTTTTAAAACACATTTAAATTTGTTGCCACACACAGCTCTTTGTAGATAATGCCACAGCCCCCCTGGTAGGTAATGCCACCCAGCCCCCTGCAGGTAATGCCACCCAGCCCCCTGTAGGTGATGCCACACAGCCCCCTGTTGGTGATGCCACCCTGCCCCCTGTAGGCGATGCCACCCAGCCCCCTGTAGGAATACCACCCTGTCCCCTGTAGGTAATGCCACCCAGCTCCCTGTAGGTAATGCCACCCAGCCCCCTGTAGGTAATGCCACCCAGCCCCTGTAGGTAATGCCACCCAGCCCCCTGTAGGTAATGCCATCCAGCCCCCTGTGGATAATGCCACCCAGCCCCCTGTAGGTAATGCCACCCAGTCCCCTGTAGGCGATGCCACCAAGCCCCCTGTAGGCGATGCCACCAAGCCCCCTGTAGGCGATGCCACACAGCCACCTGTAGGCGATGCCACACAGCCCCCTGTAGGTGATGCCACACAGCCCCCTGTAGGCGATGCCACACAGCCCCCTGTAGGCGATGCCACACAGCCCCCTGTAGGCGATGCCACACAGCCCCCTGTAGGCGATGCCACACAGTCCCCTGTAGGCGATGCCACACAGCCCCCTGTAGGCGATGCCACCCACCAGCCCCCTGTAGGCGATGCCACCCACCAGCCCCCTGTAGGCGATGCCACCCACCAGCCCCCTGTAGGCGATGCCACCCACCAGCCCCCTGTAGGCGATGCCACCCACCAGCCCCCTGTAGGCGATGCCACCCACCAGCCCCCTGTAGGCGATGCCACCCACCAGCCCCCTGTAGGTGATGCCACCCACCCTGCCCCCTGTAGGTGATGCCACCCTGCCCCCTGTAGGTGATTCCACCCTGCCCCCTGTAGGTGATTCCACCCTGCCCCCTGTAGGTGATGCCACCCAGCCCCCTGTAGGTGATGCCACCCAGCCCCCTGTAGGTGATGCCACCAAGTCCCCTGTAGGTGATCCCACACAGCCCCCTGTAGGTTGCACCCATACCCCCCCCCCCTTCCAGGAGAAGTCACTGACTTCAATGTCCATATATGGACAGTGTAGTCACTGACTTCTCCTGAAGAGGAATTCCCTGCCACAGGTCGGGAATTCCGCCTCAGAAGTGAGTGACGTCACTGTGTCCATATATGGACAGTGTAGTCACTCACTTCTCCTGTAGCGGAATCCCCGGCCATAGAGTCGGGGATTCCGCTCCAGAAGTACGTGACTTTGCTGTGTCCATATATGGACAGTGTAGTCATGCACTTCTCCTGTAGCGGCATCCCCGGCCATAGAGTCGGGGTTTCCGCTGCAGAAGTGCGTGACTTCGCTGTGTCCATATATGGACAGTGTAGTCACTCACTTCTCCTGTAGCGGCATCCCCGGCCATAGAGTCGGGGATTCCGCTGCAGAAGTGCATGACTTCGCTGTGTCCATATATGGACAGTGTAGTCACGCACTTCTCCTGTAGCGGCATCCCCGGCCATAGAGTCGGGGATTCCGCTGCAGAAGTGCGTGACTTCGCTGTGTCCATATATGGACAGTGTAGTCATGCACTTCTCCTGTAGCGGCATCCCCGGCCATAGAGTTGGGGATTCCGCTGCAGAAGTGCGAGACTTCGCTGTGTCCATATATGGACAGTGTAGTCACGCACTTCTCCTGTAGCGGCATCCCCGGCCATAGAGTCGGGGATTCCGCTGCAGAAGTGCGTGACTTCGCTGTGTCCATATACGGACAGTGTAGTCACGCACTTCTCCTGTAGCGGCATCCCCGGCCATAGAGTCGGGGATTCCGCTGCAGAAGTGAGTGACTTCGCTGTGTCCATATCTGGACAGTGTAGTCACGCACTTCTCCTGTAGCGGAATCCCCAATCCCCGGCCGGGGATTGGGGATTCCGACTCCTACAGCGAGCAATAAAAGACCCTCCTCCTCCTCACATGCACTCTGCACTGTGAGGAGGAGGAGAGAGAGTGCGCAAGCGACGGTAGACCCGGCCATCACTCGGGACACATTCCGGTGATGGCCGGGTATTACCCGGCCCCATAGACTTCTATGGGAGCCGGGCGGCCGGGCACCCGGCCGAAAATAGAGCATGTCCTATTTTTTGACGGCCGGGTTTCCCGGCCGTCAAAAAATCGGTCGTGTGAATAGCCCCATTAGGGGTCTATTATTCCTAATGCAGCCGGGTGCCGGCCGATTTATGAACGGCCGGCACCCGGCCGGGAAACCCTGTCGTGTGAATCCCGCCTATGGGAGCCGGGCGGCCGGGCACCCGGCCGAAAATAGAGCATGTCCCATTTTTTGACGGCCGGTTTTCCCGGCCGTCAAAAAATCGGTCGTGTGAATAGCCCCATTAGGGGTCTATTATTCCTAATGCAGCCGGGTGCCGGCCGATTTATGAACGGCCGGCACCCGGCCGGGAAACCCTGTCGTGTGAATCCCGCCTAAGGAACTTCATATCAATTTCTTTAAAGAGTCCATTGCTAGCCCACTCAGACCTACACTCCACCCCGACCTGAGATGACCTGCACATCAGCCCCCATCAGAAGAGAAGCTGGATTCCACCAAAAAAGGCCTGCTGAACTCACTCTACAGGCCCTGGACAACACAAGCAGTCATTTAACCCTATCCTATCCTACCATAAGCCTGCACTACAGCAACTCTTTACTAACCCCTTTATTGCCTAGCCCTCAGCTCAAATCCATATCCCACAAACGTATCCTATTGCAACCTATGTCATCAAATACACGGATCCCTGTTTCTACAGTAATACCACTATACTTACCCTCCTTCCAGAGTGCAGCGGAAGTCCTGACGTCTTCTCGCGTTATGACATCACTACGCTGTGCGCTGCCCGCAAGACGTCACGATGCTGGATGGTGTCGGGACATCCGCTGCATCAAAGAGCTGGGTAAGTGTAACATCATTACTGCCCGCTGGGGTCCTGTATCTAAGTCTGCCTTGTGGTAGACTTTGATACAGGGTCCAACAGACAGCATCACACATGGACTTAGATACAGGGCCCATGTGTGATACTGTCTGTTGGACTATGTATCTAAGCTTACCACAAGGCAGGCTTAGATACATGACCCCAGCAGACAGTAATCTTATACTATATAAGATTATTGTCTGCCGGAGCCCTGTATCTAAGCCTAACATGTGTTAGGCTGAGATACAGGGCCCAACAGACAGTATTCGCACATGGGCCCTGTATCTAAGCCTACCACATAGTAGGTTTAGATACATGGCCATGTACGATGCTGTCTGATGGGCCCTCTATCTATGCCTACCACATTGTAGGCTTAGATACAGGGCCCCAGCAGACAGTAATCTTATACTGTATAAGATTACTGTCTGCTGGGTTCCTTTATCTAAGCCTAACATGTTGTAGGCTTATATACAGGGCCCAGCAGACAGGATCACACATTGTGTGATCCTGTCTGCTGGGCCCTGTATCTAAGCCTACCACATGGTAGACTTAGATATATGGCCCAAGTGTGATCCTGTCTGATGGGCCCTGTATCTAAGCCTACCACATCGTAGGCTTAGATACAGGGCCCCAGCAGACAGTAATCTTATACAGTATAAGATTACTGTCTGCTGGGGTCCTGTATCTAAGCCTGCCTTGTAGTAGGCTTAGATACATGATCTAACAGACTGTATCACACATGGGCTCTGTATCTAAGCCTACACCTGTGTTACTAATAGGTTTTTTGTGTGTTGGTGTGTTTTTACAGTTTCGGACGTTGGACTACGTCGGATTCGAGGACTACTTTGATGTCAGCTTTTTTTTATTTTCAATAAAATGGTTAATGAGGGTTGTGTGTTTTTTTCTATGTCTTTGTATTTGCTTTTAAAGTTAATTACTACCACCTTACTAATGACCGCTGGCTGATTGACAGCGTCCATTACTAAGGCAGGGCTTAGTGTTAGCCGGTGCATAGGCTTACACTAACCCCCATTATTACCCCGGTACCCACCGCCACCAGGGTTACTGGAAAGAGCTCGGCACTGGGGTGGCCGCAGGCTGGTATTATTAGGCTGGGAAAGTCCAAAAACAGTGGCCCTTCCCATCCTGGTATTGCTAGCCTGCTGCTGCTGCTACTATTTATCCGGCTGGTTATGAATTTTTTTATTTTAAATGGAATAAACGTTGTGTGGTCCCCCCATTTTTCATAACTAGCCAGATACAACATAGCAGCAGCAGGCTGGCATTACCAGAGGGGGAAGGCCCACTGTTTTTGGCCTTTCCCAGCCTAATAATTCCAGCCTGCGGCCGCACCAGAGCGCAACCTACACTGCAGATGGTCGGGTACTGGATCCTACCCGGCTGTTCCCGATGCCCCTGGTGGCGGCGGGTACCAGGGTAAAAATGGGGGTTAGTGTTAGCCTTTTCATCGGCTAACACTAAGCCTCGCCTTAGTAATGGACGTTGTCAATCAGCCAGCGGCCATTGCTAAGGTGGTAGTAATAAAGTTTAAAAAAATACAAGGACATAGAAAAAATATTTTATTGAAATAAAAAACCCACAGAACCCCCGTTAACCATTTTATTGAGAATAAAAAAGCCATAATCGAAGTAGTCCTCGAACCCGACGTAGTCCAACAATCGAACCTGTAAAGAAACACAAATACACCCAAAAAGTTTGTAACACATAAAAAAGCAGAGCAATTCTTATACTTACCTTTCCTGGGTCCAGCGCTGGAGCCGCAATGTCAGCGAGCTGGGCCCTATATCTAATCCTATCATGTGTGATACTGTATTCTGAGCCAATGTATCTTAATCCTATCCATAGCTGTAGGGTCGTAGTGCTATAGATATGCTGTCTCATATATATACATATATTTATATATATATTTATATATATATATATATATATATATATAAAGACACATGTGTTAGGGGTGGGTACGTCTATTTATGTGCCCTCCCGCGCAGCGACGCAGGCACTGCCGATGGGAGCTGGACTCCCGGCGGAGTTGAGGTAGCGGTGGCGGTGTCATGGCAACGATGCTCACAGCGGCGTGTGTCATGACAACGGCGCTTTCCTCAAAGAACGACAAAGCGAGGTTCCGTCGGAATGGGGAGGGGATTGGGAGGTGGAGCGATGGAGCAGTCGTGACGCCAGGGGGAGGAGTAGGAGAGAGCAGGGAGAAAGGGCGCGAAAGACGGGAGAGGGGGAGGAGGACAGACGCTGCTAAAGAGGCTGAGGGGAGACTGAGAGGAAAGGCTCTTGGATGAATAGGAGCTGGTCCGGACTGTACCAGAGACCCGAGCCTGGAGGGACAGCACCTGTAGAGGACCCAGGATCCACATCAGGAGGACTACTGTAACAACTTACCAGAGATAAGTGACATCCCCATCCTCCTTTGTTAGTGAGACCATAATGGCATTGATGTGGAACTACTGAGACGTGTATAATGGCCAAAGACTGTTACCTCACTTGAGAATTGCAGCACCCTGTGAGACAGTGTCCACCCTGATTCTGTTAGTACTGATTATTTAGATTTAAGCCTGTGTCCCTGTGACAAACGGAAAAGTAAATTGATCTATTGTTGAAGATAACATCTTGTATAAAGCTGTTGCAGAGTTATAGTAAGAAGACTGGGAGCAAGCAATATAAAGGGGAAGAGGGGCAATGGACTAAATACATAATTGTGAATGGTGACCGGATATACTTCTGCCTTGCACCCTAATAATTTGGCTGCGTTTCGAGGTGCGCCCGATCAGTATCGGCCACCGGCTGAGGGCGGGAGAGGATATACTGTGAAAGGTAGCGGTAACGCCGCAAGGACCCACAGTGGTGCCGGAAGGTTCGGATAGTTCTCGTAATACCCATGGCGCAACTAGTAGTACAGAATTAGTAACTCCTGTCCTCTGGTATTCTGGCAATATCGGGTTGCTCCCGCTGTAAGAGGCGCATGTACGGCCGAGTGGAGTAATGTGGGATCAGGCACGACCTCTCTCAGGGGGACTCCAGCGGGATCGATGTCCCCAACCTCATTGAGTACTCTTGCTCCCAAAAAGAAAGAAGCACTATTGTATCGTTGTGATCGGAGTGAAGTGTTATTACCGGAAAAGTTGTCGGCTCTGTTATTCTGTTGCTCAGAACCTCCCTACACTTACATACAGACACACGCACATACATACACACAAATTTTTTTTTGAGGGGTGAACATATGTTAGTACAAGGATACTGTAACGACGGGGGTAGGGAGTAGCTAATCTACCCGCCACTCTGTCCCTGCCTACTTGCAATGACCCGCCCTAGGTGACGGGGTACAACTGGGCGGCGGTCCCTACGCTCAGTAAGTGCACGAGTCAAACATACAAGGGAATACAAAGCAAAGGGAAAGGGGCAGTTGCCCACGGAAACACCGTGAGCAACCAGAGTGGTGAACGAGCCAAGTCAAACCAGGAGAGCACGAGGTACCAAACGCAGAGAAGGAGAGTAGTCAGTAAGCCAGGGTCAGCATGGAGCAGGATAAATAGTTAGGAGCTGTAGCTGGGCCAGGAAACCACACGAAAAGAATCACAAGCAAAGGAGGAACAGGAAAGGAAGGTATAAATAGACAGAGGGCGGGAGCTAGCTCCGTCTGGCCAGGCTGCGATAGGCTCTCCCACTCCTAAGCCTGCCATCCTGAGTGGTGGAAGATGGAGTCAGTCTCAGAGACGTAGATTCAGGTGCAGACTGATTACCTATGGGAGTTAACCCCGAAGCTGTGCCTGGCAGATCCTTTACAGATACTTACTGCTGGGGCCCTGTATCTAAGTCTATCATGTGTAATACTGTCTGCTGGGCCATGTATCTAAGCCTATCATGTGTGATACTGTCTGCTGGGGCCATGTATCTAAGCCTATCATGTATGATACTGCCTGCTGAGACTAGGCGAGTATGTCGGACTACCTTCACGGGAATGTCTACAAGGGGGATGTATGGCAGGGGGACTGTGTGTGGAACCATAAAGGGGGGTTGTGACACTATATACAGGGAGCATTGTGTGGGGAACTCTCTACAGGTGGTTTGATTAAAGCCCCGAGACATAACTTTGCTTGGGCCCCAGAAATGCCAAATTTGCTTCTGAGGTTTAGTGTAATGGCAGGGGGTAGGGAGACGGACAAGTGAGCCCTAATCTACCCGCCACTCTGTCCCTGCCTACTTGCAACGACCCGCCCTAGGCGACGGGGTACAACTGGGCGGCTGTCCCTGCGCTCAGTAAGTGCACGACAAACACGACAAACATACAAAGGAACATAAGCAAGAAAAAGGGGCCGTTGCCCACGGCAACACCGTGAGCAACCAGAGTGGTGAACGAGCCGAGTCAAGCCAGGAGTGTGCGAGGTACAAAACGAAAAGCAGAAGAGTAGTCGGTAAGCCAGGGTCTGTATGGAGCAGGATCAAAAATAGCAGGAGCTGTAGCTGGGCCAGGAAACCACAAGGAAAGAATCACAAGCACCGAGGGACAGGAAGTGCAGGCTTAAATAGACCGAGGGCGGGAGCTAGCTGAGTCTGGCCAGGTTACGATAGGTTCTCCCACTCCTAAGCCTGCCAGCCTGAATGGTGGAAGCAGGAGTCAGTCTCAAGGATGTATTCTCAGGTGCTGACTGATTAGTTCTGGGAGTTAACCCCGAAGCTGTACCTGGCAGATCCTTTACAGTACCCCCCCCTTTTATGAGGGGCCACCGGACCCTTTCTAAGTGGACCTGGCTTACTGGGGAAACGCAGGTGGAACCTCCTGACCAATACCCCAGCGTGAACATCCCGGGCGGGTACCCAAGTCCTCTCCTCGGGCCCGTATCCTCTCCAATGGACCAGGTACTGGAGGGAGCCTTGGACCATCTTGCTGTCCACAATCCTGGCAACCTCGAATTCCACCCCCTCAGGGGTGAGGATGGGAACAGGAGGTCTCCTCGAGGGAGCCAAGGACGGGGAGCAGCGTTTGAGGAGGGAGGCATGAAACACGTCGTGTATCCGAAAAGACGGGGGTAACTCCAGCCGGAAGGAGACAGGATTGAGGACCTCAATGACCTTATACGGCCCAATAAACCGGGGAGCAAACTTCTTGGACGGAACCTTGAGACGCAAGTTCCTAGACGACAACCACACCAGATCCCCGACCATAAACAGGGGGTTAGCAGAACGTTTTTTATCAGCCTGAGTTTTTTGTACGCTCTGGGACACCTCTAGGTTTTTCTGAACCTGGGCCCAGACTGTGCACAGTTCCCGATGAACGACCTCTACCTCGGGATTGTTGGAACTACCAGGTGAAACGGAGGAGAACCGTGGATTAAACCCAAAATTACAAAAAAAAGGAGAGACCCCTGACGAGTTACTGACCCGGTTATTAAGGGAAAATTCGGCGAGGGGAATGAAAGAGACCCAATCAAATTGACAGTCAGAGACAAAACACCTTAAGTATTGTTCTAGAGATTGATTAGTCCTCTCCGTTTGGCCATTGGTTTCAGGATGGAAGGCAGAGGAGAAGGACAGATCAATCCCCAACTTCATACAGAAGGCTCTCCAAAACAATGAAACAAATTGTACCCCTCTGTCCGAAACAATATTGACAGGGACCCCATGGAGACGCAGGATGTGTTTGACAAACAAGGTAGCCAACGTTTTGGCGTTGGGTAGTTTCTTGAGGGGCACAAAGTGGCACATCTTACTGAAGCGGTCCACCACCACCCACACCACTGACTTGCCTTGGGATGGAGGCAAATCGGTGATAAAATCCATGGAGATATGTGTCCAAGGTCTCTGGGGAATGGGCAACGAACGCAGTAAGCCCGCTGGTCGGGACCTGGGAGTCTTGGACCTAGCACAAACCTCACAAGCGGCGACGTAGGCCTTAACGTCTTTAGGCAACCCAGGCCACCAATAATTTCTGGTAATGAGGTGTTTGGTACCCAGGATGCCTGGATGGCCAGACAGTGCGGAGTCATGATTTTCCCTAAGTACCCTTAGCCGGAATTGCAGGGGAACAAACAGCTTGTTCTCAGGAAGGTTCCCGGGAGCTGCACCTTGATCAGCAGCAATATCAGAGACTAAATCAGAATCGATCGAGGAAATGATTATACCTGGAGGCAAAATACAAGCAGGATCTTCCTCCGAAGGAGGGCTGGCCATGAAGCTACGCGACAGTGCATCAGCCTTAATATTTTTAGACCCAGCCCTATAGGTAACCAAAAAATTGAATCTGGTAAAAAATAACGCCCATCGAGCTTGTCTCGGGTTTAGCCTCCGGGCAGATTCTAGGAAAACCAGATTCTTGTGGTCGGTAAGGACCGTTACCTGGTACCTAGCCCCCTCCAGGAAGTGGCGCCACTCTTCAAATGCCCATTTAATGGCTAAGAGTTCGCGGTTGCCAATATCATAGTTACTTTCAGTTGGCGAAAACTTCCTGGAGAAGTAGGCACAGGGGCGGAGATGGGTGAGGGACCTGGTACCCTGGGACAAGACAGCCCCCACTCCCACCTCAGATGCGTCAACTTCCACGATAAATGGCTCCATTTGGTTGGGCTGAACCAGCACCGGGGCCGAGACAAAGCACTTCTTAAGGACCTCAAAAGCCTGGACAGCCTCAGGAGGCCAGTGGAGGAGATCAGCACCTTTGCGAGTGAGGTCCGTAAGGGGCTTAGCGATGACCGAGAAGTTAGCAATAAATCTCCTGTAATAATTAGCGAACCCCAAAAACACTGTAACGCCTTCAGGGAGGCAGGTTGGACCCATTCCGCCACAGCCTGATCCTTGGCGGGGGCCATGCGGAATTCATGAGGAGTGAGGATTTGACCCAAAAATGGAATCTCCTGTACCCCAAACACACATTTTTCGGTTTTGGCAAACTGTTTGTTTTCCCGAAGGACCTGGAGCACCTTCCTGACATGCTCAATGTGGGAGGACCAGTCCTTGGAAAACACCAGTATGTCATCAAGGTACACTACCAGAAAAACCCCCAGGTAATTTCTCAAAATCTCATTTATGAAATTCTGGAAGACCGCAGGGGCATTACACAACCCAAAGGGCATGACGAGGTATTCGAAATGGCCTTCGGGCGTGTTAAACGCAGTCTTCCACTCATCCCCCTCTTTGATGCGAATAAGGTTATACGCCCCCCGTAGATCCAATTTAGAAAACCATTGGGCCCCCTGAACCTTATTAAAGAGATCAGGAATCAAAGGAAGGGGATACTGGTTCCTTACCGTGACCTTATTCAGGCTACGGTAGTCAATGCATGGCCTAAGACCACCATCCTTCTTCCCCACGAAGAAGAAGCCAGCACCTACCGGAGAAGAAGAGGGACGAATGTAACCCTTGGCCAGGGATTCCTGGATATACACTCTCATAGCTTCACGTTCGGGACAAGAAAGATTAAATATCCTACCCTTAGGAAGCTTAGCTCCTGGTACCAATTCGATAGCGCAATCGTATTCTCTATGAGGAGGTAACACTTCGGAGGCCTCCCTAGAGAAAACATCAGCGAAGTCCTGAACAAACTCGGGTAGCGTATTCGCCTCCTTAGGGGGAGAAATAGAATTAACAGAAAAACATGACGTACAACATTCATTACCCCATTTGGTTAGCTCCCCAGTATTCCAGTCAAATGTGGGATTATGCATCTGCAACCAGGGAAGACCTAGAACCAAATCGTACGATAATCCCTGCATCAACAGTACAGAGCATTGCTCCAAATGCATGGAGCCAACAAGGAGTTCAAAAACAGGGGTATGCTGTGTAAAATAACCATTAGCAAGAGGAGTGGAGTCGATACCCACTACCGGGACAGGTTTAGGCAAATCAATCAGAGGCATAGCAAGGGACATAGCAAATTCCACAGACATGATATTAGTAGAGGACCCTGAATCCACGAAGGCACTGCCGGTAGCAGACCTACCACCAAAAGAGACCTGAAAGGGAAGCAAGATCTTAGTACGTTTCATATTTACGGGAAATACCTGTGCGCCCAAGTGACCTCCCCGATGATCACTTAGACGCGGAAGTTCTCTGGCTGCAATCTTACTCTTAGGACAGTTGTTCACTTGATGCTTGTCGTCCCCACAGTAGAAGCAGAGACCATTCTTCCTGCGGAATTCTCTACGTTGTTGGGGGGGACACGGAGGCCCCGAGTATCATAGGTATCTCTGAATCTTTCGGGGAGGAACGAAGCAACGGAGCTTCGGGAGGCATCATGGGGGAGTCGGAGGAGAAAACACATAAACGTTCACGTTGTCGTTCCCTGAGACGTCGGTCAAGTCGTACCGCTAAAGCCATAACCTGGTCTAGTGAGTCAGAAGAGGGATAGCTAACTAGCAGGTCTTTCAGGGCATTCGACAGACCCAACCTAAACTGGCACCTTAAGGCAGGGTCATTCCACCGAGAAGCTACGCACCACTTCCGAAAGTCAGAGCAATACTCCTCAACAGGTCTCTTACCCTGACGTAAGGTCACCAGCTGACTCTCGGCAAAGGCAGTCCTGTCAGTCTCGTCATAAATAAGTCCGAGAGCAGAAAAGAAACAATCAACGGAGGAAAGTTCAGGGGCGTCAGGAGCCAAGGAGAAGGCCCACTCTTGGGGCCCTTCCTGGAGCCGGGACATAATTATACCCACCCGCTGGCTCTCAGAACCTGAGGAATGAGGCTTTAAACGAAAGTAAAGCCTACAACTCTCCCGAAAGGAGAGAAAAGCCCTCCAGTCCCCTGAGAACCGGTCGGGCAACTTGAGGTTGGGTTCAAGAGGTGCGGTGAGGGGAACTACCAGGGTAGCATCAGGCTGGTTGACCCTCTGAGCCAGGGCCTGGACCTGTAGGGAGAGACCCTGCATTTGCTGAGCCAGGGTCTCACGGGGATCCATAGTGGTGTCAGGGACCAGGGGTAGACTAGGTATGGGCTTGTGATTATGTAATGGCAGGGGGTAGGGAGACGGACAAGTGAGCGCTAATCTACCCGCCACTCTGTCCCTGCCTACTTGCAACGACCCGCCCTAGGCGACGGGGTACAACTGGGCGGCGGTCCCTGCGCTCAGTAAGTGCATGACAAACACGACAAACATACAAAGGAACACAAGCAAGAAAAAGGGGCCGTTGCCCACGGCAACACCGTGAGCAACCAGAGTGGTGAACGAGCCGAGTCAAGCCAGGAGTGTGCGAGGTACAAAACGAAAAGCAGAAGAGTAGTCGGTAAGCCAGGGTCTGTATGGAGCAGGATCAAAAATAGCAGGAGCTGTAGCTGGGCCAAGAAACCACAAGGAAAGAATCACAAGCACCGAGGGGCAGGAAGTGCAGGCTTAAATAGACCGAGGGCGGGAGCTAGCTGAGTCTGGCCAGGTTACGATAGGTTCTCCCACTCCTAAGCCTGCCAGCCTGAATGGTGGAAGCAGGAGTCAGTCTCAAGGATGTATTCTCAGGTGCTGACTGATTAGTTCTGGGAGTTAACCCCGAAGCTGTGCCTGGCAGATCCTTTACATTTAGTACAAGGATACTTACTGCTGGGGCCCTCTATCTAAGGCTACATTCATACGAGCGTGACAGATTTATACGTGCGTAAAAAACGCACGTAAATCTGTCCGTGTGAGTTGCGTTTTTGCATCAGTGTGCTTTGCGTGAGACGTGTTTTTCACGCACTTGCAAGCACTTTTATTTCAGTGTGATTGATGCGTGAAACATGGACAGCACACAGATGTGCGTCCGTGTGCTGTCCATGGTTTTAAACACAGAAAAAGGCTGCCTGCAACAGCCAAGCCCAATTTCCCAGCCACCACTAATATATGAAATGAATTATAAACTTTATTAGCTACGTATAGCTGGACAGACCACAATTATGATTTAAAATTATCACCAGCCGAGATCGGACACACAGATGTGTTACCTGATTAAACAGGCATATATTGTATATAACGTAGAAATGTGTCTTCCCTATCCAGTTAAATTGTTTAAACAACTAGTAGGCAACAGTAAGTCCGGTCAACGGCAGTGTCTAAAATATTAACAGCCCCCCCGACATGTTTCGCTACTAAGTAGCGTCCTCAGGGGTACACGGGGCTAATGGTACCCCGTGTACCCCGTGTACCCCTGAGGACGCTACTTAGTAGCGAAACATGTCGGGGGGGCTGTTAATATTTTAGACACTGCCGTTGACCGGACTTACTGTTGCCTACTAGTTGTTTAAACAATTTAACTGGATAGGGAAGACACATTTCTACGTTATATACAATATATGCCTGTTTAATCAGGTAACACATCTGTGTGTCCGATCTCGGCTGGTGATAATTTTAAATCATAATTGTGGTCTGTCCAGCTATACGTAGCTAATAAAGTTTATAATTCATTTCATATATTAGTGGTGGCTGGGAAATTGGGCTTGGCTGTTGCAGGCAGCCTTTTTCTGTGTTTATGTATATTGTGCCCGCCAGCTACCAAGGGTCATATTCTTGTTCGTTCTGTCCATGGTTTTCACTCACCCATTCACTTCAATGGGTGGCTAGGTGCGTGAAATACACCAATATAGAACATGCAGTGAGTTTCACGCAACGGACACTCGCTGTGTGAAAACTCACGCATGTGTGAATAGCCCCATTGAAATCAATGGGTCCTTGTGCTGTGCGTTGTTTCAACGCACAGTACACGGACTAGAATCACGCTCGTCTAAATGAGCCCTAAGCCTATCAAGTGTGATACTGTCTGCTAGGGCCATGTATCTAAGCCTATCATTTATAATATTGTCTGCTGGGACCATGTATCTAAGCCTATCATGTATGATACTGTCTGCTGAGACAATGCATCCAATTCTATCCAGCGGTCTAGCTATAGGAGCCTTAGTCTTATAGATATGCTATCTCCGATATGTATGTAAAGATTTATTTATTTTTTATTTTTTGGCGGGGGGGGGGGGGGGGTAAATATATGTATCAGGGCTTGTGCCCCATATCTTTTAAGACCCTAGCAATGCCCCTGCAGCCAATTATTTTGTACAAGTGTATCCCCTTAGTTACAGGGACAGTTAGAGCCAGGTGGGAGAGGATCGCAGAAGTAAGCATGAGTGAGTGTATTGTATTTTATACGTGTATGTAGGTACGTGAGAGCTAGGATAGGATTGTATGGGTACTGTTAATGTCTTGTTATATTGTACCACATATAGTTTTAGTATACTCCTTACATATTGATAGTTATCGTATGTATTGAAGTATACTGATACTATATCGTGATTATATATATTTTATGTATTCTGTGTTTTATAACTGAGTGTGATTACTAGTAATTATTAAATCTTGTTTTATTTACTATACAATTGAGTGGTGAATCTCTGCACAACTCACACACAAAGCTTGACAAAGATTCCATTGAGACGGATCGAAACGTTGCCTGCCTATGGGGTGAATAAACACATCACCTTTTTCACCGGTTTCCCTGGAGTGCTGTCTCTTCATTTTTGAATTTTTTTTCAAATATATATATATATATATATATATATATATATATAGATGTCAATCAAACATGGAAAGGAGGGTTTGGAGGCAGGACTATGTGACTCTTCAGGATAGCGGCACCGCCCCACGACCCTTTAATGAGTAATTAGCATATAGTGTGCGCCATTTTAAAGGTAGATTTTAAAGATTTTGCTGCATCTGAAAAAAACATACAAGGGAATGTTTGGAAATATTGTCAGGTCATGTATTACCGCATGGTGGCGGTTCAAGGAGTTAAAACTACCAGACAGGTTCCCATGAAATATGCAATGAATTGAGAACAATTCCATCTGCCCTGCCATTTTATTATTATAAATATATCCTATATAATTACAGATTCAGAACTAAGCTCTGACATATATACAGTACCACAACCAAGCTCAGTACATAAATACAGCACCAGAACCAACCTCAGTACATAAATACAGCACTAGAACCAATGTCAGTACATATATACAATACCAGAACCAAGCTCAGTACATATATACATCCCCAGAACCAATCTCATTACGTATATACAGCACCAGAACAAAGCTCAATACTCAAATACAGCATCAGAACCAGGCTCTGACATATATACAGTACCACAACCAAGCTCAGTACATAAATACAGTACTAGAACCAAGCTCAGTACATATATACATCCCTAGAACCGAGCTCAGTACATATATACAGCACGAGAGCCAAGCTCAGTACATAAATACAGCGCCAGAACAAACCTCAGTACATAAATACAGCACTAGAATCAAACTCAGTACATATATACAATACCAGAACCAAGCTCAGTACATATATACATCCCCAGAAACAAGCTCAGTACATATATACAGCAACAAAACCAATCTCATACGTATATGCAGCACCAGAACAAAGCTCAGTACTTAAATACAGCATCAGAACCAAGATCAGTACATATATACAACACAAGAACCAAGCTCAGTACATATATACAACACCAGAACAAATACAGCTACATTTAGTGCAACCCCTGCCGTATAGGTTTGTACGGTGTAAAACTACAGCTCCCAGCATGGCCCGAACAATAGTAAGAATAGGCTGGGAGATGCTGTTTCACAAAAAAACCTCATACCACCATTAACTCGCTGCCGATCATACAGTGACTACAGTGCTGATTAGAGGCAGAATAAACATTTACATTAAGTGACTCACCTGTGACGTCTCAGATTCTAGTTCTTTTCTTCTCCCTCTGGTCCTCTGGTTCTTCTCCCTGATGGATTTCTTCCGGCCATGACCCATTTCTGCAGTTTTCTGCTCAGGTGTCTTTAGCTTCTCACTTTTAAAACATTTCTTTCACAAAGTTAAAATTCTCAACACCTCTAAATATAATAAAGCGCCATACACTGCACCACTAACTATAATAGCGCCATACACTGTGTCCCTGATTATAATAGTACCATATGCTGTCCCACACACACACACACACACACACACACACACACACACACACACACACACCCACACCCACACACACACACACACACACACACACACACACACCATGCCCCCTGTAGATAGTGCCCCCCATAGCCTCCTGTAGATAGTGACCCCGATAGAGCCACTGTAGATACTGCCATACATAGAAGCCCCTGTAGATAGTGTCCCACATAGAGCAATCTGTAGATAGTGCCCACATATGGACTCCAGAGCTGCAAGGCAATAGTGCTAATCACTGAGCCACTGTGCTTCCCTACATATAGCTTCTCCTATAGATAGTGCTCCACGTATAGCCCACTTCTGTGGACAGTGTCTCACATATAACTCCCCCTGTATATAGTGTCCCACATATAGACCACCACTGTAGACATTGCCCTACATAATGCCCCCCTGTAGCTAGTGCCCCACAGGTAACCCACCCCTGTATATAGTGTCCCACATATAGGCCACCCCTATAGAAAGTGCCCTAAAAATAGCTCCCCTATAGATAGTGCACTACATATAGCCCACCCCTGTATATACTGCCCCACATATAGACCCCTGTAGATAGTGCCCCACATATAGACTCCCTGTATATAGTGTCCCAAATTCCCACATATAGACCCCCCCTGTAGATAGTGGCCCACATCCCCACATAGAGACCCTCCTGTATATAGTGGCCCACATCCCCACATATAGACCCCCTGTATAAAGTGGCTTAGATCCCCACACATAGGCCCCCCTGTGTATAGTGGCCCACATATAGACCCCCACTGTATATAGTGGCCCACATCCCCACATATAGACCCCCATGTATATAGTGGCCCACATCCCCACATATAGACCTCCCCATGTATATAGTGGCCCACATCCCCACATATAGACCTCCCCTGTAGATAGTGGCCCACATCCCGACATATAGACCCCCCTGTATATAGTGCCCCACATCCCCATATATAGACCCCCCTATAGATAGTGCCCCACATCCCCACATATAGACCCCCCCTGTATACAGTGGCCCACATCCCCACATATAGACAACCCCCCTGTAGATAATGCCACTCAGTCTTATTAGAAAAAACTTTACATACTCACATGATCCCGCTCTTGCGCCGTCCGATGGCGATGCAGATCTGCTCTCTTCTGAGCAGGTCTGCCGGAGCTGAACGACGCGTCGTTCAAAGGAGCTGATTGGCAGGGCAGAATGACTTGCCCCATCAATCAGCGCCTTTCAAGCATGGAAGCAGCGCGATGACGTCATCGCGCCACCAGCGTCGTGGAAAGGTGCTGATTGGCGGGGCAAGTCATTTTACCCCGCCAATCAGCGTCATTCTAAGACGCTGAATGTTCAGGCATTCAGCGCTAATGCATGTATTTGTACCTGCATGCTATAGACGCAGGTGCAATTACTGCAAGACGGGGTGACTGTGTTGCCCGGCCCATACATGTTAGAGGCTTGGCGGCGCGGGCCCCGTAGTAGCGGCACTACCGCTGTAGCAGCCATGACAGCTGCTAGCGGCGCCAACGGGCATATGGGGGGTTGGCTGCTACCTCGGTAGTTACGCCACTGCTTGCATACAGGCTTTCAGTCAGGTAAACCTTCTTCTTCAGGTAAACCTTTGTATCACAAAAAAAATAACAGAATACTATCTAACAATACTCTCCTTTTTAGAGTAGCACACTGAAAAACCAACATCTTCTCAAAAGTAGGTTTGGTTTTGGTGTTAGTGTTGGTTTTCTTCAAAAATTCAAGGAAGTGTTGGCATGTGGCAAACTGCATTGTTCAGAAGGAAAACCAGGGTTTTACCTGTTGACCAAGCCAGTTAAAATAAAATAATAATAAATAAAAAAAATCAAACACAAGACACGTGCCTAGTCTATATAGAAATACAGCACTACAGTGGGACTCAACACACCCATAGCAGCCCTATTAAAAACTGATAGATGGTCGGTCCAGGCCTATATATGCTAATAAAATGTAATCCAAACTTCAGTAAACTGCTCGCTTTGTAACTAGAAATTTTAGTGATTCCACCTTAAAACAGGATGTGGGCAGCAATAAGACTCATGGATTTGTTCTCATCACATATTAATGTATGGATAGAGTGCTGTAAAGAAAAGAATTTATTCTTTAGCACCACCTGATCTGCTTTGTATAGCTGTTCTGTGTAGTTGTGTAATTCAATCTATTTTGAGAGCTCGGTTTACAGAATCCGTTGCTACACCACAAAGAAAATAAAAAGTACCTCAGATGCATTCAGGTACTTGTATTTTAGGGAACTGCATCCACAGCTTTTATCACTAGGACTAGTCAATGCCGGAACTGTGGGTTTGTTCCTGAAATCATGCCAAGTTGTCCACAAATTCAGAATTGGACATGGTTACCAAGTTCCTAACTTGCTGTGAGTGATTTCAACGGACAGCACACGGACGAGTAATACGCTTGTCTGAATGAGCCCTAACAGTCATATAAAAGTTTTACCTTGTCACACTTTTACAAGGTTATTCACAGACCTCACAGCCCATGCAGCAAGTGAACAACCACTGAAAATACGGTAACTGTATAGTAAAAACTCTCGCTCTCTTAACTTGTATTTATAGATTCATAAAAATAAATTCAATTGCCAAATCAATTTATATTCTGTTGTTTATGACAAACAGGTAGATGTTTAGAAAGAGAAACAATATTCCACAATTATCAGATCATTTCTTTATATGTAAGAATTTACATTGTCCCACTATTTTTCTGTAACAAAAAAGTAGAAAACAGATACTTTACTGCATGACAAAAACATACTGGGGGAGATATATCAAAACTGATGCAAAGTGGAGGAGTGGTTTCCAGTGGCGGATTAAGAAGACCATGGGCCCTGGGCTGTTACCCAAACTTGGGCCCCCCTTCTCCACCGCCACCCTGCCGCGCCGTAACTATTGCTAACACTGCCTTTTTGCACAAGCATTAACAAATGGGTGTTACGATTCCCCTTTCACAGGGCTGTGTCCCTACATACTGACAGTATCACACTGTGCAGGGACACAGCACCAACCCCCCATGTAGACAGCGCTACACACACACCCCCTGTAGATAGAGCCACACACACCCCCCTGTAGATAGAACCACACACACACACACACACACACACACCCCTGTAGATAGAGCCACACACACACACACACACACACACACACACCCCTGTAGATAGAGCCACATGCACCCCCCTATAGCTAGAGCCACACACACACCCCCTGTAGATAGAGCCGAACACACCCCCCTTTAGATAGAACCACACACACACACACACACACACACACACACACCCCTGTAGATAGAGCCACACACACACACACACACACACACACACACACACACACACAGACACACACACACACACCCCTGTAGATAGAGCCACATGCACCCCCCTGTAGCTAGAGCCACACACACACCCCCTGTAGATAGAGCCGAACACACCCCCCTTTAGATAGAACCACACACACACACACACACACACACACACCCCTGTAGATAGAGCCACACACACACACACACACACACACACACACACACACACACACACACACACACACCCCTGTAGATAGAGCCACATGCACCCCCCTGTAGCTAGAGCCACACACACCCCCCTGTAGCTAGAGCCACACACACACCCCCTGTAGATAGAGCCACACACACAACCCCCTGTAGAGAGCGTCACACAGCCCCCTATAGATAGCATCACACAGCCCCCTATAGATAGCATCACACAGCACTCCCCCTTATATATAGTGCCACACAGCGCTCCCCCCCCCTTGTATATAGTGCTACAAAGCGTCGCTACACTGCAGCCCTGGGATTATCCCATATGACTGCTGCAGCCTGTGATTGGCCTGTGATTGGCTGCAGCGGTCACATGGGGTGAAACGTCATCCCAGGAGGCCGGCCCGGACGAAGAAACAGAATTCTGGGCAAGTATAAGATTTTTATTTTTTCTAAATTGTGTTTTTACATAACATCTGCTATCTGTTTCAGGTTTTACCTCCCCATTGAATTAAATAGGGAAAACCCGAAACAAATGAGCAGCGTTTACGCAAATATAATTGACATGCTGCGGAATAAAAAAACGCACCGCAGGTCAATTTCTGAGCTTTTTTTCCCCCCACTTATCATTTACGCAGCGTGTCATGAGAATTGTTCACATCTAATCTACTCTGCTGCTACTGTATTAGGGCTTGTCCACACTTAACAGAATTGCTGCGTATTTTCCGCCTGTAAAATACGCAGAATACAGTAGCAGCAAAGTGAGTGAGATTTACCAAATCTCATCCAGACTCTGCGTAAAATTTCCGACCAGACATTTTGTTCTGCGGTGCGTATTTCTCGTACTGCAGCATGTCAATTCCTGCTGCGGAAAGTGGACAGAATTGCTGCGTTTTTTGAGAGGAGACATCACCATCCCCCAACATTGAGAAAAACGCAGCAAAATACACACCATTTTCTGCAGCAAAAATGCATGAAATGGTGCTTTTTTCTGCAGCAAAATTTCTGCAGCAAAATTTCTGCTCGTTTCTGCGGAATTACTGCAGAAATATATATATACACACGCGCACGTGCACGTACACACGAGTATGAACATTATACACATATAAAGTACACACGAGTATGCACATTATACACATTGTAAGCACACACGAGTATGCACATTATACACATATAAAGTACACATTGTAAACACACAAGCACTTACCTTTTATGTAGGATATTTGTGAGTCTTCACTGCAGCTCTTCTCCTGCTCACAGCCCGTCACAGAGCCCGCCGACAGTCTCCCCTCCCCCATGTCCCGACAGCTAGCAGCAGGAGAGATGTTTAGGGCAGGGAAGGGGGGCTGGAGGAGGAGCTTCTAAAGCAGTACAGACCACGGCTGCTAAGTAGGAGCGAAGCTCCGTTCGTCTGATGACAGGTGCGATCCTGGCACCAGGGCTCCCTCCAGGGCTAGCGACGTCACTGGGCATGAGGGGGTTCGGGTGACTATGGGCCCCTGGAAGACTTGGGACCCGGGCGGCAGCCCGAACCGCCCTAATGATAATCCGCCACTGGTGGTTTCCCATGGCAACTAAGTAGGTTGCTGCTTTTATTTTTTAAAGGGCCTATGAAATATGAGAGCTTGAACCTGGTTGGTTTGCTTTCGACAACTACTCTGCTTTTCCTTGGCACAAGCTGTGATACATCTCTTCCAGTGTATTCATTTATACGCCTTAGGCTTCGTTCATATCTGCGTCAGGGCTCCGTTCCATTTGTCTCAGTTGTGCAAGGGTTCCGTAGTCTGAGGAAATCACGTGAGCGACGAAACGCGTCAGCGTTATGTGTGACGTCACACGCCGGAAGTTCATTGTCCGGTTCGGAGACATCTGACATCTGATGTACATGCTTTGCATGTAATTTGGACGAAGGCGGAATACCGGCCTTTTCACTGGATGCCACTCTGCTCGGATTCTATGTCGGAGTGCGGATTACGCAATATCCAAGGTCAAGGCATTGTCTATTATTTACGACATCTACTGCACTTGACTTTTTTGAAGTTTTTGACTGGCTTCCTTTGCTCCGTGGTTTGGCTGTATAATCGATTGGGAGAACTTAACACTGAAGTTCTGACTGCACCTTTATTCTCGATACTGAGAAATTCCTTCAAGCTGCCGGTTCTACTGCAGGAGGAACGATACATTTAAAATCAGTGGCCGAACTTCCTAAAGGAATCTTTCGTTGGCCGTGATGTGATGCCATACGATAAGTATATCTTGGACCGACTATTCGGTTGTACTGTTTGTCGACATTAATGCTTTGCAGTCCACACTTATGGGAAGCCTGGCTTTTCAGATCTATACTTATATCTATTTGTTGGAATTACTTCTTGTCTACGACCGCTAAATCCATGGCTCATGGCCGCTACTTTACTAACCAACCTATTCATTATATTGTTAGGTATTTAGCCCTTATTTATCGGCTTTATTGGATCTATGTGGTCCTAATCTTGTATGGTTCCTACATATGTATAATCTCTATTATATTTCATTAATGTGATGTTTATGTGCATTGTGTAATCTTTGACTTACCATATGATCCTTAGGAGCAATTGCTCTTCAACATTGTGAACTACGCTATTTATCTCCCGGCCAGGCTATTGATGTATATGTGTGTTTTTCTGAAAATGCAGGATTGCTCTGCTGCCTTTTATTACATTTAATAAAATGCTGTTACTTTTATAGTTATATTTTGAGCTGAGTGCCATGTCTATACCAGAAGTTTTCTTCCCTTTTCCCCCTTTTTTTTGATAGTGTTCCGTAGTTTTGATGGAAGCAATACTGCAGTCGACTGCAATATTTATACAGTCAAAACGACAGAACCCTTGCACAACTTGAGACAAACAGAACCCATTTGCACTGGTTCCGTCACCATTGAAATCAATGGTGATGCAAACGGAAACCTACGGTTTCCATTTGTTTCAGTCAGGACACCGTTCTGATGGGAAGCTCCAAGAGAACGTCAGAATGGAGCCCTGGCGCAGATGTGAACGAAGCTTTAGAGGGGTCCGAGTTCCCTTTTTCCTGTCACAGATCTCGAAACCCCCTAAGTTCCTTAACATAGCCTCATAGTTCACTAATAACTGTTTTGCCGCCTGCAGCCACCACTAGTGGGAGCTTACCGAAAATAGATTTATTATGGTTTCTAATGGGAGCTGCATAGATATGTCTTTGGTAAGCTCCCCCTAGTGACACCTAACGGAGCAAGAATTTTAGTAGTATTTCTTCCATTTGCTAGGATGTTAAGAACAGCCAAATTCTTTCTCATGACAGAACTGACACAAACTAGGCTTCATTTAATCAAGACAGAAAAATTGCCTTTTTGCCCATCAAAATGCAGCTTTTTGTTTTTCCAGAGTAGCTGGTTTCGATGGGCAAAAAGGACAGTGTATGTTAGACATTTAAAAATCCTATATAAATAGACATAGATACACACATGTCAATGTATTTTATGAAAGAGGAGGATACAAATATGTGCTAAAAACACCTGCATATACATTTTCAATTTAAGACAGCTAGGCACGAGCACAGAGGTTCCCAAACTTTTGTAACTTGAGAGACACTTTCAAATATGGTACATGATGTTGAGCCACACCTAGTATTAAGAAGGAAAAAGTCTATCAAATTTATGACATGGCTCTTACCCTAGAATTATATGCTAGTGATATGGTTTTGAAACTGATACCAAGTTCCAATAATGCTATGACCTCCCTAGTGTCCAATAGGACAGAGCTGCCAACAACTGAGGAACTACATGCAGGGGGTCTGAGATCCATATGTGGCTCCCGAGCTACTGATTGGGGAACACTGCTTGAACAGAACAGCTTAATGTTATACTTACAACTTTACTCCATGTGGTGTTGAAATTAGATTTTTTTGTACTCACTTTAAAATCCAAATCTTTTTCATTAAATTTATCAGGGCACCCAGCACCATAGGCAAGGATGGGATCCGGCCGGTTTGCCCCGGTTCCCCCGAACCGGTTGTTAAAATTACAGCCGGTTCGCAGAACCGGGTGAAGCAGTTAGCCAGAACCGGTCCCCTGCATTCAATTGTATTCGTGTCCTTAGGACGCGGATACAATTGAGTTCACTAGCGCTGCTCTGGCGAGGCACATGATGCCTCGCCATTCGGCGCTTTAGTGATGATGCAGTCGGCGTGATGACGTTGTTCCGCTGGAGGAGGACTGGCATCGCTATAGGGGGCTCTATGAGAGACACTATAGGGGGTTTTACACTGGGCAAATATCGGGTAGACCAGCGTTCTAAGAATGCTCGTTGACAATAATTGCCCTGTGTAAACAGGGCAGCGATCAGCAGATGAACGAGCAAATGCTCAACCATCTGCTGGTCGTATCGTCTTAAAAAAGTAAAATATTATAATTGTCGGCAGCACATCTCCTTGTGTAAATGTATGGGGACAAGTAATCGGAGTAACAACCGCTCGTCCCCTTCCATAGCTCCGTGTGACAGGAGCAAACGAGCGCCTATCAACGATATATCGTTGATTGGCGCTCGCTGCATCGCCCGAATATCGGCTGGTGTAAAAGGCCCTGTTTATGGTGCATTACTTACAGTGTTTGACACAATTTTATTCATGGACACTGTGTATAGTACTATTATATTCAGGAGTACAGTGTATAGTACTATCCAAAAAAGAGAACGTGAAGCAGCACTCAAATAAAGTGAATTTATTCATCCAACATGGAACCACAACGTTTCACCTCCCCTATGAAGGCATTTCCTTCATAGAGGAGGTGAAACGTTGTGGTTCCATGTTGGATGAATAAATTCACTTTATTTGAGTGCTGCTTCACGTTCTCTTTTTTGGATATCTAACACATAAGGAGAGGTCACTCCTTTTTTTTTGTAGCTTTGCACCAGCCTAGTCAGGCATTTGTTCACAGTGCTGCTCCAATCCTCTGCTTTTTTGTGTATAGTACTATTATATTCAGGAGTACAATGTATAGTACTATTATATCCAGGAGCATAGTGTATAGTACTATTATATTCAGGAGCACAGTGTATAGTACTATTATATTCAGGAGCACAGTGTATAGTACTATTTTATTCAGGAGTACAGTGTATAGTACTATTATATTCAGGAGTACAGTGTATAGTACTATTATATTCAGGAGAACAATGTATAGTACTATTATATCCAGGAGCATAGTGTATAGTACTATTATATTCAGGAGCACAGTGTATAGTACTATTATACTATTATTGGGAATGTCAATGTTCGTGAAAACCTCGGTAACAGTGATCACAATATAGTTACATTTTACCTATACTGTAAAAAACAAACGCAGGCTGGGAGGGCAAAAACATTTAATTTTAAGAAAGCCAATTTCCCCAGGATGAGGGCGGCAATTCAGGATATGGACTGGGAAGAACTAATGTCAAATAATGGAACAAATGATAAATGGGAGATTTTCAAATCTACTTTGAGTTATTATAGTGCAAAATTTATTCCTACAGGTAATAAGTATAAATGACTCAAATTAAACCCCACATGGCTTACACCTTCTGTGAAAGGGGCAATACATGACAAAAAAAGGGCATTTAAAAAATACAAATCTGAGGGTACAGCTGTAGCCTTTGTAAAATATAAAGAGCTTAATAAAATCTGTAAAAATGTAATAAAATTAGCAAAAATACAAAATGAAAGGCAGGTGGCCAAGGATAGTAAAACAAATCCTAAAAAATTCTTCAAGCATATAAATGCAAAAAAGCCAAGGTCTGAACATGTAGGACCCCTAGATAATGGTAATGGGGAGTTGATCACAGGGGATCAAGAGAAGGCAGAGTTACTAAATGGGTTCTTTAGCTCTGTATATACAACAGAAGAAAGAGCAGCTGATGTAGCCGGTGCCAGTGCTGTTAATATATCAGTTGATATACTGAATTGGATGAATGTAGAGATGGTCCAAGCTAAATTAAATAAAATAAATGTGCACAAGGCTCCGGGACCAGATGGGTTACACCCTAGAATTCTTAAAGAGCTTAGTTCAGTTATTTCTGTCCCCCTTTTCATAATATTCAGAGAATCTCTAGTGACTGGTATAGTGCCAAGGGACTGGCGCAGGGCAAATGTGGTGCCTATTTTCAAAAAGGGCTCTAGGTCTTCCCCGGGTAATTATAGACCAGTAAGCTTAACATCCATCGTGGGGAAAATGTTTGAGGGGCTATTGAGGGACTATCTACAGGATTATGTGACAATAAATAGCATTATAAGTGACAGCCAGCACGGTTTTACTAAGGACAGAAGTTGTCAAACTAACCTAATCTGTTTTTATGAAGAGGTGAGCAGAAGTCTAAACAGAGGGGCCGCTGTGGATTTAGTGTTTTTGGACTTTGCAAAGGCATTTGACACTGTCCCCCATAGACGCCTAATGGGTAAATTAAGGACTATAGGTTTAGAAAATATAGTTTGTAATTGGATTGAGAATTGGCTCAAGGACCGTATCCAGAGAGTTGTGGTCAATGATTCCTTCTCTGAATGGTCACCGGTTATAAGTGGTGTACCCCAGGGTTCAGTGCTGGGACCACTATTATTCAACTTATTTATTAATGATATAGAGGAAGGGATTAATAGCACTATTTCTATTTTTGCAGATGACACCAAGCTATGTAATATAGTTCAGACTATGGAAGATGTTCATGAATTACAGGCAGATTTAAACAAACTAAGTGTTTGGGCGTCCACTTGGCAAATTAAGTTTAATGTAGATAAATGTAAAGTTATGCATCTGGGTACCAACAACCTGCATGCATCATATGTCCTAGGGGGCACTACACTGGTGGATTCACTTGTTGAGAAGGATCTGGGTGTACTTGTAAATCATAAACTCAATAACAGCATGCAGTGTCAATCAGCTGCTTCAAAGGCCAGCAGGATATTGTCGTGTATTAAAAGAGGCATGGACTCGCGGGACAGGGATGTAATAATGCCACTTTACAAAGCATTAGTGAGGCCTCATCTAGAATATGCAGTTCAGTTCTGGGCTCCAGTTCATAGAAAGGATGCCCTGGAGTTGGAAAAAATACAAAGAAGAGCAACGAAGCTAATAAGGGGCATGGAGAATTTAAGTTATGAGGAAAGATTGAAAGAATTAAACCTATTTAGCCTTGAAAAAAGACGACTAAGGGGGGACATGATTAACTTATATAAATATATTAATGGCACATACAAAAAATATGGTGATATCCTGTTCCTTGTAAAACCCGCTCAAAAAACAAGGGGGCACTCCCTCCGTCTGGAGAAAAAAAGGTTCAAGCTGCAGAGGCGACAAGGCTTCTTTACAGTAAGAACGGTGAATTTATGGAATAGCCTACCGCAGGAGCTGGTCACAGCAGGGACAGTAGATGGCTTTAAAAAAGGGTTAGATAATTTCCTAGAACAAAAAAATATTAGCTCCTATGTGTAGAAATTTTTCCTTCCCTTTTCCCTTCCCTTGGTTGAACTTGATGGACATGTGTCTTTTTACAGCCGTACTAACTATGTAACTATGTAACTATGTAACTATATATTCAGGAGTACAGTGTATAGTACTATTATATTCAGGAGTACAGTCTATAGTACTATTATATTCAGGAGTACAGTGTATAGTACTATTATATTCAGGAGCACAGTGTATTGTACTATTATATTCAGGAGCGCAGTGTATAGTACTATTATATTCAGGGGCGCAGTGTATAGTACTATTATATTCAGGAGCACGGTGTATAGTACTATTATATTCAGGAGCACGGTGTATAGTATTATTATAGTCAGGAGCACAGTGTATAGTACTATTATATTCAGGAGAACAGTGTATAGTACTATTATATTCAGGAGTACAGTGTATAGTACTATTATATTCAGGAGTACAGTGTATGATACTATTATATTCAGGAGGAAAAGGGAATAGTACTATTATATTCAGGAGCACGGTGTATAGTATTATTATATTCAGGAGCACAGTGTACAGTAATATTATATTCAGGGACACGGTGTATAGTACTATTATATTCAGGAGCACAGTGTATAGTACTATTTTATTCAGGGGCACAGTGTATAGTACTATTATAGGCAGGGGCGTAGCTAGGGGGGGGCAGCAGGGGCATGTGCCCCGCGGCGCAACTAAGAGGGCAGGTGGGGGGGGGGCATTTTAGCTGTTTACCAAAACATATTGAATATACAGCTATATAATCAATATGGGCTTAAAGTGCAGACTTTCCGCTTTAATTTGAGGGTATTCACATCCTAATTTGAGGAAGGGTTTAGGAAATACAGCTCTTTAATATGTGGCTGCCTCTTTTTCAAGGGACCAAAGGTAATTGGACAGTTATCTCAAAAGCTATTTAATGGGCTGCTTGGGCTATTCCCTTGTTAATCCATCATCAATTAAGCGTAAAAGGTCTGGAGTTGATTCCAGGTGTGGCATTTGCAAGCTGTTGCTGTGAACCCACAACATGAGGTCAAAGGAGCTCTCAATGCAAGTGAAACAGACCATCGTTAGGCTTAAAAAAAATGAAGTCCATCAGAGAGATAGCACAAATGGCCAAATCAACAGTTTGGTACATTCTTGAAAAAAAAAACCTGGTGATTTCGTGAACTCCAAAAGGCCTGGACGTCCACGGAAGACAACTTTCGTCCATGATCACAGAATCCTTTCCATGGTGAAGAAAAACCCCTTCACAACATCTACCGAAGTGAAGAACACTCTCCTGGAATTAGGTGGTTCAGTATCTAAGTCTACCATAAAGAGAAGACTTCATGAGAGCAAATACAGAGGGTTCACCACAAGGTGCAAACTATTAATCAGCCTCAAAAATAGAAAGGCCAGATTAGACTTTGCCAAACAACATCTAAAGAAGCCAGCCCAGTTCTGGAACAGCATTCTTTGGACAGATGAAATTAAGATCAACCTGTACCAGAATGATGGGAGGAAGAAAGTATGGAGAAGGCTTGGAAAGGCTTATGATCCAACGCACAACACATCCTCTGTAAAACATGGTGGAAGTCGTGTGATGGTATGGGCATGCATGGCTGCCAAAGGCACTTGGTCACTAGTGTTTATTGATGATGTGACTGAAGACAGAAGCATCCGGATGAATTCTGAAGTGTTCAGGGATATACTTTCTGCTCAGATTCAACCAAATGCAGCAAGGTTGATTGGACGTCGCTTCACAGTACAGATGGACAATGACCCAAAATATACTGCGAAAGCAACCCAGAGTTTTTTAAAGCAAAGAAGTGGAATATTCTGCAATGGCCAAGTCAATCACCAGATCTCAACCCGATCAAGCATGCATTTCTCTTTCTTAAGGCAAATCTTATGTCAAAAAGACTCACAAACAAGCAACGACTAAAGACAACTGCGGTAAAGGCCTGGAAAAACATCACAAAGGAGGAAACCCAGCGTTTGGTGATGTCCATGGGTAGAGATGAGCGAACCGGGACAACCGAACCCGGTTTCGGTCCGAACTTCCGGAAAAGTTCGGTTCGCAGCGAATCCGAACTTCACCGGGTTCGGCCGAACCCGTTTTGACCGAACCCGGTCAAAAACATTATACAAATCGGCAGCCACTTATCTCTATCAATCACTGATAGAGAAAAGAGGCTGCTGATTAAAAATAAAATAAAAAGCATTTCATACGTACCCGGTCGTTGTCTTGTGGACGAGTCCCTCTTCTTCCTCCAGTCCGACCTTTTCTGACGCGGCAGCCTGTGATTGGCTGCAGAGGCCTCTGCAGCCTGTGATTGGCTGCAGAGGCCGCGGCAGCCTGTGATTGGCTGCAGCGCTCACATGGGCTGCATCGTCATCAAGGAATGTCGGGCCGGATGTCGAGAGGGACGCGTCACCAAGGCAACGGCCTGGAGACCGGACTGGAGGAAGCAGGGAGTTCCCGGTAAGTATGAACGTCTTTTTTTTTACAGGTACTGTGATCGGTAGTCACTGTCCAGGGTACTGAAACAGTTACTGCCGATCAGTTAACTCTTTCAGCACCCTGGACAGTGACTATTTAGGGTATGTGCACACACACTAATTACGTCCGTAATTGACGGACGTATTTCGGCCGCAAGTACCGGACCGAACACAGTGCAGGGAGCCGGGCTCCTAGCATCATAGTTATGTACGATGCTAGGAGTCCCTGCTTCTCTGCAGGACAACTGTCCCGTACTGTAATCATGTTTTCAGTACGGGACAGTAGTTCCACGGAGAGGCAGGGACTCCTAGCATCGTACATAAATATGATGCTAGGAGCCCGGCTCCCTGCAGTGTGTTCGGTCCGGTACTTGCGGCCGAAATACGTCCGTCAATTACGGACGTAATTAGTGTGTGTGCACATACCCTTACTGACGTCGCCTAGCAACGCTGCCGTAATGACGGGTGCACACATGTAGCCACCTGTCATTACGGGGCCTCATGCACACGACCATAAAAACACCCGTTATCACGGGTCGTAATTATGACCCGAAATAGCGGGCCCATAGACTTCTGTTAGCCACGGGTACCTTCCCGTTTTCTCACGGGAAGGTGCCCGTGCCGTTAAAAAGATAGAACATGTTCTATTTTACGGGCCGTGCTCGTAATTACGACTCGTAACTACGAGCACGGCCGGCCGGCCACGGGCAGCCGGCCGCTTTTGCGAACCGTGCTGTCATTATAATTATAGCAGCACGGCCCGTAAAATAGAAAAATAGAACATGTTCTATTTTTTTAACGGCACGGGCACCTTCCCGTGAGAAAACGGAAAGGTACCCGTGGGTAACAGAAGTCTATGAGCCCGTTATTGCGGGTCGTAATTACGACCCACAATAACGGGTGTTTTTACGGTTGTGTGCATAATGGGAGCACGGCTCGGAAAAACGAACGGCTGCCCGTGCTCATCTCCTGAAATACTCTGTGCTGCCTTAAACTCTGTGGACAGGTCAGGATCCTGTTTCTTTTAAATGCTGCTAGGGAACCCGCTCGATCCACTATATAAGGCTACGCTACAGTGCAGCATTTAAAAGAAACAGGATCCTGACCTGTCCATAGAGTTTAAGGCAGCACAGAGTATTTCAGGAGATGAGCGTGCAGATTCAGTGCTGCTGTGAACTCTGCTCTTACCATTACGTAGCTCTCAGTGTGTTACCTCTCCTCCACTCCTGTCCTCAAGAACACCTTCACATGATTGGCAAGTCACCACGTAATGGTAAGAGCAGAGTTCACAGCAGCACAGAGTATTTCAGGAGATGAGCGTGCGGATCTTGTGCGTGGTGGTGACTTGCCAATCATGTGAACGTGTTATAGAGGACAGGAGTGGAGGAGATGTAACAGACTGAGCTACGTAATGGTAAGAACAGAGTTCACAGCAGCACAGAGTATTTCAGGAGAGGAGCGTGCAGATTCAGTGCTGCTGTGAACTCTGCTCTTACCATTACGTAGCTCAGTCTGTTACCTCTCCTCCACTCCTGTCCTCAATAACACCTTCACATGATTGGCAAGTCACCACCCCGCACAAGATCCGCACGCTCATCTCCTGAAATACTCTGTGCTGCTGTGAACTCTGCTCTTACCATTACGTGGTGACTTGCCAATCATGTGAAGGTGTTCTTGAGGACAGGAGTGGAGGAGAGGTAACAGACTGAGAGCTACGTAATGGTAAGAGCAGAGTTCACAGCAGCACTGAATCTGCACGCTCATCTCCTGAAATACTCTGTGCTGCCTTAAACTCTATGGACAGGTCAGGATCCTGTTTCTTTTAAATGCTGCACTGTAGCGCAGCCTTATATAGTGGATCGAGCGGGTTCCCCAGCAGCATTTAAAAGAAACCGTGTTTGTGTATGTGTGTGTTTGTGTATATATGTGTGTTTGGGTATGTGACTTTGTCTGTTTTTGTTTTTATATGTGTGTTTGTGTATATGTGTGTGTATATATGGGTATGTTTGTGTATATATGGGTGTATTTGTGTATATGTTTGTGTGTAGATGTTTGTGTGTGTTTTTGTATGTGTGTGTGTTTGTGTATATGTGTGTATATGGGTGTGTGTTTGTGTGTATATATGGGTGTGTTTGTGTATATGTGTTTGTGTATATGTGTTCATGTATGTGTGTGTATAACTGTGTGTGTGTGTGTGTGTGTTTGGATATGTGTGTTTTTGTTTGTATATGTGTGTGTTTGTCTGTTTATGTGTGTGTGTGTGTGTGTATATCTTGTTGTGTTTGTGTATATATGTGTGTCTGTGTATGGTTGTTTGTGTGTGCGTGTGTGCGTGTATATATGTGTGTAGGTGAGTAGAAGTATTGGTATTGTTCACATTGATAACTGTTTTTTTATGTTGTTGCAGATTTTGATGTACCGATTGGACTACATCTTCGATTCGTTGGACTACTGCGTAGATCTACGTTTTTTCAAATTTTAATAAAATGGTTAACGAGGGTTTTGTTGGGGATTTCTTATTTCAATAAAAAAGAATTGTCTTTGTGTTTTTTTTTAAACTTTATTAGTGCCTAGATAATGGCAGTTGGCTGATTGACAGCGTCCATTATTAAGGCGGTACTTAGTGTTAGCCGGTGCAGAGGCTAGCACTAACCACCCATTATTACCCCGGTACCCACCACCACCAGGGGTGCCGGGAAGAGCTTGGTACGATCCAGTACCCGACCATCTGTTGTGATGGTCGGGTACTGGGGTGGCCGTAGGCTGGTATTATGAGGCTGGGAAGGGCCAAAATCAGTGGACCTTCCCACCCTTGTAATGCTAGGCTGCTGCTGCTGTGTTGTATCGGGCTGGTTATAAAAATGGGGGGACCCCCACGTCGTTTTTTTTTTTGAATTTAACAAATTTAGCAATAGACGGGTCCCCGACATTTTTAATAACCAGCCATATACAAGGCCGCAGCAGTCTGGCATTACATTGGTGGGAAGGGCCACTGGTTTTGTCCATTCCCAGGCTAAGAACACTGTGTTGTATGTGGCTGGTTATGATAAATTGGGTGGAACCTCATGTCTTTTAAAAAAAAAAAAAATTTAATAAATAAATAATTAAAAAAAATGACGTGGGGTCCCCCCCACTTTTATAACCAGCCAGATACAACACAGCAGCAGCAGCCTAGCATTACAAGGGTGGGAAGGTCCACTGTTTTTGGCCCTTCCCAGCCTCATAATACCAGCCTGCGGCCGCCCCAGAGCCCGACCATCACAACAGATGGTCGGGTACTGGATCGTACCTGCCTCTTCCCGGCACCCCTGGTGGTGGTGGGTACCGGGGTAATAATGGTGGTTAGTGTTAGCCTCTGCACCGGCTAACACTAAGCCTCGCCTTAGTAATGGATGTTGTCACTCAGACAGCGGCCATTACTAAAGTGGTAGTAATAAAATTTGAAAATAAAAAGACAAAGATATAGATAAAATATTTTATTGAAATAAAGCACCCCCAACACAACCCTCATTAACCATTTTATTGTAGAAAAAAAAACGTCATCTAAGTAGTCCTCGAAACCGACGTAGTCCAAACACCAAACCTGTAAAAAAAATAAAAAATGAAATAAAACATGTCGTAGGCTTAGATTCAGTTTAATGTGTGATACTGACTGTTATACCATGTATAGAAGCCTGCCGTGAAGTTGACTTAGATACAGGGCGCCAGCAGACAGTATCATACATGGCCATACATACATATATACAAACATACATACAAGCATGCACATATATACATGCAAATATACATACATGCAAACATACACACATATATACATGAAAACTATCATACATACATGCATACACACACACACATGAAAACATACATACATACAAACAAACATGCAAAGATACATACATACATATATACAAGCATGCACAAATATACATACAAACATAAATACATGCAAACATAATTACATACATGCACATATATATAAACATACATGACAACATACATGCAAAAATAAAAACATGAAAACATACATACATGCACATATATACATGACAACATACATACAAACATACATGACAACATACATACATGCAAACATACATACATGCAAACATACATACACACATGCAAACATATATACATGCAAATATACATACAAACATGCACATGTATACATACATGTCAACATACATGCAAACATACATGCACATATATACATACATACATACATACATGACAACATACATACATGCAAATATATACATGCAAATATACATACATACATACACACATGCACATATATACATACATGCCAACATACATGCACATATATACATACATGACAACATACATACATACATACATACATGACAACATACATATATATATATACACACATGCAAATATACATACAAACATGCATACATACATACATGCAAACATACATTCATGCAAACACACATACATGCAAACATACATACATTCATGCAAACATACATACATACATACATACACACATATACATGCAAACATACATTCATGCAAACACACATACATGCAAACATACATACATTCATGCAAACATACATACATACATACATACACACATGCACATATATACATACATGACAACATACATGACAACATACATGTAAAAATACATACATGCAAACATACACACATGCAAACATACATACATACATGCAAATATATACATGCAAATATACATACAAACATGCACATATATACATGCATGCCAACATGCATGCACAGATATACATACATACATGCCAACATACATACCAACATACATACATGCCAAAAAAAAATAATAATACGTTCATACTTACTTTCCTCCTGTCCGGCCTCCAGCGATGACGTTTCATCCATGTCGCCGCTGCAGCCTGTGATTGGCTGCAGAGGCGGTCACGTGGGATGAAGCGTCATCCTGACGTGCGTGACCGCCACTACAGCCTGTGATTGGCTGCAGCGGCGAAAGGGATGAAACGTCATCGCTGGAGGCCGGACAGGAGGAAAGTAAGTACGAACGTATAATTTTTATTTTTTTATTACATTTAAATTGTATTTTCCGCGCGCCGAGCATGTACTGTGAAGGTTGCTGAAAGAGTTAGTGCAGCCCATTAACTCTATCAGCACCCCGGACAGTAGCATGCTCGGCGCACGGACGTGACAGGTTCGGTCAGAACTAGTTCGGTCCGAACCGAACTTTTTTGTGAAATTCGGCGAACTAGCCGAACCGAACTTTTGATAAGTTCGCTCATCTCTATCCATGGGTTCCAGACTTCAGTCAGTCATTGCCTGCAAAGGATTCTCTGCAAAGTATTAAAAAAAAAACATTTTATTTATGGTAATGTTAATTTGTCCAATTACTTTTGAGCCCCTGAAATGAGGAGGCTGTGTATAAAAATGGTTGCATTTCCTAAACGTTTCACAGGATATTTTTGCTTAACCCCTTGACTTAAACCTGAAATTCTAAACTTCAATTGCATCTCAGTTGTTTAATTTCAAATCCAATGTGGTGGCATGCAGAGCCCAAATCATGAAGACAGTGTCACTGTCCAAATAATTCTGGACCTAACTGTATATACACTAGAACCAAGCTCAGTACATATATACAGCACCAGAACGAAGCTCAGTACATATATACAGCACCAGAAACAAGCTCAGTACATATATACACCAGAACCAATCTCAGTACATATATACACCAGAACCAAGTTCAGTACATATATACACCAGAACCAAGCTCAGTACATATATACTCACCAGAACCAGGCACAGTACATATATACAGTACCAGAACCAAGCTATATACAGCACCAGAACAAAACTCAGTACATAAATACAATACCAAAACCAAGCTCAGTACATTTTTTCAGGCTGGAAATTGTTTTTACAGTTGCCACAAGCATAGTACATAACCTTGAGCCTTTGGACCAGCTGCCTGATGGGGTCCTCGCTAGATGAAGACATGCTACAAAGGAGAGGGGCAGACAACTATTGGTGTCTGAGGGATTAGTGACCACTAGTGGAAACCTATGTAGCACAAAAAAATTAAGTGACCCCCTGACCACTCCATGTGAGTCTCATAGGAATGCATAGTAAAAGTGATTTTCGGTCTACATAGAAAACGTGCAGCTCATGTAACACAACATCAGCCAAGAATGAAGAAGATTGCTCAACAATAAAGTGCCATTAGGAGGATTACCTGTCCTGCCTTTTACCAGGTGTACTTTCCAAACTTAAGCAGCAAAAGACCCAATACTGAACCCTGTGGTATCCCACTAGTAACGGTGACCCAATTTGAGCATGTACCATTAATAACCACCCTGTTTTCTGTCAGTGAACTACTAACTTACACAAATTTTCATCCCAGTCGCAGAATTCTAATTTTACGCACCAACCTTTAATGTGGCACAACTAATGACTCACCCCAGTCCAGTCTAGAACTTACCTCCTCATAGTAGCTGATCTGATTAGTTTAATAGGACCTATCCCTCATAAACCCATGCTGATATGGAGTTATATGTTTATTCTCATTGAGATACTCCAGGATAGCATCTCTTAGAAAACCTTCAAACATGTTATACACAGTAGAAGTTACAGGCCTATAGTTCCTGGGCTCACTTTTTGACCCCTTTTTGAATATTGGCCCCATATTTGCTATGTGCCAGTATTGTGGAACAGACCCAGTCATTAAAGAATCCTTAAACATCAGAAATAATAAAGCAGCATTTAAAAAAAAATAATAATTTGGCGAATATAAAATCTGCTGAAAAACAACAAATTGTAAGTTTCGGAAAGTTATGTTAAGAGCATACTGGCTTGCAATAAAAATATAGGCTGGTACAATCATTGTGTCATTTGAAAACCAGAACAAGAAAGATCTGTTGAATTTTAAGATGGCTAAATATCTTTTGCAATATTTCCTCGAAAGAAATAAGGAAGACTGGCACTGGCCCATATGACCATGTGGAACCACATGTCCCACTCACACCCAAAGCAGCTAAAAATTGAATAAGCTGTGAATGATGCTATAGATTGTGCTCTTCAGAGACAGTAGCAAGGCTTATGATCCACTACCAAAAGAGAAAAAGTCTGCGAAACATAAACTTTTACAAGATTCGTCTTTATTTAAAAGTGATGGTCACATGATGTGTTGTCGCGCTTTGACTAGGCCTTAACGTTTTATGGAACCTCGCCCCCTTTGTATACAAATGGTACAACTTTATTTGAAACTTGTAGAAAAAACAAATGCACATTGTGAATGTGTTCATGTCATCACATATACAGGATTACATCTGTTCAAGTAAACATATTCACTGAGTTTAGACCAAAGTTCCTAAAACCGGTTTAGACTGGTTCTAGCCCACGCTCTAGACATATTGGCATTCCCTTTATATGGGGAACTTCAGCCTTAATGTGCTAATGCTGATTGGATCATTCTTAATAGCCAATAGAAGTTTAGAATGTGTTGTTGCTTTGTAACAGGTTAATGTTTAAATCTTGCTATGTTAATGAGGAAGCATACAATGGATAAAAATAAAGTTTACAGGGCGTTTGCACTTCAGAGCAGGCACTTTGACAAACTACAAACTTGACTCTGTGTTGCAACTCTCTGGCGCACTGAACAATTTGGAATCTCTGACCAACCCGGACTTCGATAGCCGTTGCCTATCACCTAAAAGGAGGAATACTCTAACAAACTTGGTGGAGAATGCGGGCAGGTGTGACAGACATCCTAAATACCGTCAAAGAGTGACCGGACGGCTGAATCTGAACAATACACAAGACTGCAGTAAGTAAGAACCCTTGTCTCTTACTTGTTATTGCACTTTGTCTGACGCCCGACGTAAGTACGGTACTAGTGACTACAACCACCTGCCCACCGGCTCGATCAGGTTTATCTGTGCAGATGAATAGGGATCTCCGTGATTAACCTTTCAGAGGACCGTGACACAGACCTGTCAGGATTGTATGTGTAGTGTTTTTTTAAAAATGTAAACGGAGTAAAGATTGGATGTTGAAAACAGTATATGATTCACCATGTTATCCAAATAGACAGATTCATACTCCAGGAAATAAAAAGTTACATGAGGATAAATCTCCATGTTGTACCTTTACCTATTGCAATAGAAATGCCCCTTAGTTATTTAACCACAGGAAGATTTTACGCTCCCTCTTGGATAGAAGACCCAATTTGTACACGTAATATTGTTGATTTAGACAAAGGTTATTGTGAATAAACTCATGGTTGATTATTGCAACAACAGTTGGAGGTTCATGGACCCACACTGCACAGAGGGTTTTAATACGGATAATAGTTTTCATCAGGATGAATCGCTGCCTGGTTGATGTATCGTGTGGTCAGAGGCCAAATAAAGGGATATCCAACTGCTAGATTGATCTGAGTAGTAGCTGTGAACCAGTTTTGATTAGACAGTGTTTGTGTGATGGGAGTCTAAATAAAATTGCCTATTACTGGCTATAATGGGCAACGAACAGAGTCAGAGTGCAGCTGCTGATGAAGTGACTGCTGTTCAGGTGGTTCAAAACTACTCAGGCAAATCAGCTTTGCAAAATCACCAGAACATTTTTAAGAAAGCTGGCATGCCTAAGGGGTCTGGATGAAGACAGGTGGGATATATTTCGCACTGAATGTAATGGGTGGATAAAAGGTTAATATTATCAACTCTGGAGTCCCAAAGACCAGTTGTCCATAACAAAGGGAATGCCTGGTCCCTACAAAGCTCCAGTCCCCTTTTCAAGACCACTCCGTAGGGTACATGATGAATATCACTCTCCCTGGCAAGAGTTAGATGCCCCAGTCCGATCAGTGGGAGGAGAACCATTGTCTAATCAAATCCGCACTTATGTACTGGCAGGGCAAGCAGTCCCACCTGGCATAACCACTTTACAGTCAGGTGTAGACTTTATGGGCATAATTTAATGATGGGTGATCGCCAAGATTAAGCTTAGTCAGGATAGACTTACGGATGTAGCCCAGAAAAAGGATGAAGATGTGACTACTTATGCACATTTGGGTATCACTTGTCAGGACATGGGATATTTGTTGGGTCAGGCAAATGATGAAAAGATCCTCAGAGATGCTTTCGTTGAAGGATTAATTAAGAACACCAAAGACAAATTGTTAAAAATTCGACCAGAATACAGATCAATAAGGTCTGAAGATCTTATGACAGTATGTAGAGGTATTGAAACAGAAAAAGATAGGAAACCAGCAGCAAATATCTTAGTAGACCAAAGTACCACTGGTGGTAGATCAAATTTTAGACGTCAGTGGAAAGGAAATAGTGGGTACAATGGGAACAACTACAATAAGGGACGTGACCTCAGACAAATTAAGTGCTACAACTGTGGTCAGATGGGGCATTACCAGAGATCATGTACCCAGCCCCGCCATGACCGTGTTCAGGAACAACCTAACCAGCTATCCATCTCCGGGAGGGAGACATCCCCACCTCCACCACCACTCTCACTTTACCAGGAGGTGAGCCTACCCGTTTCTTAGTGAACACCGGGGCAACCAGAACAGTTTTTAGGGCTAGTGAGGTGCCATCCCATTTGCTTTCTGAACATTCAATTAGCAGTGTTGAACTTGGAGGAGTTGGTATGCCTCCTCTGGTAACTAAACCAATAATGGCTACTTTACATGACACGCAGCACGTAGTTAAAAAATGTTTTGTCTCTGATACATGCCCTGTCAATTTGTGGGGCTCTGACATTTTGTCTGCCATCCAAGCGGTCGTTGATTATACTCCGAATGTTGTTAAAGTTTCTAGCCACCTGTCTAACAGACAACTTTCATCTGTCTGCTCTGTATTGTATATGGGTGAACACATTCCAGAAATTACATTACATGACAAGTTCCTCAGTATTTATGAGTGCAAAGTAGTACAGATGTAGGAAAACTTCCAGTACTGCCTCCAGTGGTACAAGTTAAACCTAGCCCTCAAGCACCCCGGGTATGCCAATATCCCCTTAGCATGGCACAAGAAGATAGTATTGACAAACAGGCTACAGAATACCTAACCAAAGGAATTATACACCTCTAACCAAAGGTATTATACGCCTCTGTAACTCACCTTACAACATGCCATTGTTTCCAGTAAAAAAAAAAAGGTGGAAAAGGGAAAGCCCCAAGTGTACAGTATGGTCCATGACCTACGAGCTATTAATGCTGTCACCATTATCAACACTCCCTTAGTCCCCAACCCACATACCCTTTTGCCACAAGAACCCCCAATATCTACCTGCTTCACTGTAGTGGACCTTGCTAATGCCTTTTTCAGTGTGCCACTCCAGGAGGAGAGTCAGCTTTTATTTCCCTTTACACACCGTGGCAGACAGTACTGTTGGTGTGTTCTACCACAGGGAGCAGCAAACTCCCCCAGTCAGTATTCAACGGAATTACAGTCAGTACTCCAAAACTGGACTCCACTACACTTCACCACAGTACTCATGCAGTACATAAATGACTTGTTGCTCTGTAGCGACACCACCCAGCAATGTCTTATTGACTCCCTTAGTCTTTTACAGCCTCTTTCAGAAAAGGGTTGTAAAGCATCCAAATTTAAGCTGCAGTTGTGTCTCGATACCATAGTATTTCTCAGACATTTTATCTCACATGGTACCCGACATATTACCAGTGAGTGTACAAAAGCAGTTCAGCGGGTTTCCCAGCCACGAAATCCAAGAGAGCTCAGAATGTTCCTTGGATTGATAGGATACTGTAGAGAGTGGATATCCCATGCATCCACAATTTTATAGCCTCTATATGACTGTATAAATACAGACCCTTTCCATCTTGATATTCAAGCCATCTAGACTTTCCATTACCTTAAAATGACCTCGGTTCCTGCACTAGGTCTCCCCAATTGCCACCTACCCTTTAAACTGTTTGCTTATGAGTCTCAAGGACATGCGCAAGGGGTGTTCACACAAACCCATGGAGGTAAACAAAGACCTCTTGCATATTACTCCTGTGTTACGTAGGACTGCAGGTAACACTAATACATTATCTGTACGCAGAGAGTTATCACTGTGTTATCTGTGGTGTTACATAGGACTGCAGGTAACTATCTGTCCTGTGTATATATGTGCCTGCGTGGGTATATTTGGTCCTGTATGCCCATATATTTACCTATATGTATTTGTATAAGATCCATTATGTGTGCATACATGCCTTGTGTATGTGTGTGTTTTGTGGGGGGGGGGCAGCAATAGAGAATCCCGCACAGGGCGCCATCCACCTAAGGCCGGCCCTGTATATATAGATATATACAGTGAAGGAAATAAGTATTTGATCCCTTGCTGATTTTGTAAGTTTGCCCACTGTCAAAGTCATGACTAGTCTAGAATTTTTAGGCTAGATTAATTTTATCAGTGAGAGATAGATTATATATAAAAAAAAAAAAAGAAAATCACATAGTCAAAATTATATATATTTATTTGCATTGTGCACAGAGAAATAAGTAATTGATCCCCTACCAACCATTAAGAGTTCAGCCTCCTCCAGACCAGTTACACGCTCCAAATCAATTTGGTGCCTGCATTAAAGACAGCTGTCTTAAATGGTCACCTGTATAAAAGACTCCTGTCCACAGACTCAATTAATCAGTCTGACTCTAACCTCTACAACATGAGCAAGACCAAAGAGCTTTCTAAGGATGTCAGGGACAAAATCATAGACCTGCACAAGGCTGGAATGGGCTACAAAACCATAAGTAAGACGCTGGGTGAGAAGGAGACAACTGTTGGTGCAATAGTAAGAAAATGGAAAACATACAAAATGACTGTCAATCGACATCGATCTGGGGCTCCATGCAAAATCTCACCTCGTGGGGTATCCTTGATCCTGAGGAAGGTGAGAGCTCAGCCGAAAACTACACGGGGGGAACTTGTTAATGATCTCAAGGCAGCTGGGACCACAGTCACCAAGAAAACCATTGGTAACACATTACGCCGTAATGGATTAAAATCCTGCAGTGCCCGCAAGGTCCCCCTGCTCAAGAAGGTCACATGTACAGGCCCGTCTGAAGTTTGCAAATGAACATCTGGATGATTCTGAGAGTGATTGGGAGAAGGTGCTGTGGTCAGATGAGACTAAAATTGAGCTCTTTGGCATTAACTCAACTCGCCGTGTTTGGAGGAAGAGAAATGCTGCCTATGACTCAAAGAACACCGTCCCCACTTTCAAGCATGGAGGTGGAAACATTATGTTTTGGGGGTGTTTCTCTGCTAAGTGCACAGGACTACTTCACCGCATCAATGGGAGAATGGATGGAGCCATGTACCGTCAAATCCTGAGTGACAACCTCCTTCCCTCCACCAGGACATTAAAAATGGCTCAGGCTGGGTCTTCCAGCACGACAATGACCTGAAAAATACAGCCAAGGCAACAAAGGAGTGGCTCAAAAAGAAGCACATTAAGGTCATGGAGTGGCCTAGCCAGTCTCCAGACCTTAATCCCATCGAAAACTTATGGAGGGAGCTGAAGATCCGAGTTGCCAAGCGACAGCCTCGAAATCTTAATGATTTACAGATGATCTGCAAAGAGGAGTGGGCCAAAATTCCATCTAACATGTGTGCAAACCTCATCATCAACTACAAAAAAACGTCTGACTGCTGTGCTTGCCAACAAGGGTTTTGCCACCAAGTATTAAGTCTTGTTTGCCAAAGGGATCAAATACTTATTTCTCTGTGCACAACGCAAATAAATATATATAATTTTGACTATGTGATTTTCTGTTTTTTTTTTAGATAATCTATCTCTCACTGGTAAAATTAACCTAGCCTAAAAATTCTAGACTGTTCATGTCTTTGACAGTGGGCAAACTTACAAAATCAGCAAGGGATCAAATACTTATTTCCTTCACTGTACATATAGTTTGTGGCAATAGTGTGTACAAATGGTTGCCTCTAGGAGCTCAAGGCACTTGTACACTGGCACACTTAACACCTGCCGCATTTATACTTCTACATGATGAAGTACCTTATTAAAATGTACCCAAACATATGCTTTTTAAGAGGGCAGCAGATAACCATCCCAGGCCGAATGGCAGACCTCACGTAGTGTCAGCAGGGATGGCCAATAAGTGTTTCAGTACACTGTTCGTTTGGCCAATGATAATCCAAACATGGGACAAGTTAGTAGAAGCTACGGATTACATAGATGATCAGATATTCACCATTCTAGGTATGATAAATCAGACAATGCAGTACAGGCCCAAATTACAGTGGTAGTAAACCAACATACTATTGTTTTGGATTACCTCACGGCTGCCCAAGCAGACATGTGTCAGTTTGGACCTGTGTGCTGCCACTATATCGATTCTCAAGGTAACTTTCAGGTAAAAGCACAGAATAAGGCCTCATTTACACGAGCGTAATATACGCGCGTGTGACGCGCGTGCTTTTCACGCGTGTCGTACGCACCTATATTACTCTATGGGGCAGTGCAGACGATGCGTGAATTTTGCGCAGCGCGAGTGCGTTGCGTAAAACTCACGACATGTTCTAAAATTCTGCGTTTTTCGCGCATCACGCACCCATTGAAGTCAATGGGTGATTCGCGCAAGAGCTGTCAAACTGAATGTAAACAGAAAAGCACCACGTGCTTTTCTGTTTACAAACATCCAAACGGAGTGTCTTACACATGAGCGAACCGACCTTTACCGGGTTCGGCCGAACTCGTTTTGACCGAACCCGGCAGGAGACAGTCACTGTGCAGGGTGCTGAAAGAGTTAAACTGGTTCAGCACCCTGGACAGTGACTTCCGATCCCAATATACGTGAACGTGTAAAAAAAAAAAAAGTTCTGACTTACCGATAACTCCCGGCTTCTTCCTCCAGTCTGACCTCCCGGGATGACAATTCAGTCCAAGTGACAGCTGCAGCCAATCACAAGCCAAGCACAGGCTGCAGCGGTCACATGGACTGCCGTGTCATCCAGGGAGGTGGGGCCAGATGTCAAGAGAGGCGCGTCACCAAGGACGAGTCACCAAGGACATGTCACCAAGGCAACGGCCGGGAAGTTCTCGGTAAGTACGAACCTCTTTTTTTTTAAACAGGTTACTCGATATGGTGATCGGAATGCACTGTCGAGGGTGCTGAAAGAGTTACTGCCGATCAGTTAACTCTTTCAGCACCTTGGACAGTGACGGGCGTCGACTAGCCTCATCTCTATGATGGCGGCTGTGCGAAAATCACGCAGCCGCGCATCATACACGGATGACACACGGAGCTGTCAAGTGCCTTTTGCGCACGCAAAACGCTGCGTTTTTTGCGCGCGCAAAACACACACGCTCGTGTAAATGAGGCCTAAGATAGTAGGGGAAATGCGTGAAAAATACCTGAAGAAGCATTCCTCTGAGGATAGCCAGGATTCATGGAGGGGAAAGACCTTTTCTTTCCTCAATCCTGCTACTTGGTTTAACCCCTTAATGACCAGCCTATTTTAGGCCTTAATGACCAAGCAATTTTTTACGGTTTTTTCTATAGTCTCATTCAAAGAGATAAATTTTTTATTTTTTCGTCGACATAGCTGTAGAATTTTTTTTGCGGGCAAGTTGCATTTTTTAATAGCACAATTTTGGTGTACATTTAAGTTATTGATTAAACTTTTTGGGGAGTAATGAAAAAAACCCAGAAATTTCGCCATTCTTTTTTGCATCTTAGATTTCCGCAGTTTACTGTGTGGTATAAATAACATAATAACTTTAGTCAGCAGGTCTTTATGATTGTGGCGATACCATATTTATATAGATTTTGTATGTTTTACTACTTTTACACAGTAAAAACAATTTTTTTTCTAAATTATTTGTTTTTGTGTCGCCATATTTTAAGGGCCATCATTTTTTTATGTTTCCGCTGATGCAGCTGTACGAGGGCTTATTTTATTGTGGGACGGCTAGTAGTTTTTATTAGTGCGAATGGGGAGAACATACGAGTTTTTGATCACATTTTATAAAAAATTTTTGAAGGCAGGATGAACAGAACACAGCAATTCTGCCATTGTTTTTTATTTTATTTTTTTACGGCGTTCACCTTGCAGGTTAAATAACATAATAGCTTTATAGGTGTGGTTGTTACGGACGCAGCGATACCAAATATGTGTAATGTTTTAATTATTTTTGTTTTTTCAGAATAAAGCATTTTGTAAGGGAAAAAGTGTTTTTTTTATTTTTTTTACTTGGGACTTTTATTTATTTACTATTAACTTTATTAAACTTTTTGAAAACTTTATTTTTAGTCCCACTAGGGGACTTCACTATTCGATCATTTGATCGCTTTTATAATACACTGCAATACTTCTGTATCGCAGTGTATTATTGCCTGTCAGTGTAATACTGCCAAGCAACTGTTAGGCCATGCCCGTGGCAGGAATCCACAACAGGCAGACCTGGGGGCCTTTGTTAGGTTCCCGGCTGCCATAGAAGCCATTTCAGGGTGCGGGTGGGGTGAGAGAGGGAGCACCCTCCCTCCAAAACCACTTAGATGCGGCGCTCGCTATTGAGCGCTGCATCTAAGGGGTTAAACGGGTGGGATCGATGTTGATATCGATCCCACCCACTAGAGCAGGTGCCCAGCTGTCTTTAGAATGGCAACACCCGCTCTAGCCCGTGCCGGGCTTATGTCACAGCGCTGTAAAAAATGCAGCGTTCTGGCATAAGTACGGCCGCCGTCAAAAGGCGTATTGGCAGTCGTTAAGGGGTTAAGGGCCTTGCAGGCTGGATAATGGGTATAGAATAGTCTGTGTTTCAAATATTGCTGCTCTGCCTTGCTGTCTATGTATTATTAAAATGTGTACTTGCAGGCACTCCATATATGATATAAAAAAGGGGCTTCAAAAGTAATAAGGGTGGTTAAACCTAGAGAATGTATATCCTGTGGAACATAAAACACCTACCTACAGTATGAGAGTTTTTCTCAGCCCTAACCTAAGTCCTGTTTGGAAACAAGTTCTAGGCAGGGGAAAATAAAGTTCTCCCTCTTGAGGCAACTTGAGAGAAGTACTTGGGTAAGGGTGATCGTATGAAAAAAATTGGGTAGTAGGGTTAATGTGTTCATGTCATCACATAAACAGGGTTACATCAGTTCAAGTAAACATGTTCATAGAGTTTAGACCAAGTACCTAAAACCGGGTTAGACTTGTTCTAGCCCCAACTCTAGACATATAGGCATTGCCTTTATATGAGGCACTTCAGCCTTAATGTGCTAATGCTGATTGGATAATTCCTAATTGCCAATAGAAGTTTAGAATGTGTTGTTGCTTTGTATGTTAACGTTTGAGTCCTCCTATGTTAATGAGGAAGCATACAATGGGTATAAATAAAGTTACAGTGCGTCGGCTCTTCAGAACAGTCCCTTTGACAAACTACAAACTTGTCTTTGTGTTACAACTCCCCAGCGCGCTCAACAATTTGGCATCTGGGACCGACCCGGACTTCGATAGCCATTGCCTATCACCCAAAAAGGGGGATACTCAAACAACAACATTGAATACCTCAAACTTAACAGGAGACCGAATCCACACAGTCTTTGAGTACACATAGAAATAAATACACAATTATTGAGAATATACCTATATTAGGTTAAAAATGCACCCATTGCCTCAGTCTTTAAAATTAATTAAGCTTCTCTTGGAAGTAATAGGTTATGTATGTCATTCCCCGCAGGAGGTTGCCGTACACATATTAGACCTGTAAATCACATCTCTCTGGAGTCATTATTATAACAATCATACGTGTGTTGGATCAAATGTGAGGAATCTTTCCCTGTACTAAGTGCACATAAATATTCCTTAAATCGTTTATACATCGGGTGAATGGTTTTCCTTGTCTAGAAGAGACCACAGAAGTACGTCACCACATATACTCCAAATTCGGTTTTGTAAGTAATTAAGTAATCTACTCCAATATACAACCCCCTAAATTAAGGTACCTCATACGTTTAAGGTAGTTGAAGATGTGTAATGACCACATCTGAAATTTCTGTAATCTCCTAACCAAGTCTTAAGCTGGTCATATATTTTAGATAGCTGTTGGCCGAACGCTCGTTCGACCGACAGATATACCTCCCGACTCCACCATACACATGGACCAGGGCCCGCTCCAGCTTTATGAGGGCACTTGGGCAACACAGACTTAGTGGGCTGCTTCGCAGGGGAACTCACTTACAGAGGCATAAAAACGGCTGTGTTTGCCCCCTTAAAGAATTTGGGCTCTGTTTTATCCCCGATATAGAATTTAGGCCCTCAGTTTGTGCCCCCATATAAAAGTTAGGTCCCCTTTATGTCCCCATATAGAAGTTAGGCCCCCCAGTTTGTGCCTCCAAATATATAGTGCCCTCTGTAGATATTGCGACAGTGCCCTCTGTAGATAATGGGACACTGTCCTCTGTAGATAATGCCACAGTGCCATCTGTAGATAATGCCATATAGCCCCCTGTAGATAATGCCACACAGCCCCCTGTAGATAATGCCACACAGCCCCCTGTAGATAGTGCCACACACAGCCTCTGTAGATAGTGCGACACACAGCCCCTTGTAGATAGCGCCACACACCACCCCCTGTAGGTAGCGCCACACACACCCTCTTGTAGATAGTGCCACTCACAGCCCTCTGTAGATAGTGCAATACACAACACCTGTAGATAGTACCACACACACCCCCTTGTAGATAGTGCAACACCCCCACCTGTATATAGTGCAACACACCCACTCCCAGTAGATACAACCCCCCATCCTATAGTTAGCACTACAACCCCCCACCCTGTAGATAGCGCCTTTGGGGTTCCTTCTAGGAGTGTAATCTCCCCAAAGAGTCCCTGATGTTACATAGTTACATAGTTAGTACAGTAGACAAAAGACATATGTACATCAAGTTCAACCAAGGGATGGGAAAAAGGGGAAAGAATGAAATAAAATTTCTACACATTGACATAGGAGCTAATATTTTTTTGTTCTAGGAAATTATCTAAGCCTTTTTTAAAGACATCTACTGTCCCTGCTGTGACCAGCTCCTGTGGTGACTATTCCATAGATTCACAGTTCTCACAGTAAAGAAGGCTTGTCGCCTCTGCAGATTGAACCTTTTTTTCTCCAGACAGAGGGAGTTTTACATGGAACAGGATTTCACCATATTTTTTGTATGTGTCATTCATATACATTTATATAAGTTAATCATGTCCCCCTTAATCGTCTCTATTCAAGGTTAAATAGGTTTAATAATTGTATTTTTTCCTCATAACTTAGATTCTCCATGCCCTTTATTAATTTAGTTGCTTTTCTTTGTATTTTTTCCAACTCCAGGGCATCCTTTCTATAAACTGGAGCCCAGAACTGAACTGCATATTCTAGATGAGGCCGCACCAATGCTTTGTAAAGTGGTAATATTATATCCCTGTCCCGCAAGTCCATCCCTCTTTTAATACATGACAATATCTTGTTGGCCTTAGAAGCAACTGATTGACATTGCTTGCTGTTATTTAGTTTATGATTTACAAGTACACCCAGATCCTTCTCAACATCCAGATTGTTGGTACCCAGATGCATAACTTTTATTTGCATTAAACCTCATTTGGCAAGTGGATGCCCAAACACTTAGTGTGTTCAAATCAGCTTGCAATTTATGAACATCTTCCATAGACTAAACAATACTACATAGCTTGGTGTCCCATCCTCTATGTCATTAATAAATTAGCTTGGACCATATCTACATTCAGCCAAGTAACTTTATTAATCAATGTATTAACAGCACTGGCAATGGCTACATCAGCTGCCCTTTGTTCTGTTGTATATACAGAGCTAAAGAACCTATTTAGTTACTCTGCCTTCTCTTAACTGGTTCAGGACCGGCTATTTTGAGCCTTCAGGACCAGACTCCGTTTAGCCATTTTTAGAACGCGTTAGTTGAACGGCTATAACTTTCTTATTTGTTGGGCTAGCAACGTAATTTTTGCGATGCCTTTTTTGTGGACAATGTAGATTTCTTTGTTTTATCATTTTTTATACACATCCTTTTTGCTATTTTAGAATTTCTAGGCTTACATTTTGAAAATAGTAGTAAAAAAATATGTTTTTACATTTTCAGCTAATATTTTCTGGTAATAATATAGTTTTACCAAAAATAGGCCTGTTATTTGTGATCGTCATTGTCTACTGTAAATTTTTATATGTTACATGTTTATTTTAGGGTAATTGGGTCAGGGCTAGCGCTATGACAATGATTGGCGGGTGGAACATTTTTTTTGGGTGGGTATTTTATGTGTATTTATTACTTATAGAAAGTATGTAAACTACCAGTTTGTTTGAAGAATAATATATTTCCTGATAACTTAAACGTCATTTAACAAACCAACCGTTAATAACAAATATACAAAAATGTTTTTTACTTATCAAACACGCTCCACGATCTTTGGCACTGTATCGCACACGTGGTTGGTTCTTATCGTGTGACACGTGCCGATATCTCTCCAGTTACTTTCTTGCGTTTCACTTTAACTCCGTTGAACCGCAATCAAATATCACCTGTGATGGAGCAGATATAAACCCCAAACCTGCTGTCAGAACACTCACTTCAGCCATGACTAAGGACGAGGAGATCGTCTGAAACGCGTTGGCAGTGTATTTTTTCATACATCCACCTTAAATGGGATATTGACTCCCGTTTTTACTCTGTTACTAATAAAATTGGAACAAGTTTCCATTTTAAATATAACCTTTGGGAATTATTTCATTGCGCTGGATCCCATCTACTCTTCTGTTCTATTTATTACTTAGTTTATTTTTACTTTATTTTAGTTTTATTTTTTATTATTATGGTCTGCCCCTCAAAGACCTTTGGGGGACTTTATTTTTTATTATTTTACACCTTATTTGTTCACTGTAACTGGGGCTGCACAGCATACCCAGTTACAGGAGAATTTAATTTACTACTAGGGCTGTCCTGGGTCTAGTTAGACCCAGCAGCAGCCTGCCACTAACCGCAACCCGGCAATCATGTGACCAGTCACATGATCAACAGGACCAATAGATGCTGCCACTGCCTTTATTCTATACACAGTGCTCGTTGAGCGCTGTGTACAAGTGACCAAAGAAGATAGTAGCACCAAAAACTGCTTCTATCTTCTCCTTAGTGTCCTGGTAGTCACTAAAATCCGTGCCGTAATTATACTATGGCGCAGGTTTTAAGGACCCCAACTGTCTGAGGTTTATATACAGCCGGCAGTTGGGAAACAGTTAAACCCCTGTGACCCAACTCCCCATTACTACTATTTAGGGGTCCTACATGTTCAGACCTTGGCTTTTTTCCATTTACATACTTGAAGAATTTTTGGGGATTTGTTTTGCTATCCTTGGCCATCTGCATTTCATTTTGGATTTTTGCTGATTTTATTACTTTTTTACAGATTTTTATTAAGCTCTCTATAATTTACAAAGGCTAGAGTTGTACCCTCAGATTTGTATTTTTCAAATTCCTTTTATTTGTCATCTATTGACCATTTTACAAAAGGTGTAATCCATGTGGGGTTTAATTGTAGTCGTTTATACTTGTTACCTATAGGAATACATTTTGCACCTAATTATACAAAGTAGACTTTAAAATATTCCATTTATCATTCGTACCTTTATTTGACATTAGCCTTCTTAAAACGTGTTTTTGTCCTCCGAGCCTATGCTTGTTTTTTACATTATAAGTAAAATATAACTATATTGTAATGACTGTTACCGAGGTTTTCACGAACATTGACATTCCCAACAGGCTCTGCATTATTAGAAATGACCAGATCAAACAGAGCTTCACCTCTAGTCGGGTCTTCCACAAACTGGGCCATAAAATTTTCCTGCAACAGGTTGAGGAAATTTCTCCCCTTGGCAGTTGAAGCCGAACCATGACACCAATTAATATCCCGGTAATTAAAATCTCCCATTATCACTACAGTACCCCCCTGTGCAGCGCGCTCCATCTGTTTATATAGCTGACCTTCCATCTCCTCAGTTATATTGGAGGGTCTATAGATTACACCAAAAGTAATTTTTTCAGTGTTTACCTCCCTTTGTAATTCCACCCACAAGGTTTTAACCTCCTCACAATCTTCACCAACTATTGTTTCTTTCACACTCACCCTCATATCACTTCTCACATATAGACATACACCACCTCCTTTCCTATTTGCTCTGTCTTTTCGATTTACAGCCCAGTCATATGAAGAGTCTAGCCATGTTTCAGCAACACCAACTATATCAATATGTTCCCCCAGTACCAAGGCCTCCAGCTCCCCCATTTTGCTTGCTAGACTTCTGGCATTTGTGAACATACACTTTAACTTGCATTTCAAATTGTTATGTTTGGTATCAGAAATGTGATTATTTGACATTATTTGGGCATTTTTATTTTCATTGTTGTTTTGTAACAAAGGATCTCCTTATCCTTTTGCCTAACACTCCCCCCACAGTCTATTTCTCCCCCCACCATATATGTCACTGATCATATATGGATAGTGATATCAGGGGCTTCACCAGGAGCAGAATTCCCAGCCACAGCGTCAGCAACGCTCTGGCCGGGCATTCCATTTCTGGAGTAGCCACGACGGCAGCGCACTAAAGGCAGTGGGCCCAATGTTGCCTGAGTTATGCAAAAAAGAAGAAAGGGAGACCCTAATAGTTGGCGGGCTTTATAACATATTAAATACAAATTTGCTTTTGGCAAAATAGACACTTTTCCCAACTAACCCTAAATAATATATAGTAACTTTTATTAGGCTATTATAGCAAGAAAGACGAACCACATGTAGATTAAAAATTAAACGTGCTTGCTGCTGCACATGATAACACTGTGGGAAGCTGCCCACGCTAAGTAAGGAGTGCTATGTCAAAGAGACCGGCGGCTGCAGGACGCCGGGTCCAGTCTAAGTGTAATTGATAGAGCCAGCAACAAGAGCACGTTATTTTAAAAGAGTTGAAAGAGCCCCCCCCCCGACATGTTTCACCACACAAGTGGCGTCTTCAGGGGTACTGGGGCTAATGAAGCGCGCTGCCGATTCCCGGAACTAAACTAGTGTCCGAGATGACGTAGTGAGAGAGAAGTCTCCCAATCCAGTATTGCCAACAGAATAGGACTTCCCACAATTTTGACAGGCACTCTAATCATCTTGTGTAAATTTAGAGGCGATAGCCAATGGAGTCTCTAGACGACAGACCAATCCGGTGCAAGCGGAGAGGTCAAGCCTCCCTTAGTGTGATGGACACTCATATTGGCCAATGGAAATGCTGTGTGAGTGGCCTATGGCATAATCAAGTTCGCGCATGCGTATGTGAACACTTTGCCAACATAGAGAGAATAACGAATGGCCAGGTATTAGTGTGAGATATATCGTTCTGTTTTCCTACTATGAAGACCGGTAAGTATTGATATAGCATGATCTATGGACTCATTATACTAGATCTACTGGATATATTATACGGACTCCTCTCTCAGATGAAATCCATTCTTAAAGTAATAGTATTTATCCGAAAAATACAGAAAACAGCGTAGCTGTCAATTTATTGTAGTAAAAACGACGCAATGGTTCGTTAATATATCAAATAAGAAATGATAATTAATATTTGTCGTAATATTTCAAAGGAGGTAAGGCTCTTATAAAAGCAGAGTCTCCTCTATATCAGAACACATTATTGTTGGAAAATGTATTTATGTTAAATAGAATATTTTCTCTTGTGAAACCCAACCGGAGAGTTTGAAGATAGTATATCCTTAGTGAATGTTTATAAGAAGCCTGCAAAAGTAAAGCCTTCATTAAGTCCCATAGGGTTCAGTGTACCCAGCAGTTGGATCCACCTGGCCTCCTCCTGTAGAAGTTTACGATCGAGGTTCCCTGCTCGTGGACCCAGTTTAATCTGGGTAATGCCCTATAATTTTAATACTTGAGTATTTCCACCATGGACAAGTTGAACATGTCTTGATAAGGGAGTGCCTTCTTTGTTGTTTATAGTAGAGAAATGTTTAGAGATTCTTCTTCTCAGTTCTTGAATAGTTTTGCCCACATAAAGCTTGGGGCATGGGCATTTCGCCACATAGACTACTCCACTACTTTGGCAATTTATAAATTGTTTAATCTGATAGATTTTATTATCTAGAGGGTTACAAATTTTTTTAGTGGTGGGCATAGATGGACAAAAGGAGCATCTACCGCATGGATGGGATCCAATAACTGTTGATTTTATCCAGCATTTAGGTGCTGATGAGGTCTGAGAGTAGTGACTATGTACGAGATAATCACGTAAGTTTTTACCTCTTCGATAGGTAACACTGGGATTGATGGATATTTGATCACAAAGATCAGAATCTGCACAGAGAATAGGTCAATATTTTTGTAGAATTTTAGTTATTTGATGAGAACAAACATCAAAAGTACCAATACATCTAACAGTCGAAAAGGATTGTGCGGATTTAGCATCAGTTTTCGTGTCAGAATTACGCAAACGATTGGTTACACACAGAAGGTCTTTTCTATCTGTCGCCCTGGTCCTGTCATAGGCTCTGTGTAAATATTTCTTGGGATAGCCACGGGCAATGAATTTTGAAAACAGCCCATCACATTCAGTTTTAAATGATTGTTCATTGGAAAAATTTCTTTTTGCTCTCAGGTATTGTCCTATTGGGATACCCCTCTTTAGGGAGGGGGGATGGTAACTGTCCCAGTGCAAGAAGCTGTTGGTAGCTGTGGGTTTGCGTGAGATGCACACCACTACTGGGGTCCAGGGAAATTTTTAAATCCAAAAAAGTAATTTCTGTATGATGAATCTCAAAGGTGAACTTCATGCCAATTGTGTTGCTATTAAGTATTGATATGACGTCCATAAATAAAGATCGGTCTCCATCCCAAAGAATCAAAATATCATCGATATATCTACTCCCTTTTCAAGACATGTTCAACTTGGCCATGGTGGAAATACTCAAGTATTAAAATTATGGGGCATTACTCAGATTAAACTGGGTCCACGAGCAGGGAACCTCGATCGTAAACTTCTACAGGAGGAGGCCAGGTGGATCCAACTCCTGGGTACACTGAACCCTATTGGACTTAATGAAGGCTTTACTTTTGCAGCCTTCTTATAAACATTCACTAAGGATATACTATCTTCAAACTCTCCTGTTGGGTTTCACAACAGAAAATATTCTATTTAACATGAATACATTTTCCAACAATAATGTGTTCTGATATAGAGGAGTCTCTGCTTTTATGAGAGACTTACCTCCTTTGAAATATTACGACAAATATTAATTATCATTTCTTATTTGATATATTAACGAACCATTGCGTCGTTTTTACTACAATAAATTGCCAGCTACGCTGTTTTCCGTCTTTTTCGTATAAATACTATTACTTTAAGAATGGATTTCATCTGACAGAGGAGTCTGTATAATATATCCAGTAGATCTAGTATAATGAGTCCATAGATCATGCCATATCAATATTTACCGGTCTTCATAGTAGGAAAACAGAACGATATATCTCACACTAATACCTGGCCATTCGTTATTCTCCCTATCTTGGCAAAGTGTTCGCATACGCATGCGCAAACTTGATTACGCCATAGGCCACTCACACAGCATTTCCATTGGCCAATATGAGTGTCCGTCACACTAAGGGAGGCTGGACCACTCCGCTTGCACCGGATTGGTCTGTCGTCTAGAGACTCCATTGGCTATCGCCTCTAAATTTACACAGGACGATTAGAGTGCCTGTCAAAATTGTGGGAAGTCCTATTCTGTTGGCAATACCGGATTGGGAGACTTCTCTCTCACTACGTCATCTCGGACTCTATTTTAGTTCCGGAAATCGGCGGCGCGCTGTCATTAGCCCCAGTACCCCTGAAGATGCCACTTGTGTGGTGAAACATGTCGGGGGGGGGGGGGGGGCTCTTTCAACACTTTTAAAATAACGTGCTCCTGTTGCTGGCTCTATCAGTGCACTAGGCAATAGCTATTGAGATGGAAATTTATTTAGCATAATAAAGCCATGGCTACACCTAGACTTTTGTAGCGCTACTGATTGCATGCAACAAAATGTACTATAGTTAAATCAATCAGTAGCGCTACAAATGTCTAGGTGTAGCCATGCCCTAATGGTGTGTTCACATCAGCTTTCGAGTTCCGATCATCTGTTTTTCTGACGGAAAGGTTGAATGGAACAGATGAATGGAGCCCGAACGCTGATGTGAACCGGCCCTTAAAAAGCTGCGGAGCTGGTCTCCATTTTATAAATACAAAATGAGCGCTGGTAGTATATTACAGCATGTGGAAGTTATGTGTTCCTTATGTTCTTAGTATCTGTGATGTTCCTCAATTTCTTAGTATGTGTTTTTTTTACATAGCATAAACATAGCTGCTTGTGCTCAGACATTTCAAGGATTTTTATGACTAGATATAGCTTGAATAATTATTAGGAATATTGCAAATATTTTTGAATCTTTCACAAATATGTAATTACCATTTTGACTCTAATACTAGTAAATTATTATTGGATATGCTAAGGTTATGACACGTTAAGGCCCCATGCCCACTTCAGTTTTTTCCTTCAGGGTGCCATCCATTTTTGTCACTGATAGCACCCTGAACCCATTCATTTCAATGGGGCCATGCACTTTTTTTGACGGTCCGTTGCTCCGTTCCGATCCAAAGTAGAGCATGTCCTACTTTGGTCCGGGATTCCGTGACCGTGAGGCCCATGCAAGTCAATGGGGCCGTCAAAAAAACTGAAGGCACACGGAAGGCATCCGTGTGCCATCCGTGTGCCGTCCATGTGTGACGAAGTCGTTGCCTAGCAACCGTCGGGCAGGCAGTAAAACATAACAGAAATATTACACTAATCGGCAACCACTTGTCTCTATCAATCACTGATAGAGAAAAGAGGCTGCTGATTAAAAATAAAATAAAAATCAGTTCATACTTCCCCGGTAATTGTCTTGGTAATGAGTCCCTCTTCTTCCTCCAGTCCGACCTTCCAGAATAACGCGGCAGCCTGTGATTGACTGCAGAGGCAGCTGCAGCCTGTGATTGGCTGCAGAGGCCGCTGCAGCCTGTGATTGGCTGCAGAGGCGGTCACGTGGGTTGAAGCGTCATCCCTGGAGGCCGGCCTTCTGACATCATCCTGACGTGCGTGACCGCCACTACAGCCTGCGATTGGCTGTAGCGGCGTCATGGATGAAACGTCATTGCTGGAGGCCGGACAGGAGGAAAGTAAGTATACAATTTTTTTATTTTTTTTATTTTTGTATTTTATTACAATAAAATTGTATTTTCCGCGCGCCGAGCATGGTACTGTCAAGGGGGCTGAAAGAGTTACCAGCGATCAGTGCAGCCCATTAACTCTTTCAGCACCCTGGACAGTACCATGCTCGGCGCAAGGGATTGCAAACGTCCGACAAAACGGACACACGGATCCGTCACAAACGGCAGTGAAAACCGTGTCGGAAGTGTGCAGGAGGCCTAAGGAATGCACTTCGAGGTCAAGTGATTGGCTACTAATATTAATTCTATTTTGCTTATTCAAATCTATAAAATGTTCAATATAAATTAAAAACTTTGGTTTGGAAACTGAACCTGGATCTGGTCTCTTTTGTACACAATATTATGCTGGGGAGTGATCCAGCTGTTTGATAACAAAAATTCTGTTACGGCTATCGCATCACAAAAGCGCATTTGTTGCTGCAGGTTTATGATACTGTTCAGGATCTGCCAGACACAGCTTCTGTGTCGACGCCCGTGGTTAATCAGTCTGCACCTGCTCCTAGGTCTGATAGAGTGACTCAATCTGCTACCACTCAGGCTGGTGGGAGAACCTATCACAGCCTGGCCAGACGGTTCTAGCTCCCGCCCTCGGCCTATTTATACCTTTATTTCCTGCTTGTCTTTGCCTGTGATTTTTTCCTGTTTCCTGGCTCTGCTGCTCCTGCTATTATTATTGACCTTGCTTCATTTTGACCCTGGCTTTACTGACTACGCTCCTGCTCTGCGTTTGGTACCTCGTACACTCCTGGTTTGACTCGGCTCGTTCACTACTCCTGTTGCTCACGGTGTTGCTGTGGGCAACTGCCCCATTTCCCTTAGCTTCTGTGTACCCTTGTCTGTTTGTCTGTCATGCACTTATTGAGCGTAGGGACCGTCGCCCAGTTGTACGCCGTCGCCTAGGACGGGCCGTGCAAGTAGGCAGGGACTGAGGGGCGGGTAGATTAGGGCTCACCTGTCTGTCTCCCTACCCCGTCATTACAGATACTCACTAGTTTGGAGTTAGCCATCTACCACCCTCAACATAGCATCCAAAAACTCAAATTCTTGCCAACTAATTATAGTTAGAAATCTCATGCTCATATAGTTACATAGTACAGTTGAAAAAAGAGATATGTCCATTAAGTTCAACCAAGGGATGGGAGAAAGGGAAGGGATAGTAGAAACTATAGAACTTTGTTTTAGGCCCCATGCACCCGAACGTATATGTAATGTCGGGGTAGGGAGACAGACAGGTGAGCCCTAATCTACCCGCCACTCAGTCCCTGCCTACTTGCAACGACCCGCCCTAGGTGACGGGGTACAACTGGGCGACGGTCCCTACACTCAATAGGTGCACGACAGACAAGGGTACAAAGAAGCCGGGGAAATGGGGAAGTTGCCCACGGGAACACCGTGAGCAACAAGCGAGGTGAACGAGCCGAGTCAAACCAGGAGATGAGCGAGATACAAAAACGCAGAGCAGAAGAGTGGTCAGTAAAGCCAAGGTCAATAACAAGCAGAGGGTCAGTAGTTCAAGAAGCTGCAGAAGGTCCAGGAAACCAGCAGAGAAGAATCACAAGCAAAGGAGGAACAGGAAAGGCAGGTATAAATAGACAGAGGGCGGGAGCTAGCTCCGTCTGGCCAGGCTGTGATAGGCTCTCCCACTCCTAAGCCTGCCATCCTGGGTGGTGGAAGATGGAGTCAGTCTCACAGACATAGAAGCAGGTGCAGACTGATTACCTATGGGCGTTGACACAGAAGCTGTGTCTGGCAGATCCTTTACAGTATATTTGCGGTCGCAATTCATCCGCAAATCTGCGGGTGAATTGCGGCTCCATTCATTTCAATGAGCCCATGGACAAGACCGTGGTTTCCACGGTCCGTGCATGGCCAAGGAGCCTGGACCGCAAAAAGAACGGACATGTCTTGCGGTCCAGGCTCATAGAAATAAATACACGCAGCCATGTGCATGGCCCGCGATTTGTGGGTGTCCCACGGGTGACCCTTCGCAGCCATCCGACCCGAAAATCGCAGCCTCACCCCTGTTGATCCAGAGGAAGGTTAAACAAACAAAAAAAAAACACACCCTTAAAAGGAAAACCAAGCTCCCATAAAATTTCCCTCATTCAAACAAAAATTCTATACATTGACATAGGTGCTGATAATTTTTTGTTCTAAATTGATAATAGCCTTTTTTTAAGCCATCTAATGTTCCTTCTGTGACCAATCCTTTTTAAGGGTGTATTTAAGTGAAACTTTTTAGCGGTTTTGTCCTGTTTTCAAAAATATTGTGGTTTTGCCACAATTAAAAAATTCCTTGCAAAAAAATATATAAAAAAGTCTTATGTAAATACAACCTAAAATGCAACTGCATTAAAAAAACGCATCAAATCACAGTCAAAAACACATTTGGTTTTCAGATCAATTTATATGCTGTTTTAATAGCACCTTAACGTCTGAGTACACCCCCAGGTTGCATTTACATGAGACGTTTTTGGCTGCGCTTTAAAAAAAAACAAAAACAAACAGCATTAAAGAGAACCTTTCACCTGCCCATACATGTGCAGCTGAGTGCAGCATGTAATAGGCAGGGCTGTACAAACCCTGTGTCACTATAAAAAAAATTCCTATCTTTTTCCGTTATTTAGATATTGGTGCCGTTATATTTGGCACCCGATATTTAAATAACCTCCTGAACTGTCAATAGCGCGTGTAATTGGCAACGGGGCGTGTAATATCGCTGTGACACTGTCCAATCAGCTATGGACAGTGTCACAGCAAGAGTTGGGGAGAGGAGAGCGGGAGCGTGTGCACGCGCGCATGCGCAGCTACACCGCATCCACGGAACAGTAGAGGAGAAGTAGAATGTGAATTCTTCTTCTTCTGTTCAATGGCGGCAGGAGTACATTCGGCAGCGGCATCGGAGCTGTGCGCTGCACGCTCTCACTCTCCAGCTCTCGGCAGACAAGACTGTGTGATCTCTCATGAGAGATCACACATTCTTGACGTCCTTGTCTACCAAGAAGCTAAAGAGTGAGAGCATGCGCGCGCATGCTCGCAAAGCTCCGAGCTGCGCGTGCATGCACACACGCTCTCCACTCTCCGGCTGAAAGGTGAAAGGTTCTCTTTAAGGGTATGTGCACACACACTAATTACGTCCGTAATTGACGGACGTATTTCGGCCGCAAGTCCCGGACCGAACTCAGTGCAGGGAGCCGGGCTCCTAGTATCATAGTTATGTACGATGCTAGGAGTCCCTGCCTCTCTGCAGGACAACTGTCCCGTACTGTAATCATGTTTTCAGTACGGGACAGTAGTTCCACGGAGAGGCAGGGACTCCTAGCATCGTACATAACTATGATGCTAGGAGCCCGGCTCCCTGCACTGTGTTCGGTCCGGTACTTGCGGCCGAAATACGTCCGTCAATTACGGACGTAATTAGTGTGTGTGCACATACCCTAAGAGTCAAGTAAAAAACAAACTGCATTTTGGTTTTACAAGACAGGTTTTGGTAAAGTGTCTAATGTAAAATGCCCCTTATAGAAGCAATTAAGTGCATGGTGTGATTGCTGTTTAAGAAGGGTATAGTTAATTCCGGCCCAATGCACACGACCGTAAAAATCGTCTGTAATTGAGGACCGTAATTGCGGTCCACAATTACAACACATTCACTTCTATTGACTGCGGACACCTTCCCGTATATAATTATGGGAATGTGTACAGGCCGTAGAAGTGTACTGCAAAAGATAGGACATTTCTTAAATAATAGGCTGCAGCATTACATGGCCTGCAACGTCATCGTAGGAGGTCAGACTACGCGCAGTGAAGACAGAGTGGGTAAGTATGAGCACTTTCTTTCGCAGCGGTAATTCCGCTCGAAAAACCACACCACAATGTGGTGTGATTTATCGGACATAATGTACTGCGGGTTCCTGGTCGACATGCTGCGTGATTTTTACGCAGCATATCCAACCCGGCCTCAGGTTGGCTTCCCATGTAGTGTGAACGCTGCAGAATTTCCGCAACAGAATTCTGCGTGGAAAATCTGCAGTAGTTACAATAGCAGCAAACTGGATTTGAACAATGCACACGCTGCAGAAAAAGATCTGCTGCGAAAATGTTAACAAATTGAACTGAGGTGCGTTTTTTAAATCCACGGCATGTCAATTTATGCTGCAGAAATGTTGCAGGTTTTCCCATTAAATTAAAATAGCATATGTTGCGATTTTTATGGTGGAAACTATGCGATTCAGCCGCAAATTTCCCAAATTGAAAATAAAAAAAACCCAGTTACTTGTTTTTAATTAAAATTAATAAAAAAAGCTAATACTCATAGCGACACGTTCCTCTGTTCTCCATGCAGCCCAACCCCCTGGGATGATATTTCATCACACGAGACTGCTACCGCCACTCACAGGCTGCTGTGTTCACATGGGCTGCAGGCTCATCAAAGGAGGCCGGGCTGCATGGAGCACAGAGGGACGTGTTGCTAAGACAATGCCAGGAAGGGGGGGGGGGGGATTAAAGGGGTTTTCCCATGAGGGACATTTATGATATATCCATAGGATATGTCATAAATATCAGATAGATGCGGGTCCCATGTCTGGGACCTGCAGCTATCTCTAGAACGGGGCCCCCTAAACCCCGTTCTATCTTTTCGTGCTCTCGCTGCCTCCCGGACACTTCCTGGTTATATGGTCGGGAGTTACGAAAACAGCGTATATTTAATTTCATTGCATCAAATAAGCATAAATTTAAAATGAAACTTTCCTAACAGGGCATTATACTGCATGGGGGCAGTATGGGGCATTATAATGTATGGGGGAATTTGTTTGGGCATTATACTGCATGGGGGCATCTGTATGGGCACTATACTGCATGGGAGAATCTGTGGGCATTATACTGTATGGGGGCCATCTATGGGGTAGTATACTGTATGGTGGCATCTATGGGGGCATTATACAGTATGGTGGCAGCTAGAGGGCATTATACTGTGTGGGCAGCTATTGGGTATTATAATGTGTGGGAGGGACTATGGGAGCATGATACTGTGTGGGCTGAACCGGGTGTGTATGTGCGGTGATTGGGTGGGATTAGAGGCGTGGCTTAAAAGGGAAAAAAATGCTGCGACAGGGTGCGCTGCATTGGTTGTCCCTCTTTGTGATACTTGAAAGTTGGGAGGTATGTGGACACCTTCCCGTATATTTGCAGGAAGGTGTCCCGGCCGTGGAAAGACTCTGCAAAAGATACAGATGTAGCCGTCTTTATCTTGACTTTTAGCGCATTAAATACACAGTGGCAAGATCCTTTATCTTGACTTTTTCAATGGCTTTTGTTGTGTGATATCACGCTGCAGCAAATCATCAGAGTCAAGATAAAGATGGCTACATCCTTAGGACATGTCTTTCCTGACTTTTGCTTTTTACGGACCGTGCTCCCATACTCTATATGGGAGCACGGGCCGAAAATGCAGGTGCCAGCAGCCGGCCGTGCCCGTAATTACAAACCGTGATTACGGGCACGGCCGTGTGCATGAGGCCTAAGACAAGCAGTCTCAAAATGCGCCAAGTTTCTCACAATCGTGCACAATGTATAATAGACACTTCTCTACCTTATAATACCTATTGGTTGGCTTAGTTTAGTTTTTTGGGTTTTTTTTGCACATTTTAAGCCACACCCCTTTTTGAGACGATTTTGAAAAGTGTCTAGTGAGGCACAAACATACAGGTTTTTTTTGCGCATTTGCTTTCTAAATAAGTTTATAATTTAATGCGACATTATGCGCCACATTTTGGTGAATTTTATGACAAGTGTTAGGCGCAATCACATTATTAAATCTATCCCACTGTGTAAAAGCACCCTAAAAGACAGATATTATCTATTATTTGTAAACTGTACATACTATTGTAAAATGCAATTTGACAAATATCTACACTAGAAATAAATATTACTAGAAAACCAGACTCGGACTCCCTGTAGAAAAGTGCATAGAATATGGATTGTTACATTGCTCACTACATTGCAAAACTAATCGGCTGACACACAAAGAACTCTAGCAACTGCCCATATTCTATGTCAACGTCCTATAATAAAAATTTATATTTCCAAATAGACATAGTTTTCATTTTTCATGAAAGAACTAGCGTACTCCCGGAGGTAACCTGAATCTCAGACCCAACAATTCAGACGAGCTGAAGGCCGCTATGAAAGCAGCATCCATAACATCCCAGCAGTGCCACAGGCTGATCGCCTTCATGCCATGCCGCATTGATGCAGTAATTTATGTAAAAGGAGCCCCAACCAAGTATTGAGTGTATGTACTGGACATACTTTTCAGTAGGCCAACCTGTTTGTATTAAAAATCATTTTTGAAATGGGGCTTATATAATATTCTAATTTTCTGAGATACAAAATTTGGGGTTTTCATTAACTGTTAGCCATAATCATCAACATTAAAATAAAAAAATGCTGGAAATAGATCACTCTGTGTGTAATGAATCTATATAATATATGAGTTTCACTTTTTTAATTGAATTACTGAAATAAATTAACTTTTTGATGATATTCTAATTCATTGAGAAGGACTAGTATATCAGCACAACAAGACGCTTTATGCACTTATTTTTTGTCTGTGAGAATTGTGACTGTATTTGGGTAGACTCCTACTTAGAATTTAGATGTATATAAAAACCTTATCTCAATATTGCTTTTAGTTGCAGAATATTAGATCGCAATCCTGAAGGTTAAGTGGGTACAGAGACATCCCTAAATACACCAGTATCTGCAGTGAGACAAACGCTTTAGTGCTGTCGCTTTCTCTTACACATCAGTATATGACAGTACGAAAGAAATAAAGGATTAGAACTTTATCAGCTTACCCCATCATACTGGCAACCAGCTCTTCCAGGAGTGATACAAAACTCAGGGAACAGCTAGTAATCTTATATCCGTGTCGCCTGGAGCATGACCAGCTGACTGGATCTCATCAGGTAACCCTTTCTTCACCACCATCTGCAAAACTGAGCTGTGAGGCCATATGCACACGTATCACTTGCAAATTTCCCACGCAGATTTTCCTATGGCAAGTCTGCAGCGTAATACGGTACCAGAAAAGTAAATGAGATTCCAGGTGCTAGTTCCTGCATAGCGACAGATATATCCGCCGCTCTGATCTGGTGGGTACTGCTACTGTACTCACGAGATTAGCGGCAGGAACACGGTTGTTATACACAGCCTGGCTCCTGCCCCAACTGCCGGAATTGAAGCGATCTCCTATTCCGGCAGTTTTACCCACTAGATGCCGCTGTCAATAGCAACTGCGACATCTAATGTGTTTGACAGAGGGAGGGAGCTCCCTCTGCCGTCCAATCGGCAGCACCGCAATGATAGTGTGGCACCGATCGGTTTCCATGGCAGTCGGGGGCCTAACAAGGGCCCCCAGGTCTGCCTTCAGCAACTGCCTATTAGGCTGGATTCACACGGGCACATTACGTCCGTAATGGATGGAACGTATTCGGCCGCAAGTCCCGGACCGAACACACTGCAGGGAGCCGGGCTCCTAGCATCATATTTATTTACGATGCTAGGAGTCCCTGCCTCTCCATGGAACTACTGTCTCGTACTGTAATCATGTTTTCAGTACGTGACAGTTGTCCGGCAGCGAGGCAAGGACTCCTAGCATCGTACATAACTATGATGCTAGGAGCCCGGCTCCCTGCAGTGTGTTCGGTCCGGGACTTGCGGCCTAATCGAACACATACACATAAAAGATATCACCGCGATTGTAACGACTCAAACAAAGTTTAAAGAGGCTCTGTCACCAGATTTTGCAACCCCTATCTGCTATTGCAGCAGATCGGCGCTGCAATGTAGATTACAGTAACGTTTTTATTTTTAAAAAACAAGCATTTTTGGCCAAGTTATGACCATTTTTGTAGTTATGCAAATGAGGCTTGGAAAAGTACAACTGGGCGTGTTGAAAAGTAAAAGTACAACTGGGCGTGTATTATGTGCGTACATCGGGGCGTTTTTACTACTTTTACTAGCTGGGCGTTCTGACGAGAAGTATCATCCACTTCTCTTCAGAACGCCCAGCTTCTGGCAGTGCAGACACAGCCGTGTTCTCGAGAGATCACGCTGTGACGTCACTCACAGGTCCTGCATCATGTCAGACGAGCGAGGACACATCGGCACCAGAGGCTACAGTTGATTCTGCAGCAGCATCAGCGTTTGCAGGTAAGTCGATGTAGCTACTTACCTGCAAACGCTGATGCTGCTGCAGAATCAACTGTAGCCTCTGGTGCCGATGTGTCCTCGCTCGTCTGACACGATGCAGGACCTGGGGAAGTGACGTCACAGCGTGATCTGCCAGAAGCTGGGCGTTCTGAAGAGAAGTGGATGATACTTCTCGTCAGAACGCCCAGCTAGTAAAAGAAGTAAACACACCCCGATGTACGCACATAATACACGCCCAGTTGTACTTTTACTTTTTACTTTACTTTGGACACAGAAGATCCTTCGTTTGTTACCAAATGGGAGGACTCCCTAACTAAATGTTCACGCACGCTCATTGAGTTGCTCATTGGGGCAGATCGCAGAACCCTTGATTCTTTGGAAAAGGAAATTGATCCTCTCAAGGATAAGATTCATCAATCCCTTAGCACAGAGGAGCTTGGTATTTTTGATAAAGCATTGGAGGAGGAGCTTACTAAGTGGGAAAGAGAAATACAAGATCTTAAAATTAGAAAATTCCAGCGTGACCTAGGTGACTTTCAGTCTAATAAGATCTATCGCTGGCATTTTAAGAGGGATAGAGCACGGTCCCTGTCCCGTTCTGTCTCTTCCACTTCCCTCATATCTGAAGAGGAATGTGGCGGTTTTTTAGACAAACCTCAGGCCGCAGGAGATGGAGACCCCCTGTTCAACTCCAGAACACCAGCCATCAAAAGAAAGACCAGAGGAGTGTTCAACAGGGACAAGAGAAACAGGAGGCTCTGAAGGTAATTAACCTTTCTTCCCATACTCTGTCATCCTCCCAAATTAATGTGTTGCAAAGGGGCCTGTCTTTCTCTCCCACGGGCAAATTTGATCTTTTTACTACTATTAAAGACTTGGCTCTTTTTTCTAGAAAATTACTTTGTAAAAAGCACTTCGGTAGAAGGGATCATAGTGTACCCATGTGCTCCCCGGTAGAGCAACAGGCATTTGATGCCCTTCTTTCACTGCTAGAAGAACAGGAGGTCAAAACTGACCCCAGACTCCCCATGCATCTGTGCCGCCGTTCTCAATATTTCCCCCCTCTTGCGCTGTGCCCTTCAGTGGACATTTTTTTCAAATTGGTTAAAAAAGATCTTGAAACCATCTCTGACTTTGATACACCTCGTAATCTTAATTATAAAGAAAGGCAAGCTATTCTTGAGCTCAGAAAACTCAGAGATGTGATTATTAAACCAGCTGACAAGGGGGGGAATGTTGTATTATGGCCGGCACAGATGTATGAATGTGAGGCTTTTCGCCAACTTAACATGAGTCATTGCTATCGCAGGCTCCCATCGGACCCAACGCTAGCTTTCAAAGGAGAACTCGATAGCCTATTACAAAGGGGCGTTGATGCTAACATTATCCATTCCAAATTGAGGGAGGGCCTGTCTGTGGATTTTCCTATTAAGCCCACGTTCTATTTATTGCCTAAAGTGCATAAAAATGTCACCTGCCCCCCTGGTCGTCCGATAGTATCGGGGATTGGCGGCTTGTGTGAGAATATCTGCAGATTTGTGGATTTTTATCTGCAGAAATGTGTGGAGACCTTACCGTCATACATTAGGGATACCACAGATATGTTACAACGACTCGATGGGTTGCACCTTGAGCATGATATGCTTTTGGTTACGTGTGACGTGGAGTCCTTGTATACATCTATATGCCACGACCACGGGATCCGAGCATCTAGATATTTCTTACAGATGACTAATCATGACCCGGATTTTGTAGAGTTTATTCTATGTCTCCTTGACTTCGCACTAACACATAATTTCTTTGTATTCAAGGATCGCCTCTTCCTACAGCTCCAAGGGACAGCAATGGGGGCCACCTGTGCACCTTCATATGCCAACTTGTTCCTGGGGCTGTGGGAGAGAGACACTGTGCTGCAGACTCCGGGTCATGATTCAGTGCTCCTGTGGTCGAGGTATATAGATGATATTCTATTTATCTGGCAGGGCTCCACGTCTAACTTGGAATCGTTTCTTGGTTCCCTAAATAGGAATGATATTAATATCAAACTCACGTGGCAGTATAGTCAAACTCGTGTTGACTTCCTGGATATTTGTATCTGTAGAGATGACAGCGGTTTTATTTCTACCGATATTTTTAGGAAAAAAACCTCCACTAATGCCCTCCTCCATGCTACATCTGCCCACTATCCGAAGGTTACAACATCCATTCCTGTGGGCCAGTTTTTGAGGGCAAAGCGCATCTGCTCTAATGATAGCAACTTTGAGCGTCAAGCATTGGATTTGACGGCAAGATTTCAGAGTCGTGGGTACAGTCAGAGGGTCATTAAAGGAACAGTGTCATCACAAATTATTTTTTTTATATGTTAAAGATGTTAGTGCTTTATTAAAAACGTTTATATTCATTTGTGTGTTTGTGTTTTACTTTTTCTTATTTTTACACTTTTTCTTCCCTATGGGGGCTGCCATTTTTTGTTCCATTTCTGTGTGTGTCGATTAACGACACATACAGACATGGAATACGGCAGCCACAGTCCCATAGGGACTGCGAACGGCTCCCGTCCCATTGACTGCAGTGTACGGCGTCTGTGTGGGAACTGCGCATGCGCCGCTCCCACACAGTCCTATTCGAAATTGGCGCCGTCCGGCGCCATTTTCCTGTGGACCGGAAGTCGCGGCCGGACAGTAATATTACTACTTCCGGTCGCGGCTTCCGGATTTGTGCACTTGCACCAGCGGCAGCAAACGGAGCGGACGGGCCGGAGGGAGCCGCGGCGGCAGGAGCAGGTAAGAGATTTCAATGTATGTTCGTGTTTGTGTGTGTTTACTACTGTATGTAAACCTACTACACTGTGGGTTAGCTCAAAAAATGGCGACACACAGTGTAGGAGGTTACATCGTTCAAACCCCTCGTTTATCCCGGCACTAGCCAGGATAAAGGAGGGGGGGATGCTGAGAGCTCACTAGAGCGAGGGCTTTTAACCCAATGTTGCAATGCTGCAATTTTGGGAACAGCTCCATCTAGTGACCAAAAATGGGTAGTATTATAAATTAGAAATAATTTATAATATTACATGGACTCGTGCAAAAAAATAAAAAAAATTTGAACAATGTTTAATCACCCACACACTAAATGTTTAATTTTTTAAAAAAAAACATGTTTTTCTGGCAACACATTCCCTTTAAGAGAGGCTATCTCAGAGCTAAAAACTCGACTCGTGATGAACTCCTGGTAAGTAAGCCCAAGAAACATAAAATGGATCAGAGTGTCAGATTTATTACTACGTTTAATCCCCATTGGATTGAGATCCGTGATATCCTGCAGAAGCACTGGCGGGTACTCCTCACCGATCGTGATTTAGCAGGGGTTTTACCCAATTACCCCTCCATTACTTGGAGGCGTTCTAAAAATTTGAAGGACCTTTTGACAGCTAGTCATTACATTCCTAGCGCCCCCCCTAATCCATTTGGGAGTAAGGGTCCCCCCTGGGGGTCATATAATTGCGGCAAATGTTCCGCTTGCAGATATGTTCCACGTACCTCCAACTTCTACAGCTCTGATAGAGGGAAGGAATACAAAATCGTCTACAACATCACGTGCAGTACAGTAGCTGTGGTGTATTTTGCCACTTGTCCTTGTGGTCTTATCTATATAGGTATGACCACTAGGCAACTGAAGGTGAGGGTACTGGAACATGTCTGCAAAATTAAGTCGGCCGCAAATGTATTGGATGTGGATAAACTCCAGCCTGTCGCACGACACTTCCGTGAATTTCACTCTAGCAATCCTAGGGGTTTTGAGGTGCGTGGCATTGATAGAGTCTCCTTGGGCTGCAGAGGTGGTGATGTACGTTTGGCTTTGCTAAAGAAAGAAATGAAGTGGATCACGCTATTAAACACTATAGCCCCACTTGGTTTAAATGAAGCCACTAGTTTCAGGCCTTTTTTGTAAACTTTTTAACCATGCGTGAATTTTATTTTGTCTAGGGTTTCTTTCTTGTTTTTTATTCTATTTTTCTGTTGCAGTTTATCCCTTTTAGCGAACGGGCATAGTGAATGGGTCCTCTCATTGGTGAAGATTTCGCTTGGCTACAGTTGAAAATTTGGAGTATAGAAGACACACATATATATATATATATAATTCTGTACGATATATATATATTTTTTGATCTGTGTATATGTTTTTATATTTTTGTATTATTACTATTATAATTTTGGTTAAAAAGCATTGGAGTTCTGTATGTATATACTTATATTATACTGCACAGCATTGTGTCTCGAGTATACTTACTGTCATGATATTTGTATGGTTGGGTATACTTGTGGTAGTTACGATTCATTAGTATTATATACTGTGCTCTTTATATTATCTGTATATGTATTTATTTCTTCACATCTCTGCAGAATATTTGTTTATGTTATTTTATTTATATTTATATACATATATATCTATTTATACACACTTCATATATTATACCTTATATTGCATATATGTGTCTTTATTTCTTCTGTCAATTATATCCATTTATATTATTTACTTTTTACTTTTTATTTATTTTTTATTTATTTTTATTTTGTGCACTGCACTTTATCTTCATTGCCTTGTTTTTAGCAATGTCTTCATCTTTATATAGTTAATCATTTATTACTCTAATCACTAGAATTTCTGGCGTATACATTTTCACTTTTCACTTTTTTATTTTTATTATTCATATTTATTTGTACTATTTATCACTATATATAACTTTATTTTATTATTTATTCTTTATTTGCACTTTTCACTTATCACTATTAATCTATTTTTGCTTTCTATTCTTCATCTGCTGCATGTATTTTTTTAATATATGTATTTTTATCGTCATTTATATAAACTGCCGTTAATGCACTTTTGTATATATTGCATATTGCATATTGTTAGTTGGCCCCTTCGCTATAGCAACTTCCTTTCCCTGCTATCGTGGGTTGTCTCCCCTGCGGTGTCTGGACAGACGCTCGGCCGCGCACCCTTGGCGGGGCAGGTATCCGGGAGTGCCGCTTAGCGTCTAGGGTTGCCATGGTGGTGTTTACATCACGTGGCACCTGTCACATGACGCGCGGCGCGTCCCGTGATGCGTGCGCCGCCCTGTGGGCGTGTGGAGCGCCGATTTTCACTCACCGCAGGTGAGCCTAACTCTGTCTCTTTACTATTTAAACCCCTAGATTTTTATTGTATGTAGCCTCCTGACGAAGCCGGTCACAGGGCGAAACGCGCGTCGAGGCGTTTATTCACCCATCCACTCCATCGATCCTCCACGCTCCTCATCATGTCTCTGGGTATGTGCACAGGTTTTTTCAGCCCTTTGTAGCCTCCACAATATTATGCTATTTCAGCCAGTCATATTTTTCTTGGCTATTTGAGCCTTTATACTGTTTGCATATGTTTTCTAGTAAAAACCTTTTACGTACTACTGATTATATTGTATAGACTGTGCACGTATTATTACATGCACCATATATTGTGCAGGCTACGCATACTGACATACTTTACACGCTGTTCATCTAGCTGATTACATGGCACTATGTATGGGACTTACCTCCCCATACCCCCGGGTTTACTAATTACTTACCTATAATTGAGCGTGTGTTAGGTCTCTAGTGGACGGTTGATTCTGTTGGTTCTGGTCTTTTTCACCTGACCCTGTTGTATATGTCTCCGTGTTCATTGTATCAGATCTCTTTTCCCATTATTTGTCATTGTTATTATATTTAATAAAGATTTTTTGTACTTTTATTTTTTGAGTACATTACTTGCTTTAGGGTTGTGTCCCATTTTTGGTTCGTTTTTAGGTCTATACATTTAAAGGGAGACCCCAGTATACGCCATTATTGGTGTGAGGTTGTTGTTTAAGTTGTTTGTACTTTTACTTTTCAACATGCCCAGTTGTACTTTTGCAAGCCTCATTTGCATAAATACAAAAATGGTCATAACTTGGCCAAAAATGCTCGTTTTTTAAAAATAAAAACGTTACTGTAATCTACATTGCAGCGCCTATCTGCTGCAATAGCAGATAGGGGTTGCAAAATCTGGTGACAGAGCCTCTTTAAAGTTAAAGTTAACACATTAATTAAACCGCCGGGTTAACGGCATCCAAGAAAAAGCAAAAAGCAATATCAAAATTCCTTTTTTCCTCCCATTCCCCCCCAAAAAATAAAATAAAAGTTAATCAATAAGTCCCATGTACCCCAAAATATTACCAATGAAATCTACACCTTGTCCCGCAGAAAACAAGCCTATATATAGCTACATCGACGGAAAAATAAAAAAGTTACGGCTCTTGGAATGCGGCGATGCAGAAACAAGTAATTAAAAAAAAAAAAGGGTTTTTATGTTGCAAACGTAGGAAAACATATAAAACCTTTATATATTTGGTATTCCCGTAATCATGCCGTCCCGTAGAATAGAGGTAACATGTTATTTATGCCGTATACTGAACAGCGTAAATTTATAACGCGAAAATCAATGCTGGCATAGCTGCTTATCTTCAATTCTTTCCTAAAATAAAGTTAATAAAAGTTAATCAATTTATTATATGCACACAAAAGTGGTGCAATTGAAAAATACAACTTGACCCGCAAAAAAACAGCCCTTATACGGCTATGTCGATGGAATAAAAAAAAAGTTACGACTCTTAGAATGCGACAGTCAAAAAACAAAAAAAAATAATCCTTGGCCATTAATGCGCAAAAAGGCATGGTCATTGAGGGGTTAAAGGTGTATTTGACAAGTTTAAAAAAAACAAACAAACAACTAACCAAAATCAGCAGCATAAAAACCGCATCAAAATGTCAAAATCACACCTAAAAATGTATAAAAAAAAACCACAGTATCAAGTGTGGATTTTAACTGTAGTATCTATCACCTGTGTTTATCTGCAATGTGTACATGTAGCCTAAGGGTATGTTCACACGCAAATGCAAAATACGGCTGAAATGACAGAGCTGTTTTCAGGTGAAAACAGCTTCTGAATTTCAGACGTTTTTGCAAGTACTCGCGTTTTTCGCGGCGTCCATTATGGACGTAATTGGAGCTGTTTTTAATTGGAGTCAATGAAAAACGGCTCCAAAGACGGCCCAAGAAGTGTCCTGCACTTCTTTGACGCGGGCGTAATTTTACGCGCCATCTTTTGACAGCGACGCGTAAAATTACACCTCGTTTGAACAGAACATCGTAAAATCCACTGCAAGCAATGGGCAGATGTTTGCAGACGTAATTGAGCCGTCTTTTCAGGCGTAATTCGAGCCGTAAAACGCCTGAATTACGTCTGCAAATAGGTCTTGTGCACATACCCTAATAGTTATCTGTGTATATTACTATGCTTTCAAGCTGAACATATTATATAGAGATGTCTATAAGCTTTATTAATAATTAGGATCACTATCAGAATTCTCTAGGACAATATAGTAAGGCCCTGTTCACACAGAGTTTTTTTACACGTTTTTTGAAAATGCGCCACAAAACTTCTTGATTTCAATGGGAGGCAGAGGCTTGTTGTAAAAAACCGCCCAACCTGAACGAAATGCCGTTTTCCCATTTAAATCAATGGGCAGATGTATGAAGGCGTTCAGCTTCCATTTTTTTCAGGTGTTTTTTCAGGCGTTTACGCCCCGAAAAACACCTGAAAACACTGCATGTGAACATACCCCAATACTTTTCAAATAAAGCTTATACAATTGGTACTAAAAAATGTGTGAAAAATCTGCACCAAATTGGGGATTTTCAGATTGCTATGGAAGTCAATGTATTTTTTATGTAGTCGATTTGAGTGCAGATTTTCTGTGATTAAATCAATCGTTGAGGGGAAAAAATACACCCCTTATAATGTAATTTCCTGTGAGATATTTGTGTCCCTCCCCATTTATAGACTACATTTTGCTTTATTTTCACGCAAGAGAAATATACCTTGCTTCTGTCAGAGGAAAAATGGAGCAGAATAGGGCAAATCCACCAAGACGAATGTGCCGACCCTATATGAAATTCCTCCTGACCATAATTATCCACAGTGTTTGACAACGTCACATCCAGCAGGTGATTTTTTTTAATGACAGTTTGCAGGCATGTTATTGTGCTGTTTATTGTGTGGGGGTCTGACTAGGCTTAAAGAGGCGCTGTCACCACATTATAAGTGCCCTGTCTCCTATATAAGGAGATCTGCGCTGTAATGTAGGTGACAGTAATGCTTTTTATTAAAAAAAACTATCTTTTTTCACAACGTTAGGAGCGATTTTGGTTTATGCTAATGAGCTTTCTTAATGCCCAAGTGGGCGTACTTTTACTTTCGACCAAGTGGGCGCTGTACAGAGGAGTATATGACGCTGACCAATCAGCGTCATACACTTCCCTCCATTCATTTACACTGCACTAGCGATATAGTTATATCGCTATGTGCAGCCTCATACACAAGCCCTAACATTACTACAGTGTCCTGATAATGAATACACATGACCTCCAGCCTGGACGTCATGTGTACTCAGAATCCTGACACTTCTGAATCTTTTCTGTGAGATTTACAGCAACGGATACGAAATCTCGTTTACCTCGTAATCTCGCGAGATTTCGTATCCGTTGCTGGAATCTCACAGAAAAGATTCAGAAGTGTCAGGATTCTGAGTACACATGACGTCCAGGCTGGATGGTCATGTGTATTCATTATCAGGACACTGTAGTAATGTTAGGGCTTGTGTATGTAGCTGCACGTAGTGATATAACTATATCGCTAGTGCAGTGTAAATGAATGGAGAGGAGTGCATGATGCCGATTGGTCAGCGTCATGCACTCCTCTGTACAACGCCTACTTGGTCGAAAGTAAAAGTACGCCCACTTGGGCATTAAGAAAGCTCATTAGCATAAACTAAAATCGCTCCTAACGTTGTGAAAAAAAGATCGTTTTTTTAAATAAAAAGCATTACTGTCACCTACATTACAGCGCCCATCTCCTTATGTAGGAGATAGGGCACTTATAATGTGGTGACAGAGCCTCTTTAAAGAGGCTCTGTCACTACATTATAAGTGGCCTATATTGTACATGATGTGATCGGCGCTGTAATGTAGAACTAAAAACAAGACTGACTGATTTACAATTTCAGTCGTTCATTAAGAAAGTGGATAAAAAGATTATTCCCATCCAGTCTGAAATAAAAGAACTTAAAAAAGACAAATTCATCAGGGATAAGTCCGATTTTGACAATGACCGTGTCTTCAATTGGGGCAATCGCAAAACTAGGAGATCAAGACGTCAAAAGACTTTTAATAAAAATCTTGATTTTTGGACAACTGACTCTGGCTCAGATTTCAGCCATGGTGATGAAACACCTTCACAAAGCATTCCACCGGATAATTCTGACAACATGGCCGGTGAGAAGGGCCACATCCCTTTAGGAGGAGGGTACGACGCGGCCGGCAGAGGCAGAAGAGGAAGCAACGCAGGGATCAAACGAAAGCAGGTCTCTCTGAGAAAATAGGAAATCCGTCTTCAAATGACAGTCTGAGTAGCAATGATCTTGGTTCTCTTGTTGGTGATAGTGAGATTACAGTGGTTAATCTCACAAATTTGGTTTAGTCACCTGATTGTATTTCGTTGCTCTCAAAAGGTCTTAATTATTGTATCACTTCTAAATTTGATTTCACTAAATTTGAAATTGACCTATTTAGGTCAGTGCGCAAAATGAATTTGCATCGTATTTTTTCCAATCAAGTTCAGGAAAAGGATTACCCGATAGGTGAGGAGAGAGTTAGAGTTGGACAACTAGGTTTAAGTCTTAGTGAGAATTTTGAACAAGATGATATGGATATGCTGCATACACTTATGGATATTCCTATGGACAACCCTTTGTGTGAAGAAACGAGTGGTAGCAGTGGTAGATTTATGGGTGGTGTTCCATCCACTTTTAATCCTCCCTTGCCTGCTGGTTCCCCTTTGGACGTGTTCTTTAAAAAGGTTATTAGAGAAGTGAAATGTTTGGAATACCCCACTGTCTCTCCAAATTTATCAAATGAGGAACGGAAAGAGCTGAGATGGCTCAGCTCCAAAAAGAGCATTGTCCTGAAACCAGCAGACAAGGGAGGCAATATTGTACTTCTATCCAAAGATTATTATGTGGAGGAGGCCCTTCGCCAATTGAATGAGCGTACAGTGTATGACCTGCTTAATAAGGACCCAACTATGACATACCTGGGATCTCTGAGATCATTAAGGCGAGGAGTTGAGGGAGGGTTTCTCTTCAACCGATTTGCGGAGAAACTGATTATATCCCTACCTAAAAAGCCGTACTGGTATATGATTCCCAAGATACATAAATCCATGATCCATCCACCAGGTCGCCCTATTGTGGCAGGGAGAGGTTCGGTTACTGAGCCCCTCTCCCACTACTTAGATTGGCTATTACGTCTTTTATTGGTGAATATTCCTTCATACCTAAAGGGCACAAAAGATTTTCTGTCCATAATTACGGATTTTGGGTGGCAATCCCATTTTAAATTGGCTACCATTGACGTCGGGAGCCTATACACACGCATCCCACAGGATGCTGGTGTACAGGCAATCGGCCGTCAATTGGAATACACGAAGGGTGATCCCTATTTTTCTAAATATATTTGTGAAGCGCTACAGTTTGTTCTCAACCATAACTCTTTTCAATTTGATGGACAGTGGTACCATCAGATAGCAGGCACGGCTATGGGGACCCCCGTGGCTCCTACCTTTGCGAATCTTTTTCTTGCTGAATTGGAACGGGCATTAATTTACAATATATTAAACCCCTTTGTTAAGTACTTACAAATCTTTTTGCGCTATATTGATGACATATTTATAGTATGGTCGGGGACACAGAATGAATTTTTAAAGTTCATTGAATATCTTAATAAAAATACGATGAATATGAATTTCACTTACAAATTTGGAGATCAGGAGATAGAATTTTTAGATGTACATGTGAGTGTAAATGAGGGTCAATTACGAACAAAGGGATATAGAAAACCCACTGCAACAAATTTGTTGTTAAGGTTTGATAGCTACCACCCTAGTCACATTACGCGTTCCCTCCCATATGCACAATTTTTGAGATTGAGGAGACTAAACAATCATGATGACACATTTTTCGAACAATCAGAGGAGCTTAGTCAGAGATTAGTCAGACGGGGATATCCTTCGCATCTCATTGCAAAAGCATTTGCTCGCGTAAATGGCCAAAGTCAACGATCGCTATTGAAGTCTAAGCGTAAGAATAATATCTCTAATAAGGACAACAAACGATTTGTGTTGTCTTTTGCTTTTAGCCCAATGAGCGATGTAATACGTTCTACTATTTACAATAATTGGCATCTGGTTGGGAATGATCCTCTGCTTACGGATGTCTCAACCAGACGTCCAATTATTATTTTTTGTCGATATCAGAATTTGAGGGATGTACTTGTTGAAGGGAGATTCTCTTCCTGTACTGAGACAGGAGATTGGTTGACAGCATCTCTACCGAAAGGTACTTATAGATGCGGTCAATGTAGATTTTGTAGTCTTCTTCTACGCACAAGGTACCTTAAAATAGGGGGCTGTACGTTTTATGTGGATGACATGATCACTTGCAAATCGCAATTCGCTGTCTATGTAATTTTCTGCCCTTGTCAGAAATTTTACATAGGCAAAACAATTCGCCAGATGCAAAAGTGCTTTGGCGAACATCTCCGATCTTTAGACACAGGGAAGGGCTGCATATGAACGAGTGCCATGGTAATAATTACCGGGTTACTGCGTTTTGCAGGATTAACTCAAACTAAATTGGCCCCATCGGGGGGAGACAGGCACGGCAACCTATTAAGAAAGGAGGCTGAAATTATTTTAAAAATGACCGCAACGATCTCAGTTCCTTTTTAATGTAATTGTTGTTTCAATTGTTTTAATAAATATTGTACTGATTGTACACTGTTATATTTTAGTATCTTGCTATCTACATTTGTGTATCCTTTTGCTCCTTTTTGTTTTTTTTTGTTTTTTCCTTCATTTTCTTTTGTTAATGTATTATGTAAGCTCTTATGGAGCGTGTTATAAAAGGAGCAATGAGGAAATGACGTATGAGCCTTGACAAAGCGCTTGTAGCGTGAAACGGTCGTTGGCATCCTCCACATCATTACTGACCGAGATCCACCTCAATAAATCTTTTTTATTGCAACTGCGGTGAGTGCCTCGTATTTCCTATCTGTCTTCTATTGAAAACAGCTCCAAAAACATCTGAAAAAACGTCTGAAAATCAGGAGCTGTTTTCCCTTGAGAACAGCTCCATATTTTCAGACGTTTTTGGGTTTGTGTGTGAACATACCCTAACATTTATGAAAAACAAAAAAACAAAACCACTCTCTAGGACACCTCAAGCACACATCAGGGTAGAAATGTATATTTATTAATAGATTATTTTGTGAGTAAAAAATTAGCCTTAAAAGGTAGTACAAAACAATTAAAAACACCAGGAAATATAGTATACAAGAGCTAAAATATTTGCATTTACACCATATCCACCTGTATATTATACAGGACAATATCACATAGGATCCTATATATATATATATATATATATATATATATATATATATATATATATATATATATATATACCAAAGGCATCACACAAAATAGATGACATCATCTTAATCAAAAAAACAGATAAGTCCCACAATAAGGGCTTGTCCACACGTAACGGAATTGCTGCAGAAAATTTATGCAGCAATTCTGCAGAAACTAGCAGAAATTCTGCTGCGGAAAAACGGCACCATTTCCGACGGTTATTACTGCAGAAAATGGTGCAGAATTTGCATTTTTCTCAATGCTGGGAGATGGTGACATCTCCTCTACAAACGCAGCAATTCAGTCTACTTTCCGCAGCGATAATTTACATGCTGTGATGCAAAACATACACACTACAGGTGAATGTCTGGACGGAAATTTTATGCAGCGCGTGGATGAGATTTTTAATTCAGGAGCAATTTTCTCCTGAAAACAGCTCCGTAATTTCACACGTAATTGCAGTTATCGTGTGCACATACCCTAACCCTTTAAAACTTGCTTAACTGGAAAGAAAGCAGGAAAAAGCTTATTAGAATATAACTTAAGAAAGAAATACCTGCCAATTTTTTAGAAATGGCAGAAAAAGATAACCCTTTATTTATTAATTAAAACAAATAAAAAAGTCTAACAACGGAATTTGAATAATAAATTTTATGACAATTACAAAATTGCAACCAATCATTCCATGCGGCTGAATAATCGGCCCATGTTCTAGGGGCAATGGAACAACGAATACTGTCCATAATTACTCTCACATTAAATCCCATAAGTGAATGGGGTAATGCTCTCCGACAGGATCCGTATCTGGCACTAGCTCCCGAAACCTCATCCACTGGGAACGAGACAGTCAGCTATAACATTCCTCCTACCCTCAATATAACAAGCTTTTAGCCAAACGTTTAAATGCATGCAACATAAAACTAAATGCTTCAAGAGTTTAACCACCAAGTCTGATTTAGAGGGTGTTGATAGCAAAAGAAACGCCTTTATTATCTGAATTAATTTAAATTCTTTTATTCCTAAAATTAGAACCCCAGATCACAATAGAAACAATTACCAGAAATAATTCCAATAAAACGAAATTCTAGGTAGCACCATTTATAATCCAAGACAAAGGCCATTGCTCAGCTGACCAATGTCCATTCGAGAAAGGTCCATAACCTATACTTCCTGCAGCATCTGTAAACAATGCCAGAGAATCAGAATCTTGAAATTCCTGCTGCCAACATCTATGGCCATTAAACTTACTGAAAAACTCAAGTCAAATTCCTAAATCTTCCTTCAAATGTTTTGTTAATCTTAGGTGAGAACCTGGGGCAATAAGACCTCTTGTGGCAAAACAGTCTTTTGGAGAAAACTCTTCTCATTGGAATAAATCTGGAAGCAAAGTTTAATAAACCTAGCACAGACTGTAGTTCTCTCAAAATCATCTTTTTTGTTATAAGAGATATTAATAATGAACGTATTTTATCTAATTTCTCCAAAGGCAATCTAAATTCCATCTTTTCCGAATCAATAATGATCACTAAAAATTCTAGACTAAAACAAGGATAAACTGTCTTATTACTAGCTACAGGAATACCAAACGAGTCAGAAATGTCAAAAAAATGATTTAACAGAGAACAAAAAAAGAGTCATAAGGACCTATAAATACAAATCATCAAGTATTATTATTAAGTATAATGAATAATTTTTCCACCAGAACTTTCAGATTTAAAGAGGCTCTGTCACCAGATTCTCAAATCCCTATCTCCTATTGCATGTGATTGGCGCTGCAATGTAGATAACAGTAACGTTTTTTTTTTTAAATAACGTTCATTTTTGGCCAAGTTATGAGCTATTTTATATATATGCAAATGAGGTTTGAAATGGACAACTGGGCGTTTTTTTTTTCGTTATGTCCAACTGGGCGTGTATTGTGTTTTTACCTGAGCGTGTTTACGTGTATGACGCTGACCAATCAGTGACCAGTCAGCATCATACACTCAAAAAAAAAATGAAAGCTGAGCTTTGATTGGTTGCTATGGGCCACAGGATATGTTTTTCTATTAAACAGTTTTGATAAATGCGGCTCAATGTGCTGTGCTGGTTACTTTGGTAACGGCAGCCATCTTGTTACCATCAAAGGCAGTTGGTGTGAGCAGCCTGATACTTGATAGAACTATATAAAGTTTGTTTGCTTGAAGCCCGATCAGGGAATAGCTATTTTTGATTGGACATTGAACAAAGTTTGCCTCCTTTTGTGATTTTTGATTGGATTAAACAATAGTTAGTATTTATTTCTTCAGTAATAAAGCAATTTCCAGTGTCCAACTTATCGTATAACTAGACCAAAAAGTGAGCAAAGATGCAATGACGCATGAGTATTGTATCAAAATATAAAATATACTTTTATTAAACTTAAAATAAAATAAAGCATATAAAATAGAGCATATAAAAAGGTCCACAGACACACTAACAGAAAGACGACCATCACATAAACTTCTGCGGATGAGTGATACATAAAATGTATATATGGGCCAGAGAGTAAGGTATGTCATATACAAACAGACCAAAAATATGGACAAAGCCCAAAATGCAAAGTAGTGTAAAATACATATACAACACTAGTCTGTATGAGAAAATAAGTGATGGAGAATAATATCACCATACTGACCCATAAGCTGCTGGAGTAATGTGATGGAGATCCACCCCGACGCCCATTTCGGTGCACTTGCCTTCTCTTCAGAAACAAGTTTTGGTGGTATAACACTGTCCACACATGTCTGTCCTACCTCCTCAGGCGAATCATCTATGCTATGGCTGTCCGGCCCTAACTATGTTTAATACACAAACATCTGTCCATCTTGTCTACTTACACCATACATTGATATATACATACATGTATATATGTATTATTATTACCAATTTTGTTTTCTTTTTACATACTGTGTGGGCTGAAGCGGGTGTGTATAGGCAGGGATTGGGCGGGATTAGAGACGTGGTTTAAAAGGGCATTCCGAAACGGTTGTCCGTCTTTGTGATACTTGAAAGTTGGGGGGAATGGGTTTGCAGATGATTCCGACTGCGCTGGAAATATGAAAGCTGCACTGTGAGGCTGGGTTCACACGACCATGTTACGTCCGTAATGGACGGAACGTATTTCGGCCGCAAGTCCCGGACCGAACACACTGCAGGGAGCCGGGCCCCTAGCATCATAGTTATGTACGATGCTAGGAGTCCCTGCCTCACTGCAGGACAACTGTCCCCTACTGTAATCATGTTTTCAGTACGGGACAATAGTTCCACGGAGAGGCAGGCACTTCTAGCATCGTACATAACTATGATGCTAGGAGCCCGGCTCCCTGCACAGTGTTCGGTCTGGGACTTGCGGCCGAAATACGTTCCTTCCATTACGGACGTAACATGATCGTGTGAACCGAGCCTGAATGGTTGCTATGGTCAACTAATCCAGTTTTTCTATTAGAAAGTTGTGTTAAATGAGGCTCAATCTTAAGTTCCAAGATGTCTGCCATTGCAACCAGCACAACACATTGTTCTCATATAAGGCACAAGATGGCTGGTATCACCATAGCAACCAGTACAATGCATTCTTCTGACATAAGCCCCAAGATGGCTGCTATCACCATAGTAACCAGCACAACACATTCTTCTCATATACACTACAGTGGCTCTCATTATGAGACATATATAACATTGTAATTTTCAGTAAACACTAACATTGGAAGTCTAATTTATACCAATAACCAAAAGAATTGTCTGTAACATGGATATAAAAATGAACGTTATAATGGATTGTGTCCATAATAAATCTGGAGACATTTCTATTACAGAGACGTCCCGTTACTGCACAGAGTGTTAGTGTGTGGATGAACAATTAGGTTATAATCTCACTCATACCCCTCCCCCGTACTAGTTATCATTACCAATCAACCCAAATCCATAGTAGCAAAGCATTGATGACTCGCCCCCTTTCTGCCTGAAAACACAAATTTGCATAAACACCACCTTTCCTAACCTGGCTTGCTGGACTGTCTCCCACAAAACGGGGTTGTTGGAAAACATACCAAAATACACAACCTGCCTATATATACTAACCTTTATCCAGTATAGTAGAAGGACTGTGATGTCTCCCATGTTACATGTAGGAAGTTGTTCTGATCATGTCCCAGGAAAACACAGCAGAGATGGCTTCTCTTTGTAGCAGGAGATCGAGTATGGTCTTGTGAGGAATATTGTGTGTCCTCTCCTGGATGTGGAGTCTGGTGGCAGCAGTAGGTGTATTAGATGTGTGTCTGGTCTCTGAATAATGTACCGGGAGGCAGATTATGATGTCAGCAGCAGCAGTGTGACATCACTCTGGTTGTCCCTACCAGCAGCCAATCAGGTAAGCTTTTATAATTTCCAAAGCAGGTATTAAAAATCCAAGCAGCGATCTGATTGGTTGTTATGGCTTACAGATGACGTGATCCATTTTAAACCAATGAAAAGTCGGGCTTCAAACAAACTTTAGAAAATATATAATAGATAGGAAAAGAGATAAAGATAAACATATAAACTGTATATTAATGCTAGAAGCCCCAGTAACAAGATTGAGGAATTAGAGTTGATAATGTTGGGAGAGAAATCTGACATAGTGGTGATAAGTGAGACATGGCTGGATGATGGCTTTGACTAGGCTGTTCATTTGCAGTATTAAGGTGCTTTTACACTGGCCATTTTTGGCAGGTGCAACGAGCGCCGATCAACGAGATAGCTTGTTCATTGGTGCTTGTTTGCTCCTTTCACAAGGAGCTAGTATGGGGACGAGCGCTCGTTACTCCGATCCCATACATTTCTATTGTGTCGGCAGCGCGTCTCCCTGTTTACACAGGGAGATGTCGGCAGCACATCGATAATATTTTGAGCATTTAAAACAATATGATGAGCTGATGAACAAGCATTTGCTCGTTTATCTGCTGATCACTGCCCTGTTTACACAGGGCAATTATCGGGAAGGAGCGTTCTGTGAAAGCTCGTTTGCCCCATAATTGGCCCATGTAAAAGGACCATAACAGTCTGTCGGAAATTATGGTAAAAATAAGAAAGGTGGAGAAGTTTGCTTATATGTAAAATCCTGCCTAAAGCCCCTCCTATGTGATCTTTTTGAGGATAATGTGGTGTCCCTATGGGTGCAAATAAGGAGAGGGAGAGGGAATAATAAAATTCTGATAGCAGTGTAAAGTGAGGCCTAGGTGTTGTACGGCCTAGGCAGGGTAGTTGCGAAAAAGATGGTATGAAGCACCATGAGTGATGGAATAACAAATTCTTTACTAAGACCGTTGTTACTTTACGCTGGGTCACAGCAATTACACAGAACACTACTCAGCAGTAACCTTTGAGAGGTACAGTCTCTTAATACAAGTTCCAGTAGGCTTAGGCAGGCTATAATAATTGCTTCACCCCTTAAAGGACAGAGGGCACTTCTCCCTGATACAGGGGACGCCCACTGGCAAATGTCAGGCCTTTCACTAGGCTTCAAAAGTTGCTTCCTACTGCTCATTGGGGAGGCTCCTGTCCATTACCTACTCCGGAACCAACCCAGACTAAGGTCTAACACATGTGCTGCTCGGCATCAACAGCAGCTTCACAGAAACTTCTCATTGCCTCTTACAGCAGCTTGTCTTACAGGCTTTTGCCTGCACATTGAACACCGTTAGGCAGGGACAGCCGCCTTTTATGTTCTAAGCACTGCCCCAGCGCGAGATTGCAGTATTGTCACACTGGTAGGTCTCAATGCTTTTATGGCACGGCAAACAATTAGCTAAGATGGGATCCAGGCTGTTTCTCCCGCCATCAAACAAATTAACACTATGAAGGTCAGCCCAGTGGCATAACTTTGGGGGGGTCACAGCAGTCAAAATTGTGACTGGGCCCCGAAGCAAGGGGTGCCCGCGGTCCCCCGCACCATATCTTTAAAAAGTTAATATAGTAACTGGGGCCTATGTAATAAACTACAGGGGCCCCTGTAGATACATGGCCCATGTGCGATCCTGTCTGATGGGCCCCGCATCTAAGCCTACCACATGCCACACAATAGGCTTAGATACAGGGCCCCAGCAGACAGTAATTTTCTACTGTATAATATTACTGTCTGTTGGGGCCTTGTATCTAAGCATCTTACTATGACCACATGTTAAGCTTAGATACATGGCCCATGTGTGATCCTGTCTGATGGACCCTGTATTTAAGCCTACCACATGTGTTACTAATGGGTTTTTTTTTTCGTGTGTTTTTCTTTTACAGGTTTGGTCGTTGGACTACGTCAGATTCGAGGACTACTTAGATGACGGCTTTTTTTATTATCAATAAAATGGTTAACGAGGGTCTTGTGTTTTTTTTTATTTCAATAAAATATTTTTTATATTTCTTCGTATTTTTTTAAAACTTTATTACTACCTCCTTAGTAATGGCCGCCGGCTGATTGGCAGCGTCTATTACTAAGGCGGGGCATAGTGTTAGCCGGTGCAGAGGCTAACACTAACTCCCCAATATTACCCCGGTACCCACCGCCCCCAGGGGTGCCAGGAAGAGCCGGGTATTATCCAGTACCTGACCATCTGTAGTGATGGTCGGGCACTGAGGTGGTCGCAGGCTGGTGTTATTAGGCTGGGAAAGGCCCAAAACAGTGGCCCTTCCCACCCTGGTAATGCTAGCTTGCTGCAGCTGTGTTGTATCTGGTTGGTTATGAAAAATGGGGGGGACCCAGCGTCATTTAAAAAAAATATATATATAATTGGAAAGAACGATGTGGGGCCCCGCCATTTTTCTAACCAGCCAGATACAACACAGCAGCAGTAGGCTAGCATTACCAGGGTAGGAAGGGCCAATGTTTTTGGCCTTTCCCAGCCTAATAATACCGGCCTGCAGCTGCCCCAGTACCTGACCATAACTACAGATGGTCGGATCATACCCGGCTCTTCCCGGGTCCCCCGGTGACGCTGGGTACCGGGCTATTAATGGGGGTTAGTGTTAGGATTTCACCGGCTAACATTAAGCCCCGCCTGTCAATCAGTCAGTGGCCATTACTAAGGAGGTAGTAATAAAAAATACAAGGACATAGAAATTATTTTTTATTGAAATAAAAAAATTCCACACAACTCTCATTAACCATTTTATTGAGAATAAAAAAAACGCTGTCATCGAAGTAGTCCTCGAATCCGAAGTAGTCCGACAACTGAACCTGTAAAAAAACACAAACACACAAAAATAATTAGTAACACATAAAAAAGCAAAGCAAATCTTTTACTTACCTTTCCTGGGTCCAGCGCTGGAGCCGCAATCTCAGCAAGCTGGGCCCTATATCTAAGCCGATCATATGTAATACTGCTTGCTGAGTCACTGTATCTAACCTTATCATGTGTGATACTGTCTGCTGAGCCGCTGTATATAATCCTATCCATAGCTATAGGGTCTTAGTGCTATAGATATTCTGTCTCCTATATACACATATACATAAATGCACACACATTTTTTGATGGGGACACATATGTATTGGGGCTATTTCCCCTGATGTTTTAAGACCTAAGTGACGGCTCTGGTTGCTAGTGCTGCAACGTTGGGTCACTTAGGAGAGCTGAAAGGTGCGGGCTGTTGGCCATGAGAAGTTTGGTGGGGAGGCCCAAGAAGAACTTTTGCATTGGGGCCCATGAGCCTTTAGCTACCCCCCTGGGTCAGCCATTACAGTCTGAACCTGTCAACACTAAGCACACAACAAAACATACAAATGTAGCAAAACAAGGGTTCTTCTTCGGGATTAAACATTTCTGCATGATATCTTTAAAGAGGCTCTGTCACCACATTATAAGTGCCCTATCTCCTACATAAGGAGATCGCGCTATAATGTAGGTGACAGCAGTGTTTTTTTATTTAGAAAAACAATCTATTTTAAACTACTTTATTAGCGATTTTTAGCTTTATGCTAATTAGTTTCTTAATGCCCAACTGGGCGTGTTTTTACTTTCGACCAAGTGGGCGTTGTACAGGAGTGTATGACGCTGACCAATCAGTGACCAGTCAGCGTCATACACTTCTCTCCATTCATTTACACAGCAGCATCGCGTTCTTACTAGAACACGATGTGCAGCCACATACACAGACATTAACGTTAATCAAGTGTCTTAATAATGAATATACATGACCTCCAGCCAGGACGTCATATGTATTCAGAATCCTGACACTTCTGAATCTTTTCTGAGAGATTCCAGCAAGCCACGCGTAATCTCGCGAGATTACGATGTAAACGAGATTTTGTTTCCCTTGCTGGAAATCTCACAGAAAAGATTCATAAGTGTCAGGATTCTGAATACACATGACGTCCTGGCTGGAGGTAATGTATATTCATTATCAGGACACTTGATTAACGTTAATGTCTGTGTATGTGGCTGCACATCGAGTTCTAGTAAGAACGCGATGCTGCTATGTAAATGAATGGAGAGGAGTGCATGAGGCTGATTGGTCAGCGTCATACACTCCTCTGTACAATGCCCACTTGGTCGAAAGTAAAAACACGCCCACTTGGGCATTACGAAACTCATTAGAATAAAGCTAAAAAATCGCTAATAAAGTGGTTTAAAATAGATCGTTTTTCTAAATAAAAAGCATCACAGTCACCTACATTATAGCGCCGTTCTCCTTATATAGGAGATAGGGCACTTATAATGTGGTGACAGACTCCCTTTAAAGTGTCAGTACAAATTAAAGAACACCGTATTCTGGCACAACATGAAACATTGCTGTAGAAGATGATCCTCCTGTTTCTTTGTAATAGATTAAGAAGAAAATTCCCCAAAGTTTGTTATTCCCTATATCTATTGGCAAGCTTTGGACAATCCTTTCTCCTTTTTTAAGCCTATTCCAAGCATAACAATGAACACAAGTTTTTGATAACCATTTGAACAAGCAGATGGGACCCACATCTATCAGACATTTATAACATATTCTGTGGGTTTGCCATAAATGTCCGTTGTGAGACAACCCCTTTAAATGCTTGTTGAAAGTTCCTTTGAATAGATTCTCTCATCTCATATAGGAGAGATCTCATGCTGGATTCGTTAATGGCTGCTTCATGCTGTGCTATGTCTCCTTTAGACAGGGCCACCATCAATAATTTCTGGACCCCAGATAGTCAAAGCGTCGGGACCCACATTACCGGGGGATGGGGGGAGGCAATGGAAACTGGCGGGAGGAGGGCAGGGGTGAGACACAAACTGGCATTGGCTCTATGGAGGGGCAGATAGAGGCAGAAGGCAGGCAGGGGCTCTGTTAAGGGGCAACGGGGAGAGACTAAGTGGCAGGGCTCTGTGGGGGGAAGAACTTAGAGAGCGAAAAGTGACAGGTGCAGGAGTGGGGTTAGGGGGGATACGCACCTTGACATGAGCTCTGTGGAGGGGCAGCGAGGAGAGATAGGAGGGCAGGGACACTGTGGGAGGCCAAGGGGGAGATAGTGGGTGTGCAGGGGGGCAACTTAATAAAAAACATTGCACTGAAGCTTCTGCTTTTACACAGCAGAGTCAATCACAAAATCTGCTTCTGGTTCCTGCAGGCTCTTAAATCTTCCACCGCCGCAGCACGCCCGGATGGCATCTCCACTTCCTCCTTACACGTAGCACCCACATTATATGCGTAGACACCATGTAATGATGGGGAAGGGAGACAGACAGGTGAGCCCTAATCTACCCGCCACTCAGTCCCTGCCTACTTGCAACAGCCCGTCCTAGGTGACGGCGTACAACTGGGCGACGGTCCCTACGCTGAATAAGTGCATGACAGACATACAGACATGGGTAAACAGAAGCTAAGGGAAATGGGGCAGTTGCACCCACGGCAACACCGTGAGCAAAAAGAGAAGTGAACGAGCCGAGTCAAACCAGGAGTGTACGAGGTACCAAACGCAGAGCAGGAGAGTAGTCAGTAAGCCAGGGTCAATATGAAGCAGGGACAAATAGTTCAAGCAGCAGCAGAGCCAGGAAACAGGAGAATCACAGGCAAAGGAGGAGCACGAAGTGAAGGTATAAATAGACAGAGGGCGGGAGCTAGCTCCGCCTGGCCAGGCTGTGATAGGCTCTCCCACTCCTCAGCCTCCCAGCCTGATTGGTAGAAGGAGGGGTCACTCGATCAGACTTAGGAGCAGGTGCAGACTGACTAACCACGGGCGTCGACACAGAAGCTGTGTCTGGCAGATCCTTTACACACCAGATGCCAAAATTAATTCAGACCCCCTTACCAGGTCCTTAAATTAATTCAGACCACACCCCTAAATTAATTCAGACTTCTAGCCAGATTCCTAAATTATTTCAGACCTTTAAATTAATTTAGATTCCCAACCAAACACCTAAATTATGTTACACCCTTACTCAGACCCCAAATTAATTTAGAACCGAGACCAGCCACCTAAATTAATTTAAACTATCACAATCAGATTACAGACTAGACTCCTAAATTAATTTGCACCCCAGACCAGTCAAAAGAAAAATTCAGACCCCTACGTACTTACCGCTTCCGGGTTCTCTCACTTACATTTTCGGCAGGGCACCTCTTTTACTTTGATCCTTTGGGAACTTCTTCACTCCTGGGCACCCATGCCTCTCTCACAATCCTGTCGTTTCGGCCCTGCTTCACAAAGTCCTGACATTGGCCAGGGTTGTCAGGATGTTGTATGCGCCACCAGCATCAGGAACTTGTGAAGCCGAGACCCAACGGTAGTTACTTTAGGAAGGAAACAGTCCCTGTAATATAATGTGGCCCATTCCTTTCTCAAACTAACTACGACTGGGGATAACTTTTTATGGGTGGCGGTGGACGGGCCTCTTTTTTTATTTTCGTGGTCGGGCCCCTGGTGTGATGACCAGCAATACTGCCCTGATGGCAGCCCTGCCTGTAGATATATATCAGCTCTAGACAGTAGAGGAGAAGAGGAGACTGACCTTTATTAAGTAGATTTCAACAAGAAAAGTTTGTGCTGCTATTACTTTGTTGAGATAGTGCTTTGCTTTATTGTATTCTGCCTTGAGTTACCTTCTGGGAAATTGTTAGGAGCCGAGCTGCCTTCCTGTGCAGGGGAACCAGTGTTATTTTGAGACCAATTTGCCAGGCAGTAAAAGGTGGTGAGCTTTCCTGGCTCCGTTTTCCTGATCCTTGCTTTGCCCATTGCGTTGAGTAGTAGTTAGGAACAAGGCTTACAGTGGTTTTGGGGACTAAAATAAGGAGATACAGTATGTGCCTGCTGAGAGCCCATTTTTGCTTAGGATAATAGCATAGAATGGGCTCATGCATCTGCTCCCTCCGGAAACCGGCCCTGTTTTCTATCACTGAATCAGTTGTTAACGCAATTACACATATTTTTCCCTAGTCCCAGCATTCTCATTTTATGTACCAACCCTTTGTGTGGAATAGTATTAAACGCCTTTACGCTAGTTTTCTACCTATGTTTAAATATTGGCACCACATCTGCTATGCGCTAGCCTAGTGTAATAGACCATGTCATTATAAAATCCTCAAATATTAAAAATAAGGGTTGGTCTGTCACGGTACTTAACCCCTACAGGACCGAGCTCATTTTGGCCTTCAGGACCAGCCCCATTTTTTCAAATCTGACATGTGTCATTTTATGCGGTAATAACGCTGGAATGCTTTGGCTATCCAAGCGATTCTGAGATTGTTTTCACGTGACATATTGTACTTTATGTTAGTGGAAAAATGTGGTCAATAAGTTCATTGCTTATTTGAGAAAAACACCAAAATTGTAAGAAAATTTGCAAAAATTATGATTTTTCTAATTTTAAATGTATCTGCTTGTAAAACAGATAGTAATACCATACAAAATAGTTACTATTTTACATATTCCATATGTCTACTTTATATTTGCATCGTTTTTTGAACATTATTTTATGTTTCTAGGACGTTACAAGGCTTAGTACTTTAGCAGCAACTTCTCACATTTTCAAGAAAATTTTAAAAGGCTATTTTTCAAGGACCAGTTCAGTTCTAAAGTGGCTTTGAGGGCCTTATGTACTATCTAGACCCCATAAATCACCCCATTTTAAAAACTGCACTCCTCAAATTAAAGCAAAGTAGAAGGGAAATTTACAAATTAATTTTATGTCAAAATTCATTTGTAATAAAAAAAAATCTTTAAGACAGAAGGTTTTTGTAATGTTGGGGTAGGGAGACAGACAGGTGAGCCCTAATGTACCCGCCACTCAGTCCCTGCCTACTTGCACGGCCCGTCCTAGGCGACGGCGTACAACTGGGCGACGGTCCCTACACTCAATAAGTGCACGACATACAAACAGACAAGGGTACACAGAAGCTAAGGAAAATGGGGCAGTTGCCCACGGCAACACCGTGAGCAACAAGAGTAGTGAACGAGCCAAGTCAAACCAGGAGTGTACGAGGTACCAAACTCAGAGCAGGAGCGTAGTCAGTAAAACCAGGGTCAATTTGAAGCAGAGGTCAGTAGTACTAGCAGGAACAGCAGAGCCAGGAAACCAGACAGAATCACAGGCAAAGGAAAAGCAGGAAATGAAGGTATAAATAGACCGAGGGCGGGAGCTAGCGCCATCTTGCCAGGCTGTGATAGGTTCTCCCACTCCTCAGCCTATCAGCCTGAGTGGTAGCAGATCGAGTCACTCTATCAGACCTAGGAGCAGATGCAGACTGATTAACCACGGGCGTCGACACAGAAGCTGTGTCTGGCAGATCCTTTACAGTATACTAGAGAAACACAACACAATATTTATTGCCCAGATTCTGCAGTTTTTTAGAAATATCCCACATGTGGCTCTAGTGTGGTAATGGACTGAAACACAGGCCTCAGAAGCATAGTAGCACCTAGAGGATTTTGGGGCCTCCTTTTTTTAGAATATATTTTAGGCACCATGTCAGGTTTGAACAGGTCTTGTGGTGCCAAAAAAGTGGAAACTACCCAAAAGTGACACAGTTTTGGAAACTACACACCTCAAGGAATTTATCTAGGGGTTAAGTTAACATCTTGACCCCACAGGCCTTTTACTATATTTATTGGAGTTTGTCTGTGAAAATGAAATTTTTTATAAGGAATAAAGAATTAAAAGCACCCCAAAACTTGTAAAGCTATTTCTCCCGATTACGGCAATACCCCATATTTGGTAGAAAACTGCTGTTTGGACCCATGGCAGAGCTCAGAAGGGAAGGAGCGCCATTTGGATTGTGGAGCGCAGATTTTGCTGGATTGGTTTTCAGTGCCATGTCGCGTTTGGAATGCCCTGGTGGGACCAAAACAGTGGAAATCCCACAAAAGTGATCCCATTTTGGAAACTACACCCTTGAAGGAATTTTTTTAGGTGTTTAGTTAGCATCTTGACCCCACAGGTCTTTGCTATATTTATTGGAGATTGTCTGTGAAAATGAAAATCTACTATTTTTCTGAAAAAACATAGACATTTTTAATTTTTACAGTGATTAAAGGAGAAAAAGAACCCCAAAAATTGTAAAGCAATTTCTCCTAATTACGGCAATATGCCATTTGTGGTAATTAACTGCTGTTTGGACCCACGGCATGACATATAAGGGAAGGAGTAATATTTGGCTTTTGGAGCTCAAATTTAGCTGGAATAGTTTTTGGGTGTCATGTCGCATTTGCAAAGTCTAGAAAAAGCACCCCAACATTTGTAAAGCAATTTCTCCCAAGTACGGCAATACCACATGGTCATAATTGTTTTTTTCATTAGAAATTTATTAACCCTTTCAGGACTGATCCAATTTTTGCTTTTTCATTGTTTTTTGTGTTTAGTTTTTACAGCTTTCACCGTGCAGTAAAAACGACAACTTTTTATATGTTACTATTCTTACAAAGTAAAAACTATTTGTTAAAAAAAATTTCGGAGAATATTTTTGTTTTTTGGTCGATTGAGTGGTGTGGGGGGCTTATTTTTTGCGGGACCAGCTGTAGATTTTATAGGTAGCATTTTTTGGTACATACAACTTTTTGATCACTTTTTATTGCATTTTGTTAGAAGATAAGGTTCTAAAGCAATTTTGGCGTTTTAAACTCTTTCTTTTTTACGGCGTTCACCGTGCGAGTTAAATAATGGTATATTGTAATAGTTCAGACTTTTACGGATGCAGCGATGCCAATTTTGTTTATTTTTTTTATTTTTTACAATACTTTAGAGGAAAAATGGGAAAGGTTTTTTTTTTTGGACTTTAAATATATTATATATTTTTTTCACTAATAGTAACTTTGTTTACTTTTTTATTTACACATTTTATTAGTCCCCCTAGGGGACTTGAACCAGCGATCATTAGATCGCTGGTACAACACACTGCAATATTGCCGTATAATGTCATTTTTACAGGTTCCTGTAACAGCGCGATCGCGGTTCCTATCCGTTAGTCCCAGGTGTCAGCTGTAATACACAGCTGACACCTCCAGCATATGGAGCGGGCGCAGCACATGAGCCCGCACCATATATAACCCCACGACATGCTATTAATTTGTGGTGCGCAAAGGGGTTAATGCACAACGGATGGTGCAAAGTGAAAATTAACATTTTCTACTAATATGCCATTTTAACCCCTTCAGGACCAAGCTCATTTTGGCCTTCAGGACCAGACCCATTTTTTCAAATCTGACATATTTCACTTTATGTGGTAATAACTCCGGAATGCTTTTACCTATCAAAGTGATTCTGAGAATGTTTTCTCGTGACACATTGGACTTTATGATAGTGGAAAAATGTGGTCGATAAATTCAATATTTACCAGTGAAAAACACCAACATTTTGTGAAAAATTGCAAAAATTAGCATTTTTCTAAATGTAAATGTATCTGCTTGTAAGACAGGCAGTTATACCACTCAAAATTGTTGCTAATTAACATCCCCAATAAGTATACTTTAGATTGGCATCGTTTTTTGAATGTCCTTTTATTTTTCTATGACGTCACAAGGCTTAGAACTTTAGCAGCAATTTCTCACATTTTCAAGAAAATTTCAAAAGGCTATTTTTACAGGGGCCAGTTCAGTTGTGAAGCGGCTTTTAGGGCCTTATATATTAGAAACTCCCAAAAAGTCACCCCATTTTAAAAACTTCACCCCTCAAAGTATTCAAAACAGCATTTAGAAAGTTTCTTAACCCTTTAAATGTTTCACAGGAATTAAAGCAACGAAGAGGTGAAATTTTCAAATTTCATTTTTTTTTGCAGAAATTCATTTTTAATCTATTTTTTTTGTAACACAGAAGTTTTTACCAGAGAAACGAAACTCAATATTTATTGCCCAGATTCTGCAGTTTTTAGAAATATCCCACATGTGGCCCTAGTGCGGTAATGGACTGAAGCACCGGCCTCGGAAGCAAAGGAGCACCTTGTGGATTTTGGGCCTCCTTTTTATTAGAAAATATTTTAGGCACCATGTCAGGTTTCAAGGGCTCTTTCGGTGCCAAAACAGTGGAAATCCACCAAAAGTGACCCCATTTGGGAAACTACACCCCTTGAGGAAATTATCTAGGGGTTTAGTGAGCATTTTGACCCCGCAGGTTTTTTGAAGAAATTATTGGAAGTAGGCCGAGAAAATGAAAATCGTCATTCTTTCAAAGATAATGTTGGTTTAGCTATTTTTTTCTAATTTCCACGAGGACTAAAGGAGAAAAAGCACCACAACATTTGTAAAGCAATTTCTCCCGAGTAAAACAATACCCCACATGTGGTTATAAACGGATGTTTGGACACACGGCGGAGCTTAGAAGGGAAAGAGCGCTATTTGGCTTTTGGAGCTCAAATTTAGCAGGAATGGTTTGCGGAGGCCATGTCGCATTTGCAAAGCCCCTGAGGGACCAAAACAGTGAAAACGCCAAAAAAGTGACTCCATTGAGAAAACTACACCCCTTGAGGAATCCATCTAGGGGTGTAGTGAGCATTTTGCCCCCACAGGTGTTTCATAGATTTTATTAGAATTGGGCAGTGAAAATAAAAAAAATCCTTTTTCTTCAATAAGACGTAGCTTTATCTCCAAATTTTTAATTTTCTCAACAAATAAAGGAAAAAAAGAACCCCAACATTTGTAAAGCAACTTCTCTGGAGTACGGCAATACCCCACACGTGGTCATAAAATGCTGTTTGGGCACACGGCAGGGCTCAGAAGGGAAGGAGTGCCATTTGCTTTTGGTGTACAGATTCTGCTGCATTTGGTTTCTGGTCGCTATGTTGAAATTGCAAAGTCCCTGTGGGACCAAAACAGTGGATCCCCCCCCAGAAGTGACCCCATTTTGGAAACAACACCCTCAAGGTATTCACCTAGGGGTGTAGTGAGCATGTTAACCCCACAGGTGTTTTGCAGAAATTCGTGTACACACGATGTGGGAGAATGAAAATGGGAATTTTTCCTTAGATACGCCAATATGTGGTGCCCAGCTTGTGCCACCATAACAAGACAGCTCTCAATTATTATGCAGTGTTTCCCTGTTTTAGAATCACCCTACATGTGGCCCTAATCTTTTGCCTGGACATTCGACAGGGCTCAGGAGTGAAAGAGTACCGTGTAAAATTGAGGCCTAATTTGGCGACATATAAAGTATTGGTTCACAATTGCAGAGGCTTTGATGTGAAATAATAAAAGAAACCCCTGAGAAGTGACCCCATTTTGGAAACTGCACCCCTCAAGGCATTTATTAAGAGGTGTAGTGAGCATTTTCACCCCACGTGTCTTTTCCATAAATGATTGCGCTGTGGAAGGTACAAATAAAAAAAATTCCCTAGATATGCCAATTCAGTGTCAAATATGTCGTGCCCAGCTTGTGCCACTTTTTTTTATATACAGCGTTCACCGTACGTTATAAACTACATGTTACCTTTATTCTGCGGGTCAGTACGATTCCGGCGATACCAAATTTATAGAACTTTTTTATAACTTTTTGCACAATAATATTACTTTTGGAAAGAGAATGTATTTTTTCTGTCGCCAAGTTGTGAGAGCCATAACTTTTACATTTTTTCGTCGATGGAGCTGTGTGAGGGCTTGTTTTTTGCGAGACGAGGTATAGATTTTTTAGGTACTATTTTTGGATACATGCGACTTTTTGATCACTTTTTATTTCAATGTTTGGAAGACAGTGACCAAAAAAAACAGTAATTATGGCAGTGTTTTTGAGTTGTTTTTTTACGGCGTTCACTGCGCTGGATAAATAACATAATATTTTTATAGTTCAGGTTGTTACGGTCGCTGCGATACCAAATATGTATGGCTTTATTATTTTTTTCTATAATAAATGACTTGATAAGTGAAAAAGGGCGATTGTGTTTTGTGTTATTATTTGAAACTTTTATTGTATGTTTTACAACTTTTATTTTTACTTTTTTTACACTTTTTTTTACACTTTTCTTTAGTCCCACTAGGGGACTTGAATGTCCAACTGTTTGTTTGATGTTCTAATACATTGCACTACCTATGTAGTGCAATGTATTGGAACTGTCAGTTGTTCACTGACAGCAAGCCGATCAGGCTCCGCCTCTGGGCGGGGCCTAATCAGCTTACGTAATGGCAGACAGGAGTCCATTGTTAGGGCTCCTGTTGCCATAGTAACAGTCGCCAGCCTTGCCATCGCATGGCAAGGCTGCCGATTTTCTTCAAACCTCTAGGATGCAGCGATCACAATGGATCCCTGCATCGAAGGGGTTAATGCCAGGAATCGGAGCTAGCTCCGGTTCCTGGCGATAGATCGGGGTGTCCGCTGTAACATACAGCGGACACCCACTGCTGATGACGCCGGCTCAGCTTCTGAGCCGGAAGCTGAGCCGGCGCCATCTTGCCGATGGTACCGGAAGCCTCCTGGGCCCCGCCGACGACGGGGCATAGGAGGATTCCGTTACTGGCGGACCGGGAGGTAAGCATTAGCCCTCCGATCGCCTTTGCAGCCACTGGCAACCCAGCGATCACGTTGCTGGGGTGCCGGTGGCTATAAACTCCTCACATGCTGCGATGTCTATTGAACGCAGCATGTGAGGGGTTAATCGGTCGGATCGGAGGCTAGCTCCGGTCCTGCCCGATACCTCAGGGTGCCAGCTGTAACATACAGCTGTCACCCGGCGGTGATGTCGCTGGCTCAGCTCCTGAGCCAGCTTCATCTCCATGACGTACAGTAACGTGAAAATGCGGTAAGACACCAGTTTTCTTGACGTTACTGTACGTGATCCGGCGGGAAGGGGTTAATGTACAAAATGTTGTTCCCAGTTTGTGCCACTGAAGACAAATACCTCATATAATGTTGAGAGGGTTCTCCCGGGTATAAAATGTCATATTACATAGTTACATAGTTAGTACGGTTGAAAAAACACACATGTCCGTCAAGTTCAACCAAGGGATGGGAAAAGGGAAGGGAAAAATTTCTACACATAGAAGCTAATATTTTTTTGTTCTAGGAAATTATCTAAGCTATTTTCAAAGCCATCTACTGTCCCTGCTGTGACCAGCTCCTGCGGTCTGCTATTCCATAGATTCACAGTTCTCACAGTAAAGAAGGCTTGTCGCCTCTGCAGGTTGAACATTTTTTTCTCCAGACGGAGGGAGTGCCCCCTTGTTTTTTGAGGGGGTTTTACATAGAACAGGATTTCACCATATTTTTTGTATGTGCCATTAATATATTTATATAAGTTAATCATGTCCCCCCTTAGTCATCCTTTTTCAAGGCTAAATTGGTTTAATTATTTTAACCCCTTAAGGACATGGACTTGTTTGCACATTCACGCAGCCCCATTTTTCAAATCTGACATGTGTCACTTTATGTGGTAATAACTTTGGAATGCTTTTACCTATCAAAGCGATTTTGAGGATGTTTTCTTGTGACACTTTATACTTTAAGTTAGTGGTAAAATTTTGTCGATACATTCAGTATTTTATTGTGAAAAACACCAAAATTTAGTGAAAAGCTGCAAAAATTAGCATTTTTCTAAATTTAAATGTATCTGCTTGTAAAAACAGATAGTAATACCACACATAATAAATGTTAATTAACATTTCCCACATGTCTACTTTAGATTGGCATCGTTTTTTGTACATCCTTTTATTTTTCTAAGACGTTACAAGGCTCAGAACTTTAGCAGAAATTTCTCATATTTTCAAGAAAATTTCAAAAGGCTATTTTTACAGGGACGAGTTCAGTTGTGAAGTGCAAACCCCCATAAATCACCCCATTTTAAAACTGAACCCCTAAAAGTCTTTAATACAGCATTTAGAAAGTTTATTAACCCTTTAGGCATTTCACAAGAATTATAGCAAAGTAGGGATGAAATTTACAAAATTCCTTTTTTTTGCAGAAATTCATTTTTAATCCTTTTTTTCTGTAACACAGAAGGTTTTACCAGAGAAACGCAACTCAATATTTATTGCTGGATTCTGCAGTTTTTAAAAATATTCCACATGTGGCCCTAGTGTGCTAATTCACTGAAACACAGACCTCCGAAGCAAAGGAGCACCTAGAGGATTTTGGGGCCTTCTTTTTGTTCGAATATATTTTAGGCACTATCAGGGGCGGATTAAGGGTATCATGGGCCCCGGGCACTTTTTCAAGTCTGGGCTCCCCCCCCCCGAACTCTGAAGACAGAACTTTGAAGACGCTGTACCATATATATTTGCTGATTGCTGTTTAGGCGGGCCACAGATCTGGCACTGTTTTGAATTAGCTGTAAAAGCAGAATGAGCCATACAGAAGAGAGAAAGCAGAATATTTTGAGACACTAAAGTGGTCAGGCGCTTTAAAACTTTTTTATTTTTGCGTCAATGGAGTGGTGTGTGAATGATTATTTTTTTGCGGGAGGAGTTGTAGTTTTTATTGGCACCATTTAAAGTACCATATAATGGGTGAATTGGAAAAAACTGAAATTCCTCCATGGTTTTTTGGGTTTAGTTTTCACTGAATATATTTACCTTTTCAGACACAGAACCAAGCTCAGTACATAAATACATCCCCAGAACCAAGCTCAGTACATATATACCACACCAGAACCAAGCTCAGTACAAATATACAGACCCAGAACCAAGATCAGTACATATATGCAGCAACAGAACCGAGCTCAGTACATATATACAGCACCAGAACAAATACAGTTCAGTACAGAGCTCGTTTGCAAATTCAGTTTAACCCCTGCTGTATAAATTTGTACGACATAAAACAACAGCTCCCAGCATAGCCTGAACAATGGTTAGGATATGCTGGGAGTTGCTATTTAACAAAAAAGAATGCTACCATTCGTCATCTCGCTGCAGATCATACAGTGACTACAGTACTGATCAGTCACAGGGAGAATAAACATTTACATTGAGTGACTCACAGGTGATGTCTCTCTCAGATACTTTTCATTCTTTTTCCCTTTTTTTCTCCATTCGGTCCAGACTTCTTCCGGGCATGGCCCATTTCTGCAGTTTGCAGCTCAGATTTCTTCAGATCCTCACTTTCCCAACATTTCCGCATCTATAAATGAAGATTAAATTTCTCATGATGCCACACTCTATGCTCCTAAATATAATAGTATCATAAACTGTGCCCCTGAATATAATAGTACTATACACTGTGCCCTGAATATAATAGTATTATACACTGTGCCCTGAATATAATTGTACTATACACTGTACTTCTGAATATAATAGTACTATACACTGTACTCCTGAATATGAGTATTATACACTGTGCCCCTGAATTAAATTGTGTCAAACACTGTAAAGTAAAACACCACACACACTAACAATGCCCCCTGTAGATAGCGACAGTCACAATGCCCCCTGTAGATAGTGCCAGTTAGAATGCCCTCTGTAGAAAATGCCCCCTGTAGATAGCACCAGTTACAATGCCCTTTTTAGATAATGTCCCCGGTATATAGCGCTAGTTACAATGCCCTATGTAGATAACGTCCCCTGTAGACTGTGCCAGTTACAATGCCCTAAGTAGATAATGTCCTCTGTAGATAACGCCCCCTGCATCTTTTAGCCTCAACGCTGCCCAGAACAAAAAAAAACATTCTCACCTGTCCCCGTTCCCGCTTCTTACTCCAGCGACGCATGACTGGTCAGAGACCAGACAGCGTCATCCTGTGTAATGGCGCAGTCGGCGTGATGACATCATCCCGCCAACTATGTAATTAGTAAAGCGCCGAATGGGAGGAAGGGAACGGATACTTCCCTGTCTCACCAGCGCTACATTAAGCAATTGTATCCGCATCCTAAGGATGCGGATATAATTGGGTGAGGTCCCACTTCACTCCGGTTCTCTGAACCGGCTGTAAATTTAACAGCCGGTACGGGAGAACCAGGGTGAACTGGGCCCCCTTCCAGCCTCGGGCCCCGGGCACTTGCACAGATTGCCCTCATTATAATCCGCGCCTGGGCACTATCTCCGGTTTGAAGAAGTTTTGTGATGCCAAAACAGTGGAAACACCCCCAAAAAAACACCATTTGGCAAACTATACCATTCAAGGAATTTATCAAGTGGTATAGTGGGCATTTTGACTCCACATTTTTTTTTGCTGAATTTAGTGAAATGAAGGCGTGAAAATTAAGATCTACATTTTTTTCAATAAAATGTAGACATTTTCAACAAGGCATAAAGGAGTAAAAACTCCCCAACATTTGCAAAGCAATTTCTCCCGATTACTGCAATACCCCATATGCGGTGATAAACTGCTGTTTGGACACACGGTAGGGGTCAAAAGGGAAGGATCACCATTTGGAACTCAAATTTAGCTGGAATGGTTTTCGGGTGCCATGTCACATTTGCAAAGTGCCTGCGGGACCAAAACAGTAGGAACCCCCCAAAAGTGACCCAATTTTGGAAACTACAACCCTTAAGGAATCTAAGGGTATAGTAAGCATTTAGACCCCACCGGTCTTTTGCAGATTTTATTGGAATTAGGCCGTAAAAATGAATCTCAACATTTTTTTCTACTAAAAAGTTTAATTTTTTCATTTTCACAAGGGATAAAGTAGAAAAAGCACTCCAACATTTGGAAAGCAATTTCTCCAGAGTACGGAAATACCCTACATGTGGTCATAGACTGCTGTTTGGACACACGGCAGGGCTCAGAAAGGCAGGAGCTATTTGGCATGCAGATTTTGCTGGATTGGTTTTTGGGTGCCATGTCACATTTGCAAAACCCTAAGGTACCATGGAAGTCCCCAAGAAGTGACCTCATTTTGGAAAATACACCCCTCAAGGCATTTAACATGTGCCTGGACATATGACAGATCTCAGAAGTGAAGAGCAACATATGCATTTGAGGTCCATTTTGGTGATTTTCACAGCATTGGCCAACAATATCAGGGTTCTGAGGTCAAATAGTAAAACAAACCACCCAGTAGTGACCCCTATTTTGGAAACTGCACCCCTTAAGGTATTTTAAGGGGTGTAGTGAACATTTTGCCCCCACAGGTGTTTTTCCATTAGTAATTAAACCCTTCCCGACATTTGACGTATGGCTACGTCATAGCCGGGTAAGGGACGTATGAAACGCGCTCACGGAGACGACCACATTTTTTCACTAACATAAAGTACAATATGTCATAAGAAAACAAACTCTGAATCACTTGGATAGGTAAAAGCATTCCCAAGTTATTACCACAAAAAAGGGACACATGTCAGATTTGAAAAAAATCTGCTTCATCTTTAAGAAAATATTGCAAACGCCCAAATCTTTATTTTTTGGTCACCTCATCTCCCACAAATTTTTTTATAAAAAGTGATCAAGTGATGGGGTCGCATGTACCCCAAAATGGTATCATTAAAAACTACAGCTTGTCCCGCAAAAATTAAGCCCTCATACAACTTAATTGATGGAAAAATAAAAAAGTTATGGCTCTCAGAATTTGGCGACACAAAATAAATTTTATTTTTTACACTTAGTTTTTTACTTGTAAAAGTAGTAAAATATAGGAAAAACTATATATATATATATTTGGTATCAACGTAATCATATTGACTCACAGAATAAAGTTAACATGTTGTTTTAATTGCACAGTCAATTCCGTAAAAATGAATCGCAAAAAACTGTCAGAATCGCTGTTTTTTTAATTTTCTAACCCACAAATATTTTTTTCCATTTCCTAGTACATTATATGGCACAATAAATGATGCTACGAAAAACTACAACTCGTCCCACAAAAATCAAGCCCTCATAGGACTATATCGACGGAAAAATAAAGAAGTTATGGCTTTTGGAAGGTGGGGAGGAAAAAAAGAAAATTTAAATCTGAAATTTGTTTACGGCGGGAAGGGGAATTTCCGCTGATATGCCATATTAGTGCACAATATGTTGTTCCCAGTTTGTGCCATCGAAGATACACATCTCGTAAACTGCTACGTGGGTTCTTTCGGGTATGGCGATGACATATATGTGGATGTAAACTGCTGTTTGGGCACGCTGTAGGGTTCAGAAGGGAGGGAGTGCCATTTGGCTTTTGGAGCACAGATTTTGCTTGGCAGTTGTTCCTGTTCGGGGTTTTACTGGTATTTCAGTTTATAATGTGGGGGCATATGTAATCTGGGCAGAGTACATCAGGGCATAATAAGAGGGTACAATAATGCGCTAAATAAATAATATTTCAGAGATATGTGGCCAGTGTCGCACTGATAAATGGTGCCCAATGTTATCCACTTTTGGACACATTTTGTGTCATCATATTCTGAGAGCCAGAACTTTTTTATTTTTCAGTCAAAAAAGCTGTGTAAGGGCTTGTTTATTGCAGGACGGGTTGTAGTTTTTATTGGTACTATTTTGGGGTACATGCGACTTTATGATTTTTTTTATTTTTTTTTGCGGTGTTCACCGTGCGGGAAAAATAATATTATATGTTAATGTTGTGATGTAATAGTCCGTCAGTTTGCGTTAACAGGACAACGCCTGTGATGTACTATTACGTCATATAGCGTTAAGGGGTTAATCTTCCCTCATTACTTAGATTCTCCATGCCCCATATTAGCTTCGTATATGTGGATGTAAGCTGGTGTTTTGGCACGCTGTAGGGCTAAGAAGCGAGGGAGCGCCATTTGGATTTTGCTTGGTAGTTCTGTTTGTGTTTTTTCTGGTATTTCAATTTATAATGTGGGGGGGCATATGTAATATGTGCGGCGTACATCAGGGCATAATAAGAGGGTATAATAATGCGATAAATGAATAATAATTCATAGATATGTGGCCAGTGTCGCACTGATAAATGGTGCCCAATCTTATCCGCTTTTGGAACGCTCTGCACAATATATGTCGCTATATTCTGAGAGGCAGAACCGGAGCTGGTCGACTGCGCTATTGATTCCGTTTAAAAAAACGGAAACCTGCCTGAACGGTGACAAGCAATGTTTCCGTCACCATTGATATCTCGGAACTCCTGAACGGAAAGCGAACGCTGATGTGAACAGGCCCTAAACATTCTTTTCGCACATAAAACAAACTTTATTTATTTTTTGTTTTTTTACTTTTTTTTTATTGTCGTTGGATCGCTTACAAAATACACTGCAATATACTTATGCATTATACTGTGTTTTTTTTTTTTACCTGCTCCTATTAAGCAGGAGCAAGTAATTGAAGTGAATGGAAGAAGACTGTAATACTGTGAACCGCTGCTACATGGCGATTCACAGTAGGATCAAGGAATGAAGGAGAAGCAGCATACAAACGCCACTGATCCTTCAAGCAGCACTGACCTACTTTTAATCTGATCGCTAGCACGCCCGGTCGCATAGCTAATGCAGGGACTCTGTCAGTTAGCATTAGCTTTTTCTGGCCCCTGGGACCTCCATGATGCACCAGAATTATTAATAACTATTAATATTTCTGGCGCATCTCTAGGTCTCGTGCGCCACAATAGAAACTAGAGTTCATTGACCTCTAGTTTCTTTTGCGGCACAGGGGAGAAGATGGAAGACTGCTGTAGGTTAGTATAAGTTTTTTTATTTTTCATACTACTAACTTTATTTTTTTTGTTTTGCAGGCTCCCCTGGACTGTTTGGACTCCATCGTAGATTCATTGGACAACTACCAATGATCCACGTTTTAAAAATAAATAAATGTTAAAATGGTTAACGAGGGTTGTGTGAGGGAATTCTTTTTGTGCATTTTTGAATACTTTAATAGCGCCTTAGTAATGCCAGTTGTATGTTTGATTACACCCATTACTAAGGCGGGGCTTAGTGTTAGTCAGTAAAATGGCTAGCACTAACCACCCATTATTACTCAGGTACCCACCGCCACGAGGGGTACCGGGAAGAGCCGGGTACAATCCAGTACCCGACCATCTGGAGTGACAGCTGCTCACTGTGGCGGCCGCAGGCTGGTATTTTTAGGCAGGGGAGGGCCAAAATCCGTGGCCCTTTCCACCTTGTTAACCCCTTCAAGACACAGCCTGTTTTGGCCTTCAGGACACAGCCAATTTTTTCAAATCTGACATGTTTCACTTTATGTGGTAATAACTCCGGAATGCTTTTACCTATCCAAGCGATTCTGAGATTGTTTTCTCGTGACACATTGGACTTTATGTTACTGGCAAAATTTGCTCGATACATTAAGTATTTAATTGTGAAAAACACCAAAATGTAGTGAAAAATTGCAAAAATTTGCATTTTTCTAAATTTATATGTATCAGCTTGTAAGACAGATGGTAATACGACACAAAATTGTTGCTAATTAACATCACCCATATGTCTACTTTAGATTGGCATCGTTTTTTGAACATCCTTTTATTTTTCTATGACATCACAAGGCTTAGAACTTTAGCAGCAATTTCTCACATTTTCAAGAAAATTTCAAAAGGCTATTTTTACAGGGACCAGTTTAGATGTGAAGTGGATTTTAGGGCCTTATATATTAGAAACCCTCGATAAGTCACCCCATTTTAAAAACTTCACCCCTCAAAGTATTCAAAACAGCATTTAGAAAGTTTATTAACCCTTTAGATGTTTCACAGGAATTAAGGCAAAGTAGATGTGAAATGTTCAAATTTCTTTTCTTTTTTTTGCAGAAATTTATTTTTCATCTATTTTTTTTGTAACACATAAAGTTTTACCAGAGAAACACAACTCAATATCTATTGCCCAGATTCTGCAGTTTTTAGAAATACCCCACATGTGGCCCTAGTGCGGTAATGGACTGAAGCACAGGCATCAGAAGCAAAGGAGCACCTAGTGGATTTTGGGGCCTCCTTTTTATTAGAAAATATTTTAGGCTCCATGTCGGGTCTGAAAGGCTCTTGCGGTGCCAAAACAGTGGAAATCCCCCAAAAGTGACACCATTTTGGAAACTATACCCCTTGAGGAAATTATCTAGGGGTATAGTGAGCATTTTGACCCCGCAGGTTTTTTGCAGAAATTATTGGAAGTAGGCCGTGAAAATGAAAATCTACATTCTTTCAAAGAAAATGTAGGTTTAGCTAATTTTTTCTAATTTCCACAAGGACTAAAAGGAGAAAATGCACCACTACTTTTGTAAAGCAATTTCTCCCGAGTAAAACAATACCCCGCATGTGGTCATAAACGGCTGTTTGGACACACGGCGGAGCTTAGAAGAGAAAGAGCGCCATTTGGCTTTTGGAGCTCAAATTTAGCAGGAATGGTTTGCGGAGACCACGTCGCATTTGCAAAGCCCCTAAGGGACCAAAACAGTGAAAACACCAAAAAAGTGACTCCATTTAGGAAACTACACCCCTTGAAGAATCCATCTAGGGGTGTAGTGAGCATTTTGAACCCACAGGGGTTTCATAGATTTTATTAGAATTGGGCAGTGAAGATAAAAAAAAATCATTTTTTTCCAATAAGACGTAGCTTTAGCTCAACATTTTTCATTTTCTCAACAAATAAAGGAATAAAAGAACCCCAACATTTGTAAAGCAACTTCTCTGGAGTACGGCAATACCCCATTTGTGGTTATAAACTGCTGTTTGGGCACACGGCAAGGATCAGAAGAGAAGGAGTGCCATTTTGCTTTTGGAGCACAGATTTTGCTGGATTGGTTTCTTGACACCATGTCACTTTTGCAAAGCTCCTAAGGTATGAGTACAGTGGAAACTCCCCAAAAGTGACTCGATTCACGAAACTACACCCCTTGAGGGATCTATCTAGGGGTGTAGTGAGCATTTTGACCCCACAGGTGTTTCATAGATTTTATTAGAATTGGGCAGTGAAAATAAAAAAAATCCTTTTTCTTCAATAAGACGTAGTTTTAGCTGAAAATGTTTCATATTCTCAACAAATAAATGTAAAAGAGCACCCCAACACTTGTAAAGCAACTTCTCCTGTGTATGACAATACCACATATGTGGTCATAAACTGCTGTTTAGGCACAGAGTAGGGTACAGAAGGGAAGGAGTGCCATTTGGCTTTTGGAGTACAGATTTTGCTGGATTGGTTTCTGGGCGCTATGTCACATTTGCAAAGTCCCTGTGGGACCAAAACAGTGGATCCCCCCCAGAAGTGACCCCATTTTGGAAACTACACCCCTCAAGGTATTCACCTAGGGGTGTAGTGAGCATATTAACCCCACAGGTGATTGGCAGAGTGAAAATGGTTTTTCAATAGATATGCCAATATGTGGCGCCCAGCTTGTGCCACTGGAGACACACACCCCAAAAATTGTTAAAAGGGTTCTCCCGGGTATGGCGATGCCATATATGTGGAAGTAAACTGCTGTTTGGGCACACTGTAGGGTTCAGAAGGGAGGTAGAGCCATTTGGCTTTTGGAGCGTGGATTTTGCTTGTAGTAGTTTTGTTTGGAGTCTTACTGGTGTTTCCGTTTATAATGTGGGGGCACATGTAAGGCGGGCGGAGTATATAAGGGGCATAGTCAGGTGGTATAGTGGGGTAAAAAATAACAATAAAATGATCCATAGATGTGTGTTACGCTGTGACACAATCCTTTCTGCACAGGCCGGTGTCGCACTAATAAATGGTCTTTACTTATCCCCCTTTTGGTCCGCACTCGGCACCTTTGAAGTTTGGGGAATTTTGCTGGGAAAGTGTTGTCCTGGTATAATACGGGCACCCTCACTTCCAGCAGATATGTTTGGGCCCTCCCCTTCCTGGATCCCTAATTTTAGGGGCCTTGATAATTCGCCACTCGGGCCGGCACAACTGCATATTTTTATTTCCTGGCTTATTGGTGCCTTGACTAATTTTATTTTTTCATAGACGTAGTGGTATGAGGGCTGTTTTTTTTTGTGTGACGAGCTGTAGTTTTTATTGGTACCATTTTGGGGTACACGTGACTTTTTGATCACTTGTTATCCTTTTTTTTTGGGAGGCAAGGTGACTAAAAAACAATAATTCTGGCATCTTTTTTTAGTTCTTTTTGTACAGCGTTCACCAATCGTTATAAATTACATGTTACCTTTATTCTGCGGGTCAGTCCGATTCCGGTGATACCTAATTTATAGCACTTTTTATGTTTTACAACTTTTTGCACAATAAAATAACTTTTGTAAAGAGAATGGATTTTTTTGTCGCCATGTTGTGAGAGCCATAACGGTTTTACATTTTTCGTCGACGGAGCTGTATGAGGGCTTGTTTTTAGCGAGACGAGTTATAGTTTTTATAGGTACCATTTTTAGGTACATGCGACTTTTTGATCACTTTTTATTTCAATTTTTGGAAGACAAAGTGACCAAAAAATAGCAATTATGTCAGTATTTTTTAGTTATTTTTTTTACGGCGTTCACTGTGAGGAATAAATAACATAATATTTTTATAGTTCAGGTCGTTACGGTCGCAGCGATACCAAATATGTATGGCTTTATTATTTTTTTCAATAATAAATGACTTGAAACTTTTATTGTATTTTTTACAACTTTTATTTTTACTTTTTTGACACTTTTTTTGACACTTTTCTTTAGTCCCACTAGGGGACTTGAAGGTCCAACAGTTTGTTTGATGTTCTAATACATTGCACTACCTATGTAGTGCAATGTATTAGAACTGTCAGTTGTTCACTGACAGCAAGCCGATCAGGCTCCGCCTCTGGGCGGGGCCTAATCAGCTTACGTAATGGCAGACAGGAGTCCATTGTTAGGGCTCCTGTTGCCATGGTAGCAGTCGCCAGCCTTGCCATCGCGTGGCAAGGCTGCCGATTTGCTACAAACCTCTAGGATGCAGCGATCACAATGGATCGCTGCATCGAAGGAGTTAATGCCAGGAATCGGAGCTAGCTCCGGTTCCTGGCGTTAGATCGGGGTGTCCGCTGTAACATACAGCGGACACCCACTGCTGATGACGCCGGCTCAGCTTCTGAGCCGGAAGCTGAGCCGGCGCCATCTTGCCGATGGTACCGGAAGCCTCCTGGGCCCCGCCGACGACGGGGCATAGGAGGATTCCGTTGCTGGCGGACCGAGAGGTAAGCATTAGCCCTCCGATTGCCTTTGCAGCCACCGGCAACCCAGCGATCACGTTGCTGGGGCGCCGGTGGCTATAAACTCCTCACATGCTGCGATCGCTATTCAACGCAGCATGTGAGGCATTAATTGGTCGGATCGGAGGCTAGCTCCGGTCCTGGCCGATACCTCAGGGTGCCAGCTGTAACATACAGCTGTCACCCGGCGGTGATGTCGCTGGCTCAGCTCCTGAGCCAGCTTCATCTCCATGACGTACAGTTACGTCGAGATGCGGGAACAGTCCATCTCCCATGACGTAACTGTACGTGATTTTGCGGGAAGGGGTTAATGCTAGGCTGCGCTGCTGTATTTTATATGGCTGGTTATAAAAATTGTTTAAAAATCAATAAATAGTTGACAAAAACGACATTGGGTCCCCCCCAATTTTCATAATCAACCTGCCTCATTGCCCGACCATCGTAGTGATGGTGGGGTACTAAATCGTACTCAGCTCTTCCCGATACACTTGGGGCGGTGGGTATCAGGGTAATAATAGGGGGTTTTGTGTTAGCCTCTTCACCGACTCACTCTAAGCCCCGCCTTAGTAATGGACGCTATCAATCAGCCAGCTGCCATTACTAAGGCAGTAGTAAAAAAGTTTAAAAAAATACAAAGACAGAAAAAATATTTATTGAAATAAAAAAAGCCACACAAACTGCGTTAACCATTTTATTTAAAAAAAGAAATAATAATAATTTCCTTAGGGCATGTTCACACGACACTAAAAAAAAAACGATGTAAACTTGTCAAATACACTAGAGTTTCTTGTGAAGTGCTTTTTCAAACTTCTGACGCTTTTTCCACATTTTTTAACGCATATTGTGTACGGGTTTTGTTAATTTTTTGGTGCGTAATTACAACTACCTTTGACTATGAGAACATTTGGCACATTTAACACACCAAAGAATTGACCCGACGCTTCTTTTTTCACGAAACCCGTTTTTTAAAAACGCTTGCGTAAAAAAGTGCGTTGTATGTACTATCAGTGCGCTTTCCCATTAATGTAAATTGGAAGCTTAATCAATAATTCCTTGATGCGTTTTCCGTGCATTTTCTGCGCTCTTTCTGCAAGAATTTGGCACATAGTTAGGCCTCCCATTGACTATGGGAACATTTGGCGCATTTTCCTCGCCAAGGAATTGACCCGACGCTTTTCTTCTACGCAGCGCATTTTTTAAAAACGCACGCATAAAAAAGTGAGTTGTATGTACTAAACAGCTGATGCTTTGCTCGGGGACTGTAGAAATGCTGCCGCCGACATCATTGTCCATATATGGACAGTGACATGGGCAGAAGTGTTGGAGTTCCCGGGCAGAGTATCAGCTGATGCTCTGCTCGGGAACTTCAGCGATAGGAAACCCCTGAATTTACTAAATATGGACGTCGAGAGCAGTGCTGGAGTCCCGAACAAAGCACTAGCTTTTACTCTGCTCAGCACTCAAGCAATAGGCAATATGACAGCCCCTTGCGGGGATGTTCACGAACAGCACATGAAGCAAGCCCTCAGTCACGTGCGGCCGTGTAGGAGTGTCATAACTTTTAGAAAAGCTCCAGCACTTCCAGGAAAAATTCACGAGGTTTGAACTGCACCATTTAGTACAGAATTTTATATGAAAGTGTATTAGTAAGTTACTTCGTTTCACATAAATATATTATTTCAATGCAATTTTTGGTCCCCGGATAACCCCTTTAAGGAATTGCAGGAACTGTTACAATTTGTTTCCCTATTTGCTGTTCTTTGATACTTTAGTTCAAAATAAGAGCTATGAATTATGCATAAATTGTCAGTTCCTCTTGTAACAATTTGTATAAAGAAGACAACCTTTTTCCTCCAGAATTTTGCATTCCATTTTTTTTAAATACCTAGGGAAACTGCCAAGTGCTTAGCTCAGCAGTTTAGAACCATAGACTTTGAATGGAGCGCAAGGGTGAATGCCAGACCAATGCTCCATTCAACGCCTCTTGGCTGTGGGCTTGTGGCTAGGGGGAATGGGGTGATACAGGACCTCCACTCAGTCGATCGGTATGGGTCCTACGGATCTAACAGTTATCACCTATCCAGTGGATAGTTGATAACTTGTAACCGGAAAACAATCATGGAGGAAATCTCAACTGATGACATTAGCAGAATTTCATCGATGGCAGTGCTTCTTAAACTATAAAGGCGGGCCTCACTGATGAGGCGCCCACCAGCGGTTGGTGTGGCACAGCTGAGTAGGCAGTTTTGACAGAAGTTATCATGTACACAGGCCTTTCTCTGGTTGCATTAATCCCTGATTTAGTAGCAAAACAAAGATAAATTTTATATTTTGACCAATGGCGAGGCCCAGATATGTTCTGGTTGGTGAGGCCCCAGTATGAAAAGATTGAAAAGCCCTGATCTATCTCATCATAAGCAAGACCCTTTTGATCTTCCTTTTTTGGTGAACAACAACTTTACAATTTTTACAGGATCCCCAGGGAAGAAATAGCGTAGTCTACTACGCAACTCCATACCTCAAATAAAAGGTATACTGACGTATAGGCAAATGGAGCCCTTGGTACACAGTAAGCATGTATGCCGGAAGCTTTTCTAACGTACATACTAAACATAGGGAATAAACATGTGAAGGTGGCCTTAATCTGACAGATCCACTTTGAGTTGTTTGGAAACATTGGGTGGAAACAAGTTAATTCATTCACCAAAACAAACCATAGGGGTGAAAAGTTTATATTGTTCATGATACAGTTAGATACAATCAACACAAGATGTTATTTCTAGGCTAAGTGCTCTCATGCATGTTACCAAATGAGCTCGCGAGATAGCTCCTATAACAGTGACCCAGTCACTGGATATACAGTAAGTGTTACAGATGAACCTCTTACCCCTGTCACTAAGTGCCAGTATTCAGTGTGTACCTGTTTCCAAAGCCAGCAGATGCAATTACACACGACTATGAAAGATGAACTGCATCTCCTGAAAAGCATCCCTGAGGAATCCTTTAAACATTGCCTTTAATAAACATGGCTATACACAAAACAGAAGTGACAAATTACAGTAAAGTGAAACTGCTTACCGGTACATCAATGAAAAAAGTTTAGATGCTGCACTCAAAACTTATACTGTTTGTTTTCTTATTTTATTGTCCCTAAAATTATAAACAATAACATTGTAAGCAACTGATATGGATACCTAAATTAGGTAAATATATATTCAATGACCCAGGTTCAAATGACTTGTCTATGAACAAAAAAAAGTGTCAACAGCCATGTATGACAAAAGAAAGGGAATTGTCATGAATGCATGTTACTACTGTGCGTCTGAGCCAACTTGGGTGTTGTAAGTGTCTTGGGTACCTTGGATCAAGCAGAAAAAAAGGTTTTTGAGGGTCCGTGCTAGGTGCATCTCCTCTTTTAACTAGGGAGACTGTCAAAATGGGAGACTGCTGATAAAGATGTAGTTATACTGGGGGATTTGAACTACCCAGACATAAAGAGGGGATCTTAAACTTGCAGGTCTGATAAAGGAAATCGATTTTTGTAAATAATTGAGGATAGTTACCGTCAATTTTTTACTTTTAATTAAATTTTTTAAATATAGTGCATTGTATTTCTTTTCTTTTTTTAAAACAGATTTTATTGAACATGTTCAAGTTACACATTAGGTGACTACAACGTGAGATGTTTTCTTATATAAAACAGAATTGTAGTATGCATAGCGTCAGATGAAGACTGTAAAGTATAGCACTTCACTATAATACATCTTAACGCATACAGAAGTAAGTCATAATATACAATTGTGAGCATATAAAAAATGTTTACAATGAAAAAAGGGTATTATAGTACATGTTCTAATAATAAAATCAAATAATTACATAAACAGAACGAAACAAAAGCTCACTGCAATAGATAAGACAATGAAAATAGATAGGATCATGTATGACGAGAGTCCACACAATAACGGGAGGAAATCCATAATATAATGAAATTATTGTTAACATATTGAATTACTTCAGATAAAGTAGGAGTGGAAGTTTTTTTTCCAATATTTAGCTATCAAAATTTTTGCAGATGTCAATATATGAAAGAGAATAGTTTTAACATGAGAATGAAAATCTGCTACACCTATGTTCAGTAAAGCCATTTCAGGAGTACACTTGAATGGGTGTTGCAAAACGTTAGTTAATAACTTGTCAATTGTACACCAAAAGAATCTAATGATTGAGCAGTCCCAAAAGACATGTTTGAGAGTTCCTACCGATGTACGACATCTCCAACATAAATTGGAAGAATTTGGGTATATCAAAGATAAACAATGAGACGTCAAATACCATAGGTATAAAATCTTTCTCGTAGCTTCCAAGTGTTGTGTGGATTTAGATAGCTTAGTTGCCAGAAGAAAAGTAGACTCCCAGTCAATAGGACATTGCGTCATGTTTAGATCAATTTCCCAATGCGATGGGCATGTTAAGGTTTTCTTTTTTTAAATATCTGAAATAGCTAAGTACGCCTTAGAAACTTCCTTTCCTGATTTTTGGTAATAGTAAAAGTTCATAAGGCGTTTTAGGAGGATTAGATCTAATAGTAGTGTTAAGCATATAATGCCAGATTCTTAAATATTTATAAAAGTCTACTTTTGGCATAGAGTCATTATTAGAGATCTCTGCAAAGGCAGACAAAAAAATTTCCACTCCTAATGTCAGTAAGAGTCTTGATATCTTTAATTTCCCAATTAGCCAGATCCAAGTCAGGAATCAAATGCATAAGGATTTTAATAGGGAAGAGATCTTTTTTTGACTGCCAGTAGTTTCCAAGATAACAAATTTATTGTCTGCAAAGGGGGTGAAGGAACCTGCAGCTGAAGGGCAGAAGCCCATAAGTAGGTGTCATACAAGTTATAATGTCCACAATATTTTACTATATTCCCCCAATGTTTTGGATGCGTAGGATTCAACCATTGTCTAATTTGGTCTAGATTGGGTGTGTGGTAATATGCCACAACATGAGGAAATCCCAACCCACCCTTTGCTATAGGAAGATCTAAGATGTGAGTAGCAACTCTGGTCCTGTGCTTCTTCCAAACATATTTCACTAGTGTTTTTTTAAGTCTATTTAAATAAGAGACAGGAATCCAGATAGGAAGATTCCTAAAAGCATATAGGATTTTTGATAAAATTAACATTTTAATGGCTGAAATACGGCCTATCCAAATTTAAGGTAGTCATCAAATTCTTATTCCAATTAGGTGAATAGTGGAAGATAGTTAAGAGCATATAAATGCAATATGGGGTATACCAATTTAATCCCTGAATAGGGAAGGCCTTGGGAAGTCCATTTAAAAGAATATTTACTCTGCAGACTTTGTACCGTTTCAGGTGGTAAACCCATACTCATAATCTGAGACTTACTTACATTCACTTTATAATAGGACATAGAACTAGAATGTTTAGAACTTGTATAACTTGAGGAAGGGAAGCACTTGGATCAGATAATGCTATAAGCACGTCATCAGCAAATAGCCCCATTTTATGTACATCGATACCGATAGTAATTCCCCATATTCGAGGTGAAGATCGAATGGTTTCCGCCAAGGGTTCCATTACAAGAGTAAAAATCTAATTGGGAGAGAGGAAATCCTTTGCAGGTGCCATTGGATATTGTAAAGGGTGTAGATTGATACACTGAAGCCAACACAGTAGCTGATGGTTTAGCATGCAACACTATAATAATGTCTCGTGCTTTCCCTACAATACCAAATTTAGCAAGTACAGCATCCAAATAACCCCAATACGAATGCCGAATGCCTTCTCCACATACAGAGATAGGAGCAGAGAGGGCATTCGACGGCACTCCACCAAATTTTTAATGTCAATAAAACGTGTCCCGTCAACTGATAACCGATTTTTAATAAACCCAACCTGGTCTTGATGAATAAAATGTGGTAGTATAGAAGTTAAGCGGGAAGCTAATATTTTAGAATATATTTTTAAATCTGTGTTGAGCAGACTAATAGGTCTAAAATTCTGCGGTCTGTCCACTGGTTTTCCTGGTTTAGTGTATGTGACAACTGTTACCGGGAGCATTTCTGGGGGAATCTGTCCTGTAGAATATATATGATTAAAAAGCTGGAGAAGCTGTGGGTCAAGAGTGCATTTAAACATTTTGAAGTAATCATTATTAAGGCTATCAGAGACGGGAGATTTCTGGGATTTTAGAGTTGTTATAGCATCTATTATTCACATTAGCAGGAAGGGTTTGACTGAGATGGTGTGACTGTTGGGAAAGAAAATAGAAGCTAAAAAAAATCAGCAATAGCGGTTGGAGCGGGCCGAGGAATGGAAAAAATTGTAAAGAGAGGAATAATATTTTGCAATAGAATTTGCAATCTCTTGAGGATTAAACAATACATCATTATTCTGGTTGTAGAGAAAGGGAATTCTAGCTTTAAAGGATTGATGTTTTAATTGCCAAAAGAGCTCCAGCTCTGAACTATGTTTATAATATTTAGCCTTCAGTTTGCGCAACGCCAAATCAAGTTGATGTAGTTGGTTCTGATGGTGACTAATCAATTTAGTTCTGGACAGATATCCCTTTTGTTCAGCTGGTTAAGGCTTCGTTCACATCTGCGCTAGGGCTCCGTTCCGATGTTCCGTCTGAGCTTTCCGTTGGAACGGAGCCCTGACAGACGGAAACCATAGGTTTCCGTTTCCATTACCAATGATTTCAACGGTGACGAATCCGGTGCAAATGGTTTCCGTTTGTGTCAGTTGTGCAAGGATTCCGCCGTTTTGACTGAATCAATAGCGTAGTCGAATACTAAGTGGTTTGTTAACAAATCTGGTTTGATGAGTATTTAGCGCATAAACATTAACAATATTATATTGGACATTGTTAAGTTGACATACAAGAATAATAAAACGCCCCTCTGAGTCAATATAAACAAAGTCTTGTTTAACCCCTTAATGGCCGGCCTATTTGAAACCTTAATGACCAAGCAATTTTTTTCAGTTTTCCATCGTCACATTCCAAGAGCTATAACTTATTTATTTTTTTAAATTTACATAGCTGTATAAGGTCTTGTTTTTTTTAAAGTTGTATTTTTTAATAGCACCATTTTGGGATACATATAATTTATTGATTAACTTTTATTAACTTTTTTGGGGGGTAATGGAAACAAAACCATACATTTCTCCACTCTTTTTTGCGTCTTAGATTTACGCTGTTTACTGTGTGGTATAAATAACATAATAACTTTATTCAGTGGGTCATTATGATTGTGGCGATACCAAATTTATATATATTTTACTATATATATATGTATATATATATACCTACAGGGGGCTGTGTGGTATTACCTACAGGGGGGCTGTGGCAGTATCTATAGAAGGTAGTGAATGGGGCCGCAATTCTCTCGTGGATTTTCAGGGGAATTGCGCCCACAAAAGCACGTTAGTGTGTATGGGGCCTTACATAAATTTATAGTACATTATGTAAAAAAAAGAAACGTTTTACCATTGTTTGGAGTAGTGTTTGGTGTTGGCTTCACTGTAAGGCCCTGTTCACACAGTTATTTGCAGGCAGAAAATTCTGCCTCAAAATTTCGCTTGAATTTTCAGCCAGATTTTGATCTGCCTCCACGCCGTTTGCCACGATTTTCGCCCACGGGCATTGAGCGCAACGGGCAAAAACGCTGCGAAAAACGCTTTCTCTGCCTCCCATAGATGTCAGAGGGAGGTCAGAGGAGTAAACGCCTGAAGATAGGGCATGTCGCTTCTTTTTCCCTCAATGGCCATGGGCAAAAAACGTGGCAAACGGCGTGCAGGCAGGTCAAAATCTGCCTCCAAATTCAAGACAGAATCTTGATGCAGAATTTTCTGCCAGCAAAAAAAACTCAGTGTGAACAGGGCCTAATACAGGATCTATTGGAACAGATCCAGCAGCAGGTGAGGTAAATGTGCTGACTGGATTGTGTGTTCCAAGATGTCGGACTTAGGTGGAGTGGGCAGACTTAGGGCATGTTCACACGGCCTATTTTCGTCGGTTTTTCGGGCCGTAAACTCCCGAAAAACGACCGAAAAATCAGAAGCAGAACGCCTCCAAACATCTGCCCATTGATTTCAATGGGAAAACGGCGTTCTGTTCCGAAGGAGCGTTTTTTAATGTGTTTTTTTACACATAAAAAAATGACCGCGAAAAAGAAGTGCAGGAAACCTCTTGAGACGTTTTTGGAGCCATTTTCCATAGACTGTAGTGAAAAAAGCTCCAAAAACGGGCGTAAAAAACTCTTGAAAACGGCTCCGTATTTTGAGACGTCTTTGCCTGTGAACATACCCTGACATTTATCAGGCTGTGGAAGGGGCGGGGGAGGGAGACGGGTGCCTGTACTTAGATCAGGGATAGATGGAGGCACAAAGGATAATGATGATTATTACTGTGTAAGGGCTTATTCAGACGAACGTGTAATACGTCCGTGCAACGCGCATGATTTTCACGCGCCTCACACGGACCTATATTAGACTATGGGGCCGTGCAGACTGTCAGTGAGTTTCATGCAGCGTGTGTCCGCTGCGTAAAACTCATGACATGTCCGATATTTGTGTGTTGTTCACGCATCACGCACCCATTGAATTCAATGGGTGCGTGAAAATCAATAGCAGCACACGGAAGCACTTCCGTGGTACGCGCAACAGCAGTAAAAAGTATGAATGAAAACAGAAAAGCACCACGTGCTTTTCTGTTTACAAACATACAAACGGAGTGTCATAATGATGGCGGCTGCGCGAAAATCACACAGTCACGCATCATACGGGGCTGACACACGGAGCTGTTATGTACCTTTTGCGCGCACAAAACAACGTGTTTTTTGCGCAAGCAAAAGGCACACGCTGGTGTAATCCGGCCTTAGACAGTGTGCAGGGAGGGAGCGTCTGCCTGTAATCTGTAATTAGAGCAGGGAAGGACCATGTGACCATAGAGGGGCGTGGCAGTATGCAAATAGCTGAGGTGCTTTGGAGGATGGGGGGGGTGCAACTGTCTCCTCAGATGCAGCCGGGGATCATGGGTATAGTGGGTTACAAGACAGGAAACAGCCAGTAAGGGATGTAAACAAACAGAAAAAGCAGCAGTGACGATGGAAATCAAACAGAAACTGGTTAGAAGTTTAATAGGGGGTATTAGGGAAGGCAAATCAAGGCTGGGGGACATTTTTTAGAAATTTTTTTTTTCCTGGACAACCCCTTTAAGGTTTATGGGAATATTACTAGAGGAGGAGAAAAACTGTCTTGCTAGGAGTACACAGGAACTAAAGGAGGGCATTACATCTGCACAAAAATTCTCCAGTAACAAGCAATTGAAAAATTTACGGGTCATATTAAAGAGAGAAAACACTTCCAATTTGTCTGTGACACCTTGGACTTCAAGGAAGGTAGAATCTTCGATTATAGTGCGAGACCCGGTGTGTCTCATGAACCCGAAACAGATGTATCCTGCTCGGAGCAGGAACAACCCGACTCTGAATATAGTAGGAATCCCCAAAGAAGAGGCCGGGGTGGGAATGATCAGAGCAGATACCCTAATCGTGTGAACCAGAGAGGGGGAGGAAGGGGAAAAGGTCCCAACCGAGGTGGTTTTTTAGCCAGGAACCCCCCATCTCAGACTATCTTCTACAAGACAGGAGGGACATATAGGATCTTGTATTACATCTGTACATCACGATGATGACTCTCAAGTGATCAATTTATCCTCACGGACACTAAAAAATGAAGAAATTGACATTTTGAGGAAGGGTCTATCTTTTGTGCCCACTAACAAATTCAACTTGTTTACATGGGTTAAGGACCTTAATTTGTTTGCACGAAAGTTAAAAGGGATTTTTTTTTTTAGAACACATGACAAACGACAGTGTCTGGAACTGGGCATTCTAGAGGAAAATCTACCAAACCTTTTAGAGGGTTTGTGGGAGGATTGTCACAGGGAAGTAGGAAAAGGCCCCTTCACTGAACTCAAGGTCCCCTCAACTAAATTTGCACCCCTGAGTGACACTACCCCCATTGATGTGTTTCTTAAGGTGGTTGAGGAGCAACTTAGATCACTGGAGCAATCTGTGGGATGTCATTTTAACACGACTAGGGGTGAGATGGCAGGCTTACAATCTCTTGAAAGTGAAGATACCATTATAATTAAGCCCTCTGATGAGGGCGGTAATATCGTGGTGATGGATAGAATTCAATATAGCAGAATGTGCCATCGTATATTAGGCGACCAGAACTGCTATAGACTGCTTACAGGCGATCGCAACACGATTTTCAGTAATAAGCTTAAAGAGGCTCTGTCACCACATTATAAGTGGCCTATCTCCTATATAAGGAGATGGGCGCTATAATGTAGGTGACAGTAATGCTTTTTATTTAATAAAACGATCTGTTTTCACCACTTTATTAGCGATTTTAGATTTATGCTAATGAGTTGCTTAATGCCCAAGTGGGCGTGTTTTTACTTTAGACCAAGTGGGCGTTGTACAGAGGAGTGTATGACGCTGACCAATCAGCTAGATCCTTATGTCCTGTCTTATACTTACACATTAACAATACTGAACTGTTTAGACAGGAAATAGACATTCCACGGAATGGTCGTTTGGCCGGCGCGATTGCGGCCATTATATCAGAGTCGTGCACACGCCGGGAGGTTGTTTTAGCACGAAAACAGTGCTAACCGGCATGTAACAAAATTCAACATATAATCCCTGATGACGTATCACTAAAACACATGATACTGAAACGCGTAGGATTACTTTGCAGCAGTTGGTCTAGTACCAGTTATTTTATAAGGAGATATTGTGGTCTATGAGTGGGTTTACTATCTATCACCAATAGACCTTGTCTCACACGTTCTGACCATTTGCTTGTGCCTGTATTTAGATACTTAGGGCTTTAAGGGCCATTTTTAGGAATTATACTATTAAAATAATTTTAATCGTTCTCTTCAGGCAGTGACTTTACAAATCAATTGAACGGAATTTATTATCAGTGTGTACAGTGACCTATTTCAAATATGTGTAATGTTTTAAAAAAAATTCATATTAAAGTATTTTATAAGGGAAAAAGCGGGTTTTTAAATTTTTTTATTTGGGATTTTTATTTATTTATTATTAACTTTATTAAACTTTTTGCTAACTTTATTTTTAGTCCCACTAGGGGACTTCACTATGCGACCTTCTGATCGCTTTTATAATCCACTGCAAGAACACCCGTGCCGGGCTTATGTCAGAGCGCCGTGAAAATGTTCCCTTAATGGCCTCTGTGAAAAGGCATATTGGCGGTCGTTAATGGGTTAAAAGCTACTGAGTGGTTTACGGCTATAGTTACTCCGCGTTTTTTTAGAGATAGCTGAAGCAGTATATATATGAGGAAAATGTTTATGTTTAAGTCTAAAGGTATCTGAGTGATTTAGATGTGTCTCTTGTAGACTAAGTATGGAGACTTTTAATCTTTTGGCTTCAGCCTATAACATTGAACGCTTAAACGGGCTGTTAAGACCTTTAGTATTTAAAGAGGCTCTGTCACCAGATTTTCAAACCCCTATCTACTATTGCAGCAGATCGGCGCTGCAATGTAGATAACAGTAACGTTGTTTTTTTTTTAAAAAAATAGCATTTTTGGCCAAGTTATGACCATTTTTATATTTATGCAAATGAGCCTTTCTTAAGTACAACTGGGCGTGTTTAAAGTTATGTCCAAGTGGGCGTGTATTGTGTGTGTACATCTGGGCGTTTTTACTTGTTTTACTAGCTGGGCGTTGTGAATAGAAGTGTATGATGTTGACGAATCAGCATCATCCACTTCTCTTCGTTACCACCCAGCTTCTGGCAGTTCACAGACACACAGCGTGGTCCATCCTGGACGTCATGTGTATTCAGAATCCTAACACTTCTGAATCTTTTCTGTGAGATTCCAGCAAGCCACGCGTAATCTCGCGAGATTACGATGTAAACGAGATTTCGTTTCCCTTGCTGGAAATCTCACAGAAAAGATTCAGAAGTGTTAGGATTCTGAATACACATGACGTCCAGGATGGAGGTCATGTATATTCATTATCAGGACACTTGATTAACGTTAATGTCTGTGTATGTGGCTGCACATCATGTTTTAGTAAGAACGCGATGCTGCTGTGTAAATGAATGGAGAGGAGTGCATGACGCTGATTGGTCACTGATTGGTCAGCGTCATACACTCCTCTGTACAACGCCCACTTGGTCGAAAGTAAAAACACGCCCACTTGGGCATTAAGAATCTCATTAGCCTAAAGCTAAAAATCGCTAATAAATTGGTTTAAAATAGATAGTTTTTCTAAATAAAAAGCATCACTGTCACCTACATTACAGCGCCCAACTCCTTATGTAGGAGATAGGGCACTTATAATGTGGTGACAGAGCCTCTTTAAATTGGTAAAAAAAACATATATGCGATCATATCCCTCGGTGAAGAAATAGGGAGAGATATTTTCGGCGTCGCTTAACGGCGGAAATTTAGGCGGAAAAACGGGTCACAATGTGGTGCCATTTTCCGGACGGCATTCCCTGCGGTGTTCAGGGCGGATACGCAGTGTACCCGCACTGAATACGTTGTGTGTGTTCCTACCCTTAGTGTTGAACATTGGTTATAGAGGTTATAGTGGTTTCTACTGGGTTTCTGCTGTAAAAACCGCAACAACATAAATTTGTTGCGGAATTTCTGGTCCCCATTGAAGTCTATGGGCCAAAGACGCAGCATCTCCGCACAGAACACGCAGCATAAATTGACATGCTGCGAAATTGAGAAACACTTCGCAGAATACATTCCGCACAACTTTTGTGCGTTTTTTTTCCACAGCGTGGGCATGAGATTTTCTAATTCTCGTTCACTTTGCTGCTACTGTAAATGCTGCGGAATTTCCATACAGAATTAGATTGCGGAAAATTCTGCAGCGTTTACGCTACGTGGGATCCCAGCCTAAGCATTTGTTATTTATTTTTATTTATTGTTATTTGTTTTTATTGGTAATATTTTGGGGTAAATGTGACTTTTTAAACATATTATCCTAGTTTTTGGGAGGCAAGGTGACCAAAAAACCATAAATTCTGGCATCGATTTTTAGTTGTTTTTTTTTTCCTTACAGTGTCTACTGTGTTATAAATGCTAAATTCGTCGCCATGTTCTAAGAGCCAGAACTTTTATTTTTCCGTCGACTGAGCTGTGTGAGGGCTTGTATTTTGCAGTACGAGCTGTAGTTTTGGGATACATGCAACTTTTTGGTCACTTTTTCTTAAATCTTTTTGTAGGGCAAGGTGACCAAATAAACAACAATTGTGTCATTATTTTTTTGTTGTTTTTTTTTTACAGAATTCATCGTGTAGGATAAATAACAGATAATGGGTTAATAATGATGATGATGATGATGATACCAAATATGCATCGTTTATTTGTTTTAAATTTTTTTTTCCAATAAAAGAGGATTTGATATGGGAAAAAAGACGATTTTTTTATTTTATTACTTGGAACATTCATTTTTTTATTTTTCGAAAAAAATTATTATTTTTTTTACTTTTTTATTTTAGTCCCACTAAGGGACTTTAAAGAAGCACTCCAGTTTTTTTTTTTTTATTGCAGCCTCCATTTGTACATTGGTGTTTCAGTGGGGATCTGTGTGCAAAAATACTTACCGATAACTGCATCTTATCTTTTTTGGGTCCAGCTTCTTTTTGACCTGGTCAAGAATCGCTGCTGTTCAGAAAACTGGAAGTAAGGCTCTCAATGCATTCCTATGGAGCCTCATTCCGGCTCCCATAGGAATGCATTGAGAGTCTGAGTTCCGGTTTACTCAAAAGCACAGTGACTCTGGACAAGTCAGAGGGAAGATCACGTGAGAAGCGCTGGACCCGAAAAATACAAGATGCGTGGATCAGTAAGTATTTTTGCACACAGCACCCCACTGAAACACCAATGTACAAATGGAGGCTGTAATAATAAAAAAAAAAAACAATTGTGCTTCTCGAAGGCATGAACCCTTCATTGCTATAATAATACATTGCACTACTTATGTAGTGCAATGTATTACAACTGTCAGTTTTACACTGACAGGCAGCCTATCAGGTTCTAGAAGGCTTCTATACATGGCAGACCTGGAGGCCATAGCAACGATCGGCTACACTGCGACCGCGTCATGTGGGTGCTGATAGGCTACAAACCACTTAGATGCCACTGTCGTTTTTGGCCGTGGCATCTAAGGTGTCAATCAGGCGGGATGGAGCTAGCTCTAAGGGTATGTTCACACGGCCTATTTACGGACGTAATTCGGGCGTTTTTGCCCCGAATTACGTCTGAAAATAGCGCCTCAATAGCGCTGACAAACATCTGCCCATTGAAAGCAATGGGCAGACGTTTGTCTGTTCACACGAGGCGTATATTTACGCGCCGCTGTCAAATGACGGCGCGTAAATAGACGCCCGCGTCAAAGAAGTGACCTGTCACTTCTTTGGCCGTAATTGGAGCCGTTATTCATTGACTCCAATGAATAGCAGCGCTAATTACGGCCGTAATTGACGCGGCGTTCAAGCGCCTCCACATGCCGGTACGGCTGAAATTACGGGGATGTTTTCAGGCTGAAACATCCCCGTAATTTC